>NC_091768.1:91117600-91742600 GCF_029378745.1 Bos indicus | reverse complement strand
GCCAGATTAAGTTTGCTTCATCAGCTTTAATTTATATCAGACTTGCCAGGCTATCTTGAGAAAATATTTTCCAAATTCTTTTAATGCCTTTTTTTTTTTTTAGCATACCAACAACTAACTAAGCTTGGAGAAATGAGCTTACAGAACTCTCCCACAGTGTAGAGGAGAGATTCCTACCTCAACTGTAGATGGAGTCAGAAAGAGGAGGACAGGATGGTGCAAAGTACGAGGAAAGTCCACCTGTTTTCTGGTCCTGGGGAGCATGGGGAGGAGAAGGGAGACCTAGAGTTCTGCCCTCCCAAGTGGCCCTGGGAAGCCTGGTGAACTCAAGACTCCTCTTCAGTCCACTCAGCTAAAACTCATCATGATCCCAGCTTTTCCAGCTAACAGTCAGTGGACCTGGTTTCAAAGAATCTCGCAAGAAGAGGTCTCGCGTAGATGCTGGTTGTGCTTCTATTTGTCATACGCTGTGACGTTAGCACTGCTACTCGGCGGTGTTTTCATCACTTTGTCCTCTGATCATCCACCCTTCGCCCTGGTAACAACAATGATTGCTACCGGCATTGTGTTTTTCATCCTCACTGGACTGATGTACTTGTGTGAAGCAAACAAGGTATCAGCTTTCACACAAGAAAAATTTTCAAGGAGGAGAATTGCTCAGGATCCTTGTAAGGCTTTAGAAAGAAAAACAACCAACGGTTGCCACCTGACTGTAATATCATCTTAAACCTGGAAATCCTTGGGACTTGGATATTTTAATGATTTAAATAGAAATAAACTCTGGCCTTTTTAAAAAAAAAAAAAAGGTGTTTTGAAACCAGGTCCACTGACTGTTAGCTGGAAAAGCTGGGATCATGATGAGTTTTAGCTGAGTGGACTGAAGAGGAGTCTTGAGTTCACCAGGCTTCCCAGGGCCACTTGGGAGGGCAGAGTTAAGGAAGAGTCAGCAGATAACTCCTGTTTTGATTGATGTCTTATCAGACAGACGGGCTGCCTGCTGTCTCAGGATCCACCTGTGTGAAGGGTAAGGAGAGGGAGGAGAGACAGATGTCAGTCCCAAGCTTCTGAGAGGGTGAAAGTGGAAATGTTAATCGCTCAGTCATGTCCAACTCTTTGCGACCCCAGGGACTGTAGCCCACCAGGCTCCTCTGTCCATGGAAATCTTCAGGCAAGAATACTGGAGTGGGTAGCCATTCCCTTCTGCGGGGGATCTTCCCAACCCAGGGATCGAATCCAGGTCTCCAGCATTTCAGGAGGATTCTTTACTGTCTGAGCCACTAGGGAAGCTCCTCTGAGAGGGTAGGGACCCATGAAACCAGTGGGTTACACTGAGGGCAAGTTGGGGAGCTATTGCCATAGCCACTGTGGTGTATGGCCTCGAAAAAATACAGTAGGGTGGGTACTTTTTGAGGTTCAGCCTCCTTTTTGTGTGAGGGTGAAGCTAAGTCAGCCTGGGGTGCTGAGGTGCAACAGGGCAATCTGCTGTGGGGCTGGGAGCCCAGGGCACTCGGGTCAGAGAAGGTGGCGGCAGGAGCCCAGGACGAGGTGGGGTAGCCACGTCTGGTCCTGGCCAGGCCCAGAGGACCCGACCACGGGTCCCACCAGCACCTGGGATGCGGAGGAACTCTGGATGATGCTGTGTGGATCGGGGAATCCCAGTATCTCCCCCAAACCTCAGAGACACCTCTGTCCCATACCTCTGCTTCTGTTCACCCAGAACACTTCAAGAAAGAAGCGGGAGACGGGCAGGCGTCTTAAGTATCTTTTCCAAAGAGAGACTTGGCATTCCTACACGTGCTATTTCAATTACTGCATTGAGCTATGCTTTTAACAGATGTGAACATTAACTGAATTTATTTTTTTATTAACCAGACTTATGAAAAAGACCAGTGTAAAGAAATTACATTTTTTTCTGCACATCCCCGTTGGAATGTGTGAAATAGTCCACTCACTGTTGGTATTTGTAAAGCACGAAGAAGAGTACAACGTACAATTCTCAGTTCCCCTTTCTCATTTCCCCCCCTTTCTTCTGCTCTGAATGTTTTACAAAGTCTGGAGAAAACTGAGGGCGATGTTCTGAGGCTCCAAATTTGGGCGACTGACTGGGTGAGGCTGCTGCTAACACACTCGAGATTAGAATGGATCTGAAACGGGAAACATGATTAAAACTCCATTTCGGACAATAAGAAGAATATATATTGACGATGGAGGAGACAACCAGTAAAAAAGACTGAGAAAGAAGAATGTTGCTCGTAAAGTGTTCAGTTGGGAGAAAGCAAGACAAAGTTGTGGAAGGCAGGAATTGGTCTGTGACAACCTGGGTCAAATTAGTTAATTAATTATTAATTCATTCAACAACAATTAAGCGCTCTTCCTGTGCCTGGCGGGGAATTAGGCTCCGGGGATACAAAGATGAAAAGACAAAGGCTGCAAAGTCGTTGGCGGCTTGCCAATTTGGGAGAGGTCACTGGATTTTGCCCCCAGGAAGGTTTGTTGTTGTTGTTCAGTCGCCCAATCGTGTCTGACCCTTTGGGATCCTGCAGCATGCCAGGCCTCCCTGTCCCTCACCATCTCCCGGAATTTGCCCAACTTCACGTGCATTGCATTGGTGATGCCACCCAGCCATCTCACCCTCTGACACCCTCTTCTCCTTCATGCAGTTTTAACAAAGTGATGGGATCGGGGTAAAGCCACAGCAGCTGAGGGCTGGCTGGAAGGGAAGAGCTTCCTTCAAGACAATTTGGGGTGAAATGCAGGAAAGCACTGGGCTTCTTAGGTGGCGCTAGTGGCAAAGAGCCCACTTGCCAATGCAGCAGACAGAAAGAGACGCGAGTTTGATCCCTGGGTCGGGAAGATCCCCTGGAGAAGGGAGTGGCAACCCACTCCAGTATTCTTGCCTGGAGAATCCCATGGACAGAGGAGCCTGGCAGGCTACAGTCGATGGGGTCACAAAGAGTTGGACACAACTGAAGTGACTTAGCATGCATTCAGGAAAGCAGTGGGGATCTGTGGAATGCATATTGGGAGGCAGAATGTCTTCGGAAAAGAAACAAGAGCATAAGTGTAAACTGAGAGGATAAGGCAATGGATCGAATGTGATTTTTGCAGTGAATATTTATGGACTAGCTTTCCTGTGTCAGATACTGTTACTGGGTGAGGGGGCATGGAGCAGTACAACAAAACCCTGCCCTTAGGGGCCCCATTCCAGTGGGGGAGACAGATACATGCTCTGAACATGTGAAAACATTTTCAGATTTGGGGAAGGTTATAAACAACCTTGGAGAAGGCAATGGCACCCCACTCCAGTACTTTTGCCTGGAAAATCCCATGGACGGAGGAGCCTGGTAGGCTGCAGTCCATGGGGTCGCTAGAGTCAGACATGACTGAGCAACTTCACTTTCACTTTTCACTTTCATGCATTGGAGAAGGAAATGGCAACCCACTCCAGTGTTCTTGCCTGGAGAATCCCAGGGACAGGGAAGCCTGGTGGGCTGCCGTCTATGGGGTTGCACAGAGTCGGACACGACTGAAGCGACTTAGCTGCAGCAGCAGCAGCAGCAGCAGCATAAACAACCTACAAGGCGGGTGATGTGGGAGAGGAGCCCTTTGTCCAGAGGCTAGGACCCCTGCGGATGCCGAGGCTGGGATGAGGGGGAGGGGCAGCACCCAGGCATCCAGGTGAGCAGCCAGGGAGTGGGGGGAGGGGATTGGGGGTGACGGGGAGGTGGGTGGAAGAGAAGGAAGGACAAGCAGGAGCAGGGCTACAGGAGGGGAGGTGAAAACCCAGGCAGGGTCAGCTAGTCAAAACAAAGTGTTTGGCTTTTGTTTGAATTTCAGTAGAAAATGACTGGAGGTTTGAAATAGAGAGAGGATGGATTGTTTTTCCTTGTTGGCTATTGATGGAAAGAGTCTGTTGGTATTGCAGGTAGGGGGACCCCTTCCAGGGCCCAAGAGGGGGCTCTTGTCTAACTCAGAAATGAATTATCCGAGGAGACACAGGTGCCGCCAAAGCAACAGACTTCATTGGGAAGGAAGACCTGGGCAGAGAGTAACACGGTAAGGGAACCCAGGAGGACTGCGCAGCCACGTGGCTTCAGTTCTTGGGTTTCCCAAGTGGTGCCAGCGGTAAAGAACCTGCCTACCAATGCAGGAGATGTCAGAGACGTGGGTTCCATCTTTAGGTCAGGAAGATCCCCTGGAGGGGGGCATGGCAACCCACGCCGGCATTCTTGCCTGGAGAATCCCACTGACAGAGGAGCCTGCCAGGCTTCGGCCCACCATAGTGTCTCACAGAGTCGGACACCCGTGAAGCGACTTAGCATGCACACACGGGATTAGTTTCCGGGTTGCTGCTTCTGACCGATCACTCTGACTCAGGGTCCTTCCTGGTGGTGCACGCCTTGCTCAGACAAGATAGATTCCAGCCAGAAGGATTCTGGGAGGTGGTAGGACACATGGTGTCTCCTTTTGACCTTTCCTGAACTCTTTGGGGTGGCGCTGGCTTTTTAGTTCCGTGCTCCTTACTAGGTTCTCCTGTCATAAAATAACTCACATGAATGGTTACTATGGTGCTTGGCCAGGGTAGGTGATTCCAGTCAGTGTGTTTCCCCCAGTACTGGGACAGGAGACGTGGCAGTGAGAACCCTTAGGAGGCAGGCATGGTGGGTGAGGCCTGAGTGCCCGGTCTGGACCAGGCCCAGGTTTTGGGCACCAGGATGTTGCCAAGTGGTGGCATTTAGGACATTTTGGAATGGAAGGCCATCAGGAGACCGGGGAAAGTCAGAGGTGGGGTTCTGTCCCAGCCCATGGGCTGGTTTAAGGCCCAGAGCCCGAAGGCTGGAGAAACAGCAGCGCTGATGTGCTGAGGGTGGCAGTGAGCGGAGATTCACCTTCCTTCTGCTTCTGCTCTCTAGGGGCCCCTGGGAGGCTGAGGGTGCCGTCCTTACCTGGACGTGCATGTCTTTCCTCTTTACACAGATTCAAGTACTGTTCGGAGAAGGCAATGGCAAGCCACTCCAGTACTCTTGCCTAGAAAATCCCAACGATGGAGGAGCCTGGTAGGCTGCAGTCCATGGGGTCGTGAAGAGTCTGACACGACTGAGTGACTTCACTTTCATGCAGTGGAGAAGGAAATGGCAACCCACTCCAGTGTTCTTGCCTGGAGAATCCCAGGGACGGGGGAGCCTGGTGGGCTGCCGTCTGTGGGGTCGCACAGAGTCAGACATGACTGAAGTGACTTAGCAGCAGCAAGGACTGTTGGATAATCAGCCTCACTCACACACACCCAAAAATAACGTTTTCCCAGCTATGTGGGCATCCCTCAGCATAATCAAGTTGACACATTAAAATTTATCCTCACAGATGGAGTAATCGATAAAGCCCCCAGAGGAGGTGGGAGGCATGGGTGTGCATTCACAGGTGTGTTTGTGTGTGTGTGTATAATAGAGATGCTTTGTTTTTTTTTCCCTATAATTTTATTTATTTCCTTTCGGCCATCTGGTCTTCGATGCTGAGCGCAGGTTTTCTCTAGTTGCAGGGAGCGGGGTCTACTCTCCAGTTTCGGTGGCTGGGCTTATTGCCGTGGCTTCTTTGTTGCGGAGCACAGGCTCCAGGCAGGTGGGCTTCAGTAGCTGCAGCATGTGGACCCTTGCAGCATGCAGGAGTTGTGGCACCTGGGCTTAGTTGCTTCTCGGCATGTGGACTCTCCCCAGGGCAGGGATCGAATCCATGTCCCCTGAGTTGGAAGGCAGATTCTTAATCAGGGAAGTCCTGTTTTATTTTATTTAAAAACTTCCCCGCCCCGCCCGACTAGCTTTGTTGAGGTATATAATGAACAAATATAAGTAAGGTTCTTCAGGTGCACAATGTGATAATTCGATAGGTGTATATATGGTGAAAGATATCCCCCCATGGAGTTAACACAGCCATCACCTCACTTATTTACTTATTGCGGGGGTGGGGGTTCTGATGAGAACATTTCTATTCTACTCTCTTGAAGAAGTGAAGTGAAGTGAAGTCGCTTAGTCATGTCTGACTCTTTGCGACCCCATGGACTGTAGCCTACCAGGCTCCTCTGTCCCTGGGATTCTCCAGGCAAGAATATTGGAGTGGGTTGCCATTTCCTTCTCCAGGAGATCTTCCCAACCCAGGGACTGAACCCAGGTCTCCTGCCTTGCAGGCAGATACTTTACCATCTGAGCCACCAGGGAAGCTCTCAGTTCAGTTCAGTTTAGTCGCTCAGTCGTGTTCAACTCTTTGCAACCCCATGAATTGCAGCACGCCAGGCCTCCCTGTCTATCACCAACTCCCAGAGTTCACCCAAACTCACGTCCATCGAGTCGGTGATGCCATACAGCCATCCCATCCTCTGTCGTCCCCTTGTCCTCCTGCCCCCAATCCCTCCCAGCATCAGAGTCTTTTCCAATGAGTCAGCTCTTCGCATGAGGTGGCCAAAGTACTGGAGTTTCAGCTTTACCACCATTCCTTCCAAAGAAATCCCAGGATTCTAAACATCCTTTAGAATGGACCGGTTGGATCTCCTTGCAGTCCAAGGGACTCTCAAGAGTCTTCTCCAACACCACAGTTCAAAAGCATCAGTTATTCAGCGCTCAGCTTCTTCACAGTCCAACTCTCACATCCATACATGACTACTGAGAAAACCATAGCCTTGACTAGACGGACCTTTGTTGGCAAAGTAATGTCTCTGCTTTTGACTATGCTATCTAGTTTGGTCATAACTTTCCCTCTAAGGAGTAAGCGTCTTTTAATTTCATGGCTGCAGTCACCATCTGCAGTGATTTTGGACCCCCCAAAATAAAGTCTGACACTGTTTCCACTGTTTCCCCATCTATATCCCATGAAGTGATAGGACCAGATGTCATGATCTTCGTTTTTTGAATGTTGAGCTGTAAGCCAACTTTTTCACTCTCCTCTTTCACTTTCATCAAGAGGCTCTTTAGTTCTTCTTCACTTTCTGCCATAAGGGTGGTGTCATCTGCATATCTGAGGTTATTGATATTTCTCCTGGCAATCTTGATTCCAGCTTGTGCTTCTTCCAGCCCAACATTTCTCATGATGTACTCTGCAGAGAAGTTAAATAAGCAGGGTGACAATATACAGTCCTGACATTCTCCTTTCCCAATTTGGAACCAGTCTGTTGTTCCATGTCCAATTCTAACTGTTGCTTCCTGACCTGCATATAGGTTTCTCAAGAGGCAGGTCAGGTGGTCTGGTATCCCCATCTCTTGAAGAATTTTCCACAGTTTATTGTGATCCACACAGTCAAAGGCTTTGGCATAGTCAATAAAGCAGAAATAGATGTTTTTCTGGGACTCTCTTGCTTTTTCGATGATCCAGCGGATGTTGGCAATTTGATCTCTGGTTCCTCTGCCTTTTCTAAAACCGGCTTGAACATGAGAAAGTTCACAGTTCACATATTGCTGAAGCCTGGCTTGGAGAATTTTGAGCATTACTTTACTAGCGTGTGAGATGAATGCAACTGTGTGGTAGTTTGAGCATTCTTTGGCATTGGCTTTCTTTGGGATTGGAATGAAAACTGACCTTTTCCAGTCCTGTGGCCACTGCTGAGTTTCCCAAATTTGCTGGCATATTGAGTGCAGCATCATCTTTCAGGATTTGAAAGAGTTCAACTGGAATTCCATCACCTCCACTAGCTTTGTTCGTAGTGATGCTTTCTAAGGCCCACTTGACTTCACATTCCAGGATGTCTGGCTCTAAGTGAGTGATCACACCATCGTGATTATCTGGGTTGTGAAGCCCTTTTTTGTACAGTTCTTCTGTGTATTCTTGCCACCTCTTCTTAATATCCTCTGCTTCTGTTAGGTCCCTACAATTTCTGTCCTTTATCGAGCCCATCTTTGCATGAAATGTTCCCTTGGTGTCTCTAATTTTCTTGAAGAGGTCTCTAGTCTTTCCCATTCTGTTGTTTTCCTCTACTTCTTTGCATTGATCAATGAGGAAGGCTTTCTTATCTCTTCTTGCTATTCTTTGGAACTCTGCATTCAGATGCTTATATCTTTCCTTTTCTCCTTTGCTTTTCACTTCCCTTCTTTTCGCAGCTATTTGTAAGGCCTCCCCAGACAGTCATTTTGCTTTTTTTGCATTTCTTTTCCATGGGGATGGTCTTGATCCCTGTCTCCTGTACAATGTCACAAACCTCAGTCCATAGTTCATCAGGCACTCTATAATCAAGTGTAGAGTAGGGAAGCTCTAGCAAATTGCAATTATGCAACAGAGGTCTAACAACAATGGGATGCTTCTTTTTAGACTTAGAGGAGGGATACATAAATGAAGAAACTCTGGTGAATTCCTGAACTTCTCTGAGTCTTTTTTTGTAATTGTCACTCAGTCGTGTCTGACTCTTTGCAACTCCATGGGCTGTAGCCTACCAGCATCCTCTGTCCATGGGATTTTCCAGTCAATAGTCCTGGAGTGGATTGCCATTTCCTTCTCCAGGGGATCTTCCCAACCCAGGGATCAAACCCAGGTCTCCCACATTGTAGACAGATGCTTTACTGTCTGAGCCACCAGGGAAGTCAACAGATTAGAGAATTACCCTTGGGTAATTCGGCTTTCAAGTGCTAAGGGCTTGGCATAATGCCTGGCACCATAGCAGACAGGTAGCCAGTAGATTGTATACAGGGGAGAAAGATGCTGAAACAGGGCAGAAGGAGCTGAAGGGCTTCTTCCCCTATGAACAGTATTGTCCTGTAGAACCACTTGAGGGACTTCTCTGAGAGTGAGGGCCTGGAGGGAGGAGCAGGATGGGGCCAGGAGGAGAATGATAACATTTAGAAAGCTGCTGGGGAGGAGGCCAAGGGGGGGTCAGGAACTGCTACGGTTGCTAAGGTTCTTGTTGCTCTGTGGTTGAGTGATGTTTTTTTCCCTGGAAGTATTTTTATAAGCCAACAGTTGTATCCAAAAGTGAAGTCTCTCTGTACTGATTCCAAGAACAACAGAAGTCATATTACAATCATAAGACTTGACAGGAAAGCAGTACCCAAGAGAGCTGGCCGGGGACATGTTTGGGAGGGGCTCCCTGCTCATCCCCCAAGCTGACCTGAGTCTGGTCCAACCTGAAGACTCGTACCTGGAAACAGGACCTCACCTTGGAAAGGATGGCCTTGGTGATGCTGACGGTGGCCATGCCAGTTTACATCTAGGTCCCATCCATATGTGTGTCGTGCCTGATCAGTCGCTCAATCGTGTCTGACTCTTCAACCCTTTGAACTGTAGCCTGCCAGGCTCCTCTGTTCATGGAGTTTCCCAAGCAAGAAGACTGGAGTGGGTTGCCATTTCCTCCTCCAGGGGCTATTCCCCACCCAGGGGTCGAACCCAAGTCTCCTGCGTTGGAGGCAGATTCTTTACCGCTGAGCTACCTGGGAAGAGCTATGCGATTTGGTTACATCCAGTAAGAACCTGAGGAGTAGCCATTGATACGTAATGTTTTGCTATACAGTTTATATGGTAGAAGATCCAATTAAGATATATTTTTGATGGATTTAAATACCCAGTTCATTCTTTTTTTTTTGCAATTTGAAAACATAATTGAAAGCATAGAATATGTCTATAATACTCCTATCCTAAAAAATTACTTAAACTTTGTGCTATTTTTCTTTGTAACTAGTTTTCCTTGCTCAACAAAAATAGGTAACTTCACCATTCAAATACTATGCTTTTATTTTCCTAATGTCCACTGTCTTTGAAGTCATTACGTGAATTAAACTTCTTTTGCATGTCTTGTTTTCTTTATATAAAAAATAAAATATACAAGTATTTTCATGTAGCTGTTAATAAAAGAAGTTAATTTAATCCTTTGTGATACTGATTTCATAATGTTTCTTTTCTATAAACTGCTGTTGCTTGTTTTAATGAAATAACCTGTGAAATTTCCTGAAGTACTGTTATTTTTCTTTCTCTTCCTTTTTCTCACGTACTTGCAAATTTAGTTTGGAAGTTAGCAGCATCTTTATTTTGGTAGCTAACTGTTAAGGTTCTTATCCTTAAAAAAGTTTTCTTACACAGAAATTAAAAATCCAGAATATATTTATGGCTTTAGACTTGCATTTAAGTTAGGAGGCAGTATCTATTGCTGGGACTTACCTGGTGGCTCAGACAGTAAAGAATCTGCCCGCAATGCAGGTGACCTGGATTCAATCCCTGGGTTGGGAAGATACCTTGGTGAAGGAAATGGCAACACATTCCAGTATACTTGTCTGGAGAATTCCATGGACAGAGGAGCCTGGAGGGCTATGGTTTATGGGGTCTCAAAGAGTTTAACTTGACTGAGCAACTAACACACACACACACACACATCTATTGCTGATCAGTAGAAGGACGATCTTCACACAAGTAGCTGTCTTTGACTTTTCTTAGAAAGTGACCTTTTCCTGTTAAATGGCTATTATTAGGAGAGTCATGAGAAGAGATGGAAAGACACTGCACGGGGTTTATTAATGAGGCTCCCTGATATTAAGTCTAAGAAATTTACATCAATATTTCAGATGTTGGTTTGAAAATCTGACCAGAGTTGAATGTAATTGCAATCCTTGTACCATCTAGATCCCTTCACTGCTGCTGTGACTCCTTTTGGCAGGCCAAGTGGCTCCACTTTCTGGACTATTCCTCTTCAGTTTTAACTGAAGTTGTATGTTGTCTTATGTAGCTATAGAATAGCATCTGGCTTCCTCAGTGGCTCAGTGGATAAAGAATCCACCTGCAGTGCAAGAGACATAGGAAACATAGGTTCGGTCTGTGGGATGGGAAGATCCCCTGGAGAAGGGAACAGCAAGCCACTCCAGTATTCTTGCCTGGAAAATTGCTTGGATAAAGGAGCCTGGTGGGCTACAGTCCAAAGGGTCACGAAGGGTCAAACGTGACTGAGCGACTAAACACATATAATAAATAGCATCTATGCACTGAATATCAAGTCTGTAAACATATGCCACCACATGACTGAAAAGCAGCTGCCTTTGCCAATTACCAATGCTTTAATTTATATTATAACACTATTTGCTTTAAGTATTTTTACAATTTTCTTGCTGTCTTTGGACTGTGATCAAATTCTCAATGGAAATGATGCAAATATTATATTCGACTAAATTTCTATGCAAGTTAAATTTCCACTCTTGGAAAAGTTAAAATAGCCATTGCTTTTGGGCAATTGTTTTCTCTTGATGGTTTTATAATTTAGGCTTTAAATTCTGCTTTAGTGATCACAACAAAATGTAGTTTGATATTTGAACAAGACAACATATTAGTTTTTTTATTTTTTGGCTGCACCACACAGCTTGTGGGAATTCCCTGACCAGAGATTGAACCCATGTCCCGGCCATTAGAGTATGGAGTGCTAACCACTGGACCGCCAGGGAATTCCCTAGCCTATATGTTATTTTAAAGAACATAGGCTTAGGATGGAGGGTAAATATGAAGTAACAGCACTGGGGATTTAGATTTTCTGGCCACCAGGAAATGGATATTTTTTTCCCCCATCAAGCATGATGATGGGGAGAAAATTTGGAAGTCCAGATCAGAGAATCATGAAATTTCTGAGGTATGGAGAATCTTTAATTCTAATATGATCTAATACAACTCTCCTATTTTTATAAAGATGGAAGCAGAAGAACGAGGTGATTTGTCTGAAGATGTTTAGTTTTTAGTGGTAGCCCTGGAGCCAGCTTTGAACTCAGGCCTCCAGATTCAATGTTCTCCACATTAGCCCACAAATCATGTAAGTGGAGGTAGGAAGAATAAGGCGGGCTGGGCAGGATTTTGAAAGCAATTAGCACCGAGTTCTCTTTGCTAAGTCCAGCCTTTTTGGAACTCACAACTCTGAACCAAAGGGAGCTAACTAAGCAGTTATCAGGGGGAAATGCAGATGAGATTCGCCTTGCTATGTTTCACACCTTGAAGCCCGAAAGAGATTTGGAATTGAATCCCAATTTTGACATTAATGATTTTAGGCTTAGATGCCTCAATTGTTAAAAAAAAAAGGCGGGGGGGCGCTAACCTACATCAGTGATTCAAAGCTTTACCATGCATCAGCTGGAGAATGTGTTCAAAACTAGCTGTGTAGGCTCAGTCCCCAAGCTTCTGATTCGATAGGTCCAGGTGAGGCACAAGAATTTGCCTTTCTGATAGGTTTGCAGGTCGTCTGAGAACCACATTTTGAAAACTAGTGGCTTAGAGATAATTTTAAAGGTCTTTTCCTGCACAAAAGCATTCTTTTTTTTTTTAAATCTTTATTGAGGTATAATTTATATGCAGTGAAATGCATGAATCTTAAGGAAATAGTGAGCTGTGACAAATATATTCATGCGTGTAATCACCACCAAAAGCAAGGTATTAAGATTTTCCCATCAGGGCAAAAAGCTCCCCAATGCCCTGCTGAAGTCAGTGTGATTTTCTTTTTTCTTTTTAACCAGTTTTTACATTGAAGTATAGTTAGTTTATAACATTGTATTGCTTTCAAGTGTAAGCAAAGTGATTCAGTTTTATATATACATATATATTCTTTTTGGGGATCTTTTCCACTATAGATCCTGCATGAAAAATTCTTAACCTTCTTACCTTAACTTTCTCAACAAACAAAAGTTTATACATTCATGGCACTTGGAAAACAAGGGCAGGGAGAGATTTTATTCGTATGAGAAATTAAGTTTTGTGAGGTCTTCAAGTGAAAGATACAAGTTATATTCAGTATGATTTTAAAATAGTATTA
Source organism: Bos indicus (assembly GCF_029378745.1). Lineage (NCBI taxonomy): Eukaryota > Metazoa > Chordata > Mammalia > Artiodactyla > Bovidae > Bos > Bos indicus. The sequence goes on along the minus strand of NC_091768.1, from coordinate 91,729,861 downwards.
TTTTGAAAGTCACAAATGTTGTAGGAAAAGGAGCGTGAGATGTTTTATGTAAGTGGCAAAAGAAAATTGTGGAAGGAATGACTGTACTATAGGTACTGAGCACACACTTCTCAGGGGTGCCTGCCCAAGGAAGCCAAGCTCATAACAAACCTTATTTATTTAAATTAGAGTCAGTGGGAGTTCCCGACAAGAAAAGACAGTTATAAGATCAAAGCACGAAGTGAAAAACCAGGAAATAAGAATTTTATGTAACTTCTATCTAAAGAATTCTGAGGGTAAGAATTTTCAGTTACATTTTATTGATGTTTTTTCAGAGTTAAAAGAGCATGAAGTCATGGTTTTAATCCCACTCCACTTCTTTCTCAAATTTTAGTACAAATACTGTTGGTTGTTCTATTGAGTTTGGCAGTTCTTTAATCATAACAAAGAGAAATGGGGAAGTCCAAATGTGTACTAAGTTTTCATGCCTATTACAAATTGCAGCATCTTCTTGCAGGAATATATGTTGGCTGAGGTTGCTATGCTGAGGTTTTAGATAGTACATTTTGTACCATATGTAATGTAATTGCCAAATGGACACACTGTTCAAACACTGTCTTAGGCCAGCTTTTAAAATATTCCCAAGAGTTGGAACATGTCTTTTAAAAGGTAAAAGTTGCACTTTTAGGTGTAAAAATACACCCCATAAATAAAATAATTTATTTTTTATGTCTTTTAAAACAACCTCAAGTCTGATGTAAGCCGCTTAAAAAGAGGTGACTTGCTTTTTCTGGTAAAGATCGAATACACTATTGATCTGCTTTTGTCCTAATGAGATATGACCCTTATAAAACACAAATGCAAAGGAAAGAAAGAAAATGAACCTATACTTCCCAGTTGGCTTTCTGTTGGCTGTATAACAGGCCGTGTTTTACTTGGTTTTTCACAGACTCAGCAGGGAGCAAGTTGTGTGAGAAAGGGTCTTGTGTTGAAAGGTAGCCTGATTGATCCTTTAAAGACCATCTGGGAAACCTGCCTGCAGATAGCCGGTGGGCCTCCTGAACACCGAGTGCTGAGCCGCGTAGCCCCACATAGCACGGAGAAGCTCTGCGAGACGGTGTCCGGCTTCACCAGGGCTCCGGAATTCAAGAATTTCTTCCTTCCTTCCTTCCTTTTTTTTCTCTATTTTTTGGCTGCAGTGTGCAGCATGTGGGATCTTCGTTTCCCGACTAGGAATTGAACCTGTGCCCCTTATAGTGGAAGCGTGGAGTCTCAACCACTGGACCACCAGGGAAGCTCCCTCTTTTCCCCCTAATCTGGGTGATTTGTGACACTATCTGTGATTTTGTTTCAGAAGTAAATATATCAGTTTAAAAATGAGGTTCATTATGGTTATTTTTTGGAAGTCAGATAATAACAAATGCTGGTGAGAATGTAGAGAAATTGGAACCCACATACTTTGTTGAAGGGATGCAAAGTGATGCAGCCCCTTTGGAAAACAGTCTGGCACTTTGTAAGTGCGTAAACACGGAGTTCCTGTGTGACTGGGGAGCTCCACTCCCCCATCTCTCTCTCCTTCCCCCTTCTTCCCATATCCCTGGAGTGTAAGCTCCATAACAGTCCAGGCCTGCTCTGTCTGGTCGTTGCTCTGTCTCTAACGTCTGGGACAGAGTTTGGCACGTGGCAGGAACTCTGCTACTGCTGCTGCTGCTAAGTCGCTTCAGTCGTGTCCAACTCTGTGCGACCCCATAGACGGCAGCCCACCAGGCTCTGCCATCCCTCTATGTATTTTTAATTGAGCAAACCAGTAGGAAATAGGCATACAGTAAAGTTATTAAGAGCACAGCCTCTGTATCACTGTGAATTCAGGCCCAACTCTTCCCGTGGGACCTTGCTTTTATTACTCAGCCTCTTTGAGCCTCAGTTTCCTCAGCTGTGAAATGGGACAAAAACAGCACATAAGATTTTTGACTGACAAGCCCTCAAGAAAACGTATTAAGAATAAATAAGATTCATTTTAAAAGTGACTAAAGAAATTCATTTAATAAAAAGTTATTAAGAATGATTGCATAGCACTTTGTGCCATATAAAATGAGTGTCATCGCTGTAGATGAGTAAGATGTGGTCTCTGGCTTCACGATCATGAGGAAGTGTCACCCTAGTTGAAAAGAGATCCCTAAAAACCAAGAAAGAGACCTAGGCCTGAGGAGAATATGTAAAGTGAATGCACAGCCTTAGCCAAACTCTTTGGTTTAGCTTAACTGTGTTCCCAGTCTTTGGGATTAAGGAGAGTCGTTTTGAATTGAATTTATTTCTCCAAAATATTGTATATGGAGACATTAATTCCTATGTATTTCAAGTGGACACAATTTGGCCATCATGAGAAAATTTAATTTTATGCCTGGCCTATTTGCTTCATTCAAAAACAATGAAGGGAATTCCCTGGTGGTCCAGTGGTTAGGACTCAGTACTTTGACTGCCGAGGGCTGAGGTTCAGTCCCTGGTCAGGGAATTAAAATCCCACAAGTCTCACGGTAAGGCAAAAAAAAAAAAAAAAAAAACCAATGAAAATCAGTACACTGAGCGCAGCGTAAATTCCAAAATAGAGCTTTGTTTTCCTCTTCTTTAAAGTGTGTTCGGCGGGAGTGTTTTCTCCTGCCCCTGATGGTAGCTTGGGCAGGTGCTTTGACTCTGGGGCTCACTTGTAGATCCTTTCTGTTAGTTGTGATCATAGTAGCAGGTTGTGCCTTTCTTGATCTAAAGTTCCCCTTATTCCAGAGTTCCAGAAGATATGAAAGAATTCACATTTCAGAAATGCAATACCTTATGGGATAACAAAATAGAGATCAGAGACTGGGCCATAAGCCAATCAATTCTTTCCTCAGATTTACCGACTCTAGCTAATAACAATCAAACTTGGAACATTAATCAGCACAAAAGCACCCAAAAACTTCTGCAGCTGTTGTAAGATCACTTGTAGTTGGGGATTTCCCGGGTGGTCCAGTGGCTAAGACTCCACATTCCTAATGCAGGAGGCCCAGGTGTGATCCCTGGTCAGGGAACTAGATCCCACCGGCCGAAACAAAGGAGATTCCAGGTGCTGCGATGAAGACTGAAGATCCTGTGTGCCAGAACCAAGACCTGGCGCAGCCAGGTAAATAAATATGTGCAGATTTTTAAACAGATCCCCTGTAGTTGGAGATCTATAGTTGGGACATTTTGCAAAGTTTCTCAGAAGATTATGATGCTCTACAGATGCTTCCAAAACATGGAGGCAAACGGAATCATTACCAGGTCTGCTAGTTTGGGCGCTCTCAACCTGGCTGTTTAAATACCAGGAGACGTCTCGATGACATCCCTAAAAGAGAGGAGAATCCTGGGGAGAAGAGAGTGGCAGCTGCGAGGTGGCACATTCTTCTTCTTAGCAGACTGACATTAGGAACTTTTTGTAAAAGAATCATGGCTGGGTTTTTAACCAACATAGTTTTTCAAGAGTGCATTGTTGGAAATAGCTAAAGTAAAAGTCGGTATTGTTAAGAACATTACTACAAGCATACAATGTCTACCTAATGGTTTATGGTTTTCACTATCATACCTAAAAAATATTATATGTATATCTGGGATGTGAGTCTCTTTTTTTAGTCCTAACACTTGGTGAAGGCACCAAGTATCAACAATCTGCTTTGTGTTTAAATAGTGGAGGCATTTTCACCACTGTTCGGTTAATACTGGAATGCCAGTGTTTGCTGTCTCTATAGCAGAGGCTCAGCATGGCTTCTCTGTATAAAGCAAAACTAATTCTTTACAGAGCAGACAAAGATCTGATTGGTAACAATCTTTGTGTGCTGAAAATTCACTTAGTCTGTACAGCCCCTTGTGCCTATTTTTACATTTAAATAAAGAAAATAATACACTAAATTAAAATGTTTTTGGTGGCATCTTATACATGTTAAATTAATAATAATGAGTACAGGGGCTTCCCTGATAGCTCAGTTGGTAAAGAATCCGCCTGCAATGCAGGAGACCTCAGTTCAGTTCCTGGGTTGGGAAGATCCCCTGGAGAAAGGATAGGTTACCCATTCTAGTATTCTTGGGCTTCCCTTGTGGCTCAGCTGGTAAAGAATCTGCTTGCAATGCAGGAGACCTGAGTTCGATCCCTGGGTTGGGAAGATCCCCTGGAGAAGGGAAAGGCTACCCACTCCAGTATTCTGGCCTGGAGAATTCCAGGGACTGTATAGTCCATGCGGTCACAAAGAGTCGGACACGACTGAGTCACTTTCAAGGGACCATTTCTTGTCATATACTGTAGCTAGGCGCTTTCTTTCTCTCCTTCTTTTCTAAGATTTTAAATAAATTCAATTTACTCTATAACGAAATAGATCCTAATAGTTTTCCCCCTTTCTGGTTCTCCAGTCACACGTTCAGAGCCTCTTCTGGCTTCATACTCTAGAGCTATGAATGCTGGTCTCTGGGGTCCTTATATGATCCCAGGAGGTGCAGACCTGAATAGTTGCAATGGGAAAAAATTGGAGAAACTTTTACTAAAGCTGTTTGGTATAGTTAGTCATTTCTCAGTTTCCCAAAGCCCTATCCTCACTGCTACCAGGATACAGGTTGTACAGGCCCAGCTCTGCTCATGATTACTTCTTGCCAACGTGCCTGAATCTCTCTCGCCCCTGTAAGCATTCTGAGTCTCAGGTTTGCTTTCCCATAAACTCTCACATTATGTTCAAGGTTTGCACCTGACTTGATCACAAAAATCTCAGCTTCTGCTTTGCTTGTGTGTGTCTCAGCTGTGTCCGGCTCTTTGTGACCACGTGGACTCTAGCCCACCAGGCTCCTCGGTCCATGGGCTTCTCTAGGCGAGAATACTGGAGCAGGTTGCCATTTCCTACTCCAGGGGACATTCCAGACCCAGGGATCAAACCTGTGTCTCTTGCAATCTTTGCTGTGATCTAAATGCTACAGTTAGTAAAGCGAGTCCACCGTACTTGATAATGGCATCAAGGAATGTGTGGCTGGGGAAGGAATTTAGTATTTAAAAACTAAAAACAAATTGACAAATAGACACATACTACAAAACAAAACAAAACCCTCTCATTTCACTGATGAGCTTCTTAATATAGGATTTAGTGCTTAAAAAATTATCATGATTATTGCTAAATCTGTTCAGCAGATTTTGATCACATATTGTAATTAAGCATTGTTTGCCCTCCTCTTCTTTTTTTTTTAACCTAAAACTTTAATGAAAACATAAGCTTTTTGTTCTGCAGTTTCCTAGTGCATTGCTATAAGGGAAAAGGCCACAGTGTCTCCTTATATCACAATTACAGTATCCGCGGGTGTTTGACCCTGGTACTATGTTGTAATACTTCTGAAATCAGGGCTAGAGTTTTATTTATTTTTGCATTTCTCCTTGGCTTTTAACATGTTTAATAAATTATTAGGGGGAGAATGTTTCTCATCACTGGTTTTTTTTTTTTTTCTTCCTGGAAGATGATTTACAAAAAATAGTAAGGTCATTGTAAGTATATACCTTCTAAAAAAGATAAAATTTATTTTGTGCCAATTAGTCATTTATTTCAATAGCATGAAAAATTGCAAAACAAATAAGGAATATAAAATCAGGACAGTCTCTCCAAATTCTTTTATAGATGAAAAATCACACAAGGACCTTTTGTCTGAATGTTTTAGTTTGCTGCTACCATTAAAAGAACTCTTAAATCACTACCCGAGACACAGTTATTGTGGGCAAGTTTTCAGGACTTGCCAACCTTTTCTCTTCTTCAAACTAAAGCAAGTCAATAAAAGGGAGAGATGGAAGACACAGAGAAGAAGGGGCGCGCGCGCACACACACACACACACACACACACACACACACACACACACACACAGCTGCCTCTGTGACCACCCTGCAGGCTCATTCGGTGTTTTATGGCCTTCATTGTCTTGCTCAGGACCGGGAACCGATGAGCACACCGCATGGTGACCCGTGAACACCCAGATGCAGCTGAGCTCTATTGTCAAAGAAAACAACACAGGTGTGCTCGCATATGCCCAGCAAGAAATATAATCACCGCAGAGACACATGGTAAGCAAGCAGCGATGGTTAGCATCTTACATAAATTACTAAAATAATAATTTTTTATTAAATAAAAAGCAGAGGTTTTTAATTGCTTCTTTGGTGTATTTGTAATCAGCCCAGAATGTTCTCCGTAAAACCTGGCATTCCTTTTTGTCATCATCAGCACCAACTCCAACCACATTTATTCACGGAGTACTTGGGACCCCTTGCCTTCTACAGCATCCCTTCTGTCTCCCCCAGCCAACATCCTGCCTGTACACTCGGACCCTCCCCCAGCCTCCTCCATCCTGCTGCACTACCCGTTACTAGGGGGCCCTTACACCACGCCTCCTGACCCCGAAACCAAGGGGTGAGCACGAGGCCTGTGGACTCTATGGTGGGTGAGCCAGAAGATAATAATCCATCATAAAAGGGTGAGTAAGAAAGTAACAACCTGATATAATAGGGAAGGAAGCCGAAGTTCAAGGACAGTCATATAGGAATAAGAGGGCCCATTTTGAGACTGAAGCCTGGCTCCCCAGAATCCTTGAATCCCCAGAATCCTCATAAGCACCTTATTCACCCTCTGCTCAACACCATCCCCCACCCCGATCTGAAGCCACAGACTTCTCACCCATCTCCCATTAGGACTCACATAGTGTCTCTGACACCCCCATGTTGCATGCCTAGTGCGAATATTCTACATGGACTGAATTTAAGGAGGTTAATGACAGCAGGTTGGCCAAAAAGTTTGTCCATTTCCCCCTAGAATATTATGGAAAAACCCAAACAACCTTTTTGGGCCAACCCAGTAATAACATGCCAGTTGGGTCTGGAACTATAAAACCAGTGTTTTCAGATAAGCATAACTGTTGTTCCCATTTAAAAATAATTTTAAAAATGTAAACTTCATTGAGGTATAACAGACATATAAAATTGTAAGATATTTAAACCGTACATCTCAATAATTTGATATACTTTTATATATTGTGAGGGATTCCCAGGTGGCTCAGTGGTAAAGAATCTGCCTATCAGTGCAGGAAATGCAGATTGAATCCCTGAGTTGGAAAGAGCCCTTGGAGAAGGAAATGTCAACTCATTCCAGTATTCTTGCCTGGGAAATCCCATGGACAGAGAAACCTGGTGGGCTATGGTCCATGGAGTCGCAAAGAGTCAGACACTACTTAGTAATTAAACAGCAACATAATATTGTGAAGGAATTCCCCCATTTGGTTAATTAACAGGTTTATCACTTTACATATTTATCTTTCTTTTTCCTCGGTGAGAACATTTAAGTTCTACTGTCTTGGTTTTTGTTGGTTAGTAGACCCCGTGGACTGCAGCAGGTCAGGCTTCCCTGTCCACTGTCACCCAGGGTTTGGTCATACTCATGTCCATTGAGTCACTGATGCCCTCCGATCATCTCATCCTCTGTTGCCCCCTTCTCCTCTTGCCCTCAGTCTTTCCCAGCATCATGGTCTTTTCCAATGAATCAGCTCTTCACCAAAGATATGGCCAAAGTATTGGAGCTTCGCCTTCAGCATCAGTCCTTCCAATGAACATTCAGGATTGATTTCCTTTAGGATTGACTGGTTTGATCTCTTTGCTGTCCAAGGGACTCTCAATAGTTTTCACCAGCACCACAGTTTGAAAGCATCAGTTCTTTGATGCTCAGCCTTCTCTATGGTCCAACTCTCACATATGACTCCTGGAAAAACCATAGCTTTGATGAGATGTACCTTTGTCAGCAAAGCGATGTCTCTGCTTCTGTATGAGCAAGCTCCGGGAGTTGGTGATGGACAGGAAAGCCTGGTGTGCTGCAGTCCATGGGGTCGCAAAGAGTCAATCATGACTGAGTGACTGAACTGAACTGAAGGCTTGGCGTAGCTTTTCTTCCAAGGAGCCAAGTGTCTTTAATTTCATGGCTGCAATCACTGTCTGCAGTGATTTTGGAGCTCAAGAAAATAAAGTCTACTCTCTTAAGAAATTTCAATTATACCTATTTTTAAACAATTCATTTGGACTCAGAGAGCAGCCATCCTGTAACTAGCTGGTGGTTGAGCCAGAACCCTGGCTCATGAAGTGGGGGGCTTAGAGGAGATGCTGTGAGGCGCAGGGAAAGAAAAGGGAAGGTGGAGACCTGAGAAGGAAATTCCTGTCTTCCCCTCCCCTCTTGTTGCCCTGGCCTCAGTTCATTTGCATCTCTGTGCAGTCGTGGAGAACCGTAACAAAGGGAGACTGGGCCCTCGGAGGCGGGTCCACTTTTTCATCTCAGCAAGGATTATTAACTGCAATTTTCAAACCATGAAAAAAAGACTACCCTATTTTTGGAGATTGTTTCCTACAGTTTTCATTCGAATCATGTTATCACATTCTGTTTATCCTTCTGAATTTGAAGGAACCGTAAAAATCCTCAACTGTGCTGACATCTGGCCTGTTGCATCTATGAGTCATCTTAGGAAGCCTTCTTCCATGTATAAAACATTCCACCATAGCTTATTAAATATTGAACTGCTGCCCTGCTAATCCTACGCTTTTCTAATTCTAAAATAAGAAAAAAAGTTCATTTAATTTTTAAATGAGATTTAAAAAATCTGTTGATTTTAGATGGCAAAATATTCTCAGCCCACTCTTCACAGCTGGGGAATAGTTGCTCTTAAAGACTTTTCTCTTGCTTTTTAAGCTTGCCTTCTGAATTTCACGTTCAGATCATTTTTCTCTAAGTTGAGAGAGGTTTATGTTACTTATAAGGTACAAGCAAGTCTCTAAATGACCAAATCAGTGGTTCTCAAACTCTTTAGTCTTGGGATCTTTTTATGTGTTTTTTTTATGGGATGTAACTACCAATTAAAAAATAAGTTTATTAATATCTTAATTTATTTATTTGGCTATGCTAGGTCTTAGTGGCAGCACACAGAATCTTCAATCTTTGTTGTGGCATGTAGAATCTATTTTCCCAACCAGGGATTGAACCCAGGCTCCCTGCATTGGGGGCAAGGAATTTTAGCCACTAGACCACCAGGGAAGTCAGGAAGATCACCAATGTTTACCCATAATGGAAATTAAAACTGAGAAAATTGTGATATGTTTATTTATAATTCATTTAAAGTAGCGATGATAATGTTAACTGAAGCAACATTATTTTTTAATAAAAAAATATACCAGACCAAAAGAGTTTGTGAGAACAGCATTGTTTTACACTCTGGCAAATGACTTCACTATTTGCTTTAATAGAAGGCAGTTGATACTGTAAAGCAATTATCCTTCAATTAAAAATAAATAAATTAAAAAGACAGCTGAATTCTCATATCTGCTTCTGCTTCAATGTGTTGCAATATCACACATCATGTAGCCTCTGGAAAATTCCACTGCAAAAAGCCCAAATAACTTTGTTTTATTATGAAAATGGTTTGACTTCATGAAACACCAGGAGGGTCTTGGGACCATGATAGTCTCCAAACCACACTTTGATAACAGCTACACTCAACCACCATGATAAGGCTTAGAAGAACCTAAGAGGCTATTTCTAATAGGTACAGTTCAGTTCAGTTCAGTCGCTCAGTCATTTCCGACTCTTTGCGACCCCATGAATCGCAGCACACCAGGCCTCCCTGTCCATCACCAACTCCCAGAGCTCACCCAGACTCACGTCCATCAAGTCAGTGATGCCATCCAGCCATCTCATTCTCTGTCGTCCCCTTCTCCTGCCCCCAATCCCTCCCAGCATCAGAGTCTTTTCCGATGAGTCAACTCTTCGCATGAGGTGGCCAAAGTACTGGAGTTTCAGCTTTAGCATCATTCTTTCCAAAGAAATCCCAGGGCTGGTCTCCTTCAGAATGGACTGGTTGGATCTCCTTGCAGTCCAAGGGACTCTCAAGAGTCTTCTCCAACACTACAGTTCAAAGGCATCAATTCTTTGGCGCTCAGCCTTCTTCACAGTCCAACTCTCACATCCATACATGACCACTGGAAAAACCATAGCCTTGACTACACGGACCTTTGTTGTCAAAATAATGTCTCTGCTTTTCAATATGCTATCTAGATTGGTCATAACTTTCCTTCCAAGGAGTAAGCGTCTTTTAATTTCATGGCTGCAGTCACCATCTGCAGTGATTTTGGAGCCCAAAAAAGTAAAGTCTGACAGTCATCCGTAAACCCCTTCAAAATGTTAGCTATCCACAGGTGTGCTTGTACGGTGCCTTTCCATGACTGCATTTGAGGATTTCCTTTTTTGTGTGTGTGTGTGAATTTCATCATTTACATGCTCTCAGAAAATCCTGATGCTTGGCAGTAAACAGCATAATGCAATGGTTAAGAAAAATTGCTTTACAAGGTGCAGAGCACTATGTGCTCCCCTTTGTGTTAAAAGTAAAGAGTGAGGAAGAGAGACTTTCATAGACTTTCTAGAAGAATATATAAAAAACTAGGAATAGTGGTTCTTTTTGGCGTGATGCCTAGGGAACAGAATCTTGGAGTAGAAAAGCATGATTACCTCCTATTTATGGACTTCCCAGGTGGCACAGTGGTAAAGAATCCACCTGCCAATGTAGGAGACACAAGTTCAATCCCTAGGTCAGGAAAATCCCTTGGAGTAGGAAATGGTGACACGCTCCAATATTCTTGCTAGGGAAATGCCATGGACAGAGCAGTGTGGCCGGCTACAGTCCATGCGGTCTCAAAGAGTTGAATATGACTGAGTGCACACGCACACACACAAACACACAAACCTCCCATTTATGGTTCATGATTTGTTTTTTATTAAAATTTTTTTTGTCCATGCCATGTGGCATGGGGGGGATCTTTGTTCCCTGACCAGGGATTGAATCTGTGCCCCCTGCAGTGGAAGCACAGAGTCTTTTTACCACTGGCCCACCAGGGAAGTCCCCACCATTTTTTAACCAGATGCATGTAATAGTTTCTCAATTAAAAGATGTAGCTAATAACAAAAGGAAAAAACAACAAAACCTTTAGAATGAGAAAGATTTAACTTAGAACCTTCAGTTCAGTTCAGTTCAGTCACTCAGTCATGTCCCACTATTCTCGACCCCATGGACTGCAGCACGCCAGGCTTCCCTGTCCTTCACCAACTCCCAGAGCTTGCCCAAACTCATGTTCATATAGTCAGTGATGCCACCCAACCATCTTATCTTCTGTCATCCCCTTCTCCTCCTGCCTTCAATCTTTCCCAGCATCAGGGTCTTTTCCAATGAGTCAGTTCTTCGCATCAGGTGGCCAAAATATTGAAGTTTCAGCTTCAGCATCAGTCCTTGCAATGAATATTCAAGACTGATTTCCTTTAGGATTGACTGTTTTGATCTCCTTCAACTTAGAACCTTAGTCTACCATTTATTACCCACACAAAGTCTGAGAGTGATTGCCATCTCCTTCTCCAGGGGAATCTTCCTAACCCAGGGATCAAACCTTGATCTCCTGTATTACAGGCAGATTCTTAACTGTCTGAGCTACCAGGAAGCCACACAACTTTGACCTAGTTACTTGACCTGTTTCTTACCAAGTTTTTTAACCTGAAAGTTGAAGTTACTGCTAGTATCTACCTCATAAGACTACTGTGATTATTAAATGAGAAAGTAAAAATAATATCTTATCCTTGGCCCATCGAAGCGTATGTTTTACATATTGCTAATCATAATCATCATCACTTTATGAATCAAAGACTTATTTTGAAAGTTGCTAATCATTCTTTAATTTTCCTTTTATTGGGTGATTCTGAAGTTTCATTAGACAATTATGATAATATAATTGCAATCATGATCAGCTCATTGAAGACTTGTTAAAAAGTCTAGATTGGGCTTCCCTGGTGGTTCAGTGGTAAAGAATCTGCCTGTCAATGTGGGAAGCTAGGGTTCGATCCCAGGTCCAAGAAAATCCCGAGTGCTGTGGAGCGGCTAAGCCTGAGCGTCACACCTATTGAATTTGTGCTCTGGAGCTCTTGAACTGCAACTGAGCCCATGAGCCCTGGATCCCATGCTCCACAATAAGAGAAACCCTCACACCACAACTAGAAAGTAGCCCCTGCTCACTGCAACTAGAGAAAAGCCTACCCAGCACCGAAGACCCAGCACAGACAAAAACAAAAATAAATAAATACAAAATTATTTACAAAATTCTAGATTATTCTATCACTTTTGACTACATCTTCTTATCTTTATGCTTAATATTGTTCGTGCATGACCATACATCTTATGTTTCACTCCTGTCCTTGGTCACGCTTAAGCTGGGCCTGGCTCATCAGTCCAGGGTTGCTTAACTCTGAGGCAGAATCTCTAGCTCTCAGGCAAGCAGTCTGAACTTGCCTTTTGCCTGTGCTATGCTTGAATGTGCTTCATTCTGCCCTGTTATTCCTGTATGGGATTTGGAGCTATCTATTTTTAGTAAACTTTTAATTTCCTGATTATTCTTGCTCAACTAGGCTAAATTTGTAAGTTCCCGCTCCTCTGATTTTGATTCCGTATATATTCTCTTTTTGTTTAATTTATGTATTTATTTGGCTGCATTGGGTCTTAGTTGCGGCATGCAGAACCTTCGTCGTGATGCACAAACTCTCTAGTTGTGGTGAGTGGGCTCAGTAGCTGCAGTGCCAAAGCTTAGTTGCTCCGCAGCTTGTGGGATCTTAGTTCCCTAACCAGGGGTGGAACTTGCCTCCTTGCATTTCAAGGTGGATTCTTAACCACTGGACCACCAGGGAAGTCCCTCTGTGTATGTTCATTCCTGTACTGTATTAATGCATTCCTACTTAACCTAATATCTATATGATTATTTTCTGCATTCCTCACATCCAATTTTTTGGGGTTGGCTCCTTGATGGTCACTTCACAAGTGTCTAAGCTTCATCTGCTAGTTCTTGGTGCCTGAATTTTCACTTTCATGCATCGGAGAAGGAAATGGCAACCCACTTCAGTATTCTTGCCTGGAGAATCCCAGGAATGGGGTTGCACAGAGTCGGACATGACTGAAGCGACTTAGCAGCAGCAGCAGCAGCAGCAGCAACAAATCTGAACATGCCTATCTCAATAATGCACAGATTTATGTGAGAAGCAGATTCTTGATACAAGTGAAATACATGGGGTCCCCTAGCAGAGATGGCTTTGGTTGAGACAGCACCCTCTAAAGGGTGATACATATTAGAGTTTGCCAGAATCTTGGTAGCAACTGTTATGAGTTCACCCAGTCCAGACACATGTATAAAATAATAGCTATGAAATTACTGGGAAGACAGAAGGATTTATTGAGTTTGAAATGAGAAATATATACTTTTCCTATAGACCTTTCTTAAATTCTTATGGGTTTATAATGGGTTCAGATATCGATCTTTAGGTCCTTTTCAATAACGAGGTGGTGGTAAGCTTAAGAAGTATAGCTGAGAAAATAGCCTTTATTTTAGTCTAGTTCAGTTTCTAAGCCTGAGCACCACTGACGTTTTGAGTGGATAACTAATTCAATGTTGTCGGGGGCTGTTCTGTGCATTGTCAGGTGGTTAGCAGCTTCCTTGGTCCAACCTGCTGGGTGCCATGGCACGCCCTTAGCCACGATGATCACAGATATCTCTGGATTTTACCAAATGTCCTCTGGGGGTGAAAATCACCTCCTGTTGAAGACTGTTGGTCTTGTCATTGTAAATTTATAACAGTTTAGTCTAACTTAATTTTCAGCAAAATGGGTGCAAGAATATTGGACTTAATTTCCTTCTTCAATTTTTTCGTTTTGCGAAAATATCTTATTATTGTTAATTTTTTGTTTTCATTCTTTCACTTTTTGTTTCCCTTACCAGAATACTGAATTTTTATATACATTTGCTACATTTTCTTGTAATTGTTTTTTTATTATGATTATCTGTATTAATTGTCATCTATTTTCCCCAGGGCTTCTAAACACGGCATGGGGGAAAAAAAAAACTTTCTCTGGACCAGTGTATGTCCTTGTCTATACTAATGGCTGTCACTTGGTAGGTGCTTAATAAATATTTGTGAAGTGAGTGAATGAATGAATTCTTATGCTTGAATTGGAGGCAGTAAGTTCATGCAAGACTAGAAAAAGAGTCAGAAACTCTGGGTTCTTCTAGTCTTGCTTGTGCTGTGGGAGCTCTGGCAAATCTTTTCATTTCACTGGCTGGCCATTTCCTATTAGGTGAAATGATGACCCACGAAAGATTCTTCTGTTAGTTTACTAGGGCTGCTGAAACAAAAGTATGAAGTACTAGCCTACTTTCTTCAATTTAAGTCTGAATTTGGCAATAAGGAGTTCATGGTCTGAGCCAGAGTCAGCTCCTGGTCTTGTTTTTGCTGACTGTATAGAGCTTCTCCATCTTTGCCTGCAAAGAATATAATCAATCTGATTTCGGTGTTGACCAAGATAATCATGATGGTATGATCACTCATCTAGAGCCAGACATCCTGGAATGTGAAGTGAAGTGGGCCTTAGAAAGCATCACTACAAACAAAGCTAGTGGAGGTGATGGAATTCCAGTTGAGCTATTTCAAATCCTGAAAGATGATGCTGTGAAAGTGCTGCACTCAATAAGCCAGCAAATTTGGAAAACTCAGCAGTGGCCACAGGATTGGAAAAGGTCCGTTTTCATTCCAATCCCAAAGAAAGGCAATGCCAAAGAATGCTCAAACTACTGCACAATTGCACTCATCTCACACGCTAGTAAAGTAATGTTCAAAATTCTCCTAGCCAGGCTTCAGCAATATGTGAACCGTGAACTTCCAGATATTCAAGCTGGTTTTAGAAAGGCAGAGGAACCAGAGATCAGATTGCCAACATCCTCTGGATCATGGAAAATGCAAGCGAGTTCCAGAAAAACATCTATTTCTGCTTTATTGACTATGCCAAAGCCTTTGACGGTGTGGATCACAATAAACTGTGGAAAATTCTTCAAGAGATGGGAATACCAGACCACCTGACCTGACTCTTGAGAAACCTAAATGCAGGTCAGGAAGCAATAGTTAGAACTGGACATGGAACAACAGACTGGTTCCAAATAGGAAAAGGAGTACCTCAAGATTGTATATTGTCACCTTGCTTATTTAACTTCTATGTAGAGTACATCATGAGAAACGCTGGGCTGGAAGAAGCACAAGCTGGAATCAAGATTGCAGGGAGAAATATCAATAACCTCAGATATACAGATGACACCACCCTTATGGCAGAAAGTGAAGAGGAACTCAAAAGCCTCTTGATGAAGGTGAAAGTGGAGAGTGAAAAAGTTGACTTAAAGCTCAACATTCAGAAAACGAAGATCATGGCATCCAGTCCCATCACTTCATGGGAAATAGATGGGGAAACAGTTGAAACAGTGTCAGACTTTATTTTTGGGGGCTCCAAAATCACTGAAGATGGTGACTGCAGCCATGAAATTAAAAGATGCTTACTCCTTGGAAGGAAAGTTATGACCAACCTAGATAGCATATTGAAAAGCAGAGACATTACTTTGCCAACAAAGGTCCGTCTAGTCAAGGCTATGGTTTTTCCAGTGGTCATGTATGGATATGAGAGTTAGACTGTGAAGAAAGCTGAGTGCCAAAGAATTGATGCTTTTGAACTGTGGTGTTGGAGAAGACTCTTGAGAGTCCCTTGGACTGCAAGGAGATCCAACCAGTCCATCCTAAAGGAGATCAGCCCTGGGTGTTCTTTGGAAGGACTGATGCTGAGGCTGAAACTCCAGTACTTTGGCCACCTCATGTGAAGAGTTGACTCATTGGAAAAGACTCTGATGCTGGGAGGGATTGGGGGCAGGAGGAGAACGGGACGACAGAGGATGAGATGGCTGGATGGCATCACCGACTCGATGAACGTGAGTTTGAGTGAACTCTGGGAGTTGGTGATGGACAAGGAGTCCTGGTGTGCTGCGATTCATGGGGTCACAAAGAGTCAGACAC
This sequence comes from Bos indicus, assembly GCF_029378745.1. Taxonomy (NCBI): domain Eukaryota; kingdom Metazoa; phylum Chordata; class Mammalia; order Artiodactyla; family Bovidae; genus Bos; species Bos indicus. The sequence continues at coordinate 91,713,919 of NC_091768.1, read as the reverse complement.
AACTGAGCAACTGAACTGAACTGAACTTGCTCTTAAGCTGGAAGTCTGAAATCAAAGTGCTGGCAGGGCCATGCTCTCTCTGAAACCTGTAGGGGAGAATCCTTCATTGCCTCTTCTAGCTTCTGATATTTGCCAGCAGTCCTTGAGTCCCTTAACTTCTATCTGTGTCACTCCAATTTCTAGGTCCATTGTTACATGATCTTCCTGGTTTATGTCTCTGTCTCTCTGTGTCTTCTTACCTTAAAAGGACAACAGTCATATTGAATTACAGCCTGCCCTAATGACCTCATCTTAACTTGATGACATCTGCAAAGACCCAGTTCTCAAGTAAAGTCACATTCAAGGTACCAGGGGTTAGGACTTCAGTGTACCTTTTAGGCAGACACGTTTCAACCCATTCAGTTCAGTTCAGTCACTCAGTCGTGTGCGACTCTTTGCGACCCAATGAATCGCAGCATGCCAGGCCTCCATGTCCATCACCAACTCCCGGAGTTCACCCAGACTCACGTCCATCGAGTCGGTGATGCCATACAGCCATCTCATCCTCTGTCGTCCCCTTCTCCTCCTGCCCCAAATCCCTCCCAGCATCAAAGTCTTTTCCAATGAATCAACTCTTCATATGAGGTGGCCAAAGTACTGGAGTTTCAGCTTTAGCATCATTCCTTCCAAAGAAATCCCAGGGCTGATCTCCTTCAGAATGGACTGGTTGGATCTTCTTGCAGTCCAAGGGACTCTCAAGAGTCTTCTCAAATACCACAGTTCAAAGGCATCACTTCTTCGGCGCCCAGCCTTCTTCACAGTCCATTTCACATCCATACATGACCACTGGAAAAACCATAGCCTTGACTAGACGAACCTTTGTTGGCAAAGTAATGTCTCTGCTTTTCAATATGCTGTCTAGGTTGGTCATAACTTTCCTTCCAAGGAGTAAGTGTCTTTTAATTTCATGGCTGCAGTCACCATCTGCAGTGATTTTGGGGCCCCAAAAAATAAAGTCTGACACTCTTTCCACTGTTCCCCATCTATTTCCCATGAAGTGATGGGACCAGATGCCATGATCTTTGTTTTCTGAATGTTGAGCTTTAAGCCAACTTTTTCACTCTCCTCTTTCACTTTCATCAAGAGGCTTTTTAGTTCCTCTTCACTTTCTGCCATAAGGGTGGTGTCATCTGCATATCTGAGGTTATTGATATTTCTCCCGGCAATCTTGATTCCAGCTTGTGTTTCTTCCAGTCCAGCGTTTCTCATGATGTACTCTGCATAGAAGTCAAATAAGCAGGGTGACAATATACAGCCTTGATGTACTCCTTTTCCTATTTGGAACCAGTCTGTTGTTCCATGTCCAGTTCTAACTGTTGCTTCCTAACCTGCATACAAATTTCTCAAGAGGCAGACCAGGTGGTCTGGTATTCCCATCTCTTGAAGAATTTTCCACAGTTTGTTGTGATCCACACAGTCAAAGGCTTTGGCATAGTCAATAAAGCAGAAATAGATGTTTTTCTGGAACTCTCTGGCTTTTTCCATGATCCAGAGGATGTTGGCAATTTGATCTCTGGTTCCTCTACCTTTTCTAAAACCAGCTTGAACATCAGGAAGTTCATGGTTCACGTATTGCTGAAGCCTGGCTTGGAGAATTTTGAGCATTACTTTGCTAGCGTGTAACATGCGTGCAATTGTGCAGTAGTTTGAGCATTCTTTGGCATTGCCTTTCTTTGGGATTGGAATGAAAACGGACCTTTTCCAGTCCTGTGGCCACTGCCGAGTTTTCCAAATTTGCTGGCTTATTGAGTGCAGCACGTTCACAGCATCATCTTTCAGGATTTGAAATAGCTCCACTGGAATTCCATCATCTCCACTAGCTTTGTTCGTAGTGATGCTTTCTAAGGCCCACTTGACTTACATTCCAGGATGTCTGGCTCTAGGTCAGTGATCATACCATCGTGATTATCTGGGTCGTGAAGATCTTTTTTAGCCTAAATGCTTCTATTATGGTTTCTGCCTTTGTCCATTGCTCTTAAATTATATATAATAATTAATATTGAGAACAGAATTATTATTTGAATCTAGTTTTGTGATTAGATCCCTTAAAAAGAAAGAGCTGAAATCTAACTGCTTGGGGAATCTCTCAGGGTTTGGCTTTGTTTTATTGTCACCTACAGGCTAACGCTGTGAGTATGTGGATACCCAAACTTTATCTCCACCCCCTACACATAGCCCACTTTACAACTTGATGGAGCACGCTGGCAGCCTCTCCACACTTGGGAAGATGGGCTCGAGGAAGAGCTTTGCACAGGCACTGACCGCAGACTTGGGTCTATTGGGGCGGTATTATTTTCTTAAGGGCTTCCCTTGTGGCTCAGCTGGTAAAGAATCTGCCTGCAATGTGGGAGACCTGGGTTTGATCCCTGGGTTGGGAAAATCCCCTGGAGAGGGGAAAGGCTACCCACTCCAGTATTCTGGCTTGGAGAATTCCATGGACTGTATAGCCCATGGGGTCACAATGAGTTGGACACAACTGAGCGACTTTCACACATTTTCCTAAACTAAAAGGTGGTATAACAAAGTACCATTTGGATATGTTGGGTACTGGGCAGCTTACACAACACAAACTTATTGCCTCGTAGTTCTGGAGGCTTGGAGTCTGAATCAAGATGTTGGCAAAATTGGTTCCTTCTGAGGGCTGGGAGGCCCCTCCTCCTGGCTTGTAGATGGCCATCTTGTCCCTGGGTGTCTTTGCATCATCTCTTCTCTACTTGGGTTTGCTTCTGTACTCAAATTTCCTGTTTTTTTTTTTTTTTAAATAAGAGCACCAGTCGTATTAGAGTAGAGTCCAGTCTAAAGATGTCATTTTGGTATTTTCCTCGTGGTCTGGTAGCTAAGACTTGGTGCTTCCATTGCAAGGGCATGGGCTCAGTCCCTGGTAAGGGAACTAAGATCCTGCATGCCACACAGCGCAGCCAAACAAATAAAACAAACATGTAAATATCTAATGGCATCATTTTAACTCATCTACGTAAAGACCCAGTCTCTGAATGAGGGCACATTCTGTGGTACTGGGGATTAGGATCCCATCTTGCTTTTTGTTTGAAGGACGTGATTTACCCTTATCAGACAGAAATCCTGGGATTCCATGGAGCATGGCCCAGAAGGGTCTATAGGTTCCATGTGGCCAAGTCTTCTTAGCAGAGGAAGGTCCCGGACCTATACAGAGGAAGACCACAGGGGCCCAGTGGGAAATGTGCCTGTGAACAATGTACTCTGTAATGTAGCATATGTAATTATAAAGTGAAGTTACTCAGTTGTGTCCAACTCTTTGTGACCCCACGAACTGTAGCCTACTAGGTAGGCTTCTCTGTCCATGGGATTTTCCAGGCAAGAGTACCGGAGTGAGTTGCCATTTCCTTCTCCAATATGTAATTATAAACTGTACCAAACTCTGCCCCACCTTTTCCTCTGGCCTTTGCCATTCCAGAGCAAGCTGGGTCTATGAGCTACTGCCAGCATCTACCTCCCTTGGCCGGCAGGTTATCTCTGGCTAAAGGAGCCTGCTCTGTGCCAGGGAACTAACACTCCCCGGGGAGCAGCCCTCAACCCATGACGAGGATGGTTGGGACACAGATACTGAAGTTCTTAGTTCTTTGGGAAGGATAATTCTGTGGGAAGGGTAAGTATGTAGGTCACTATCACAGATTTCCCCTGCACCCCATTTTAAAATTTCATTGAAAGGTATTTGTTTAATGTGAAAAAATAACATTGAATTGTCCTATATAGACATTTTTTTTTCTTATGTATTTTATCTAGTTTGTTTCCTCCACATTAAAGAGTAAGCCCCAAGAATACAGAGATTTTTGTTTGTTTGGTTGACTGCTGGGTGCCCAAGCCAACACAGGGCCTGGCACACAGGAGGCTGAGCAGTGCCATCTGGGAATGTGGGTGATGAGGGAGAAAGACAGCACTCAGGGGGCGGGGGAGGAAGGCGAGGAGGCCAAGTTCAGGTTACTTTAAAAAAAATATTATTGGAGTATAGTTGGTTTACAGTGTGTTAGTTTCTACTGTATAGCAAAGTCAATCAGCTATACATATACACACATCCACTTTTTTAAAGAATCTTTTCCCACATAGGTCATTACAGAGTATTGAGTAGAGTTCCCTGTGCTATACAATGGGTTCTTATTAGTTATCTATTTTATGAATGTGTGTGTGTGTGCCCGTTCAGTTGTGTCCAGCTTTTTGTGACCCCGTGGACACTAACCCGCCAGGTTCCTCTGTCCATATCTATACTATGTATAGATAGTAGTGTTCATACATCAGATTACTTGTGATGCTGAATTTTATCATCTTATTCTGTCTTTACCATTATTTTCCTTCCCCCTAATATTATGGTTATTTGAGAGCTGTTTCCACCCGGCTCATGATGTTTATTGGTGTTTGCATTTCCAAAATAATTGACCAACAGAGAGCTGTGGTTGTCTCCTGACCATACCCATCCAGGAACCACTCTGGTTACCTACACACCCCTCAACTCACTCCCTCTTCTTCCCAACACAAGATCATAAAACAATTTTCATTATTTCCTCTGGCACCAATAATTAGTAAAGAATCAATTGTTATTTTTCTATTAAAGGAAGAATCTCACTATTTAGTTACTTTTTATGTAACTAACTGATTTGCATGCCACTGTTTTTCTCTGTTGGTTCTTTTTCTCTTTATTTTCTAAGATTGTTTATTTCAAGATGTGTAAGACAATTTGGTTTTAGCTTGAACAACTCATACAAGACCTGGCATTAAAGTTTTCTCCTGAAATGTTTATGTATTTTTTTTCCCTAGTAGAGTGTTTTTTTATTATATGAAGGACAATGTAATATGTCAACAGGTAGAGAAAATAAAACAGGAATATATATTGGGTGAATGATAGGAGAGGAACATTAGTCACGGTGGTAAGAGAAAGCTTCTGAATAAATGACATTTGGCTTAAGACCTGACTGATGAGAATGGAGTGGCCGTGCAAAGAGCTGGGGAAGAGTGATCCAGGCAGAGGAAACAGCAGGTGCAAAGGCCCCGAGGCAGGGGGCAGCTTGCTGTTTAGGAAGACAGGAAAAAGGACAGTATGACTGTACTGCAGTGAACAAGGGTGACAATGATATCACGGGAGGAGGAGGAGGAAGTAGAGGAGGAGGACAGATTTTTGTTGCCTGAGATCACACAGCTCATCAGTTACTCATTTAGCTCTGTGAATTTTGAATTCTAGCTCTGTGTCAGGTCTCACACCAGGCTCTGGAGCTTCCAGTGCAAGAGATGACTGACGTTTGTGCAGTGCTTTATGGTTGATGAAGCACCTTTAGCATTTAATCATCAGGGTGGTTCTTGTATGATAGATTCCTATTTGTCAATAAAGGCAGAGAGGTAAAGGTTTTATCAGGGTCCCATAGCTGGTGGCTCAGACGGTAAAGCGTCTGCCTACAACGCGGGAGACCTGGGTTTGATCCCTGGGTCTGGAAGATCCCCTGGAGAAGGAAATGGCAACCCACTCCAGTAGTCTTGCCTGGAAAATCCCATGGACGGAGAAGTGTGGTAGGCTACAATCCATGGGGTTGCAAAGAGTCAGACAAGACTGAGCCACTTCACTTCATAGCCAATTAGTGACGGAGCCCAGTCACTCGTGTACTTGAACAAACCAGTCCTCAGACTGCTAATCCATATCTTTTTGCCAATACCAGATTACCTAAAAACTGATGACTATATGTTACTTATTTATCTTAAAGAGGATTTCTAGATACTTATATTTGCATTTTGCTGCTTTCTAAGTCTCTTTAGTCATGTCTGACTCTTTGCAACCCTATGGACTGTAGCCCACCAGGCTCCTCTGTCCATGGGATTTTCCAGGCAAGAATACTGCAGTGGTGTTTATGTATTTTTGATATTGCCAAGCTTCTATAGTTTCCATTTCTGTTACATAATTCAGTCAGGAAATTGAATTAATCAATATACAATTTCTCCAATTGCCTAACAGAAGACTAGTGTGATAATCCTGTCTATTACAATAACATTTCAGGGAGTGGGTTTTATTTCCTCTTAGAAAAGATTATTTAATTAAAAAAATCTTATTTCATTTAATAAATTACTTAGAGCAGTAGGGGCTGGTGGTAGAATCTCACCTCCTTCATGAATTAATGATAAGATAAAGCATAGACTTTTTAAAGCTGTCTTAGACCCGAAGGGTAAAAATGTAGCATAGTCATTTACTAAGCATCTCTTTTATGTCTAGTGAGTATAAAAAAAAGAAAATGGCACAATGAGTGCCATGGAAGAGCACAGAGAAATTGTACAACTTTAATAAAGAGTTAATTTAATAGAGAAAGATTTAGCTGGACACAAGTGGAAAATAATTAGATTGACTAGATGGGTCTTTAGATGCAAATAGGAAAGCTGTTGAAATGGAGAAAGCCAATGGATTTTTCTGAGTCTGTAGTAAACTCAGGAAAGCAGCTGCTTTGTAATTGTTGAAAATGAACACTGTACTATTTATTTTGGTTCTGAGAAGACTTACCACATTGTGTAATGTTACAGCCTCTCAGCCTTTTCAAGTTATCAATAGAGTTAATCACATGACCTAGAGAACTTTTAGTCCATTCTCCCACACTGGATTCTAGGGTGTGGTGTGCATGTGTGTTACTATTTTGGTTTTCGTTTGTTTCTTTAAACTCTCTTCTCATACTTATTTGTTGGTTAACATTATGTGGAAAGATTATAGAATTTATCTCCAGTTGAGCCTGTTCCTTTTGTCAACAGATAGACTTCACAGATATTATGCCTATAAAATAAAAATTATCTGAACATTAGAAAGGTTATTCCATATTTAGTATAAATATTATTACCATTTAGCACCTTTGCTGATATTTATTTAGTGTGTGTGTGTTCTGTCTCTCAGCCGTGTCTGACTCTGTGAGACCCCATGGGCTGTACCTCCCCAGGCTCTTCTGTCTATGTAATTTTCTAGACAAGAATGCTGGAGTGGGTTGCCATGCCCTCCTCCAGGGGATCTTCCTGACCCAGGGATCAAACCCATGTCTCCTGCATCTGCTTCATTGGCAAGCGGATTCTTTACCACTGCACCACCTTCCCAAACTAAATTGGGAAGCCCACAGTTAAGTTTACTACTGATGAAACAGCAGTTGAAAACATTTTTTTAAAATCCTGCACTCTTCATTGGATAGAGATTATGACAAATTCATCAAATGAACTGTGCACTCGAGAAATATATATTGAGGACCCACTCTGTGCCATACACTGTTTTTCACTGTAAGTGCACAGCACATAATAGAATTTTCTGCTTCCATGCAGCTTATATTCTGCTGAGAGGGGTTTGACAGTGGGCAAATTAATAAAGTTTGAGATAGTTACACACTGTATATGTGAAAGAAGTCTGTGTAGAAATGGTTTAAATATTCTGTATGAGTTATCTATTGCTACAGAGCTTAACCCTAAATTAGCTGATAATTTAAAGGTTATCTTACCCTCTTGCCATGAGTCAGGATCCAGGACTAGCTTAGGTAATGGTTCAGCCCAGAGTCTCTCATGAGGTCATGATAAAGATACTGACCAAGGCTGGAGTTATCTGAAGGTGAATTGGGCATGAAGAACTCCTTCCAAGGAAGCTCCCAGGGCTGGCAAATTGGTGCTGGTCTTTGACTGCAGGCTGCCTCAATTCCTGACCACGTAGACCCTCTGCAGGGCTTGGGGGTCGTCGCAACACGGAGATCCCCCATTGAGGCTGATCTAAGAGGAAGAGGCAGAAGCCACATGTCCTTAAAGTGCCATGGTCTCAAAATAACACATTATCACCTCTGCCATATTCTGTTAGAAGAGAGTCACTCACTCAAGGAGGGAGAATTAGGGTTTATCATTTAAAGGGGTAGTATTAAGAATTTGTACATTTTTTAAAAACCACCATAATTACCTAGATACATTGAAGAGCAAATTAAGCAAATTAAATATGTTACAGAGCTATTCCATAATGAATTATGCCGTTTTAAATATGCATTGTCAGTATATAATGCCTTGTTGTGCCTTATTTTGCAGCTGTTGGTTTTTAAAAATTGTTTATTACTATCATTTTTAGACAAAAAAAAATCATTGAAAATTTAGGTTTCCTGAACTTTACCTTTTTCTTACTGTTTTGGCTGTTTTGTTACTATGCTGTCAACACTGTCTAGGGTTCCACAGGTGAAAATACTCTAGATTTTTTTTTTTTCATTTCTGGAATTAGTTGATGAATTTAAGGTTATTTATATTACTCCACATTTGTATTGAACATGATTTGTCTAAATGACTGGAAGACTGGAGCTGCATGGCCCAAGAGTAAACTAAAATCCCCTTTGGTTCTCAAATAAGTTACTTTTGGTGGGGCATCTAAAGTCTATGAAACATGGACTTCCCTAGCACAGTGGTTGAGAATCCGCCTGTCAGTGCAGGGGACACAGGTGTGATCCCTGGTCTGGGAAGATCCCACAAGCCATGCCTCGGAGGAATGAAACCTGTGTGCCTCAAGTAATGGAACCCGAACGTCAAGAGCACGTGCTCTGCAACAGGAGAGTAGCCCCCGATTGTCACAACTAGAGAAAGGCCTCATGTAGTCGCAAAGACCCAGAGCAGCCCCAAATAAATGAATTAATTAAAAAAATAAAGTCTATGGAAACATAACTCCTACATAGAACCCACATAAACTTGTCTAACCATAAATGCTGTACCATGAGACGACAATTTAAAATTGTGGTCAGCTACACTTTAGCTTGCTCCTTGGAAGGAAAGTTATGACTAACCTAGATAGCATATTCAAAAGCAGAGACATTACTTTGACAACAAAGGTCCATCTAGTCAAGGCTATGGTTTTTCCAGTGGTCATGTATGGATGTGAGAGTTGGACTGTGGAGAAAGCTGAGTGCTGAAGAATTGATGCTTTTGAAGTGTGGTGTTGGAGAAGACTCTTGAGAGTCCCTTGGACTACAAGGAGATCCAACCAGTCCATTCTGAAGGAGATCAGCCCTGGGATTTCTTTGGAAGGAATGATGCTAAAGCTGAAACTCCAGGACTTTGGCCACCTCATGTGAAGAGTTGACTCATTGGAAAAGACTCTGATGCTGGGAGGGATTGGGGGCAGGAGGAGAAGGGGACGACAGAGGATGAGATGGCTGGATGGCATCACCGACTAGATGGACGTGAGTTTGAGTCAATTCTGGGAGTTGGTGATGAACAGGGAGGCCTGGCGTGCTGCGATTCATGGGGTCACAAAGAGTCGGACACGACTGAGCGACTGAACTGAACTGAACTGAACACTTTAGCTTAGAAACCTGGTGAGAGATTGTGTATGGTTGCTCAGAGGATGCAAATAACATATAGAGAAGCATGGGTAATTCTCTGGCTACGTGGTATAATATTTGTATTTTGATTGGAACAGATGAGAGGCACCCCTTTGTGGCCCGTGTGTGGCGACAGTTCCAGGGCTTATCTCTTAATGACTTGAAATGATAAATTTGGAATTCATCAAGCTTAACTTTTCTCTGTGACTGGACTTCCCCTTTGGGCAGTCTTCCATGGGAAGCCTTTAGTGAGTCTTTAAAAGTACAGCAGCTCTATTGGAGATGGACAATGATTTAGCCTTTGGACCTTTAAAGATAAAAGAGTCTTGTCAACTGTTTAAAGCCTCCTTTTCTCAGAAGGGAAGAATGCTCTTAAGTTTCTTAGTGGATTAATTAGTAACTGAAAATAGCACCATTCTTTGAATTCTTCCCACTTTTACGACAAATAACGGCAGAAACAAGTGCCATCAGAAGGAGAAAAACAAATAAAAGATGATCAAATTTCAGACTTTATCATTTATGTGAAGATTTCATCCCTACTTCTAGATCCTGCCCCAGATAGAAGAAGCTACTGATGGAGTCAGGTGCTGAGGAGAGGGGGAACAAAAGAGGCAGTTTTTCTCCCCCTGTATTGGTGGGAGTTTACTGTCTTGAATATCTGAGACATTTCTAATTGTAGAGAAGGATGGAAGCTATTTGTTTCAGAAAAACATACTAGTTTACATATGTAGGCATGCTAAGTCACTTCGGTCGTGTCCAACTCTTTGCAACCCTATGGACTGTAGCCCTCCAGGCTCCTCTGTCCATGGGATTTTTCAGACAAGAATACTGGAGTGCGTGGCCATGCCTTTTTGCAGGGGGTCTTTCCTATCCAGGAATTGAAACTGCACCTCTGACCTCTCCTGCATTGGCAGGCGGGTTCTTTACCACTTTCGACACCTGGAAAGGCTGAGAGCAAAATGATGAACCATATTAAGGGTTGGGGGAGCTCCCTGGGTGGTTCAGTAGTTAAGAATCTGCCTTGCAATGCAGGGGACACCAGTTGGAATCCTGGTTGGGGAACTAAGATCCCACATGCTGTGGAGCAACCAAGCCCGTGTGCCACAACTGCTGAGCTTGAGCTCTAGAGCCCATGAGCCACAACTACTGAAGCTTGCATGCCTAGAGCCCGTGCTCCACAACAAGAGAAGCCATCACAATGAAAAGCGCATGCACTGCAGCTAGAGAAAACCCGTGCAAAGTAACCAAGACTTGGCATAGCCTCCTGCCCTCCCCCAAAAGAACCCTGACTTCTCACTCAGGTTAGATGGTTCCTTGGGGGTGGGGGGTGGGGGGCCGGGAAACAAGTGCTGAATAAAGCCATAGTTGGATCCAGGGTTCTTTTGAATTAGATGAAGCAATCCTCAGATGTAGTACTTATGTTTGTTTTTAAATAACGTTATACAGTGTTGCAATGGTTAAATTCATGATGACCCAGAGCTGGAAGAGACTTTGTAGAGGGTTTGATTCTGACCCCAGAGAGATGGAATGATTTCATGAATCATTACTTGGTGAAGGGATGTGGTCAGAGCTAGTTCTAGAAACTTCCAGTACATCACTTTTTTCCTGAAGAAACCCAACCACTGATTTTTGGATTTTTACATTTTATAAAACAGTAATTTAATTAGAGGCTATTGTGTGGATATGTTTTCATCTGAGAGGGAGAAAGAAAAAGAAACAAGAGCCACAGAATTAAATAGAATAGGAATTGTAAAAAAAAAAAAATCCATTGAAATCATAATTCAAACAGTGTTTGCCTGTGGGACCTCCTGGGCTGGGAAGAAGATAGGGTGAATGGGCAGGAAGTAAGGCAGCAGTTTGGGTCCTAAATGAAACTGGGGTAACTCCCTTCACACCAGGTGATTTATTTCATGGGGAGCCAGACCCTCAAGGTGAGGCCAGAGTGGGCATCTGATAGTAGTAAGTACTTTTCTGTGCATTTAATATTTATTTTATTTTGATACTTGCACAAATGAGACCCTAATTTAACAAGAAAAGCATGATTTGTATCATTACATTTGTGATAGCTTCTCACAAACTTCATCCTGACAAACAGCGTATCTCCAGTCAGTCAGTTCAGTTGCTCAGTCATATCTGATTCTGTGACCCCATAGACTGCAGCACCCCAGGCTTCCCTGTCCATCACCAATTCCCGGAGCTTACTCAAACTCATGTCCACTGAGTCAGTGATGCCATCCAACCATCTCCTCCTCTGTCATCCCCTTCTCGTCCCACCTTCAATCTTTCCCAGCATCAGGGTCTTTTCTAGTGAGTCAGTTCTTTGCATCAGGTTGCCAAAGTATTGGAGTTGCAGCTTCAGCATCAGTCCTTCCAATGAATATTTAGGACTGATTTCCTTTAGGATGGACTGGTTGGATCTCCTAGCAATCTAAGGGACTCTCAAGAGTCTTCTCCAACACCACCAAAAAGCATCAATTCTTCGGCGCTCAGCTTTCTTTATAGTCCAACTCTCACATCCATGCACGACCACTGGAAAAACCATAGCCTTGTCTAGACAGACCTTTGTTGGCAAAGTAATGTCTTTGCTTTTTAATATGCTGTCATCAAGGCTGTATACTGTCACCCTGCTTATTTAACTTATACGCAGAGTACATCATGAGAAACTCTGGACTGGAAGAAGCACAAGATAGAATCAAGATTGCCAGGAGAAATATCAATAACCTCAGATATGCAGATGACACCACCCTTATGGCAGAAAGTGAAGAGGAACTCAAAAGCCTCTTGATGAAAGTGAAAGAGGAGAGTGAAAAAGTTGGCTTAAAGCTCAACATTCAGAAAACGAAGATCATGGCATCTGGTCCCATCACTTCATGGGAAATAGATGGGGGAACAGTGGAAACAGTGTCAGATTTTATTTTTTTGGGCTCCAAGATCACTGCAGATGTTGACTGCAGCCATGAAATTAAAAGACGCTTACTCCTTGGAAGGAAAGTTGTGACTAACCTAGATAGCATATTCAAAAGCAGAGATATTACTTTGCCAACAAAGGTCCATCTAGTCAAGGCTATGGTTTTTCCAGTGGTCATGTATGGATGTGAGAGTTGGACTATATAGAAAGCTGAGTGCCGAAGAATTGATGCTTTTGAACTGTGGTGTTGGAGAAGACTCTTGAGAGTCCCTTGGACTGCAAGGAGATCCAACCAGTCCATTCTAAAGGAGATCAGTCCTGGGTGTTCTTTGGAAGGAATGATGCTAAAGCTGAAACTCCAGTACTTTGGCCAGCTCATGCGAAGAGTTTACTCATTGGAAAATACTCTGATGCTGGGAGGGATTGGGGGCAAGAGGAGAAGGGAATGACAGAGAATGAGATGGCTGGATGGCATCACTGACTTGATGGACGTGAGTTTGAGTGAACTCTGGGAGTTGGTGATGGACAGGGAGGCCTGGCGTGCTGCGATTCATGGGGTCGCAAAGGGTCAAGCATGACTGAGCGACTGAACTGAACTGAACTGAGGTTGGTCATAGCTTTTCTTCCAAGGAGCAAGCGTGTTTTAATTTCATGACTGCAGTCACCATCTGCAGTGATTTTGGAGCCCCAAAGATAAAGTCTCTTATTGTTTCCATTGTTTACCCACCTATTTGCCATGAAGTGATGCGACTGGATGCCATGATCTTAGTTTTCTGAATGTTGAGTTTTAAGCCAACTTTTTCACTCTCCTCTTTCACTTTTCTATCTCCACTCCGAGTTAAAATCTATAAACAATGTACAGAATACTGAATCTCCTCTGTTTCTCCTCTTATCACTACTTCATATCTTATTTTGAAACTCAGTGTCAGCAAGTCAGTTTACACAATCACGATGAGTCGTCCAGATTTATAGAAGCCAGGAAACAGGGTGTCAGGTTCCTCATGCCAAACTGCCCTCCCTCTCATCTGCCGACTAATTGATACTGCAGCATTAGGAAAGAGAATTTTGATGATTTAAACAAAATTAAAAAAAAATTTTTTTTGTCTGCTCTGGGCCTTTTTTTCCCCCCAAGCCAAACTGTATCTAGCTCTATTAAAGATACTTTTCATAAACAATCATGGTATTTCAGGCAGGACATGGGCAATCGTTAACAGCATACAACTTTCAAACTCCCTTTTTCAATGGACCACCAAAATCAGAAAGCCACCATGAAACCCAGTAAAGTCTTCGTGCGATGCTCTGAACAGGGAAAGTGTAGAGTGAGGGCTGACAGTTCACATTTCGCATGTTGTTTAACAGCTTTTCACAAGCTGACCCTGCCTTTCAGGAAACGGGAATGAAAATGGGGGAGGTATCAATCCGAGGAGCCACAGTCTAAAAAAGGAACCCCCGCTCTTTCGAAGAATGCCATCTCAGTGCTGACACTGGAAAGTCCAAATTGCCTGACATACTGGCAACCAATTTTGGGGGGGGTCAGGTTCCACAGGTCTCTGGGGTTAGGGGAGTCAAGTCTGTGCTGAAGTAGAGTGGAAGAAGAGGACATAACAGCTAACTCTAGCTTTTCCATACCACCAGGCGCATGTGCCAAGGTGGCTAATGTGTGCCAACATCAGGGAATCCCTCCTTCCTGGGAATCAAGAAGTCTCTCAAAGCTAGATGGGAAAGATGTTTCTCCCCCCATGTCAACCCAGCCTTGAAGATGCTCCGTTAGTGACATGTATCCTTCCCCCACCCCCACAACCCCCAAAACAACAATGAAGTGATCTTTGTGCTAACAACAGAGCTTGAAAAAATTCTGCATTTTTATAAAACTTCATAAAAAATCATATTTCCAGTTGTACAGTCACCGGAAGTACACAGTTAACAAAAATGCACACCCTTCACTTGGCATCTCCAGCACCTTCAGCTTTCTGTGCCTGGTCTGTTTTGTCAACTCCATCTTCTGCAGGGTTATTCTCATCCCTGCCAGCATCAGCTTTCTTCTTTTTTCCTTTGGGTCTCTTCTCTCCCTCCTTTGCAGGGGCCTTTGCAGGCTTGGGTTCTGGCTTTGGAGGAACAGGTTTAGCAGATAACCTTGCAGATCTTCTCTGTGTTCGTCTTTCACCTTGGCTTTAATCTCGTGTAGCATTACTTTCAACCTTTCTCTTGGGCATGGTGATGACGGTGGCGGGAGGTAGATGCTGCACCCGGACATGCAGGGGCATGTGGGCACTGGTCGGTCCAGGGGTCCCTCTCATCTCTTCTTCTGTGCTGGCTCTTCACTGTGCCATGGAAGCTTCTCTGTTGTGGTGCATGGGTTTGTTGCCCCACGGCAAGTGGGATCTTAGTTCCCAGACCAGAGATCAAACCTGGGTTCCCCGCATGGGAAGGTGGGCCACAGGGAAGTCCGAGAAAAGAGAATTTAGAAGCTAGAAGGATCCCCAAAGTTCCTTTAGACCTAAATCTTCAATACATAAGCCCAGAGAAGCTGGCTTGCTCAAGGTTACAGGGTGGCTTATAGACTGCTTCAGGACTGGGGTGATCAAGTCAGTTAGGATCTCAAAGAATTTCCCTTCAAGATGTGGATTCACTAAGAATAAGACCATCCTGGGCCAGCACCTTAGTAGAGATGAGGTTATTTTAACCACAGGACATGGGCACACGGTGGGAGGAGGTGGCCTTGGAAGCAGAGGCGATGCAGACGGCAGGCAAACCCTGCCTCCTGACCGTGTTGCCTGGGTCCTCACACATGAGGCCAGCATCGTATTTCTCCTGTTCTTATCTCTTGCTCCACCTAGCTGGCGTCCACAGTGGACATTCTTTGGAGCAGGACAGAGGTGAGGCCTCTCTGGTGTGATGCGGGTCCTTCCTTTGTTTCTTTCCTACAAACACCAAGGATTTTCCAGGACCCAGGCATCACAAGCTCGAGCAGCAAAGGGCTTTCTGTTGGCCCTTAAACTGAGGTTCCTTTAGCTTCTGGAATCAGCCCCCACCCCCACCCCACAGCTCTTTCACTGGGACCAAACCCAGAAGAAGGGAAAGAACATGAAAAATGAACAAATACAACCTCATTCCTTTGTAACTCGAAGCAAAACTTATACGGAACTCAAATGGAAAAAGAGATTTGATCTGGGAGGTTCTTTTTTTCCCCCAGAGTGGCATGCATACTGTAAAATGATTACTGTAAAACAATTATTGTTGCTAGCATTTGTGAGCTGGTTGTGGGTTTAGCAACCATTTTACTGACTTTTTGGCAGCAAGTGTGAGTTTTCCTGTTCAATTAGATCTTTGGGAGTGCTCTTAAAATCCTGTGGAATCATCTGATTCCCTCCAGGAAAACACTGATTGGTATTAATTTTCATCCTTTCCCTTTTGATGCTGAAGTAGCCTGAAACACTTCCTGCTTTTCTAACATGTTCCTTTTATTTCTACCTTTCCTCCATCCCCAATGACTACAGTATTTCCAAATACAAGGCCTGGTTGTGGAAAATTAAGGGATAGGGTCCCATTACAGATCCTCAAAAAAGATCCCGAATAGAAGGCATAAACGTGCGTTTAGTGAAAATCTGGGTGTGTTGAATAGCAGAGCCTGAAGAATTTAAATATTCTGATAGGTTACAACTAGAAGAAATTTTCCTCTTTGGTGTGCAATTGTAGCTATATAATGAAACAGCAAACTTCTTTAATGAACTCAAAGTTCATTAAAGCTGCTTAATTATAGTCTGAGCACTTGGATTTATATTTCTATTTGATGTAAAATGACATTATAAAATATCGCTGTTATGCCAAAGTCAACTTAGGAAAACATAAGATAGTAAGTAAACAATTACTTGTATGTCCTTCCTGTTAACACTTTAGAGATTTTTGTGAAATTGTGGCATAGTGTGTTTATGATTCTCAAATCTGTGTTTTATATCTAACATTAAAAGTTTACTTGGTTTGCTATGGAGAACAATATGGAGGATCCCTGAAAAACTAAAATAGAGTTACCAGTGGGATCCAGCAATCCCATTCCCGGGCATATATCCAGAAAAGACAAAACATTAATAGGAAAGATATATGCACCCCAATGTTCTTAGCAGCAGTGTTTATGATAGCCAAGACAAGGAAGCCACATAAATGCCCACTGACAGATGAATGGACAAAGAAGATGTGGTATACATGTACAATAAATATTGTACAGCAGTAAAAAAGAATGAAATAATGCCATTTATAGCAAGATGGACAGACCTAGAGATTATCATACTAAGTGAAATAAATCAGACAGAGAAAGAAACATACCACATGATATCACTAATATGTGGAATCTAAAAGAATGACACAAATTAACTTATTTACAAAGCAGAAGAGACTCAGAGACATAGAAGACAAACTATGGTTATCCAAAGGGAAAGAGGGGTGGGGAGAGGCATAAATTAGGAAGAGATTAATAGATACACACTGCTATATATAAAATGGGTCTACTATACACATATACTATATAGTACACACACTGTATATAGTATATAGTATACACACTAGTATACACATTACTGTATATAAACCAATAAGGACCGACTATATAGCACAGGGAATTATATTCAATATCTTATAATAAGCTAAAATGGAAAAGAATCTGGAAAAGAATATATAGATACAAATATATGTGCATACAATTGAATCACTTTGCTGTATTCCTGAAACATTGTAAATCAACTATACCTCAATTTAAAAAATATAAAGAAACGTTTTTACTTGGTTTGTTTAATTATAGTTTTATTTTTAAGTTTTATTATGACAAACAAAAGTATTTTTTCACCCTAAGCTTTTGTCTGTTATCATCAAGAGGGAACTTGTGTTTGAAACAGAAATCACTGGATCTGAAACTCTTGGCATTGTATTTTCATGTTCAGAGATGATGAGTCTCACAAAGTTAAATGGAAACTGCAAGAGCAACTAATACAAATGGCATTTGGTTCCCTTCTGGACTCTTGGTGGCTTGAGAGCTGGAAGGAAAAGTAGCATTAAATTTTGTGGGGGAATGTGTAAGATTGAGTGTTTCTTCTTGGTCTATAGCAAGCTCCCCTAATGGCTAATTTAATAGTTGCACATAAAGAACTTTTTTTCTGAGTATGGCCTCATGTAACAATTCTTTCAAAATACAGCTCTAAGTCCTGGAAAAGAGGATTTAACAGTGTCAACACTTCTCTTTTGTGTTAGAAAAATGTCACCAATTTCTGCAACTCTGATTTCAAAAGATGAGGTTTCTGAACATTTATCCAATCAAAATTGATCTGAGTTACAAATAGGGCTCAGTAAAAGAAAGCCAAATATCAACTTTCCTACTGTAGGAGGAGTTAATGTAACTGATCAGAAGAATATGGATAAGTAGGGCAGCCCTTGTGAGAACTAAAAACACAAAACAAAAAAAGTTGGAGGACTTTCCTACTTGAAATATCTGATAGGAAACTTGGAATATTTAGGAGGGTAACTGCATGATTGTGGTGTGAAGTTCAGACCAAATGGAACTGACTGACAGACAAGATCATCAACAGCTTGGATAATTTACTTAACCAATGACTTTGCAGTGAGGTCATGCCACAGATAAGAATGCTCAATGCAAACCAAGTAGAATACTTCCCAGGCAGCATTTTGAAGAATGGTTTGGGATCTCTCAAGATGAAAGATAACATAAGAGATATAATGAGACAATTATATGTGCAGAGAATATTAAGTAATTTCAAATGTTCTGAAAATAATAAAAAAAAACCAATGTGATAGGAAAAAATGAATCAAAAGAAGGATTGTAAATTGTGACATAGAGTAGACTGGAGAAGCTCACTTTATTACTTTTTGTCTCTCATTCTGGAAAGCATTGCTTTGGATTGGGGGAGGGGCCTGGGTCTTTACAGATTAATTTGCACAGGTTGCTTATTTTGCTTCTCTTGTGTTTATCAACTAAATTATGGTAATAACTACTAACACAAATTGTTTCATCTCTAGTTCTCAAAAAATTAATAATGTATGGACTAGGTCAAAAATGTTCATATCGTATTGATCCTTAGAACTCTTTGGGTCAAGCAGGGTACTTTCCTCTGATTAAAGATTAGAGAAGAAACTCCCCCCTCTGAAAATCACATGATATCTTTATTCTACAAAGGCTGTGAAGAACTGACTCATTGGAAAAGACCCTGATGCTGGGAAAGATTGAAGGTAGGAGGAGAAGGGGACAACAGAGGATGGGATGGTTGGATGGCATCACTGACTCAATGTACATGAGTCTGAGCAAGGTCCGGGAGTGGATGATGGACAAGGAAGCCTGGACAGGGAAGCCTGCAGTCCATGGGGTCGCAAAGAGTCGGACACGACTGAGCGACTGAACTGAACTGACAAAGGCTACTTGGCATTTGTTTCTGTGCCTAGTTTTGTGCTTTACTAATACAGAGTAAATATCTCATTGACTGAATAAATGACCTATGTGTGTAAGGCGACCCCAAGGCAGAAAAATAAAGGCGCTGAAAAGAGAAATCTAGGGAGCCTGGGCTCTAGTATCAGTTCTACAAATTCAATTAAAAAAAGGATCTATTTAGCTCTTTGTTCTGTGTCAGGGATTGCGGTAAACATCAAGCTGCCGGTGAGAAATTCTACTTCTCAAGAATCTAGCCTGGCTGCTGTTTGGTAATGTGCATGCAAGCACAGTGTAATAGAATGGTGAAGATTATAGCAAGCAGAGAAGAAAAATTGGCACATTTATAAATGATCGTTTTGTATCCACTTTAATTTCCAAAGTTATTTACCTAAGATTCTGCCTTTATTATCTGCCATTAGTGACTGGACATCTTCAAGTCTGCATTTCAGATAGAAAGGCAGGCCTCCCTCAAACTTTCACATGCTAACAGCTGTAATTAAGGTAGAAGGCCTTATTTAAATAGCAATTAGCCTTCAGGACTTGAAGTGTAAACAGAACGCTAATTCATTTAGGTAGTTAATTGGTCTTCCGGGTTAGAGATCTTCACATGGCCTTCCTTTTCAGCAATGATGTATTTATCATCAACACACAGATAATGTGTGGGATGAAATTTTGCAAACTCTTGTTTGACTCTCAGAATTTTAGCTTTTAACTCTCTGGTAGTGACAAATGCAAACGAGTTTGAAAACACTGTGAAAACAACAAGTAGGACGCTATGGTAAAATCATTTGACGTTTTCTTCATAATTACAGGGACCATATGGCTTAGTTAATTCATGTTATTCCATCTTAAGTACTGATAAATCCCCTTTCAGATTCAGGAATATCTTGGTTTGGAGATAAATTGTGTGGTCATGCTAATCATGACTAAAAGAAGTCACAAAATTCAGTGATTATTGTAAATAAAGCTGTGGATAAGATTGGTTACATTTTCCAGTGAATTCAGTGACAAATGTTGAGAGCCTCCTTATCTGTTGCCATAAAGAAAAGATGGTTAATAACTGATGTTATTAATTTTAAAAAGTCATTTTTTTTTGAAAGACAACTACTCGATTTGGAATTTTGTCATTGCCTTTACCAAGTTTCCTGGTCTACCGGTAACTCTTGCTCAAACAACAACAACAAAAATCACTATATTTGATAACTGCATATCGGTGTTGTTATGGCTTCTCTGTCCTATAGGTAAGTTGCATGGAAGGTGGGTCTGATGTTTCACTTTTCCAAATATGTTTTTTCTTCTTGGGGACTCCAGCTCATCATACCATACAACAGAAGCGTAGGCCTTCTGTTAGTCATCCTTCCAACACGTGCATTAAAGCAGACCTGTATAAATAGTACATGTCACCAATTCAACAGATAGTTCATGAATGCAGTGGCTGGTTGGCACCGAGGAGGCATTCACAGATACATATTAAGTGAATGGATAAACACCAGCACCTGCTAGGTGCCACCAGCCAAGTGATAGGAAGAGGGAGAGGAGAAAAGCGCTATATAATATCAGGTAAGTTCTGCCCCCCTTCCCCACAAGGAGTTACCAGTCTCCAAGGGGAAGACGTGAATGAATAATGCAATTGAAGGTAAGAATCACTAAATGCCAAAGAATCTCTGTGAGTGGGAGGTGGAGAACACAGGGACTGGGGTGGGGGGCGGTGCAGTGGGACTTGAGGGAGGAGAGGTAGATATTCCAATTTAGGACTTCCAGTTCCGGGTTAACTCTGGCCTCAGACAGAGTCCGTGAAAGTAAAAGGGCCCTCTGTCAGTCGCTGAAACTGTGCACAGGCTTTTTTTTTTTTTTTTTTTTTAAAGAGCTGGCTAACAACTTTCCCTTCACGATTGATGACTAATTCAAATGAGCATTAGCTCGCTTCGCAAAGATGAGTATTACAATACAGCAATATAGAACGCTAAACGCTACCAGGTTATTATGATTCATTTTAGTTGCGAAGTTGAAATATTGCAACAGCGTTAAAAGAGGAGTTACAGACAGAGACTTATGGTTGCCCAGGTGTGAGGAGGTGAAAGAGGAATAGACTGGGAGTTTGGGGTTAGCAGATGCAAACTATTATACATAGAAGGGGTAAGCAAGAGTCTACTGTGTAGCACAGAGATCTATATTCAACGTCCTGGGATTAACTATAGTGGAAAAGAATATGAAAAAGAATGTACAACCCCATGGACTATACCTAGCGAGACTCCTCTGTCCATGGAATTTTTCAGGCAAGAATACTGGAGTGGGTTGCCATTTACTCCTCCAGAGACTCTTCCCCACCCAGGAATTGAACCAGAGTCTCCTGTGTCTCCTGTATTGGCAGGCATGTTCTTTACCATGGCACCACACAGCAGAAATTAACACATGGTAGAGAAGGCAATGGTACCCCACTCCAGTACTCTTGCCTGGAAAGTCCCATGGATGGAGGAGCATGGCGGGCTGCAGTCCATGGGGTCGCCAAGAGTCGGACACGACTGAGCGACTTCACTTTCACTTTTCGCTTTCATGCATTGGAGAAGGAAATGGCAACCCACTCCAGTATTCTTGCCTGGAGAATCCCAGGGACGGGGGAGCCTGGTGGGCTGCCGTCTACGGGGTCGCACAGAGTTGGACACGACTGAAGCGACTTAGCAGCAGCAGCAGCAGCAGCAGCAGCAGCAGCAGCAGCAGCAGATCAACCATACTTAAATAAATTTACAGAAGAGCAGTGAGTTAAATTGCCACAATGTCATCCAAGATATAAATAAAATATTTTTTCCTAAAGAAATGTGAAAGGAGGAGGTCGGGATCGCAGAGCAATATTGACGCAAAACACTGAAACACGGAGATCTGAACTTTAGTTTTTGACTTTATTATTTTTCATTGTGTTGCTGCTCACAGTCAGACAAACTGAACAGGTACTAAATAAGACCCTGGCCTCCCCCAAGCCCAACGGGCTCTCCAGGATGCACGCGCATCTACAATGCGCCCCCTTAAAAGGAAAGTCGGCAGGGACCTCTCCGGGTGAGCGAACGCAGGTTTCCAGGGCGAAAGTAACCGGAGTCGGCCGACCGGGGCAGCCCCGCCCCCTCCCACGAGTTTCGCCGGGTGTCCGGCCCCGCCCCCTCTTTTATTCCGCGCTCACCACCGGGAGCTGGAACTTTGTAACCCGAGCGCGCTGGCTCTGCGCTCCTCCCCGCCCCGGTGCGGCCCTCCGGGGAGGAGCAGGAGGTGGGACCTGCGGGCGGGAAGGCTCGGGACGCCAGCGCACGAGGATCGGGGACCTCGGAGAGCTCAGCCGCCCAGAGGAGGAGCTGGACTGGGAGCCGAGCGTGCGGCCAGAGAACCGGAGGCAGCGGTCCCGGCCCGGGGGCGCAGAGGGGCGGAGGAAAGGTCCCGCGCTCGGAACTGAGCCCGGGGGAATCTGGACTCCCTGCCCCGCGTTCCCGCAGCGGCCGTAGCCTAGGAGCGGCAGCTGTGTCTGGAGTCCCGGCGGCGGCGGCGGCCGCGGGGGACGAGGAGGAGGAGCTGCAGCCGGACGGTGGCAGCCGGAGGAGGAGCCGCGCCGCTGTCCCGTGCGCCGGGGAGCGGGCCGCGCCGCCCGGGCCGCGCCGCGCTGGGATGCCCCGCTGACGGCGGCGGCCATGCAGCCTTGACAGGGCGCTCGGGCGCGGGGACCGGCCGCGGGGCGCGCCCTCCCGGGAGGGCAGCAGGACTTCACCGCCGACTCCAGCTCCGCTGGGTTCCCGGCCCTCCAAGATGGAACCGGTGACCAAGTGGAGCCCCAAGCAAGTGGTGGACTGGACTAGAGGTGAGCGAGCCTGGGGGTACCCCGGCGTCTCCAGCCCGGGGGATCGGGCCGGCGGGGAGCTGGGATCCGGGGTGGGGGGTGGCGCTCAGCCCCTCTGCCCGCGAGAAGCTTTGAGAGCACAGCGCGGTGAGCCTGCAAACTTCTCTGCGCCTGTCACTCTGGTGCCCGCTTTCGGGGGTGAGGGTTGTGGCCAGCCGAGGGGAGCCTCATCTTTAAACCCGGGGGGTACGGGTGGCCTCTGAATGGAGGATGAGGGTTGGGGGCGCGGATATCGGGCCGGGGCGCCCGCCCTGCCCTACCCGGGTGCGGTGCCCGGAGGCCCGGGTACCCACCCGGGAGCGCAGAAGCACAAGGCGCCTTTGTGTGGGTGACTCCCCTCGGACCTCGTAAAAACGCCGCCTGCCCAGAGCAGTTCGCAGCATGAAGAGGCGGTTGGACAGGTACAGGGAGACTCCGGCGGCCCGGCGAGCCTCTGTTTTTGTTGGAGAAGGAGACAGGGCAGCACCGGAGCCAGGGCAGCACCGGAGCCAACACTGAGGCGTTCGCGCCGGCGAGAAGCCTGGAGCCAGACTCCCCGGGACTCGGTGACTTTTGCTCCGGGAAGGCGCCAGTACCCCGCGCTGGCGCCGCAGTCTTAGGCCACATTTAAACCCTGGGAAGAAGTCTGCTTGGAACCATTATCCTGAGTTACGCCGTTTTTGGGGACGAGGACAGGCCGTGGGTTGGAGAGGCCGCGGGTGCTGGACCAAGGCTGGGGGCTTGGACTCTGAGCTGGCACTCTTACTGTTAGGTGCCTCCCACGATTTCGAAGCAAAAGTGATAGAGGTTCCTCCAGCCTCTATGAACCCTTCAAGAGAACGGGTCCGCCAAGAACAACCCGTGTTTTCGTGGGTTCCACACCCCCCGCCCAGCTCAGCATCTCTCTGTGTCAAGTTACTATTTTGTTTTCTTTCTTCTATCTGCTCTTTCAGGTGAGGAATGGTGTCCTTTCTCAATAATAATAACTAGAATTGTGTAGCGCTTTACAGTTGGCTAAGAGCTCTGTCTCTGTTATTGCCCTTGGTCATCCGTAAGCCTGAGAGGTAGGTAATGTGGGTAAGATCAGGTCATCTTTCTGTCTCACCCATGGCTGCAGCATCTCCAACCCCGGTCATCTCTGCATCTCATCTCTCCTGCCTGCCGAGTACACACAGACCATGTGCAATGGGGTGTCCCAGACTTGTGGGAGATGTGGGGTGTCAGTGGGGGGCATGTCTGACCATTCATTCTGGGAGAAGGGACAGGATACACTCTCTCCTGAAAAGAGGTTTGTCCAGGGACCAAAGTTTTGGGGGCTCTTATTTAAAGCGAAGATGAAAACACCAAATACTTCTATGTGGAGTAATGTGTAACTAACAATGTCCGTGCTTGATATAAAACATAAAATCTGTAGAGACCCAGATGCTATTTTGAAATGGGATGTGTTCCCCCATCCAAGATACTACTAGGTCCCTTGTCTAGCGACTTGCCTGGTCTGAGTTGGTTGATCTGTTTTACCATTGTGTCCATCAGAGAAGCAACCTAAAAAACTGAAGACATCAGTTTTTGATCTGGAGAGCTGCTCTGTCTAATATGGTAGCCAGTAGTCACTCATGGGCCTTGGGCTCTTGACATATGGCTGGTCCGATGCCCTGTGCTGTAAGTGTGAAATACATACTAGGGTGAAAACAGCATATAAGCTATCTCATCACTAGTTTTTTTTTATAGTCATTGCATGTTGATAGTGTTTTGACTGTGTATGTTTACCCTCTGAAAGGTGGCTCCTGAAAAATGTGAAGTTACACAAGTGGCTGACTTCTGCAGCTCCCATTGTATTTCCGTGGACAGTGTTGCTCCGGAGTGAAAGAAAGGGTTAAACTTACCAGTCTTTGGCTTTCCTGAGCAGTTGCCAGCCTACCTGATAATGTACAACCAGAAAAGCAGTAACAGGCACACAGGGGGATTTTGGAGGTCTTCACACTCTCAAGATTTTTGTCTTTTTTTTTTTTTTTTGATCCCCCTTGGGATTGGGAGAGAAGTGTAAATTCACAATCTGTTATGCTTGTTTAGCATTTAAAAGGCAGAGCAGATTAAACTGCTTTTGGGATCCTGCTGCCTTGACATTGTGACTTAGTTGAGACTGCTTTCACTGGGGGAAAGTTTCCTATTGGCCTGCAAGAGCAGTTATGGGTGGTTCAGTTTTCAGTGTCTTGATGTCTGGAGCATTGGGTGCTGATTAGGGTACATACCTGTGGCTACTACGTGGCAACTTTATACAAAATGCTTGTGCCCTTTAGACCCTTAGGTGCAGCCCCATAGAACTACCCGGATACTTTCCCTGTTAGAATCTAGAAAAGATAAAAAGAGCAAGTGTGTAGCCAACTCTTAGACAAGAGGCTACATTCTCCCAAATTGTGTGACACATTACTTGAATATTTCTCAAGAGTCATGATGTGAAAGTATTGACTTTTTAATGAACTGTTGGCTTATGCAAACTTGTTTGCTTATAGGACTATTTTTAGCTGTCTTTGTTAACCTTTCTACCCAACCCCCATTTTATAAATACATCCTACTGATAAGCAGCTCTTCGTGTAGACTTTACCACTCTTGGCATCGTATGAGTGTGGCGGCAGTGATGGTGAGCACTGGAGAAAGCCTTAGATTTAAAACTGTCTAAATCCAACCACAATCTACAGCTTGCTTTCATGCTGATGTTATTAGGCAGACGCATACACTAGGAAAAAGGTTGATGTCTACAGAATGAAGTAATTCATCTGGTTTTTATTATTGTTACTATTTTTATTTGTTAATCGCTAGCACTACCACCACCAGTGTTGCAATATTAGTAGTGAAGTGAAATGAAACGAAAGTGTTAGTCGCTCAGTCGTGTCTGACTCTTTGCACACCCATGGACTGTAGTCCCCCAGGCTCCTCTGTCCATGGAATTCTCCAGGCAAGAATATTGACGTGGGTTACCATTCCCTTGTCCAGGGGATCTTCCCAACCCAGGGATCGAACCTGAGTCTTCCGCATTGCAGGCAGGTTCTTTACCTTCTGAGCCACCAGGGAAACTGTAGCATAATATTAGTAGATCCTCAGTGAGTGTTAGCGCAGGTCTAAGCATTGTACTTGTGTTAGCTCACTTAAATACGTAAGCACCCTTTGAGGCAGGAGCTGTCATTTCCATTTTGCAATTGAGAACACTGAGGCACAGGCAAGTTAAGTATCCTGACCATAGCTGAGAAGTGTTTGACCACAGACGGGTTGGCTTTGTTTCCTTCTATCTTCTCAGGAGGTTCTTCCCAGGGTCACCTGTAGAGGACTGGCAGCATCTTTACCACGCTGATGAGGAGACCATCAGAAGCCCCATCATGAGTTCTCTGTCGTGTGTTAATGCGGAAGACTCATCTGCTGTGTGTGTCTTATTTTCCGTATTCTGTATGTGTCAGGAAAGTTATTTGTAAGTCATATCTATTCATCGTTTCATGGCACCATGCCTTCCAGATGATTTGGTAAAGGATTTTGCAAAGCAAATGAGCTTTTACAGTACGTATCAGGCAAAAAAAGGTCAACTGTGTGTAACAGAAAACCCAGTTTTTGGTGGACTAACCAAATGAGTTTTGGTTTTCCTTGTAAAAGAAGTCTGGGGATAGGGAATTTAGGACTTCATGGGGGCTTTGTGGTGCTGTCAGGATCCCAGGCTCTTTGTCATCCTGGTTCCGGTTAGCTGTTCTTCTTCCTTTAGCCTCTAGGGTTGCTGAAAAACGAAGGTCCTTTTCTTTTGGCAGCTGTAGGTCTACCATTTGGCCGTGGGTCAAGAACTCTTTGCTTTATTCCAATTTCTTGCCAGTTCTATCTCCTGGATTCCAGCCATAGAGTTTTCTTAATCATAATAGTAGAAAAACATTCATTGAAGCATTTATTATGTATCAGACGGTGGGCCACATACTTCATTTATTATGTATCAGACAGTCGGCCACATACTTCATTTAGGCTTCTTCATTTCATCCTCAGAAAACCCAGAGAGGGGTATAAACCATTATTAGCCCTTAGTAAAGACAAAGAAACTAAAGCAGAGAGAGGGAGTGTTTGGTCCCATGCTGATAGGCGGTGATGCTCCATTATTTCATTACTTCTGTGGCTTATACCAGGTATTGGAACAGAGAGAGCAGGGGCTGTGGAATCAGACTCTGGGTTTGTATCCTGGTATCTCCTCTGCCTGTATGAGCTTATATAAGCTCTTATATTACTACTCCTTGTTTTTATTGCTTCCTCTCCTCTTTTATCCTATAGCTCCAGGACATAAATTGTTCTCTCTGAGCTGCCTTGTCTGTCAAAACGTTGATTCTTGCCATTCAGGGACACCAGTCGGTGTCGTGGAGATGTCTCTGCCAGGCACGCAGAGGACCCGGGGTGGGACTTGTAGCTGTTAAGAAGGTTCTTGTTTCTTGCCCCCTCCCCCACTGGCTTTTTCTAAGTTGATATTTTATGAAATTCTCTACATTTTATACTCATAACAATACTGTTGCCTCCTATGTGCAAAGTAAATTCTAGGTGTAGCTAAAGCTTAATTAAGAAGAGTAACCTTAAAAATATTAGAAAAAAGCATATGAAAGACTATTAATTCATCTTAGGCAAATTTCTTTTAAAAATACTAAAATGCAGAAATAATAAAAAGTGACAACACACACACAGATGCCAGCAAGTATATGAAGAGATGCTCAACATCACTAATCAGGGGAAGATTCTTAGTTGGCCGTGTGATAATAGGTGCTTCTCGCCAACGTCATGCACTTTCTTTGGGTAAATAAGTTTCAGTTGTGTTTTCTCAACTGTTTCCTTGCAGTAACTGGACTTCCACTGACCATGGCGTTAGGACTGGCTCTTGCTTTGGACTGTGGACTCCTGTCTGGCGCCTAGTCCAAGACTTGTGGCACCCGCATCACCCGGGAGCTTGTTAGAGATGCAGAAGCTACAAGCCTGCTGACTCAGAATCTGCATTTTAACAAGAGGCCCTGGTGATCCCTGTGCTCAATGCCGCCGGAGAGCTCTGTTCTAGCAGCCACTGCAAACGCAATTTCTCCCTTCGCTGGTAGGTCCTGCTGGTCTGATCGGACTTGGGCTCCATCTGTTTCATTTAAGTTCCCCAGGGATGACACTTAACTTCAGGGTGCTTGACTTGGCCACTAATTAAAGCAGAAAAGCAATCTTAGGGTGTGTGTTTATGTTTATAAGCGCCACCTAGCAACAGCATCAGGTGTTTCTCCGCAAACTGAATAGACATTTCTCTTGAGCTTTCTTCCATATTTCTTGGGACATGAAGCGTTCTCATAACAACATTTTTTTTCCTAATTTTCTTTTGGGGGGCGTCGTGGGGTGGCCGTGGGTGTGTATGGTTGAAGTGTGCTCTTAAGATCCTCAAGTGGACTCAGGAGGATGAGATGGCCTTTTAGCCAATCACTGGGCCGTAACGTTTGCTACTGAACCAGGTTCACCGAACTTAGATGATTCTGAAGGGAGACTTCTTTGTTGCTGGTAAATGACACTGAATGTCATTTCAGGGCAGGTCTCAAAATTTGGAAGCTCATCGAGGGCGGGTGTCTGAGCTCTGTGACGGTGGAGACTTCGCACAGCACCTGCACGCCGCCCTTCTGCAATCACATCATTGCGGAAAGCTGCGGCGCTCCTCTTTTCTGTCTCGCTGCTTCTGTGTCACCACCTCGATGTTTGTCCATTCCTAGCTTGTTGTGTTCCAGCTCTGGGACATCCGTGTTCTCACCTCTTTTTCCTCTTTGCTCTCATTTCATGAGGTTTCTGGGGTTTTCACCCCGGGTTTAGCCATTAGCGGGGCTTTCAAGCAGGTTTTATTTACCCAAGCTTTTCCATATTTGTGCTCATCTGACATTTGTACAAGCCCCAGAGGGGCACAGTGAAGGTATCCCTCTACCACAGATGAGGAGAGAGGCTTCGGACATGAAATGAGTTGTCCCAGGTCAGAAGGCCAGACCCCACAGACTTCTTGTTCTCTTGTTCTGTGCAGCCCCTATGCCTCCTCTGGTCAAGATGGTGCTTTCCATTCTCTCTCCATCAACAAGTGATGGGAGGGGCAACTTCAAAGAACTTTGGACTTTTGTATTTCCTGAGGATCCCTTCAGGGTTTCCGCTCTTGGGATGCATTCCTTTTCTTTCTCTTTCCTTCTTTCTTTATTTCACACCTTGAGCAGAACCCTACATATTTGGGACCTGACCTTTAAGCATTTGAGACACTTCTTGCCAGTTACTTATTTTTATTGTAGTTTGCTGACTGTGTTGTAATGTTTCAGAATGCAGCTCTGTAATGGAATGAATCATTTCACTTTTTGATTCTCTTAATCTGATTTTTATTTTATTTTGAGTGTCATATGATAGTTTTTTTTTTTTTTTTTTTTGTCTGCTACAATTAACATTTCTATTTGATGGAACCACATCCATCCATCCATCCATACATTTAACTTTCTTCAACAGCACCTGTGATTTTTATGGCTTCATTTTCTGCTTGCCTTTGATTCTTCACAGCTTTTTCATTGTAACTGCTATGGGAGAGATCAGGCCTGGTGAATAATATGCATGGTTTGGAATAAAATAGAGCTGGATTCAGATTCTGTATTTGACAGTAACTGATTTGAAAACTTGGTTAAGTATCTTATCTTCCCGAAGCTTGCCTGAGTTTTCTTATCTGTGAAATGGGACTGCTAATTAACTCAGTGTTTTTGTTAGAGTTAAAAACATGTAATGTAAGGAAAGCATTTTGCATAATCTATGGCGTATATGTGTTCACAAACTTGTTACTGATTAATTCATAATAGTGAAAGTGAAGTCATTCAGTCCTGTCTGACTCTTTGCGACCCCGTGGACTATAGCCTAACAGGCTCCTCCATCCGTCCATGGGATTTTCCAGGCAAGAATACTGGAGTAGGTTGCCATTTCCTTCTCCAGGGGATCTTCCCGACCCAGGGATTGAACCCAGGTCTCTCACATTGTACGCAGATGCTTTTACCATCTGAACCCCCAAGTTAATGTGTACTATAATTGGGTTATTATTGCTTAAATATTTTATTCTGTTGTGACTGATCGTCACCTTTCATGCTTACTAATAATTTATGACAGTTCCATCCTCCTCTGTGTTGATAGACAGGTGGTGAGTTAACTTCTTTCTCTGCCTTCTCCTTGTTATTTCCTTGGGCACTTTTCTCTCACTTCCTTTGGGGACCTTGTGTGTCCTGTAGGGGGCTTCCCAGGGGGCTTAGTGGTAAAGAATCTATGTGCCAATGCAGGGACACAGGAGGTGCAGGTTCGATCCCTGGGTCGGGAAGATCCCTTGGAGGAGGAAGTGGCAACTCACTCCAGTATTCTTGTCTGGAAAATCCTGTGGACAGATGAGCCTGGTGGGCTACAATCCAAGGGGTTGCAAAGAGTTGGTCATGACTGAACAATTGAGCACATGTCCTGTAGGAAGGTGGTACCATGGAAAGGTTTAGTCGTGGCTCTCTTGGAGAGAGCTCAGGAAGAACACTTTCCTTGATGTCAAATTCCGTGCTGAGTAAAAAGAGAATTTTTTTTCGTTCAGCAGCTGATTGCTGAGGACCTATTAAGCTCCAGGCATTGTGGAACTTACACCTCCAGTTCCAGGTGCTGGAGGTCCATCTGTGTTTTAGGTGCGGGGGTCCAGCTGGGTGCCTGCTTTAATGGGGTGGAAGTAGGGATGACAAACAACAGTAACAAAACCACCACCCAAACAAAGCAGGTGCTGCTGCTGCTGAGTCGCTTCTGTTGTGCCCGACTCTGTGCGACCCCATAGACGGCAGCCCACCAGGCTCCCCCGTCCCTGGGGATCTCCAGGCAAGAGTACTGGAGTGGCTTGCCATTGCCTTCTCTGAACAAAGCAGATGAACAAGAAAATATCCAGTCGTGATCAGCGCTAAGAAGAGAGTGAAGCAGAGAGGTGAAGGAGCATGACTGGTTGGTAGGCTTCTTTGGATGATGTCTCCCTCTGAGAACACGATACTTGGGTATGAAAGGCAAGAAGGAACCAGTCACTGGAAAATTAGGGGGAGGACCATTGTAGGCCAAGGAACAGCCAGTGCAAAGGCCCTGAGGTGAGCTTGGAGCCTTTGAGGAGTGGAAGCACGGTGGAGTCATGAAGAGCAAGGACAGTGGGGCTGTGCTGGATGGGATTGGGGTGAGAGAGAGACACAGCAGTCAGATCATGGAGGGTCTTACAGGTCTTAGTCGTTTGCAATATTTTCTAGTTACTATGGAAGGCAGTGGAGTGACATGATCGTATCTGGATTCTCGAGGCAGAATGAGTTTAGGGAGGCCCGCTGGAAGGCACTGCGATATTCTGGAGATAACGTTATTACTGTCTTAGGTGAAGGTATTAGTGACTCCAGCATCTGAGAAGCCAAGGTCTAGGTACCGTTGGTTCACTGGTAACATCACATCTGGATAATTTAAAAATTATCTTTGAAGCTGGGATGTAGATTCTTTTTTTTTCTCCTTTCTCTGCCAGGGTTAAGAGCTCCCCTCCGCTCCCCGCATCCTGATTACTCTCCTGTCATTTAAAAGGGAGGTGCAGGGCTACTCTCTGCGTTCACATGCTTCGTTCACGTCATTGTTTTCTTCTGGCACATTTTGCTGGGAGCTACAGTTTCTGAGGCTGTTTATCCATCTATGAATAGGGTTTTTGTGAAAGTGGACTTAGCCTAGTTTGTTTTCTTTGACATCAAATGACTGAACAGTTTTTAACCTGGGATCAGGAGGGCAGAGGCAGTTGTGTTTACTAGAGCAAAACAGTTCCTTAAAATTCAGTAGGTTGTAAAAAATCAGAAAGCTTTTTGTATGAAAACTTGAAAATAGTTGAGTCAAAGGAAGCTGATCAATAGATCTAATGGAAAATATTTTGCTCCACCAAAAGACTATCATAATTTTACTTTAGAAAATTGAGTCACCATATTTTTGATTAAGCAGATGGTATTTTGAGAAATTTTCAACAGGTGAGAGTTGAACACATTAAAAAAAAAAAAACTGCAATGCATCACTTACCAACAGTGAAGGAGTGAGTGGGAGAGAACTGAAGGTCAGTAGGCTTATACTGAGGCTTCCCTGGTAGCTCAGCTGGTAAAGAATCCACCTGCAATGCAGGAGACCCCAGTTGGATCCCTGAGTCAGGAAGATCTCCTGGACAAGGGGTAGGCTACCCACTCCAGTATTCTTGGGCTTCCCTGGTGGCTTAGATGGTAAAGAATCCGCCTGTAATGCAGGAGACATAGGTTTGATCCCTGGGTTGGGAAGATCCCCTGGAGAAGGGCACAGCAACCCACTCCAGTATTCTTGCCTGCAGAATCCCATGAACAGAGGAGCTTGGTGGGCTACAGTCCAAGGGGGTCACACAGAATCGGACATGGCTGAGCTACTAAGCACAGCACAGCACAGCACAAGTTTATACTGGGGCTTTCCAGTTGGTACTAATGGTAAAGAATCCACCTGCCAGTGCAGAAGACATAAGAGACGTGGGTTTGCTCTCTCTATTGGGGAGATCCCCTGGAGACGGGAATGGCAACCCACTCCAGTATTCTTGCCTGGAGAATTCCACGGACACAGGAGCCTGGCGGGCTGTGGTCCATAGCGTCACAATGAGTTGGACCCGAAGGAAGTGACTTAGCACAGCAGCACAGGTTTATATTAGAATAACCTAGAAGCTTTACCTCACACACCTGATGTCAGCCCCACCCCTTTAAGGAGGGTATCTCTCAGGCTTTTAGAGGAAACCCCCCCTATGTGTCATCAGTCAGAAAAGGCGGTGAGCATGACCATATGAATCATGCCTTCCTGAGGAAGACCTTTTAGTGAAAGGAAATATTCTATTTCCTATTTTCAGAGATTTGCAGCAGAGGGGAAATTCAGAAGTTTGGGGTTTAGGAGTGGATGTGTGTGTACGTGAGTAAGTGTGTGTTTATGTGTTTCTAACTTTAACCTATGTTAATTGAACAGACTTTTGTGTTCTCAGAGTAATTTTATATTACCATGTCTTGGAGAGAATCAAGTCAAAAGTCTACCTGGAATATGACCTTTGAAACAGGAGAACTAGCTCACGATGTAGAGTGGGACCAGACGTCACGAAGCGTCATTGATATCGTCAGCACCATCTTAGCATGGATTTCAACTGGAGTCTTAAACTCGCTGTGAGCAGATGACACAGCTGTGAGTAGAGTTTATGAAATGACTGTCTACACCAGAAGCTAAAATTGTTGGTAATAAGTATTAAATAAAAAACACAAATACTCCTTGCTGGTAAGACATCCAGAGGTAGATGGTATGAAGTGATTTGGTTACAAGCACCCCTAGGCATTTTCATACTGTTGCTCAACCTACTGCACAATTGCACTCATCTCACACGCTAGTGAAGTAACGCTCAATATTCTCCAAGCCAGACTTCAACAATACGTGAACTGTGGAACTTCCATATGTTGAAGCTGGATTTAGAAAAGGCAGAGGAACTGGAGATCAAATTGCCAACATCTGCTGGATCATGGAAAAAGCAAGAGAGTTCCAGAAAAACATCTATTTCTGCTTTATTGACTATGCCAAAGCCTTTGACTGTGTGGATCACAACAAACAGTGGAAAATTCTGAAAGAGATGGGAATACCAGACCACCTGACCTGCCTCTTGAGAAACTTGTATGTAGGTCAGGAAGCAACAGTTAGAACGGGACATGGAACAACAGACCGGTTCCAGATAGGGAAAGGAGTCCGTCAAGGCTGTATATTGTCACCCTGCTTATTTAACTTACATGCAGAGTACATCATGAGAAACGCTGGGCTGGATGAAGCACAAGCTGGAATCAAGATTGCCAGGAGAAATATCAGTAACCTCAGATATGCAGATGACACCACTTTTATGGCAGAAAGTGAAGAAGAACTAAAGAGCCTCTTGATGAAAGTGAAAGGAGAGTGAAAAAGTTGGCTTAAAACTCAACATTCAGTTTTTCTCCTGTAATTGAGATCTAATTTTACTGCGTTGTGGTCAGAAAAGATGCTTGGAATGATTTCTATTTTTTTGAATTTACCAAGGCTAGCTTTATGGCCCAGGATGTGATCTCTCCTGGAGAAGGTTCCATGTGCGCTTGAGAAAAAGGTGAAATTCATTGTTTTGGGATGAAATGTCCTATAGATATCAATTAGGTCTAACTGGTCTATTGTATCGTTTAAAGTTTGTGTTTCCTTGTTAATTTTCTGTTTAGTTGATCTATCCATAGGTGTGAGTGGGGTATTAAAGTCTCCCACTATTATTGTGTTATTGTTAATTTCTCCTTTCATACTTGTTAGCATTTGTCTTACATACTGCGGTGCTCCCATGTTGGGTGCATATATATTTATAATTGTTATATCTTCTTCTTGGATTGATCCTTTGATCATTATGTAGTGACCTTCTTTGTCTCTTTTCACAGTCTTTGTTTTAAAGTCTATTTTATCTGATATGAGTATTGCTACTCCTGCTTTCTTTTGGTCCCTATTTGCATGGAAAATCTTTTTCCAGCCCTTCACTTTCAGTCTGTATGTGTCCCCTGTTTTGAGGTGGGTCTCCTGTAGACAACATATGTAGGGGTCTTGTTTTTGTATCCATTCAGCCAGTCTTTGTCTTTTGGGTGGGGCATTCAACCCATTTACGTTTACACCTAAAGCAACTAGAAAAGGAAGAAATGAAGAACCCCAGGGTTAGTAGAAGGAAAGAAATCTTAAAAATTAGAGCAGAAATAAATGCAAAAGAAACAAAAGAGACCATAGCAAAAATCAACAAAGCCAAAAGCTGGTTCTTTGAAAGGATAAATAAAATTGACAAACCATTAGCCAGACTCATCAAGAAACAAAGGGAGAAAAATCAAATCAATAAAATTAGAAACGAAAATGGAGAGATCACAACAGACAACACAGAAATACAAAGGATCATAAGAGACTATTATCAACAATTATATGCCAATAAAATGGACAACGAGGAAGAAATGGACAAATTCTTAGGAAAGTACAACTTTCCAAAACTCGATCAGGAAGAAATAGAAAACCTTAACAGACCCATCACAAGCACAAATTGAAACTGTAATCAAAAATCTTCCAGCAAACAAAAGCCCAGGTCCAGACGGCTTCACAGCTGAATTCTACCAAAAATTTAGAGAAGAGCTAACACCTATCCTGCTCAAACTCTTCCAGAAAATTGCAGAGGAAGGTAAACTTCCAAACTCATTCTATGAGGCCACCATCACCCTAATACCAAAACCTGACAAAGATCCCACAAAAAAAGAAAACTACAGGCCAATATCACTGATGAACATAGATGCAAAAATCCTTAACAAAATTCTAGCAATCAGAATCCAACAACATATTAAAAAGATCATACACCATGACCAAGTGGGCTTTATCCCAGGGATGCAAGCATTCTTCAATATCCGCAAATCAATCAATGTAATACACCACATTAACAAATTGAAAAACAAAAACCATATGATTATCTCAATAGATGCAGAGAAAGCCTTTGACAAAATTCAACACCCATTTATGATAAAAACTCTCCAGAAAGCAGGAATAGAAGGAACATACCTCAACATAATAAAAGCTATATATGACAAACCCACAGCAAACATTATCCTCAATGGTGAAAAATTGAAAGCATAAAAAAAAACAAAAAAAAAAAACAAAAAACTCAACATTCAGAAAACTAAGATCATGGCATCTGGTCCCATCACTTCATGGGAAATAGATGGGGAAACAGTGGAAACAGTGAGAGACTTTATTTTTCTGGGCTCCAAAATCACTGCAGATGGTTAGTGCAGCCATGAAATTAAAAGACACTTACTCCTTGGAAGGAAAGTTATGACCAACCTAGATAGCATATTAAAAAGCAGAAACATTACTTTGCCAACAAGGATCGTCTAGTCAAAGCTATGATTTTTCCAGTAGTCATGTATGGATGTGAGAGTTGGACTATAAAGAAAGCTGAGCACCAAAGAACTGATGCTTTTGAACTGTGGTGTTGGAGAAGACTCTTGAGAGTCCCTTGGACTGCAAGGAGATCTAACCAGTCCATCCTAAAGGAAATCAGTCCTGAATATTCATTGGAAGGACTGATGTTGAAGCTGTAACTCTAATTCTTTGGCCACCTGATGCAAAGAACTGACTCATTGGAAAAGACCCTGATGCTGGGAAAGATTGAAAGCTGGAGAAGAGGGGGATGACAGAGGATGAGATGGTTGGATGGCATCACCGACTCAATGGACATGAGTTTGAGTAAACTCTGGGAGTTGGTGATGAACAAGGAGGCCTGGCATGCTGTGGTCCATGGGGTCACAAAGAGTCAGACTTGACTGAATGACCAAACTGAACCCCTCAGCCAGGTTTAAGAATCTCATCTAAAACTGATATGCAAAGAAAGACTCTTTTTGGAAGTGGAGAAACACTAGTTCTTACTTGTGCTTAGTCACTCAGTCGTGTCCGACTCTTTGGGACCCCATGGACTGTCGCCCACCAGGCTTCTCTGTCCATGGGATTTCCCAGGCAAGAATACTGGAATGGGTTTCCATTTACTACTCCAGGGTATTTTCCCAACCCAGGGGTCGAACCTGGGTCTCCTGCTTGGCCAGCAGAATCTTTACCACTGGGCCACTTAGTTGGGATACTTAATGAACACCTGTAAATCTGTGACAATTGTCTGTGGTTCCTGACATTTACAAGAAGTAGGCATAATGTGGATCAATGTCTTGTCACCACTGCTCTTGAACTTTCTTTTTTTTTTTTCTTTTTTAGTGTTTACAAACTGCAATCTACTTTTTGTTTTAAACAAGTGTATATATTTAAAAGCTGGATCCTGTTTTAATTTAATTAAGCGTAAGGTTTTTTTAAAAAATTTAATGACGTATAGTTGATTTGCAAATTTCTGCTGTACAGCAGAGTGACTCAGGTGTATCTATATACACATTTTTTCATATTCTTTTCCATTCAGGTTTATTACAGGATATTGAGTATAATTTCCAGTGCTATATAGTAGGGCCTGGTTGCTTATCCATTCGCCTTCCCTTTTCAACATCAGAACTTGGACATGTAAATTCTCAGGCCCTATCTGAGACCCACAGTTTCAGAGACTCTGGGTGTGGAATGCAGGAAGCTCTGTTTTAACCAATCTGTCCGTGATTCTGGTGCCGGCTAAAATTTGAGAACCACCGATGTTTACCACTCGTGTGGAACCATAAATGATGTATGTCAGACCATCCTCCATAATTCTTGTCTCCAGTTGGTTTTCAGCTAGTACATCATGGTTGATTAGGAAAGAGAACTTTTCTAGCA
Organism: Bos indicus; assembly: GCF_029378745.1. Classification (NCBI taxonomy): domain Eukaryota; kingdom Metazoa; phylum Chordata; class Mammalia; order Artiodactyla; family Bovidae; genus Bos; species Bos indicus. The sequence continues at coordinate 91,677,002 of NC_091768.1, read as the reverse complement.
GGGACCATTGTTACGTATTTCGGTAGGTGCGTCAAGGCAACGAGGTCTGTAAGCATCCTTTCCACAGAGTAGGCAGGGAAGGGTCAAAGCCTTTGCACCTCTGGGCTCCTAGCTAGTTGCACCACCCCAGGCCCAGGGGATCCTTTGGTTGTGTAACTCACCCAGGTGAGTGTTCAGCCCCAGGAAAACACAGAATGAGGGGAATGTTTTATGGCCAGGCAGCACCTGTTTAGGTTTTTGTATGGGATTTCCAGGCCTGGTGCTCAGGCAGGAGCAGAATGTGACACCTCCTCCCCCATTCCACTTTGAGGGAGAGAGGATAGTTTTTCTTTTTCATTGAGCGGGCTGGTTTTGAACAAGCCGTGCAGTTGTAAAGGGCAGGGAGGTAAAGAAAAAGCAGAAAACAGTGGCAAACATGTTGCAGTCCAAGGTGAAAAGCTCTTTTGTTTTAGTCCATGGACATGAGTCAGTGCAGTTTGAGAGCCCCCTCCTGCAGTTGACAAAGGCCCAGAGAATCCAGAAGTAAAAAACTGCTACAGAAGTGAACCCTGAGGACCAGGGGTGGTGCTGAGACTTGCAACAAGAGTTGCAGACTTAGATGCCTACAGGGGCCTGGAGGCAATGTCAGAGATTGAAATGTGGGGGCAAGTGAGCAATAGGGAGTGGTGGAGACTGTGGCAAACCCCAAGATACATGTGCTACTCAGTCTCTGCTGACCATGAACCTACACTTTCCAGAATCTTCTGATTTTTTTGTTGTTCTTTTTGTTTTCGAATGAAGCTGGCTGTCTGGCTTTATTGTGTCATTTTCCAGTTTTTAGGAATCTGTCAACATTTTTTTTTTTTGGCATGGGCTATGGGCTAGTGTGTTGATTCTCCTGCAGATAGCTGTGGTGCCTACTCAGTCACTCAGTTGTGTCCGACTCTTTTGTGATCCCATGGACTATAGCCCTCCAGGCTCCTCTGTCTATGGAACTTTGCACACAAGAATACTGAAGTGGGTTGCCTTTTCCTACTCCAGGGGATCTTCCCTACCCAGGGATTGAACCCATGTCTCCTCCATTGGGAGGTGGATTCTTTACTGCTGAGCCATCTGGGAAGCCTGTGGACAGTTGTGGTCAGATGTTAATGGTCTTAGTGAGAAAAAGACGTATAAGATGTGAATACACTTAGCTGCATAGTGGTCCATTCATGATTTAGCAAATCTGTTATCTTTAATTTCGTGTTGCTACTTTATGAATTCTCTTATTTCTAGTATTGTAATATGTAATTCCCTACAAGTATTATTAAGCCAGAAATACCAATGCCTTGATGAACCCAGCAGACCATGGAGTAGTTACTCTTTAGTGTGAAAACAGGAATTTGGCTTCTCTTGATTGAGTTTACTTTGCCACTGGGTTTGTGGTATTGGTGCCTGACAGAAAGTGTTTCTGTCTGTACAGTAAGATTTTATGTATAAAATAAAACATACACCCTGAAATAAGGCATTTGCTCCTAACTTCTCTGTGGGCTTTTGTGGTCGTGTTTGAAAATTTACCAGTCTACTCAAGGTCTTTCTGTCTTCCCGGTGTGCTGAATTGGGAGACAGACAGGGAAAGCAGTAGTCAGTGCTCACGCTGGGGCAGTACTCACCCCAAAATGCAGTCCACAAAACTTCACGACAAAGATTTCAGGGTATTTCAGTGTCCTAGCTTGCTTTGTAAATAAACAGTCCATTTGTAAATGAACAGTGTATGTATGTGTGTATAAACACACACACATAAATGTAAGTATACAGGCTGTATTTATAAAAATATATACACATATTCATCATGGATCATCTTTTGTTAAACTTTCATTAAGTGTTTATTTCTACTATTTATTCTTTTTGAAAATTTAAAATGAAAAAAATATATAGATTTCCTTTTTGGTACTAGTTCCTCTGCTTCATGCGAGGAACAGAAAGACCAATTATAAACGACAGTTTGAGAGCCACTGGCCTTTAGGAAGTTTGTTCTTAATTCAGTGGATAATGGAGAAGTAATACAGGGGTTTGAAAGAAGGCATATTGCTGGCAGAACTGTGGGATGTTGCCGGGTGGGGGTGGGCTTTGGATGGAGGAGTGGTTGGAGTCTGAGACCAGCTCCAGGAGGCATTTGATCTGGCCTCTTGGAGAGAGTTAAAGAGGCCTGTGTAAGAGCAGGGGTCTTGTGGGGGGTGGGAGGAAGGGCTGCTGAGAGAGGCATGGCCCATGAGCGGTCCTGAAGCCTTGGCAAGGTTGCTCTTGGAGATGGAGAGAAGGGGACCATTTGTGTCTCCCTGCCTTAGCATGGCAGTGCCACCCTGGAGTCTCTGGAATTCTGGGGAAGAGCTGCTTTGTGGGTTTGGGAGTGAGCGCACCTTACAGGGACCACCCTCAAAAGCCGTTCTGGTTTGTGGAGGAGACATCTTTTGCACGGGACCAGCATCTCGCATGATTCAAACACTCTGGAAAACAGAGTGCCCTCTCTCACGGCGGCACTCTGATCGTCTCATGTTTTAATGAGGTGTAAATATCATGCAGATTGGCACACAGAATGTGTTAAAATAGGAGAGTGTTAGTGGAAATTTAGGTCCTCCACCTTGAGTGTGAAATGATGCAATACACATGAATTTGACACCCTGAATTATTTCAGTACGGCGCAGTCTAAGACATGGCACACGAAGTGAAGTAGAGAAGATGAGAGTCCTACAGGACAGCATGTCGGTGGAGATACACAGTCAGCGCTCAGTGCAGAAAAGGCATCTTAGAGTAATCCCTTCAGTCTTGTTCAACGCTTAGTGAGATCAGCGTTTCTGGCTGCCATTCCTGTGTGGGTTGAGGAGCCGGTTCCCTGAGATTAGTGGCTCCTTTGCATTACAGCGGCTGGAAAAGCGCCAAGGGTGTGTAGGTCTTGTCCAGGGCCTGGCACTCAAGGGGATGACAGGTCTGTCCTCCACAGGCGTGCCATGACCTGTTTTCTTATTCGTCATTGGCTTTACCAACCCTTAGAAATAATATGATCTTTTCTGTGAGTTTCAGGTAAAGCTAATAGATTCTTTACTTAACAGGAACCACTATAATACGATGGGGCTTCCCTGGTGGCTCAGATGGTAAAGAATCTGCCTGCAATGTGGGAGACCCAAGTTCGATTCCTGGGTTGGGAAGATCTCCCGGAGAAGGGAATGACAACCCACTCCAGTATCCTTGCCTGGAGAATCCTTCTGGACAGAGAAGCCTAGTGGGTTACAATCCATGGGATCACAAAGAGTGGAACATGACTGAGCGACTAACACCACCATAAAATGATGGGCGATCTTTCTTACAACATCTCGCCTGGTATTCTGCACACCTGACATTTCTCTTAAAATCTACTCATTTCTCAACTGTGACTTTTAAATACTAGCTGCCCTACCTGGTATTCTGAAATGACGCCACATGTCTTTCACATTAAGTGTAGCTCTGGAAATGAAGTTTTGGATGAAGTAGTGTCACTAGGCCATGTTAAGAGAAATACAACCCTAACTCTTTTGCATTTAACTTTTCCATCTATTAACTCGAGTGCCCTGTTAGCTGGCACATGCACCAGGCTTGGTGAGGGTAGCTAGTCACCGGGCAGTCATTCAGCAGATTTGTATCGAGTGCCTACCCTGTACAGGTGCTGTTCTGAGAGCTGAGGGTCCAGCAGCGAAGAGAAGAAAGTGTAGTTCCTGTCTTCCCGGAGCGGACGTTCTAATGGGCAGATAGACAGTAAGTAAAACTTGTAGCATGTGGGTGTGGCACATGCTGCTGGCCAGGCCCACAGGTGGATGCAGGGGAAGTCAGGGATGCAGCGTTCGCTGGGATGACCAGGGGAAAGCTTTGGGAGGGCACCTCAGCTAAACAGGTGAAAGAATGTTCTTGGCAGAGGGAAGATGCTCTGAGACGGGCCAGGTCCTGGCATGTGGAGGGAGCAAGGAGGCCAGGGTGTCTCGAGCAGAGGGAGCCAGGAGGAGAGCAGCAGGAGATGAGGTCAGAGGAGAGCGGGGCCCACATCGTGCAGAGCCTTAGGGATCGTTGTGTATGCTTTGGCTTTAATTTGGTGTTTGAGGAGCCTTTGGAGGGTTTGGAGCCAAAGAGTGATATCAGATGTATGTTTTTAAGGTTACAGTGGTTGCTGTGTTGAGTCGACAGAAGTGAGCAAGTGCGGGGATCAGGGAGCTACTTAAGACACTGGGGTGGGCTTCCCTAGTGGATCAGTGATAAAGAATCCACCTGCCATTACAGGAGACACGGGTTCCATTCCTGGTCTGGGAAGATCCCACACGCTGTGGAGCAACTAAGCCTGTGCACCACAACTGTTGAGCCTGTGCTCTAGAGCTTGGGAGGCACAACTCCTGAAGCCCGTGCACCCTGGAGTCCGTGCTCTGCAACAAGAGATGCCACTGCAATGAGAGGCCCTCTCACTGCAGCCAGAGAGTAGCCCCTGCTCTCTGCAACTAGAGAAAAGCCCATGCAGCAACAAAGACCTAGCATGGCCCCCAAATAATAATACTAAAAAAAGACACTGGGGCAATAATCATCTGAAAGGTGATGCTGGGACCCAGTGGTAGCTGTGGCCCCTCTGCAAGAGGTGGCCATATCCTGGGTGTTGTGAAAGGCCAGTGGGTTTACCAAGAAATCGAGTGGTGGTATGAGAGAATACCCATGATGTTTTTGGTCTGGGGAGTTGGAAGGACAGAGTTGCTGTCCACAGAGAGGTGGGAGAATGTGGGAGGAGGTGGTTAAGGGAATATCCGGATTTGAAATATCCAGTGCTTACTGGTTTGCTGAATGAAGCCCGTGGTTGGATGAGTGTGTGTGCATTAATGGGGGAGCTTGGGACTAGAAAAACATTTGGTGGCCACTGGGGTATACATCGGAGAAGGAAATGGCAACCCACTCCAGTATTCTTGCCTAGAGAATCCTGTGGACAGAAGAGCCTGGTGGGCTGCCATCTATGGGGTCGCACAGAGTCGGACACAACTGAAGTAACTTAGCAGCAGCAGCAGCAGGGGTATATGATGTGGTGTTAAAATCTCTGAGGCTGGATGATATCACCCAGTGAGCGGGCAGAGGGAGACAAGAGAAAAGAAGAAATCTAGGGTATCCCCACCTTAACCAGTCTGGAGGAGTTGAGCAACCAGCAAGTTGCTGCCAGCAAATAGAAGGACATTTGTGTGTGTGTGGATGGGTGACGTACAGGACAGAGTGATCAGCTGGGCCCAGTACTGCTGCTGGGCCAATAAGGGGAGACTGAAAGTTGACCAGAGTATTTAGTGTGTGGGAGATATTGGTGAACTTGACAGTTTTGGTTGGTTGATGGATGCAAAAGCCTGAATAAACTCAAGAGCAAATGGAAGAAGAGGCATTGATGTCCCGAGAGACCACGCAGTGTTAAAGTGACTTCCCAAATGAATACAGCACTGTTTTAGTCTGAGTATGACTTAAGGGCTGAATGCATTTTAATTGTTTAAAATCTGTAACCATTTTTTGGAATAGGTGACTGCTTGGTAACTAGATATTTGATGAATTAAGACATGTTTTGCCCTCCCTGAACTGGGTAACAGAACACTGTAGATTATGGAGTCTCTTAACTTTTAATACTAACAAAGCTATTCATTCACTGAATGACTATGGACCAGTGGCTTCTATAGAGAAGAGTTATTCCACAGAAACTCTCTCTCTGCTTCATGCATGCGTGCTCAATTGTGTCTGACTCTTTGTGGCCCCAAGGACTGTAGCCTGCCAGGCTTCTCTGTCTATGGAATTTTCCAGACAAGAAGACTGGAGTGGGTAGCGATTTCCTCCTCCAGGGGATCTCCTCCCCGGGGACGGAATCTGTGTCTCTTGCATCACCTGCATTGGCAGGTGGATTCTTTACCACTGTTCCTCCTGGGAATCCCTCAAGTTTTTCCATATTTTTGTGTTATTTTTTGTTATTCCATAGTTTTGTGTTATTCCATAGTTTACCCACTTAGGTAGAAAATATTTGTTATGGATGGACCCAAGACCTCAGAAGAATCCCTTGTTGGTGATACTCACCTTCATATAAGATTTTTATGAATGTTTTGAATGCAGTGAAATCATGTATGAAAGTGAAAGCTAAGTCGCTCAGTCGTGTCTGACTCTTTGCGACCCCATGGACTGTAGCCGCACAGGCTCCTCCATCCATGGGATGTTTCAAGCAAGAATACTGGAGTGGGTTGCCATTTCCTTTTCCAGGAAATCGTCCTGAACCCGGGATTGAACCTGGGTCTCCTGTGTTGTAGGCAGACGCTTTACTGTCTGAGCCACCAGGGAAGTCCTGAAATCATGTATAAATGACGTTTATTACAGCCTGGAGGTGGAAGCCATTTGTTAGCAGGAGAACTGGTGCAAATAGAGATAAACCAGTCAACTTTAAATGTAAATCATCAAACATTCATCAAGCACCTATCCTTTGTCTCTAGTAGGTGCAGTGATGGGGTCCCTGTGTCTTTGGCATCTTCTGTTGAGTGGAGTTTACAGGCAAGCCCATAGGCACTTCAGCTCCAGGCCATCCTAGGAGTGCAGAGGAGTAATCGAGTATTTGAATGGGCACAGCGTGGATGGCTCTTGGAGGAAACCACATTGAAGTCCAGACCTGTAGGGTGAGCAGAAGGTAGCCAGGCCTAGAGGAGGGAGGAGAGGAAAGAGAGGAGGGGAAAGAGAAGATTTGGGAGAAAACTGGGCGACCAGTGAGGCATGGCATTTACTTGCAACTGAAAGAACTTGATTGTGTTGGGTCTGTCCAGAGATGGTGTGGCGAGAGATGAGCCTGGAGGAGTGGTGTGTGTGACGTGGGCTGCGTCCCCAGCGACCTGTTTATGCTTCTGAGCAGGTGGAAGACAATGGAGGACTTTATGTCTTGGAGTGGCCTTCCTTTGGGAGGAAGTGTGTCAAGTAGATGGGGAAACAATGGAAACTGTGACAGAGTTTATTTTCTTGGGGTCCAAATCATTGCAGATGGTGAGTGCAGCCATGAAATTAAATGATGCTTGCTCCTTGAAAGAAAAGCTATGGCAAACCTAGACAGCATATTAGAGAGCAGAGAGGTTACTTTGCCGACAAAGGTCTGTCTAGTCAAAGCTGTGGTTTTTCCAGTAGTCATGCATGGATGTGAGAGTTGGACCATAAAGAAAGCTGAGCTCCAAAGAATTGATGCTTTCAAACTGTGCTGTTGGAGAAGACTCTTGAGAGTCCCTTGGATTGCACGGGGATCAAACCAGTCAATCCTAAAGGAAATCAATCCTGAATATTCTTTGGAAGGACCGGTGCTGAAGCTGAAGCTCCAATCCTTTGGCCACCTGATGCGAAGGGCCAACTCATTTGAAAAGACCTGATACTGGGAAAGACTGAAGGCAGGAGAAGGGGATGACAGAGGATGAGATGGTTGGGTGGCATCACCGACTCGATGGACATGAGTTTGAGTCAGTTCCGGGAGATGATGAAGGACAGGGAAGCCTGGCGTGCTGCAGTCTGTGGGGTTGCAAAGAGTTGGACATGACTGAGCACACACGAAATGTACGGGAAACCCTTGAATCTCAAGGAGAAATAGCAGTTAAAGCCTTTGTACAAAAATTAACTTGACTTCCTGGGTATTTATTTCCTTTGATCTGTAAATGTGAAATAGACCAGACTTTTATAGCACAAGGGAACATAACTCTTCATTAAAAAAAAAAGAAGTTATTAAAACATTGACTTGATTGAAAAAAGAGATAGGAGTTGGGCAGCAAGGCAGTGGGAGAGGGGAGGAGGTGGTGAGGATTGGAGGGGAAAGGCGTCTGAGGAGGAGGAGGGGGCCGGGGAGCAGGAGGAAGTGAGGCTAAGGGGGTGTGGCCTGGAGGTCACACCTCAAGCTGTGGGTGTTCAGTGTGTTATCACCTGCAGTCTGCTGCCCGTGGCTGATTAATGATTAACGATCCGTCCTAGCTCTGATATAATGTAGTCTTTATGTGAGTCAGAGTTTTCACTCTAGTGGGTGAGCTAAAGCAAGAGCAGAGTTATTTGTAGGAATTTACGCTCTAGAAGTGGTCATAATGTGACCGCCTGGGTGGGAGAAGAGTTTTGGGGGAAAATGGATACTTGTGTGTGTATGGATGACCTGCTGTGCTGTGCACCTGAAACCTGGGGCTTCCCAGGTGGCACTAGTAGTAAAAAACCTGCCTGCCAACGCAGAAGATGCAAGAGACGTGGTTTCAATCCCTGGGTCAGGAGGATCCCCTGGAGGAGGGCATGGCCACGCACTCCAGTATTCTTGTCTGGAAAATCCCATGGACAGAGGAGCCTGGCGGGCTACAGTCCATGGGGTCACAAAGAGTCAGATACGACTTAAGTGACTCAGCATGCACACACACACCTGAAACTATTACACTGGTTTTCGATTATAGTCCAATATAAAATAAAAAGTTTTTTTTTTTTTACAGTAAAACCTTGAAAAAAAAGAAGTGGCCATAAATATCATCCAAGGGTTTGCAAGTCTCCCCATCCCTGCAACCCAAAAGTATGCTGGAGCATGTAAGAAATACTGTCCCCTACTCCCGATTACAGTTTTAGTTTGGTGCAGTTGATCACTGAAACCTTAACAGTACATACTACGAACATTTCAGATGCAAGCCCAGATGAATCACACTGGCTCTACCAGAAGCGGCTGCATGGGTATTCATTTCTGAGGTCCTGAACTCTGGAAGGACACGCAGATTATACTTAAAACTAATGGGACTTGATTATGGTAGGGTGAAGAACAACAAATGGGGACCCACCTCTGCAGGGCGTGGCTGCCCTTCCTCCTGCTCTGCATTGTTCTGGGTGGTGGATGTGGCCACATCATTCCCAGGGTTAAACATATACCCAGTTCTGGGAAAGCTTCCATCTTCAACAGTCCACAGTGATCATTCAGTGGAATGTGGTTTTAAAAATAATTTAACAAGGTAAAATTTTAGTTTTTAATAGTTACCACTTAAAAATCCCAGCCAGTTTTTCTGCTTCTATCCTCCCTGCCTGCTTCCCTTTGATTTCTGAGTATGGGGATCTCTTCGAAGATCTTTACAGCTTTTACTGTAATCAATTTCACATCGTTCACTATATGTTTTAGCAATTGGAAGTTCTGTAATATCAATTCTTTTTGCATCACTGAAGGTGTTCCTGTTTCTCCTTCGTCTTAAAAAAAAAAAGCCTTAGAATGGATATTGCAAAAGTATTTTATTAGCTGCTGTATAGCACTGGAACTCTGCTCAATATTTCGTAATAACCTAAATGGGAAAAGAATTTGAAAACAGATACTTGCGTATGCAAAACTGAATCACTTTGTTGAACACCTGAAACTAATAAGACATTGTTAATCACTTACACTTCAATATAAAATAAAAATTAAAAAAGCATTTTATTAAGGTAGCATGTATATAGATACCTTTTTCCTATTTTCTGTTTTAAAACTAGTTACCTTGAGATAGTATGTAATGTTCCAGTTCTGCTATAGAAATTCCAGCTTCTAAAATCATGTTATAACGAATCAAGGAGAAAAGGAACATTTATGACCATTATGACTAATGACAAAAGAAAAGAAAAGTACAAATGCCTAGAAGCAACCATAGAAATTCAGGGAGAACGCAAAGGAACTAAGGAAAAGCTCTCTCATTAAAAGTAGCTGTGGTAGGCTTCCTGGAAGTGGTAAATGCAGTGAAATCAATCTTTTGTAATGACATAATTGTCATCAGAATATCTGAAAACAGTCTTATGGGTTAAGGAAGGTAATTGGGCTTCCCAGGTGGCTCAGCCGTAACGAATCTGCCTACAGTGCAGGAGATGTGAGTTCAACCCCTGGGTCAGGAAGATCCTCTGGAGAAGGAAATGGCAATCCACTCCAGTATTCTTGCCTGGGAAATCCCATGGACAGAGGAGCCTGGTGGGCTCCATTGGGTGGCAGAGTTGGACATGACTTAGCAACTAAACCATCGCCATGAAGGTAATTATCATTCTTGCTGGTAACTATGCTTCCCTGATAGCTCAGTTGGTAAAAAAAAAAAAATCTGTCTGCAATGCAGGAGACCCTAGTTCCATTCCTGGATGGGGAAGATCCGATGGAGAAGGGATCAGATGAGATCAGATCAGTCGCTCAGTCATGTCTGACTCTTTGCGACCCCATGAATCGCAGCACGCCAGGCCTCCCAGTCCATCACCAACTCCCGGAGTTCACTCAGACTCAACGTCCATCGAGTCAGTGATGCCATCCAGCCATCTCATCCTCTGTCGTCCCCTTCTCCTCTTGCCCCCAATCCCTCCCAGCATCAGAGTCTTTTCCGATGAGTCAACTCTTCCCATGAGGTGGCCAAAGTACTGGAGTTTCAGCTTTAGCATCATTCCTTCCAAAGAAATCCCAGGGCTCATCTCCTTCAGAATGGACAGGTTGGATCTCCTTGCAGTCCAAGGGACTCTCAAGAGTCTTCTCCAACACCACAGTTCAAAAGCATCAATTCTTCGGCACTCAACCTTCTTCACAGTTCAACTCTCATATACATGACCACAGGAAAAACCATAGCCTTGACTAGACAAACCTTTGTTGTCAAAGTAATATCTCTGCTTTTGAATATGCTATCTAGGTTGGTCATATCTTTCCTTCCAAAGAGTAAGCGTCTTTTAATTTCATGGCTGCAGTCACCATCTACAGTGATTTTGGAGCCCAGAAAAATAAAGTCTGACACTGTTTCCACTGTTTCCCCATCTATTTCCCATGAAGTGATGGGACCAGATGCCATGATCTTCGTTTTCTGAATGTTGAGCTTTAAGCCAACTTTTTCACTTTCCACTTTCACCTTCATCAAGAGGCTTTTGAGTTCCTATTTACTTTCTGCCATAAGGGTGGTGTCATCTGCATATCTGAGGTTATTGATATTTCTCCCGGCAATCTTGATTCCAGCTTGTGTTCTTCCAGTCCAGCGTTTCTCATGATGTACTCTGCATATAAGTTAAATAAACAGGGTGACAATATACAGCCTTGACGGACTCCTTTTCCTATTTGGAACCAATCTGTTGTTCCATGTCCAATTCTAACTGTTGCTTCCTGACCTGCATACAAATTTCTCAAGAGGCAGATCAGGTGGTCTGGTATTCCCATCTCTTGCAGAACTTTCCACAGTTTATTGTGATCCACACCGTCAAAGGCTTTGGCATAGTCAATAAAGCAGAAATAGATGTTTTTCTGGAACTCTCTTGCTTTTTCCATGATCCAGCGGATGTTGGCAATTTGATCTCTGGTTCCTCTGTCTTTTCTAAAACCAGCTTGAACATCAGGAAGTTCACAGTTCACATATTGCTGAAGCCAGGCTTGGAGAATTTTGAGCATTACTTTACTAGCGTGTGAGATGAGTGCAATTGTGTGGTAGTTTGAGCATTCTTTGGCATTGCCTTTCTTTGGGATTGGAATGAAAACGGACCTTTTCCAGTCCTGTGGCCACTGCTGAGTTTTCCAAATTTGCTGGCATATTGAGTGTAGCACTTTCGCAGCATCATCTTTCAGGATTTGGAATAGCTCAACTGGAATTCCATCACCTCCACTAGCTTTGTTTGTAGTGATGCTTTCTAAGGCCCACTTGACTTCACATTCCAGGATGTCTGGCTCTAGGTCAGTGATCACACCATCGTGATTATCTGGGTCGTGAAGATCTTTTTAGTACAGTTCTTCTGTGTATTCCTGCCATCTCTTCTTAATATCTTCTGCTTCTGTTAGGTCCATACCATTTCTGTCCTTTATCGAGCCCATCTTTGCATGAAATATTCTTTTGGTATCTCTGATTTTCTTGAAGAGATCTCTAGTCTTTCCCATTCTGTTGTTTTCCTCTATTTCTTTGCGTTGATCGCTGAAGAAGGCTTTCTTATCTCTTCTTGCTATTCTTTGGAACTCTGCATTCAGATGTTTATATCTTTCCTTTTCTCCTTTGCTTTTCGCTTTTCTTCTTTTCACAGCTATTTATAAGGTCTCCCCAGACAGCCATTTTGCTTTTTTGCAGTTCTTTTCCATGGGAATGGTCTTGATCCCTGTCTCCTGTACAATGTCACGAACCTCATTCCATAGTTCATCAGGCACTCTATGTATCAGATCTAGGCCCTTAAATCTATTTCTCACTTCCACTGTATAATCATAAGGGATTTGATCTAGGTCATACCTTAATGGTCTAGTGGTTTTCCCTACTTTCTTCAATTTAAGTCTGAATTTGGCAATAAGGAGCTCATGATCTGAGCCACAGTCAGCTCCTGGTCTTGTTTTTGCTGATTGTATAGAGCTTCTCCGTCTTTGGCTGCAAAGAATATAATCAATCTGACTTCGTCGTTGACCATCTGGTGATGTCCATGTATAGAGTCTTCTCTTGTGTTGTTGGAAGAGGGTGTTTGTTATGACCAGTGCATTTTCTTGGCAAAACTCTATTAGCCCTGCTTCATTCCGTATTCCAAGGCCAAATTTACCTGTTACTTCAGGTGTTTCTTGACTTCCTACTTTTGCATTCCAGTCCCCTATAATGAAAAGGACATCTTTTTTGGGTGTTAGTTCTAAAAGGTCTTGTAGGTCTTCATAGAACCGTTCAACTTCAGCTTCTTCAGCGTTACTGGTTGGGGCATAGACTTGGATAGGTGATAACTATAATGTTATAAAAACATAGCTAGGCTATTTTTCTTGTAAAAGCAGACTTCATTCATAGACCTTGTTATAATTGTTGGTTTTGTTTGCTTTTTATAGATCCAAAAGTATAATGAAAGTGACATTGTTGCAGTGAGATGTGAAGAGTAGAGTTGTTTTGTTTTTTGTTTCATGCAGTTAATATTCTTTTTCTCTTTTAAAAAATAACAACACAGTTTCATTCCAAAGCCCCATGACAGGATTAACATTTGCACTTGAGGTGGTCAGGCGTGGTGTTTTTCTACTCAAATGAGGGCCTGCCTGTGCAATAAAGCTCTTTGGTCAGCACTTGGATGGGGGAGAAGGTAAAATCTAACAAAGTTGGAGTCAGCTTTTAAAAATCATGGCTGTCAATGGAATGTGTTTACTCTGTAAGTAATTGCCTGTGGTAGAGGAATAACTGTTTTAAGGAGTTTGCCCGGAGAGAAAATGTATTCGTGTACCCATTCATAGCCTCCCTCTTTTCTGTCTGTTATGATTGTCTAAATTTGTGTGTTTGTGTTTGGGCCATTTCTCATCCTAAAAACACTTGTGGCTGCTCCAGCGATACATGGTGGTTAAGACCAGGGAGGGCTGCTTACGTCTGGATCCTCTACCAGTCACTTACGAGATGTGTGATGTTCACCAGTTTTTTGCCTTGTTTAGTCAACTAGCTTATTTTTATTTTTAGTTTGTTCTAGTTTTCATGGCCACACCACGTGGCATCTGGAATCTTAGTTACCAGACCAGGCATCGAACCCATGTCCCCTGCATTGGGAGCTCAGAATCTTCACCGCTGGGACCGCCTGAGAGATCCTTCAACTAACTTATTTTTAAGTTTGGGATCACGCTGTTAGTAAACTCTTAGGGTTTATGTTGAGGATTCAGTGAGATAATGCTGGTAAAGTATTTCCCACAATAAATGATGAAATAAACTCTATGGCATATAGTCAGTGCTTTAAAAATACTCTAGCCCTTGTTTTGTTACATACGTGACAGGGATATCCTGGAGAAAACATTTTTCACATTTCTGAGAGAATTTCCCTGTGGCTCAGTGATAAAGAATCCACCTGCAATGCAGGAGCCACAGGAGACTCAGGTTCAATCCCTGGATTGGGAAGATCCCCTGGAGGAGGAAATGGCAACCCACTCCAGTATTCTTGACTGGAGAATTCCATGGACAGAGGAGCCTGGCGGGCTACAGTGCAGAGGGTCGCAAAGAGTCGAACATGACTGAAGCGACTTAGCATGCGTGCATGAACACATACTCTGCTTTTGACAAATGGTAAATTGCAACTCAGTGAGGAGAATGGTGAAGAGAGAAACTGGCCCACACACCCCTTGGGGAGCGTGTTGATATCAGGTGGCACTGAAAATGGGAGATGCCAGTTCTGCCTCTGAAACTTTAAGGTAGGGCGATTTATGAATCTTTCTCCCTAGTTATTCCACCAACGTTTGTTGGGAGGCTTAAGAGCTTCCAATAGCAATCTGTAGGATATGGTCACAAAAGTCAGAAGAAAGGCTGTCACCGGCGACGGGCCCTTTCAGTTCGTATTTTCTGTTTTATCACGATTGAAGTCCACGACTTACTCCACTGCCTGCTCTGCTGTGGCATTTGATAACCGGTGGGTGTGACAGTAATCCCTGGGTGTGTCCCTGCCGTAGTGTGTATTCCACTGACTAATCGTCTTCTGTCATCAACTACCTCCATTAGCCGCACATGGAAGGTGCTCCGTCTCGCCAAGCCCCAATTAAGGAAACCGGCCCAGTTTCTTCTTGGGAGCCAAGGAGTTATTTCGTAAGATGTGCTCCTGTAAGCACTGTGGGAATAGCTGTCAGCATGGTGATTGCTTGTGTTCTTTAGTCCCCAGGGTTGATTCCCTCAGTTTGAGAACCACAGAAAGTTGCAAACTTTTCAAAGGATTTTTAGGGTTACCCGTGCAGAGGGAGAAAGAACAGTCCCCATGGATCTCAAAGAGGCATCTTTGCAGGTAGGTACCTGGAGTGAGGTGGACCATGCTGGAGCAGACCTGGACTTATGGGCAAGACCCATCCCTGATGTTTCTTAGGAAGGCACAGGGGGCTAAAGAGAAAGCTTGGAGTTGACCTCACTTGCCTATCTATGGGTAGAGTACTTTCTGTCAGGCATCTTTGAGTGGAGGGAGTGCTTTTTGTTTTAGTCCATTTCTACTTGCTTCCAGAACAGGGTTTCAGCAGTGATGAATGTAGACGAGTTCTCTTAAAACCAGATAAATCTGTATCAGGCCCTTTCCCCCTTGAGAACGTGTGTGTTCAGTCGCTCAATCGTGTCTGATTTTTCGACCCCATGGACTGTAGCTCTTGAGGCTCCTCTGTCCATGGAATTTCTCCTCTGTCCAAGAATACTGGAGTGGGCTGCTATTTCCTTCTCTAGGGTATCTTTCCAACCCAGGGATTGAACCCGCATCTCCTGCATCTCCTGCGTCTCCTGCATTGGCAGGTGGATTCTTTACTCCTGAGCCACCAGGAAAGCTGGGAGTATAAAGAAAAGGGTATTTTTTTTCCCTAGGGTTATGGTTCCAGTGGGCATCCCTGGTGGCTCCACGGTAAAGGATCCGCCTGCAGTGCTGGAGTCACAGAAGATGCAGGTTCGATCCCTGGGTCAGGAAGATCCCCTGGAGGAGGGCACAGTAACCCACTGCAGTATTTTTGCCTGGGAAATTCCATGGACAGAGGAGGCTGGAGGGCTACAGTCCATAGAATCGCAGAGTCGGACTCAACTGAAGTGATTTAGCACGTACATGTACTACCGTGCTTCCAGCACTCTGATTTTCATGTTTGTTTTTCCCCATTGCTGTCTAATATTGAGGGTTGGCAATAACCATAGGTCATGCAGTCCAAATACATGTTCTTTTGAATAAATAAGTTGTTTCATTTTAAAGCTAAAGAAACTGTGGCCCAGAGAGTCCCATGGCTAAGATGTAACGGCAGGACCTAGACTAGAAAGGGAATTCTCTGGATTCCCAGTTCTGGATGTTTCTGATTATAGTATTTCCACAACCTTACCCTAATTGCCCTCTACCCACAAATCCTATAAAATTGATAACCTTGTAGGTCCCACCTACCAGCAGTGGTGTGGAACGTCACTTGCCCGTCTGTATTGCAGTCAAGGGCAGTGAGCCTGGTTAACCATCTGTGATGCAGACTGAGTGTGGGCTTACGGGGGGTCCAGTGGGGAGGAGCTTTCCGTCTAGCAGGGAGGTGGCAATACTGATTATTATACCATATGGTGCAGTGCATTCAGTGATTTACAGGTGTTTACAGGTCCAGAAGCTGTACAGAGAAGCAGAGAATGCATTGTGTGTGTGTGTGTGTGTGTGTGTGTGTGTGTGTGCGTGTGTTTAGGAGACAGTTGTTTGTGAAGGTTTTAAAGGATAAAGGGGAGTTTGCCGGCCAGATGGAGGTTGAGGATGGAGTCTTCTAGGTGAAGATTTTGGGGAACTAAATAGCAGTCCATTGGCGGCACTGGAGGATGAACTGGGGGTGGGACCACGGCCGCCTGCAGACGTCTCTAGGTGGTACTCACATTGTTCACTTCCTCCAGTCGGTTTCAGAATGGAGAGAGATATGGAAAGTTCATCAGTGACTGAGTTTCCTTTTGGGCTAAAGAACGTGAAGTGTCTTTGAATAGGACGGTTGGTGTGCCCGGGAGAGGCGGTGGCGAGTGTGGACTGCCGGGTCCCTGGGGGCTCTGTGGCTCCGGTGTCATCAGGGAAGAAGGTTCAGGAACAGTGCTTGGCTTTGGACTCAGAAAGGCAGCAGGTTGTGTCCAGAGCCTTCCTGCCCTTCCTCCAGGAGGCCGGTGGGTGAAGGTGTGGATTCAGGTTTACACGTTCAGCTTTTGGAACCAGACACCGTTGCCTTTCAGTTTTCATGGCTTTGGAGGAAACAGATAACGGGTGATAGGAAACAGCTGCTCCTAACGTGGCAGCCAGAAATGCAGCCTCATGGAGCAGCGTGGTCATCACGAGAATATTCATGCGAAGTCCTTTCTGATTAAACACTGGGAGCTGTGGAATGTGGCTTGTTTTTGTCTGTTTACCCCCTCCCCCCATTGTCTTTCTGTTGCTTGCAGCTTTTATTTTTATTCATCCAATAACACAGAAATGTTTCCTTGTAAAAAAATTTAAACAAGCTGACTCTCGATAATTAGGGTTTCTCTGGTGGCTCAGATGGTAAAGGATCCACCTGCAATGCAGGAGACCTGGGTTCCATCCCTGGGTTGGGAAGATCCCCTGGAGAAGGGAATGGCTACCCACTCCAGTATTCTTGCCTGGGAAATCCCATGGACAGAGGAGCCTGGCAGGCTACAGTGCAGAGGTTTACAAAGAGTCAGACACGACTGAGAGACTAAGCTCACACACCAGATAATTAAAAAGTATATCTAACTTCCACCTTTGTGCTAAACCCTTTTCCTTTGTCAGAGTTGGGTGTGAGCACCTTCTAGAATCCTTCCTAGACGTTTACATACATGTTTATACAGGTTCATGTATAATTATTTTCATTTATGTAAATGGATTTACATATAGTTTGAATCTGATCCATGTTTTCTTTTTTTTTTTTTTTTCACATTTCATACTGTTTTAAAGGTCTGTCACTCTATTTAGATAATCCATTTTAGAAGTAATTTGTTTATACAATCAAACTTAATTAACTTTGTCAGGAACTTGGGAATGGAGGTATAGAGATCTGGGTGTCTTTTAGGAACAGGAGGTTGTGGTGGCTTATATGTTGGTGCCCAACAAGGATTCAGGATGTTTTATGGCAGACGGGCTGGCACCTGGCAAAATATCTTGGGTCAGCCTGACGGGAAAACTGATCTCCTGCTGTGAGAGTTTATTACTGTGACACCAGCTTGGTTTTAAGCACACAGTTGGTCTTTTCTTGCCAGAATCATATTAAAGTGAGAGATGGCCGATACAGTCTTTAAGATCTCTGACTTCATCGAGAGAATGTGGGACTTGACTCTTTCCTCAAAGCGTGCTTCATAATTTTGCAGAGCTTATTTAAGAGAAGTTGACCCAAGGGACAAGGGAACTTTGAATTATAACCCAGCGAACTGGGACCCAGAAATGATGAGAGGGAAACCTTTGGAAGGGGAAATGGGACCAGTCATTGTTATGATACATTCATGGGCTGCTGACATCATGGGAAGCAGTTGATGACCTCTTGCTAAAATTGTTCATTTGAGCTTGCCAAACCCAAACAGACTGTGGGCATTTGTGGCCGTTCCCCAAAGTACAGCAGCAATTGTCCCAGGAGCTGTTGGAATGCTGTCATTATGACCTCTGTGCATGTTGTTTAGACAAAGGGGGAAGATGCCTGCTCGGCTTGACAATTTGCCAGCCACCTGCTGTCATTCTTTTTCTTCAGTGCTTTGAAAGTGACCAGAACATGGTCATCAGGCCTCTTGTAAAAATAACAACATGGGCATGCGTAAAATCACAAAGTCCAAGACGCTGATGCATTACAGAGGACACATGGCAATGGGTGCCTATTTTCCTCATCTGTTTTCTTGACGGCATCAGTCTCTCATATTTCATGTGGCCAGTTGCTGCCTTAAAGGGAACATTCTAGAAGAGAGGTGGACTTTCATGGGACAGTTACTTAGATCTTTTACTGGAATTAGCTATTATCAAATAAGCACTGCAGTGACCTTCACATTTCTTGACCATGTGGGGCCATGTGGTGGCTTTATAAAGAAATCCTAATTTCTAGCTGTAAGGGAACGTGCATAGTTAACTATTTTACTCTGGTTTTCAAGGAAATTGGGGTTGGTGGGAGATAAAGAGGTTAGGAGTGTGGTATTCCGTCAGCTTTGCAGCTCTGTGGTGTCATGTCACAGTGGATGAGAGGAACAGGCTCGTGTGTTGTTCTTTGTCACCCATTGCCTTCCTTTGCTTAATGAAGCATCAGCCAGTTTGATCACATGAAGGACCAATCAGGGAGACAGCTCTGTTTGCCTGGATCCTTCCTGCTCTTGTGATCCTCCCACACTTGAGGGCAGTACTTGCCCGGGGAGGTCACACCACAGGGAGGGAGGGAGAAGGCTGAGCCAGCGTTGGGCGGAATGGAAAACCCTGTGTGGAGTTATCACTCCGGTGCTTCCTGGGGGGATAACCTTACACGTGGAGCCCTTCAGAGCGTGCTTCCTCATGTGCCAGTGGGGCTAATAAGGACTTCCCTGGTGGTCCAGTGGTTAAGAATCCACCGTCCACTGCAGGGGACACAGGTTTGATCCCTGGTCAGGGAGCTAGGATCCCACATGTCTCAGAATGACTAAGCTACTGAGCCTGGGAGCCTCAACCAGAGAGAAGCCCACACACCGCAACTAAGATCTGATGCAGCCAAAATTAAACAAATACGTATATGTTTTTAAATGGGGATAATAAGTCCGTTCTCTTCATCTGCCTCTCCGTTGCTTCCCTGAAACTAGGTTCATCAGTATCGTTTTTCTAGATTCCATGTATATGTGTTCAACATATATTTGTTTTTCTCTTTCTGACTTACTTCTCTCTGTAGTAGAGGCTCTAGGTTCATCCACCTCACTACAGCTGCCTCAGATCAGCTCCTTTTGTGGCTGAGTAGCATTCCATTGTGGGGTTTCCGTGGTGGCTCAGCAGTAAAGAATCTGCTTGCAATGCAGGAGCCGCAGGAGATGCAGTTTCGATCCCTGGGTCGGGAAGATTCCTCTGGAGGAGGGCATGGCAACTCAGTCCAGCATTCTTGCCTGGAGAATCCCATGGACAGAGGAGCCTGGCAGGCTATGGTCCATAGGGTCGCAGAGTTGGACACAACTGAAGCAACTGAGCATGCCTGCCTGCGACGTTGCATGGTATATATGTACCACATCTTCTTTATCCATTCATCTGTCGATGGACATCTTGGTTGCTCTGTGATGACCTGGAGGGGTGGGCTGCGGGAGGGGAGGAGGCTCAAAAGGGAGAGGAGATATATGTATATATTTATAACTGATTATATGTATAATTATGACTGACTGATTTCTAGTATGGCAGAAACCAACACAACATTGTAAAGCAACTTTCCTCCAATTGAAAAAAGAGAGAGAAGAAAGAAGATGGAGATAATAATACATCATAGCGTTCTTCTGAGGATTAATCAGACCCTGGGAGTGAGTGCCCAGCTTATGTTACGAATACAGAAAGATCCAGAAATTGAACTTGTGATTTCTTTCTTTGTCTTTCATACTCCCCTGTCCTTAAATGAGATGGCCCCGGCCCTGGACATTCTGGTGCTTGGTTGTCATTCATCAGGGATAACTCTCTGTGATTTACAGTCAACAAAACGAAAGTTCATTTCTTTAAAAATCACCCTCCTGGAGTTGCAGCCATCCCGCCATCTGTCTCCCTCTGTTGCTCCCCCAGCCTGACCACTGCAGTGCAGTAAACCCCAGGTCTGTTCAAGGGAAGAACTAATTTTAACCACAGTGTGAAGGCATGTGGGGGTGGGGGAACCTACCATATAGAGTTACAGTAAGTTGCAAGCACACAACCTCAAATTATGACTTTGGCACAAATTTTACATTTGTAAGTCTCTTCCAGGTGCTTCCTCCAGACCAAAGACGATAGAATTCCACAGAAAAAAGACACTGGGTTATTTAAAAAGCCATTTTGCAACACGTGAACACGACCATTTCACAAAGCCGTCACAGTTCTGAATTGCACATCTTCCTATTAATCTTTCGCAGGGGGCTCGATTTGTGTGGTGATCACTGTCAGCCCTGGTTTGACTCATGCATTCCTCGCGGCCGCAGTAAGATCTGTGTTTATGTGAAATATGGAAACGATTTCTCCTCCCTCTTTCTTCTGTGCTTGAGTTGGGATACAGCCGCTGAGTTGTTTTCCATTGTTATTTTTAAAGGGTCTTCAGTTTCAGAATTCCAGTCTGGGCTTGAGCGGGACAGCTGGCAGTGTGGCTTAGGCTGGTCTTCGTGCGATCTGGCCTTGGATCCGGCATCCTTACCCCAAAACAGGAGGCCCTCCTTTCTAAAACTCTGATGTGTCCAACCCTGAAAACAAAGTGGAAGCTAAAATAGTGGTAGAGAAATCTGCACTGATGGAAGAAGTTTTTTTACCCTAAAATCTGTCTTTTTTATCAAGCCCCATATGTCTTGTGTCTTGGTCTCTGCTGTTTTTTTTTTTTTTTTTTTTGCCTTCTCCTTCAACTGCTTGGGTACCATGAGGATGGGGAAGGTATAGCCTGAGTTGTTACAGGTCCAGAGTTTAGTTGTACAAAGAGAAAAAACCAGAAAAAGAGTGTGTTTTGATCCTCCTGAAAAAGAAAGTTTTGTGATAAGGAAGGATTCCAGGCTATGAAAGAAAGGATTAGCTGCTCTCATTGGGTCCAACGCCACATTCTCGTCGCGTCGTTAGCAATCCTTGTAAAGTGTCTTGGCACATAGGGGCGCGTCCTTCACAGCAGACTGTTTTTCCAACTGCAGATTTATAACTGCTTCATGTGCCATGACGCATGGCGAGGTGTCAAGATCATTTTATGGGAGGAAAACCCCCCAAAGACTGTTAAAGCATGCAGCTTTCAGGGGAAAAAATAAGTCAGTTTTACAAAGACAGTTTTAAATAAAAGGGTATTGGTGGATTTATGCTTTGCTCACGGGCAGACCTTTTCAAAGATGACAGTCTTAAAGGAGGACATACATTTCATTCATTCATTCACTGAGTCCCTAAGGTACTGCTGTCTCCAAGGGCCAGGTGCTGGCAGTGTATGGATGAGTGTCATTTTGGCCTTTAAGTGGTGGTGGTGGCAGTTTCATTGCTAAGTTTGCATCTGACTCTTGTAACCCCATGGACTATAGCCTGCCAGGCTCCTCTGTCCGTGGGATTCTCCAGGCAAGAATACTGGAGCGGGTTGCCATTCCCTTCTCCAGGGGATATTCCCCATCCAGGGATTGAACCCGCACCTCCTGAGTTGCAGGTGGATTCTTTACCATCTGAGCCATCAGAGAAGCCCCTTTTACTCAGGAGTCAGAGGCATGAGTCAGAATACCTCGTCCAGATGGCAGGAAGTTAGGAGTGATGAACTCTACTGGGGTGGGAGGTGGTGGGTGGCTGGTGTCCAGAGACGACCTCATAAAGGAAGGGAAGCTTCAGGTGAATCTCAGAAGATGGGGAAGAATTTGCCAGATCACATAGGAGTGTGGGAGGCATTGCAGGCAGAAGGAGAGCAAATGTGAAGGCATGAACGTAGGAAGCAGCAGGATGTGTTAGGAGAAGGAACTCCAGCTCTGGGAGGCCTGAGCTGCCTGATGCGGGAGGCAGCAGGCAGGGGAGGGGCCTGGTCAGGAAGCCTGAGGGCTTACTTCCAAAGGCCTTTGTAGGTCACAGGGTCTTGCTGTTGCCTTCTGGACTTTGCTCCCCTCACGTGAGAGGCCTTCTCTGATTAGTACCTATCTGATTTCCTTTCCCTGCCTTCATCCCAGCTCTTACCCGCTGACCTCTCATAGGCTGGTGTGTTTGTTGCCTGTGCCCCATTGTTCAAATGGAGACCCCAGGAGAGCAGGGGCTTCCTCCTGTGTGGATGGATGGCTGTCCCCAGTGCCGACACCAGTGATGTTACAGAGTTTGAACTTCATCCTCTGAGTGCTGGAGAACCACTGAAGATGCTGACCAGGAGTGGGGTGGGGTCACACAAGTGACCGGGGTGTTGGGAAGAGCAGTGTGAATGTCACGTCCAGCTGATGACAGGTGAGGAAGGAAGCTCCTTGGTGCATACGGAGGGCAAGGGAAGGAAGCCGTGATCCTGCTCCTCGGCTGCCTTGGATGGGGCCCAGCTTTTGCTGCCCTGGTTAATTATCAGTTGGTGGTACTAGTGGTAAAGAACTCGCCTGCCAGTGCAGGAAGCTCAAGAGACGTGGGTTCGATCCCTGAGTCGGGATCTCCTGAAGGAGGAAATGGCAACCCACTCCAGTATTCTTGCCTGGAGAACCCATGGATAGAGGAGCCTGGCAGGCTACAGTCCCTAGGGTCACAAAGAGTTGGACGCAACTGAAGTGACTTAACACCCACAGTATTGATCTCATTCTACAGCAGATGTTTTGAAACTTTAATAAATGTTACAGAGAAGCTCCAAGAATTTTCTTTTTCCTCCTTTACAACCCAGTAGCTGCCTGAACATTCCAATAGATGTCCTGATGTCATAATATGATAATGATAATCACTTTAATCACACTAATATGATAATAATCACAGTAGTATGGTAATCACTTTCTTTCTTTATTGATACTTCACTGAAGCATCTTTCTTTGAAATGCATGAATGCTTTGATGTGAAATGAATTCTTTATGTAAAAATAGGTTTGAGGGCTTCCCTGGTGGTCCAGTGACTAAGACTTCAGGCTCCCAATGCAGGGGGCCTGGGTTCGATCCCTGGTCAGGGAACTGGATCATACATGCCACAACTAAGACCCTGGGGCAGCCAAATAAATAAATAAAAATAAAAATAGGTTGATGTCAGAATATGGTGATCATTTATTTCATTTATTTATACTTCCATGATACATTTGAGAAATCTTAATGAATTATCTTTCTTTGAAATGCCTTGAATGCTTTAATATGAAATGGATTCTTTATGTAAAGATAGGTTTAGTAGTTTCAAGACAGCTGACCTCATAGCTATTTGTGTCTTGCAGTTAGATTGTCTGGAAAGTTAAAAAACAAGAGAGAGGACATTCTGCAGTTCTTCTGAGAGCATTAATATGATGTATCATCCTGTTGACTGGACTTGAGGAAGGAGTGAACAGTTCCCCATATATAACTTTTCCTGGTAACATAACTTCATCACTTTAAGATCTGGATGTTTATTTTTTTCTTCAACTTTGGATGAAAATTTTCCTAAAATTACTTACTTTCTTGTGTTCATAAGCAGAGTGTATTCAGCATTCCTTTCTTGGGAAAGAAGGAATTTTTGCACCATGATTGAGGCACATGGTTATTGTAATGATAATTGATTGGCTGAATATTCACTGGAAGGACTGATGCTGGAGCTGAAGCTCCAATCCTTTGGCCACCTGAGGTGAAGAACTGACTCATTGGAAAAGACCCTGCTGCTGGGAAAGATTGAAGGCAGGAGGAGAAGGGAGCTACAGAGGATGAGATGGTTGGATGGCATCACTGACCCAATGGACATGAACTTGGGCAAACTCTGGGACATAGTGAGGGACAGAAAGGCCTGGCATACCGCAGTCCATGGGGTTGCAGAGTCAGACATGACTTAGTGACTGAACAACAACAACATATTGGCCACTTGTGAGTCCTGACAAATGACTCCAGAATGCCAGGTTTTCAGAGTTACCATCCTTGTTTTTTAGGTAGTGGGTGCTCCCAGCAGCATACCCACGTGTGCCTTTCTTGAATTAATTCAACCTTCCTCTTGAAGCCTGGGAGACAAGATAGCTCATTTGCTTTGTAAAATGAGAGTAAATAGGCTGTGTGTGGGGCTCCGTCTCAGAAGACCTGGATAGGTCAAGTGAGTGGATTTTATTGCACAGACTTTCTCATATCCTTAAAAAAATATAGCTGTGATATACACTAAATCCTCGTTGCTTATCTATTTTATTTTATTCATTTATTTTTATTTTTTTGGCCATGCCACAAGGCGTGTGGAATCTTCGTTCCCCGACCAGGGATTGAACCTGTACCCACTGCTTTGAAAACACAGAATTTTAACCACTGGACAGCCAGGGAAGTCCTGACTTTATCATAGCTTTAACATTTCAAAGAAAGAGGACTCATTTTTTATTTTTCAAGTTTTCCTAACAAATAATCTATATCTGAAAAAAAAAAGATTATAATATTATCTCTTCCACTGTATCGACACTGGGTTTGCAAAGGGAAAGAAAAATGCCCAAGCCTCTTACAGTGTTTGTCCAGAGAACCCATTGCTTCCTTTAGGTCGAAGGTGTGTGAGATGAGGTCACTGAAGTGTTTCTGTACTAAAGGTTGTCATCATCTCTGATGACTTTCTGGGCATCTACCATACATAAGGCACTGCGAACAACACAACACAGGAAGTGCCTTCTTCCTAGAGATTTAAACCCTAGTTTGGAAGAGCAAGTAGTGGAGAATAAACAACTGCAGCTCTTGGACGTTGAAAGGGGACGCAGCAGTGTGGTGTACCCCTAGAAAGACCAGGGCTGAACAGGAGACGTGTCTCCAGAAGCTTGACAAGACAACTCAGATGGAGCCAAGGGGAAGGAAGAGCCCTGAATAAGGCTCGGCAGCCAATCGGCCATGTCCATCAACAGGGTGGTGCATAGTGACCAGGTCAGCATACCTAATTAAAGCTTGTCTGCATGTGCCTGGAGGGTGGCGTTAACAGCGAGGGCCACGGGAGTCAGAGGGAGGTGATCATGTCCACGTTGCACGGGGAGTGGTTTGTGAAACCTGCATGGAGTGGGAGGGTTTTTTTTGTTTTACTTTTTATTTTATATGGAAGTATAGAAAACTCCAGGAGATAGTGAAAGACAGGGAGGCCTGACATGCTGCAGTCTATGGGATAACAAAGAGTCCGACTTAGCGACTGAACAACGACATTGCTGATTACAACCTTGTGATAATTTGAGGTGGTCAGCGAAGGTACACATATACCTGTGTCCATTCTCCCAGGAGGGTTACTGCTGGATCTTGATGATTTGAGTGCTGTTGCTGAATCACAGGAGTGGGAGGGCTGGCCCAGAGGAGGAGAGGGCTAGGATGGGGAGGGGAGGGGTGTCGAAAGGCCAGGTGTGTGTCATGACTCTGTTCTGCTCAAGAAGAAGGCTTCTCTCTTTGAGCCTCCCAGTGGAAAGACAATGGGTTCTGGAGTTGGATGAACTGGTCCCAAGACCAGTTCTACAACTCTCCAGCTGCGTCCCCTTCAGCAGCTTTCTTCATCCCTGTAATATCAGCTTCCTTGTAAGAGGAAGGGAGATAATAAGATTGGTCTGTGGACTCTTCAGAAGAGTACGAGCCTTATATTTGACTGTGCACCACAGAAGCACAGTATGTGCTTAGTCATTATTCGTTTCCTTGGGCTAGCCCTTCCTCGGGGCCCTGCGCTGCAGCTTCCTGATGCCCACAGGCTGTGCCCACTTGCTGACTCCCTTGTAGGTGCAGTCAACTCAGTCGGTGCGGGACAAAATGCATTACGTCGTCTTCTAAACGTCTCCTCTCTCATATCAGGTCTTTCCCATTTGCCCTTTTCTGTGGTGGGATTTTTTTTCTTTTTTTAATCTGCTTGTTCAGTCACTCAGTTGTAGTCAACTCTTTGTGACCCCAAGGACGGTAGCACGCCAGGCTTCCCTGTCTTTCACAATCTCCCAGAGTTTGTTCAAGCTCATGTCCATTGAGTCGGTGATGCCAGCCAACCATCTTGTCCTCTGTCACCCCCTTCTCCTTAGAGTTTGAGTTCTTACAAGTTAACCCAGCTCAAACCCTTGGTGTCATCTTTGGTTAATTTTTGCCTTTCATGTGACATTTCTTCTTCTT
The DNA here is from genome assembly GCF_029378745.1 of Bos indicus. Classification (NCBI taxonomy): domain Eukaryota; kingdom Metazoa; phylum Chordata; class Mammalia; order Artiodactyla; family Bovidae; genus Bos; species Bos indicus. The sequence goes on along the minus strand of NC_091768.1, from coordinate 91,650,777 downwards.
TTAAAAAAATATTTATTTATTTGGCTCTATTGGGTCCTAGTGGCAGCTTGTGAACTTTTTAAATTGCAGCATGTGGGATCTAGGCCCCCCACCTCGGGGTAGAACCCAGGCCCCCTGCATTGGGAGCATGGAGTCTTAGCCACTGGACCACCAGGTAAGCCTCCTCATATGACATCTATAGCGAAGCTAATGTCTTTCTCTTGTGATGTTACTGTCTCCATCTGTGCTGGGCTCACATCGGGTCACGAATGGATTTCTCAGAAGCTTTCTGACTTTGGTCAGTCTGTCCAGCTTGCATCCTTTAGATTTCACTGAACACCTCCGTCCTTCCACAGTCCTTTGGTGTAGCCATACCTTTTCCATCTAATTTTGCTTTTCATTAGCTCTTAGAGTAATAATAGCTCACATTGATTTATGCTGCTTGTGAGCCAGGTATGTATTAAGGACTTAGACCATTTTCTTTATTTCAGCCCTCAACTTTGCACAACTTAGTCAGTGTTTGAACCCAGGCAACTTGGCTCCAGACCCTACACTTTTAAGACCTGCCTTAAAACCTGCCTTAAGACCTTTACTGTCTTCCTTCCAAATAAACTCCTAGGGAGCAGGATCCATGCGATTCATCTCTGCTCACTATGCTCCATGCCGTGTCCTGACAAACAGTAGACACCGCTGAAGGCACTCACTGCATGACTTCCTCCTCCCTCCTCTGGGCCCTAGTTCACACCGTTCTCTCCCAGTATCATGGTAGGAAGTTCAGGAAGGGGTTAGTGCTCTGACCTGAACTCGTACAACCAGATTCAGCTCTCAGACATTGTACCCACTGTCTCACCTTGGTCAGGCCACTTCTCTGAAGCCACAGTTGTACTCCATAAAAGGGGAATAATAGTAATGCCACTGCATAAAGCTGATATGATGAACCAGTGAAATAACGTGTGCCAGATGCTTTAGTTCTGTGCCTGGCATATGGAAAAGGGTCCGTACCTATTAGCTCTTATAAGCAGTTGTATTAAGTGCCCTCCTCTGCCTCTTTCAGCTCATTTTCGTCTGTTCTTTCAGGCCTTTTCCAACTTGCACTGGGCTTCCCAGGTGGCGCAGTGGTCAAGAATCCGCCTGCCAGTGCAGGAGGTGCAGAAGATGTGGGTTCCGTCCTGGGATCGGGAAGATCCCCTGGAGGAGATAGCAGCTCACTCCAGTATTCTTGCCTGGAAAATCCCATGGACAGAAGAGTCTGGTGGGCTGCAGTCTCTGGGGTCTCAAAGAGTCAGACACGACTGAGCGACTGAGCACACACACAGTTTGCATCATCTACCTGGCACTTACGTAACTTCTTCAGCTCACAGAGAACCAGACACTTGCTTCTTTTTGACCATTTATTAGCTGTGTGACTGAGCAAGTTACTACATTTTACAAGTCTCAGTTGTCTCATGTGATAAAAAGGATTTTTTTGTATATTAAAGAAAGTATGTGACACATTGTAAACGTTCTGTAAATTTTAGTTTTTGTGCCTTTTTTCCCCTCCCTGGTCGCCAGTTCCTCCACCACTGACCAACAGGTCCCCATAAAGGCTCATTGATAGACTCCAGTCCTAATTTCATTGTTTGGAAGTTACGTGAAAGAAAGAGAGGCTTCTATTGTATGGAAAGAACTGGATTGCAGTCCAGTAGCAGGAAATGCTAGGAAGTTGAAGAACATCTGTCCTGAGCCCTTTGGTCTTTTTGAAACACAGTTTTGATGGTCATTGTAAACGTTGTTGTTGTTCAGTCACTAAGTCGTGTCCAGCTCTTTGCGACCCCATGGACTACAGCCCACCCAGGCTTCCCTGTCAGTCAGTATCTCCCAGAGTTTGCTCAAATTCATGTCCATTGAGTCAGTGATGCCATCTAACCATCTCATCCTCTGCCACCCTCTTATCCTGGAAGCCTTCAGTCTTTCCCAGCATCAGTGTCTTTTCTAGTAAGTCAACTCTTCGCATCAGTTGGCCAAAGTATTGGAGCTTCAGCTTCAGCATCAGTCCTTCTAATGAATATTCAGGACTTATTTCCTTTAGGATTGACTGGTTGGATCTCCTTGCAGTCCAAGGGATCCTTAAGAGTCTTCACCAGCACCACAGTTCAAAAGTATGAATTCTTTGGTGCTCAGCTTTCTTTATAGTCCAACTCTCATATCCATACATGACTAATGGAAAAACCATAGCTTTGACTTTACGTGCCTTTGTCGGCAAAGTGATGTTTCTGGTTTTTAATACACTGTCAAGGTTTGTCCTGACTTTCCTTCCAAGGAGCAAGTGTCTTAATTTCATGATTGCATTCACCGTCTGCAGTGATTTGGGAGCCGAAGAAAATAAAATCTATCACTGCTTCTGCTTTTCCCCCTTATGTTTGTAAACATAGGCAAGCCTTATACTGTATAGCAAAATTTTGACATTGTTTGAACTCATTCATTCAACAAATAATCCTCGAACACCTCCTTTGTGCCAAGAACTGGCTGAACCGTGGCGGGAATAATGATGTACAAAACCAACCTGCTTCCTGTCCTCCTGGAGCTCATCCTGCTGGGGAGACAGACACCAGCATGCAAATATTAAATGATAAAGCGAGATGTGTCACGAGGGGCAAGTGAAGGTGCTGGGAGATGCGTGCTAAGGGGATTCAGTATTGAGGGCCAAGAAAATATTCCCACTGGAAGAGATGTTTCAACTGAGATCTGAGGGGTGAATCGGAGTACCCAAAGAGGCAGAGGAAACCTTCAGATGGACTGCTCCTTCGTTTCCTCTTAAAGTAAGATGCAATTTAGTGTTCTGGGAAGCTTGGATGATGACGGATGATAATTAGTGTTCAAACCTGGAGGTGCCTGGATATGCTGTCATTGACTGTTTTTATCTCACTTGTGCGTAAATAGTGCATGTGTCGGGCTGGGAGAGGGAGGTTGAGTGTACCTGAGTGCAATCAGGCGTGTGTTTTCATTGCACTCGGGGCCAGCGCCGTCAGTCAGGCTCTTCCAGGCACTTTGTCACATTACTGGTCGCGCTGTCTGGACTTGTCTGCCCAGGGGCAGATGCTCTTTAGTTCTAATTCGCATTACGTCTGTTTGCTCGGAAAGTTGTTTTTGTTGGAACTTGGAGGGCCAGGTGCTTGCAGCTGGAGTATGGGCCAACTTATTGGAAATTTGAATGAAGTTCGTTAACACAGAGAAGGGACACCCCTCAACCAAGTGTAACAGGCTACCGAAATATGACAGCTGTTAGGGAGCAGTCTTTTAACACCCCTCCAATCTAATCATCGTGATGGGACTCATTTCCTGACCTCTTTCAGGAGAGGTATTTCCTGAAAAGTTGCAGTAGACTTTTCCAAAGTGAGGAGCTCATGATAGTCTTAGAGATGATTTTAGAGTCTGACAGGTCAAGGGAACTGTCTTTGTAGCTAGCCTTTCTTCAACACCCGTTCCTTGCAAGTTCTCTTTTAACATGAAGAAGCAAGCCCTCGGAGATTAATAGCTAGCTAACTTTGCTTTTTGTTTTCCTTATAATGTTTATGATACTTTCTGCTTGTGGCAAGTGATACTAGTTTATAGTAGTGATTTACAGACTTTTTAAAAAATGAAGTGAAAAGTGAACTGACTTTTAAAAAATGAAGTATGAAATAGTAGAAATGGCACCCAGGGTTGACAAAATCATTAAGGTGGTTCTTGAATGACTGAAGTTAGGAAACATTGCCTTGGTATCATCTGGGCTTTTTCCTGCTATTTGGCATTTGTATTCTGTGTTGGAGGACTTATTAATAATTTGGATGTTAAAATCTGATAACACAATAAAATATTACACCACACTGACTAGTTTGACTCTAAAACAAGATGGATAATACTAAGTGTTGGTGAAGATATGGAGAAACTAAAACCCTCATAAATTCAGTGTAAGAATGAAAAATGGTGCAATTCCTTTGGGACATATTTTGGCAATTTCTCAAAAAGTTAAAATATAGAGTCATGGTATGACTCAATAATTCCACTCCTAGGTATATACTCAAGAGGTTTGAAAGCATATGCTCAGGTAGACACCTGTGCATGAATGCTCACGACAGCATTATTCATTATGGCCAAAAAGTAGAAACAACCCGTTTGTCCATCAACTGCTGAATCAATTAAAGATAATATACAGTATATCCATACCATGGGTTATTATTCAACCATAAAGAGGAATGAAGTATTGATGCATGCTGCAACATGCATGAACCTTGGAAACGTGCTAAGTGAAATAAGCCAGACACAGAAGGCTACATCTTGTAGGGTTCTATTTATAAGAACTGTCCAGAAAAGGCATATCCATAGAGTCAGAGTATAGATTAGTGACTGCAGGATTTGGGTAGAGGGAGGGTGGAGAGTGGTTGCCAGTGTGTGTGGGATTTTTTTTTTGGGTGATGGAAATGTTCTCAAATTAGATGGTGGTCACACAACCTTTTGAATAGACTAAATATCACTGAATTTTACACTTTTAAAATTTTTAATTAAAATGTGTTTAATTCAGAAGATGAGAAAAGTTCTCTCTTGCCAGATTAACTCATTTACAGATATATTCTCATGAACCTTTTCATTGGGGCCACTACAAATATTCACTCAAGATGTCTTTCATAACAGTGATAGAATAATTCATAATTTGCAAAGTACTCTCAAGCTCAATACTTTCTGTTGTATTAGTTCAAAGCTAACTGAAGTCTAAAAGTTAAATAGTTGGCCCTGGACACATGGCAGAGTCAAGCTGGATTTTAAGCTGGGTTGTCTGACTCTATGCCTGCTGTGTTTCGTCTCTCCGTTCTTTCCTCATGTTTTGTTTGGAGCATGTGGATCCATGCATTCTTCATTCATTTGACAGTTACTGAGTGCCTCGTAGGAGCAAAAATGTTCTCGGAGGTGGAGTCATGCAGGTGATAAGATAGATAAGGACTCCAACTCCTAGGCTTTAGATGGTTTAGAGGGAGGAGACTGACGGGAGGCCATTAGCTAGTAAAGCAGGCACTTTCAGAGTGATGTCTTCAGAAGAAAATAAGATGGTAAGATAGAAGTGACTGGGACACGTCTCTGGACTTTTAAAGATTAGGTGGTCAGGGAGGACCTCTCTGAGAAGTGACATCAAGTTGAGATCAGAAGGACCTGAGAAAGTCAGCTGGGTAAAGATCTGGCAGAAGACTATAGAACATGGGGTGTAATGCAGACCCTCAGCATTCCTGTGCTCTTCTAGGAAGCAGATTCTGAGCCGCTGTTCTGAGACAGACCACTGTTCTGGTCTTCTGGGTATATCTATACTGCCAGATATACTGTGTGTATATCTATACTGCGAAAAAGTAGAAAGTGACTGAAGTATACACCTACATACCAACTCGTAAAGAGTCTCACACAGCTGAAGTGACTGAGCACGCACACATATGTGTGTGTATGTGTGTATATCTCTCTATATGATGTCACTTATGTGTGTGTATCTACATGTGTATCTATAGATATACACACATGGTATGCTATGTAGTCTTTTCCAATGAGTCAGCTCTTTGCATGAGGTGGCCAAAGTACTGGAGCTTCAGCCCCAGCATCATTCCTTCCAAAGAAATCCCAGGGCTGATCTCCTTCAGAATGGACTGGTTGGATCTCCTTGCAGTCCAAGGGACCCTCAAGAGTCTTCTCCAACACCACAGTTCAAAAGCATCAAGACTCTGATGCTGGGAGGGATTGGGGGCAAGAGGAGAAGGGGACGACGGAGGATGAGATGGCTGGATGGCATCACTGACTCGATGGACATGAGTCTCAGTGGACTCCGGGCATTGGTGATGGACAGGGAGGCCTGGTGTGCTGCGATTCATGGGGTCGCAAAGAGTCGGACACGACTGAGCGACTGATCTGATCTGATCTGATGCTATATAGTATCAATGAATAAATAATAAACAATTATAAAAATCAATTTCAAATTAAATATGTTTTCAATAGAAAGATAATCTGGAGGTGTGATTTTCCCATCAGGCATAAGCCTTTTATGAAATCACTTGAAGCGGTTCCCTCTTAGGAATCTGACCAATGGATTTTGCTTGGGTGACTGAACAGTTGTCATGATGACTGTGGAAGAAGGTGACGTCTCCAGTTGCTGGCCCTCATCAGGACCACCTGTTGACCATATATTTCATGAGACTACACCCCACCCCCAAAACCCCTGCACGCTGAAGGCATTTGCAAACCCTCTATACATCAGTGCTAGTGAATGTGCTATGCTGTGCTTAGTCGCTCAACTGTGTCCAACTCTTTGCAACCCCATGAACTGTGGCCCTCCCGGCTCTTCTGTCCATAGGGATTCTCCAAGCAAGAATACTGGAGTAGGTTGCCATGCCCTCCTCCAGGGGATCTTCCCAACCCAGAGATTGAACCCAGGTCTCCCTCATTTCAGGGAGATTCTTTACCATCTGAGCCACCAGGGAAGCCCCAGGCAGCAAATAGTTGATGCTAAATGAATAGATCAAAGTTGGCTCAGATAGAATGAACTCATTGTTCTGAGGAAAATGTCACTCGTTCAGGACTTACGAGCAGAAAGCTTGTGTTTTGTTGGTGTGTATGTGTGATAGTCACTCAGTCGTAGCCAACTCTGTGATCTCAGCACATGAGGTGCCTCTGTTCACGAAATTCTCCAGGCAAGAGTACTGGAGTGGGGTGCCATTCCCTTCTCCAGGGTATCTTCCCGACGCAGGCATCAAACCTGGGTCTCTTATATTGCAGGCAGATTCTTTACCATCTGAGCCACCAGGGAAGCCCGTGTTTTGTTGGTAGTACCGTGCTTTTCTAAAATAAGAAACAGGCTGATGAAAGGATAGAGGTGATTGGAGTCAAATACTGTGAGCTTCTGGGCAGGGGGTAGTGGTGGTGCGGTGGGATTTGGGGAGGATGAGGTAGGAGGTCCCCTGAAAAGGATTTCAGTAGCCATTGTTGTCTTTAAGGTCTGGTCTCCATGATGATTGTCAAGGCTTTTTGGGGGCTCTCAGTGGAAACAGAGTAGCCATCGAATCTGAAGTTCCTCTTTCTCAAAGCCTCAGCTCTCTCTTTACTTTCCAGGACCGTACGTCCCCAAGAGTGTGTGTGTGTGTGTGTGTGTGTGTGTGTGTGTGTGCGTGCGCGCGCTTAGTTTCCCAGTCGTGTCTGACTCTTTGCGACCCCATGGACTGTAGCCTGCCAGGCACATTTGTCCATGGGGATTCTCCAGGCAAGAATACTGAATACTGGCGTGGGTTGCCATGCCTTCCTCCAGGAGATCTTCCCAACCCAGGGATCGAATCCAGGTCTCCCACATTGCAGGCGGAGTCTTTACTGTCTGAGCCACCAGGAAAGCCCAAGTCCCCTATATATGCACCTTCAAGTTGCAAACTGTCAAAGATGTGGACGTGCGTTTGCAAGTTCAATCATGTAAGTCAGGTCACGTGTCTGTTACATACGTACATCCTCGGCAAGTGGTTGTGCTTTTGTGTACTTTATTGTACAGTAAACAATGGCAGCGATGACTGGATAGAGTGCAGGGCTACCCAGACATCACCTGATCGTGTTTTCCAGGGGGCAGATAGAATTGAATCCAGCAAGGAACCAGAACTGTGCCATCAATGTCAGGCACGAGTGAGATGCAACTTGCTCTCTGTCGCTGATGATCCTTCAGCTCTAACATCTCCCGCCTCCTGTCTCTCCTCCAGGCAGTAACTCTTCTTGTCTGTTCACTCGATGCCAGCCCCTGTATGCCAGCTGTTGTGCTGGACTGTAAGATTAAAAATGTCTTCTTTATTTTTTTCTGGTTGTTTGTTCTTTCTGTATTATTTAGGTGAAAATTATTATAAACCTGTTACAGTGCAGTACTGTATAGATAGGATTGTGTTAAGTTGGATTCCTTGGCTAACTCTGTTGGGCTTACAAATGTGCTCTTGGAGTGGCCCGCGTTTGTATGGAGGGAACTCACTGAGCCTGCCTGCTTGCCTCCCTGTCCTGCTTTTCTCTTTGAGTTAACTCTTGTTCATGGAGCAGCACCCCTACATTTTCTTGGTGTTGTAAGAAAATGCAAGTGCAAGACAACAGCTCAGGACATCTTTCTCCCTCTTCCTCTTCTTCCCCACTAGGGTTTCTTCCTGGGAGTTCTCCAGTCTTGCCCTGAGAACAGAGCCTGGGTCCCAGACTGCGGTAGAGCTCTCCACTTTTGTGCTGTTCCCCAGTTTTTGCACCATCCTTGCTCGTGCTTGCCCGTGCTTCTGGAGGGCAGGTGCTTCTCTTTGTTTCTGATTCTGTGGTAGATGCAAGTCCATACAGGAGTCCAGCGAACTGAGCTGTTCTCTGCTTAGAAAGTGCAACATACACAGGCTCCCCCCTCTCCCCATCCCTGTGGTTTACTTGGCTGATTTTTTAAATTGGAGTATAGTCAATTTACAGCGTTATGTTAGTTTCAGGTGTGCAGAGAAGTGATTCGGTTATACATATATAAATAAACTTCTGTTCTTTTTCAAACTCTTTTCCATTATTGGTTACTACAAGACACTGAATATATCCCCATGCTATGCAGTAGGCCCTTGCTGTTTATCTGTTTTATACGTACTTGTGTGTATCTGTTAATCCTCAACTAATTTACCCTCCCCACCCGCCTTTCCCCTTTGCTGGTGCTGCTAAGTCGCTTCAGTCGTGTCCAACTCTGTGCGACCCCACAGACAGACATAGACTCATGGACATAAAAATCAAATTTACAGTGTCCCCCTTAGTAACCGTAAATTTGATTTTTATGTCCATGAGTCTATTTCTGTTTTGTAAATCAATTCATTTGTATCAGTTTTTTTTTTAAATTTTATTTTATTTTTAAACTTTACAATATTGTATTAGTTTTGCCAAATATCGAAATGAATCCGCCACAGGTATACCTGTGTTCCCCATCCTGAACCCTCCTCCCTCCTCCCTCCCCCTACCCTCCCTCTGGGTCGTCCCAGTGCACCAGCCCCGAGCATCCAGTATCGTGCATCGAACCTGGACTGGCGACTCGTTTCATACATGATATTATACATGTTTCAATGCTATTCTCCCAAATGTCCCCACCCTCTCCCTCTCCCACAGAGTCCATAAGACTGATCTATACATCAGTGTCTCTTTTGCTGTCTCGTACACAGGGTTATTGTTACCATCTTTCTAAATTCCATATATATGCATTAGTATACTGTATTGGTGTTTTTCTTTCTGGCTTACTTCACTCTGTATTCCAGTTTCATCCATCTCATTAGAACTGATTCAAATGTATTCTTTTTAATGGCTGAGTAATACTCCATTGTGTATATGTACCACTGCTTTCTTATCCATTCATCTGCTGATGGGCATCTAGGTTGCTTCCATGTCCTGGCTATTATAAACAGTGCTGCGATGAACATTGGGGTACACGTGTCTCTTTCCCTTCTGGTTTCCTCAGTGTGTATGCTCAGCAGTGGGATTGCTGGGTCATAAGGCAGTTCTATTTCCAGTTTTTTAAGGAATCTCCACACTGTTCTCCATAGTGGCTGTACTAGTTTGCATTCCCACCAACAGTGTAAGAGGCTTCCCTTTTTTCCACACCCTCTCCAGCATTTATTGCTTGTAGACTTATGGATCGCAGCCATTCTGACTGGCATGAAATGGTACCTCATAGTGGTTTTGCTTTGCATTTCTCTGATAATGAGTGATGTTGAGCATCTTTTCATGTGTTTGTTAGCCATCTGTATGTCTTCTTTGGAGAAATGTATCAGTTTTTTAAAAAAATTATTTTTAATTGGAGAATAATTGCTTTACCATATTGTGTTGGCTTCTGCCGTACAACAGTGTGAATTAGCCATAAGTGTATGTATGTCCCCCTCTCTTGAACCTTCCCCCCAACCCCCACCCATCCTACTGCTCTAGGTTGTCACGGTGGAATCTAGAAAAGTGGTGCTGATGAACCTCCTTGCAGGGCAGGAATAGGGATGGAGACATAGACAGCGGACTCTGGACACAGCAGGGGAAGGAGAGAGTAGCACCGAAACACACACGTTATCACATGTAAAATAAATGGCTAACGGCAGGTTGCTGTACAGCACAGGGGGCTCAACCCGGTGCTCTGTATCACTTTTTTAGAGTCCACATGTAAGTGATACCGTATGATATTTGTGTTGCTCTGTCTGACTTACTTCATAGTATGACAGTCTCTACATCCATCCATGTTGCTGCAAATGGCATTATTTTGTTCTTTTTTATGGCTGAGTAATATTCCATTGTATATGTATACCGTATTTCCTTACCCGTTCCTCTGTTGATGGACATTTAGGTTATTTCTATGTCTTGGCTGTTGTAAACAGTGCTGCTATGAACACTGGGGTGCATACCTTTTTTTTTTCTCTGTCGCCCTTAGGATATACAATTAAGTGTTGCCCTGTACTGACAGCTGCTTCTCATTTTCCCCTTCTCTTTCTTTCTCTTTGTTTTTGTTGTATTTACTCTCTTTGCCTTTGTCTTTTTCTGGGATGCTAATGGCATGCAGAAAACTTGAAGTATACTGCCTGATCTTCCCTATTTTTATTTGATCTCAGAAAGAGATAGCTTGCCTTTCTTAAGTTCAAGGTTTTGAAAAGTTATCTGAGAAATATAGGTGTTCTGAGTTTGGTGAATCCTACAGATATTTAATTCTTTAAAGGCAGTCATTTTTATTGGTGTATTGCTACCCTCTTATGGTCATCACTGGCCTAAAAGGCTGGTTTCCAGAGTCACTTTAAAAAATGGGAGAGCTAGAAAAGACTTAAAATTTCTTAGGATAAAAGTACAAATTTGTCTCACTTGTGTCTTAGAGTGTTGTTAGGAAATGAGACATCAACAGAGTGGGCATGGCTGGCCCGGCTTCATGAGTGGGGAGTAGATCCAGGGAGGTGGGTTACACTGAGTCCTGAACGAGTCCTCACTGAGCCAGCACAGGGCCAGTCCTTAAATTATATACAAAACAAAGGCAAGGAGTATACACTTTACAATTCCGCCTTCATTCTGGTCCTTATGATCTTGTGAAAGTGAAAGTTGCTCAGTTGTGTCCGACTCTTTGTGACCTTATGGACTATACATACAGTCCATGGAATTCTCTAGGCAAGAATACTGGAGTGGGTTGCCATTCCCTTCTCCAGGGGATCATCCTGACCCAGGAATCGAACTGGGGTTTCCTGCATTGCAGGTGGATTCTTTACCAACTGAGCTATCAGGGAAGCCCATATGATCTTATAAGGTATTACAAAGTACTCTTTTCCCCATGTTAGTTACTGTGTATTAATAGTGCTAACTGCCTGTCCTTTGGATGGGAGCTGTAGTCATATATGGATGTGAGAGTTGGACTATAAAGAAAGCTGAGCGCAGAAGAATTGATGCTTTTGAACTGTGGTGTTGGAGAAGACTCTTGAGAGTCCCTTGGACTGCAAGGAGATCCAACCAGTCCATCCTAAAGGAGATCAGTCCTGAATGTTCTTTGGAAGGACTGATGTTGAAGCTGCAACTCCAATACTTTGGCCACCTGATGTGAAGAGCTGACTCCTTTGAAAAGACCCTGATGCTAGGAAAGATTGAGGGCAGGAGGAGAAGGGGACGACAGAGGATGAGATGGCTGGATGGCATCACCGACTCAATGGACATGAGTTTGAGTAAACTCCAGGAGTTGGTGATGGACAGGGAGGCCTGGGGTGCTGCGGTCCATGGGGTCACAAAGAGTTGGACATGACTGAGTGATCGAACTGACTGACTGGACTGGCTTTGGTATTTGAGCCCTTGCCCTTTCTTTTAACAGGGGGTTGGATGATGGTGGTGTTTTACTAATTTGAGGATGGGAAGAAGGAGCTGGTGACCTAAGATCCATGGGACTCCATGTAGTTTAGCCTGCCAGGCTCCTCTGTCCATGGGATTCTCCAGGCAAGAATACTGGAATGGGTTGCCATTACCTTCTCCAGGGGCTCTTCCTGACCCAGGGATCAAACCTGGGTCCCCTGTAGGCAGATTCCTCACTGTCTGAGCCACCAGGAAAGCCCCAAGATTACGGAATTGTATGGGGATTCTCTGGCAGTTCAGTGGTTAGAACTTGGCGTGTACATTGCTGTGGGCTTGGGTTCGATCCCAGGTTGGGGAACTGAGATCCTGTAAGCCATGCCCTGAGGACAAAAACAAAAGACTAGAGACTTGTAGGAATGTGGTGCTTTTCTGACACAGGGCCAGCTTCTCAGCCCCTGCCTTTGCATGCTGAGGGATGGACGACACAATCTGCTGGAGGTCGCCCAGCTCCTGAGACCTGGAGTCACAGGCCTGCATGCTCTTCACTCCGCACAACACAAAAGTGACTTTGCAGGCTGACGACTATGAGATCAGTGCCACTCAGTAGCACAGGACGTGGGACGTTTCATGTTTTACCAGAGAGTAGTGAAAATTGGGATTTTTCTGGAGAATGAGGAGAAAGTGTCACTTTAATCCTTCAGGAAACCAGAGTGGACATTTTCTCAAGCCACGATTATGGAAAACTTGTGGGGATTTTGTGTGAAAGAACCCAGAAGATTCTTCCCCTGCTACATCACAGCTGCAAGGGCTAGGACCTTCTGTTTGGGTTTTCCCATCAGGAATATCAGGAATGTCCACAGCTCTGGTCTGAGGGGGTTCCAGAAAGAAAGATGAGGAGGTGAGAGCCAGAGGGCGTCCCTCAGAGGAGGATGGCAGATGGAGGGAGGTGGGCTCCTACAGCCTTCACCATTCACCCCTTCGGAGTTGGGGTCTTCAACCTCAGCCAGGATTTCTTTTCTGTTTTCTATTTTATCCAGCCAGTATCTGAGGTGGGCCATCAACAGAAGCATGCACGGGCCTCATGTTTTAGAGAGAGAGGCAAATGCAGACTAATGAACAAAGAGGTGCTCACAGGCTCGCTAAGTCCTAGGAAGGAAGCAGACAGGACATACGGTGATGAACAATGGTGATGTTCAGTGGAGACCTTCCAGGGGTCTCCCTGTAATGTGATATCTGAGCTGAGATGAGGGGTGAGGAGGAATCCGGATTCCAGGTTCAAGGAGCATCATGGGGACAGGTGTTGAGGTAGAAAGGACCAAATATCCTCCATGTCGAGCATGGTGGTCTGAGGAGGATAATGCAGGACATGAAGTTGGAGAGGCGGGCAGGACCCAGACAGACCAGTCTGAACTTTGCTGGTTGCAGATTTTACCCCAGGTGCCATGGGAGCCAGCAGGACTTGGAGCAAGGGAGTAACGTTTAAACTGTGTGTTGAGAAGGTTTTAGTGAGCGTTGAGAATGTTAGTCTACGTGAAAGGTGTCAAGCACCAAGAATCATATATGACCCGATTTATGTGCAATATCTAGACTCCATTATAGCCAGAGAGACAGAAAGTAGGTTCATTTGGCCTACTAGTGGGGGTGGGGTGGTGAAATGGGCAGTAAATACTTTAAGGGTCCAGAGGTTTTTTTTTGGGGGTGGTAGGATTGAAAATGTAAATTTGGTTGTGGTTATGGTTGCGGAATATATCGGAACTCATTGAATTGTACACTCTATATAGGTGAATTGTAGGTTCTGTACATGCTAGTTCAATAAAGCTGTTATTAAAAAAAGATTGATGCCGCCTGACAAACCCGCTCCATTGTCCTAGGCATCTGTCACCAACTTTGCAGCTGTGCGGGCCTTTCTCCACTCTCCTTATATGTGAACATCCCTTTCATCAGCTGCTGATATTGTCAGCTTCTTGCATCAAACTGAGACAGGCTGGGACCTGGGACCCCTTGCTGCAACGTTTGCATCTGGACACACCTCTCCTCCAGCAACAAAATACAAAGAAACTGTATGGGACTAAAAATAACTACATGCTTGAGCAATTGGGCCAAATTATGGACAAGAAGATACAAAGAGACCAAGAAATCCAACTGCCCCTTTTGAAGAGTCCAGAGTGAAAGTAGGCGGTCAGGAACAAAAGCAGATACTGCGCATGCCCCCCGCCCTCAACACCACCTAAGGGGTTGTCAAGCCCCCTGTCTTCCTTCCAGCCCGACCCCTGGACACACCCCATTCTCACCCTGGTGCTTGTTCTCACTCCCCCTGCTGAAGCAGGGGGGATAAGGCCTTGCCTGAATTTCTTGCCTGGCCTTTGATCAATTTCTGTTGAAGGAGGCGAAGAACTCTGGAGGGTAACAAAACCCTCAGGTCTTCCAATCTCATACAGGCTTCCATACTGTCCTTTCACATGGCTCACATGTGTGTGTGACTGTGTGTGTACATGTGCTCAGTTGCTCAGTCATGTCCAATTCTTTGCAGCCCTGTGGACTGTAGCCCACCAGGCTCCTCTGTCCATGGGACTCTCCAGGCAAGAATACTGGAGTGGGTTGCCATTTCCTCCTCCAGGGGATCTTCCTGAACCAGGGATCGAAGCCATGTCTCCTGTGTCTCCTGCATTGGCAGGCAGATTACTTTACCATTGCACCACCTGGGAGTCCCAGAGGATCGGACAGACTGTAGTTTTTCCATGGATATCTCAATGGACTCAGGCAAACTGGAGGTGACTGTGTTGCGTGTTCATCTCCTCAAGGTAGAACGTGCTCCTGGGTGGTATTGACACTCAAGCAATGAGTGCAGCTTCCAGGTTGCTCCTGTGGCCACCACCTGGTCCACACTCTTGAGTGGCTTGTCTGTAGCACCATGAACTTGAACTTGCTGTGTGTCCAGGAAACTGGGTTCAGGGTAAGCTTGCCAGTGACAATAGTTTTTAGCCAATGTTTGGTTTTTAGACCAAATCTAATTTATAGTTTTGGAAAAATAAACTGTGCTGGGGGTGGGGGAGAGTATAATTCACTGGGCAAAGGACAGTAAATTCTTTTCTCATCTTTCACGTGTTGCCCCCCCTCCCTCCCGTCTCGGTCCATGGTTCCAGAATTGGATACAGCGGTTTGGTTACTGAATTACAACACCGGCCTTGGAAAGTTCACATTTCTTTTACCCCAGAGTATTGTGGCTTGCTTTGTGTTCATCTTCACAATTTTTTTTTTTTGTTTTTAGCATCTGAACACTTGCCTTGCTGTCTTTGTTTAATAACAACGGTTATATGTCTGTGTACGCACACACAGAGCTGCAGACGTCTACATCACTGTTGAATTTCTTTCCTGCCCTCGGTGTTATCTTTCAAGTTTATCATACTTTTGGGGGTTGGGGGCAAGGGAAGGGGAATGCAATGCTGAGCTCTTATTACATTCTGAATTTTCATCATCCCTGTAGACCATCAGTTCTTTGGTTGATTCTGATTCGCATGTCAGTGCTTTTTCAGTGATTTAGAGCAGTATAAATATCTTCCCCAAACGATGGTTTCAGACAACAGTAACTTCTGTCCTTTCCCCTGTCCCCACTCTGGTCTCCCCTTTGAGGCTGGACTCAGGATGCTGGGGGCATAGCAGGCTGCCCTTTCACAGCATCAGAAGTTGTGCAGAGTCTGACACAACTTCAGACAGGGGAGGGGACAGGGGAGGAGTTGCCAGACCTGCATCTTGGAAGCCAGAGTTTCCTGGTGAAAGTCTTCAGTTGAGTTGCATTCTTTCCTAGTTCATAAACCTCAAATGAAGGCAGCTCATCTGACTGTTGTTTTCTGGGTAACTTGAATCCTTGAACTCCTATTTTCACTTTCTTAAATTATCCTGGCATGGATATATTTGCTATTTCCAAGTTTTGTTTCAGTCATAAATCCATGTATATAGTAAAACCCAAGGAGTTGGCTGGCTATTTGGTTCCATCTTCTGATGTCCTCAGAGTGATGTAAGTCTTAGAAGAGGTTGGTTACTAGCAAGAAACTTGGTTTGCTTTAGAAACTTTGGTTGCTTCTCCATAAGACATCAAAGCTACATTCTTTTGCAGCTCTTCCATGATGTGTAGACCAGCCTCTCCTAAATGTTTAAAAGCACAGACTTTAAAAAATAATAATTTATTTATTTTAATTGGAGGCTAATTACTTCACAATATTGTGGTGGTTTTTGCCATACATCTGCATGAATCAGCCACAGGTGTACACGTGTCCTCCTGTCCTAAATCCCCCCACCCCCTACCTCCCTCCCCATCCCATCCCTCTGGGTTGTCCCAGTGCACCGGCTTTGCGTGTCCTATTTCATGCGTTGAACTTGGACTGGTGATCTGTTTCACATATGGTACTATACATGTTTCAATGCTATTCTCTCAAATCATCACACCCTCGCCTTCTCCCACAGAGAAGTCCAAAAGAGTCCCAACAGAGTCCAAAAGTCTGTTCTTTACATCTGTGTCTCTTTTGCTGTCTTGCATATAGGGTCATCGTTACCATCTTTCTAAATTCCATATATATGCGTTAATGTACTGTATTGGTGTTTTTCTTACTGACTTACTTCACTCTGTATAAAAGGCTCCAGTTTCATCCACCTCATTAGAACTGACTCAAATGCATTCTTTTTAATAGCTGAGTAATATTCCATTGTGTATATGTACTACAACTTTCTTATCCATTTGTCTGCCGATGGACATCTAGGTTGCTTCCATGCCCTAGCTATTGTAAACAGAAAAGCACAGACTTTTATTTTGTCTTCGGTATTTCTATTTTTTCAGCTTGGTACCTGCCCGCCTCCTCCCCACCCTAGATAGTCAGCAGAGTGTCCCTCCTCCTCAAAATAAGCTGCTCCATCCCGTGAACATAGTGAAGAGGCTTTGTTGGTTCGCAGTTGAGCTTCTAGTATCCCTGTGGCTGCATCTTTGGATGTGTTTGGATTTTAAGCAGCTTCTGCTTTCAAGGCGGCGGCAGCCTTGGGCATGACTTCGTATACTCACAGCTCTAATGAGGGCAGAAACCCTGATGGAATTTTTCTCAAGACCAGATTCTTTCATTTTGATGATTGTCTTTGGCTCTAAGGAGGTTTGGGATTCCAGTTCCTGAGCAATTTATTTCCTTTTTTATACTCTGCAACTCTAAGTGCAGGTATCAGTACTAAGTGGAGAAGTGTAGACTTTTAGATCTGAAAAGTACTGAGAGAGCTTTTTAAAAATTTATTATTTTTTAAGTTTATTTTTAATTGGAGGATAATTGGTTTATGATGCTGTATTAGTTTCTGCTGTACAAGAGCCATGTGTGTACATGTATCCCCTCCTACTTGAACCTCTCTCCCACCCCTGAGAGTTCTTTTCAGACATTATCTTTAGTTCTGGTCCTCTTTTTTCAAATTATATTTAACCAGAAGCCTAGTAGGATGACTGAGAAAATCAAAGAAGTGAGTAAAAAGTGTGTGGGGGTATCAGTCTTAATGGAAGTCTGTTAGTTCACACGAGGGGCCCAACAACTGGAAATAAAGTGATTTTGCTAGTGTTGTGCATGGCAGGACAGGGACCAAAGCCAGGTGAGAAACCAGGTTCCCTTCATTAGAAGGGAACCTTAGGCATAACCTTAACCATTAGGCATTGGTTACCAGGGGCCATGGAGAAAGAATTGACCCAGCAAAAGGGCCCAAGGCAACTGTTTGGGGTGATAGAAATGTTCACATCATGATTGAGGTGTCATTACATGGCTGTATGTATTTGTCAAAATTCATTGACTTGTAAACTGAAAAGGGGTGAATTTTGTTGTATATAAAGTGGATAGAAATTGTAAGAGGTCTGGACTTCCCTGGTGGTCCAGTGGTTAATACTTCACGCTCCCAATGCAGGGGTTCCTGATCTCTAGGTCAGGGAGCTAGATCCCACACGCTGCAGTGAAGACTCAAGATTCCCCGTGCCACAACTAAGATTTGGTGCAGCCAGATAAATAAAAATAAAATTATTAAAAAAAAATTGTAAAGTGTCTCCTAAAACATGTTCAGGACTTTTTTGGGGTGAGAGGAAGGGAGATAACATTTTTTTTTCCTGCTTTTTAATTCGGTGTAATTATATCAAGTGATTCTTCTAAAAATACAAAAAGAAAGGAATCAGAGTCACCTCATTCCCAGTCTTGTTTGTTTTTCCAGTTGGCAGATTTATCATCCCTCAGAACTACTTACTCGTTGCTGCTGTTGGTTATACCAAGGCTTGGCGCACCTTTTCTGTCAAAGGCCAGAGAGTAAATATTTTAGGCCTTGGAGGCATTTGGTCTCTGTCTCAACTACTCAGTTCTGTTACTGTATCTCGAAAGCAGCCAGAGACAATATGTAAACAAAAGAGCGTGGCTGTGTTCCCATGAAACTTTACCTCCCAAACGGAGCAGTGGGCTGGATTTGGCCCATCAGTTGTATTTGCCAGTCTCTGAGTTACACCTTTGTTCCTTTCAGAGAAACTCAGGGTGTTTTCTCCATCATCAGCAGAAGGAGGAATATTATAGAAAAGTAGGATTGTAGAGGTGTTTGGAAGAGGACAGTTCCTGAAAGTCTTGGAATGCCCTGCTAAGCTCACGGATTTGGATCTGTTAAGCAGAGGATGGTTTTTGCTCAGGGATTGTGGAGGCTGAACTAAGGGGAAGAAGGGACTGCACAGGGCAACCAGTTTCTAGATGAGTGTAGACACCCAGGCAGCTGTGACAATGAGATGAGATGGAGGGCTCTGGTGGAGGCCCTCTCAACTCAACATTGAGAGGGCGAGAATGCAAAGGCCTGAAGACTGGAAGTCCTGGGGAGGAAGAATCTGGAGGAGGAGGAGGGGGATGGCTCCCACTTTCTAGCTTGGACAACTCTGTAAGTCTTGGAGTCATTGACCAAAATGATCAAAGTGGGGGAGAAGCAGGCTTGATGAGAAAGATGAGGAGTTCAGGTTTGAATTGTTTTGAGTTTTAGATTAGTTAAAAGAACCTGGGAGGCATCACTGTAGAGATCTGTGGCTTTCAGGCTTTTTGTTTTTCCTTTTTTTATCACAGTGGACAGCATGCGGGGTCTTAGGTTCCCCAGCCAGGAATTGGCCTGTGCCCCCTGCAGTGGAAGCACCACTGGCCCTCCTGGAAAGCCCCTGTAGCTTTGAGATTTTTGATGGTGCTTTCCCAGGGCACGCATCAGCAATACATGGATACTTAACTATAAGCAATGCACACATTCTGCTGGACTAGTGTGCATATTATGAAACCTAATATAAGAAATTTACTGTTCAGTTGCTAAGTTGTTCCTGACTCTTTGGGACCACATGGACTGTAGCACGCCAGCCCCTCCATCCTCTGCTGTCTCCTGGAGTTTGCTCAGATTCATGTTCATTGAGTCAGTGATGCTGTCTAACCACCTCATCCTTTCCCGCCTCCTTCTCCTTTTGCCTTCAATATAAGAAGTGTGCTGAGTTGCTTCAGTCATATCCAACTCTTTGGGACCCTATGGACTGTAGCCCATCAGGCTCCTCTGTCCATGGGGCTTCTCCAGGCTAGAAATCCGGAGTGAGTTACCATGCCATCCTCCAGGGGATCTTCCTGACTCAAGGATGGAACCCTCTTCTCCCGCATTGGCAGGTGGATTCTTTACCACTAGTACCACCTGGGAAGCCCCAGTTTAAGAAATAGGCATTTCCAAAGGGGTAAGAAATATTTTTTTTTAAAAATCACAAAACAAATACCTGTTTAATGTGTGACTATTCATTAACATGAGATGTGATACTGTATTTCTCTTAGATTTGGTCATGATTAGGTTAAAAGCATCAGTTCACCCCTTGTAATAGTTAGCTTGTGCTTGGGTTACCTTCAGTGTGCAGTTCATTCTGCTTTTCTTGCTTTTCAGATCAGTAGGGGAAGACAGAGGATCTTGAGCCGAAAAAGAGAAGTCATGGCTGTAGTTTCTCTCCTTAGAGTGGATACGGGATATTATGATGGGGAGAAAGAGGATGGCTTGGGAGGAAACCGGCTTCTTCCACGTTGAGGGGAGGAACTGTGCTTCCATCGGCAGGTACAAAGGCTGGCTGTGCCCTTTTGTCTCAGGCTGTCCCTGGGGCTGAGCCAGGCTGGGACCCGGGACCCTTTGCTGCAGTGCTTGGACAAACATCTCCTGGAGCAACAGAATACAAAGAAGCTAGAAGGGACAAAACTAAGCATGTGCATGCCCAATTGGGGCAAGTTAGGGACAGTAAGATACAAAAAGACCGAAAACTCCCAACTGCCACTTCTGAAGAGCTGGGAGCAAAACAGGGTACTGCACTTGCCCCCAGCACACAGGAGCACCAAAGTGCTGGGCAAACCGCTAAGCCTCCCCACCAAACCAGCCCTGGACCCGCCCCTACCCTCCCTCCATATAAGGAACCAGCTTGCCCGCCTCGGGGAGGGAGTAAGGGGACATGTTACCTGTTTTTGCTCCCCTTGCTGCAACAGGGGCCCCAGTAAAGCCTTTTCCTGAATTTCTTGTCTGATCTCTTATCAATTTCTATTGATTAAGGAGGCCAAACACCGTGGTCAGCAACAGAATCACCTCCCTTTCTCCTTCTAGAGACACTGGTTGTTCTTTTGACTCATTAAGAAAGGCCAGTGGGTCAAGGGCTTGTCTGATAAAGCAAAAAGTATTCCTCAGTCCTTTAACTGAGTTAAAACTCAGGACACCCTGTGTTTCAAACATGGTGTTACTGCCGGAACTCAGACAGCTGTACCTAAACCAGGTATCAACCAGCTTTAAACTTAAGGCCAACAAACCTTGACAAAACGGGGTGACAAAGAACAGTAATTCCAGAAGCATAGAGTTGGGTGGTAGGTAGTGTTATTATCTCTGTTTTACAAGTGAGCCAACTGGGCTACTTGTTCTAGGTACCCAGTTAGCAGGAAGTGGATGGAGATTGGACTCGGGCTCTTAACCGCTGCCCTCTTGGCTTTTCTGACATAAATCAGAGAACAGTATTTTTAAAAATCATGAGATGTTTGTTTTTTTCCTTTTTGCCTTTGGGATTTCTTTGAGAGTGTAGGATTATTTGCAGGTTTAAGAATGGGGGGAGTCTGGGTGTCTCTCCCTGCGGCTTCCATTCTGTGGGAACCCTATCCTTTTCCTTCGTGGTTCTTTTCACATTGAATTGTGTGTTTAATTTAATTTGTATAAATGGAATAGTCTTTAATCTAATTTTGTGTAATTATGTCTTTCTCTCAGCTCTGCTAGACTTTCTGTAAGTTCCTTGAAGCAAAGAACTGGTAAATAGATACATTTGACAAATAAGTTAAAGTGCAAGGTGTATTACAAATTCTAAAACTGGTTCATTTTAAATTGGGGATTTTCCCCTCCTTTGTGGGACTGCATAATAGTTTGATTTGGCTGTTTGTGAATGTTTAATTGTATTCTAAACAATAGGATAACTGAACAATAGGCCATGATGTATTGGAATAATAAAACTGGAGACAATACTATTTAAAACATAGCATATTCAATATATGTGTCCCTTGAGGGGAAAGTCTTTTTATTTTTGAAGTTTTTTATTGAGGTATAGTTGATTTACAATGGTGTGTTAGTCTCGAGTATGCAGGAAAGTGATTCAGTTATACATATATATGTATTTTTCTATTCCTTTCCAGAGTCTTTTCCATTGTAGGTTATCATAAGATATTGAATATAGTTCCCTGTGCTATACAGTAAGTCCTTCTTGGTTATTTATTTATAGTACTGTGTCTATTAATCCCAAATTCTTAATTTATCCCTTCCCCTTTGGTAACTGTAAGTTTGTTTTCTTCATGAGTCTCTTTCAATGTTCATCGTATCTTTTTTTTTATTCTACATATAAGTGATATTATTTATTTGCTTTTCTCTGACTTAACTTCATTTAGTATCTCTAAGTTCATCCATGTTGCTGCAGATGACATTGTTTCATTCTTTTTTATGGCTGAGTAAGGGGAAAGAGTGGAAACAGTGTCTGACTTTATTTTTGGGGGCTCCAAAATCACTGCAGATGGTGATTACAGCCATGAAATTAAAGGACGCTTACTCCTTGGAAGGAAAGTTATGACCAACCTACATAGCATATTCAAAGCAGAGACATTACTTTGCCAACAAAGGTCTGTCTAGTCAAGGCTATGGTTTTTCCAGTGGTCATGTATGGATGTGAGAGTTGGACTATATAGAAAGCTGAGCGCCAAAGAATTGATGCTTTTGAACTGTGGTGCTGGAGAAGACTCTTGAGAGTCCCTTGGACTGCAAGGAGATCCAACCAGTCCATTCTAAAGGAGATCAGCCCTGGGTGTTCTTTGGAAGGACTGATGCTAAAGCTGAAAGTCCAGTACTTTGGCCACCTCATGCAAAGAGTTGACTCATTGGAAAAGACCCTGATGCTGGGAGGGATTGGGGGCAGGAGGAGAAGGGGATGCCAGAGGATGAGATGGCTGGATGGCATCACCGACTCGATGGACATGAGTTTGAGTGAACTCCAGGAGTTGGTGATGGACAGGGAGGCCTGGCGTGCTGCAATTCATGGGGTCGCAAAGAGTCGGACATGAATGAGCGACTGAACTGAACTGAACTGAATATCCCAGTGCGTGTGTGTGTGTGTGTGTGTGTGTGTGTGTGCATCACATCTTTATCCATTTGTCTTTTGATGGGCATTTAAATTGCTTCTACAGTGGGGAGTCTTTAAGTCGCTCTAGATTCTGTATTTGGGCAGGTAATCACATGGTGTTTCTACTTGGTAATTCTACTACATCTTGGGGATCTTTTGATTAGTCGAGGTCAAATCATTTATAGTCCTCTGAATCCTCCAGGAGATGCTGGACCTTTCGCAGGCAAATGTTCTGCTCTTTTCTTCACTTCTCTCTCGTCCTATCCAGAAACGTCTTTACATCTCCCATATCAGCCTTCTTCTTTGTGTCCAAAATATTTACTTAATGCTCTGAAGCTATTTCTGAAATCTTGTTTCTTCAGTGGAACTTTTCACAGTTAAAAGAGAAACCTGGCCTCATCTTTCTTTCTACTTACTATTAAAGGATGGAGTTTTGTGAACACCTGTGGTGCGTGTGGTCCTGCACTTTAAGTGTAATGGACTAGTTTATTCTCCACATGAGAAGTCACGTGAGCCGGTCTCATTCTCCTATTTTGAGCAAATAACTTGCTTGGCACAGTAAACATGAATCGTAATTCTGTTGGTCACTGGGCCTTGCTTATTTTAGGAAAAAGTTTATCACGTGTGGGTGAACATGAAGTAAAGTATCCTTAGGTTTGTGTTGGTTTGTTAGAGCTGTCATAACATAGCCCCACAGACTGGGTGGCTGAAACAACAGGAATTTAATTTCTCCAAATTCTGGAGGCCAGAAGTCTGAGATCATAGTATTCGCAGAGATGGTTTCTTCTGAGGCCTCTCTTCCTGGCTTGTAGAGACCTTCCCCTATATGTCTTCACATGCTCTTCTCTGGGTACGTATGTCTCCTTTTCTCATAAGAACACCAGTCATACTGGGTTTGTGTGCTCAGTCGCTCAGTCGTGTCCGACTCTTTGTGACCTCATGAACTGTAGCCCACCAGGCTCCTCTGTTCATAGGATTTTCCAGGCAAGAATATTGGAGTTAGTTTCCATTTCCTCCTTCATATTGGGTTTGGGCTCACCCATATGACCTCGTTTGACTTAATCAACTCTTTAAAAACATTACCTCCAAGTTCAGTAATGTTCTGAGGTACTGCTGATTAGAACTTCAACATATGTATCTTGGGAAGATTGATTCAGCTGTAACAGGGTTTAAATGTTTAATATAATTGTCCTAAACATCTATTTAAAGCTTAAGTGCAGGCAAGGAAAGAGAACATTCTGAAGGAGGGGAGGGTATAAGATATTGAATCAATCTGGCTTAAAAGTGGCTAAGTAATTTAGGGTAAAATTCACAGTGATTAGTCTTTTGTTCATACTTTCCCAGTTTTGGGGTCAATGAAATGTGAAGTACCTTCTCAGGACCCCTGGGTTTCCATGCTTCTGTTTTAATAGCTGTGATTAGACCTTACTCCTTATTTAGGGGCAAGCTTGGAGAGGAATTTTTATAGTCCCATGTTTGCTGGGTAGAATGCAAAAGGATTGGGGCTTGTGTCAACAAACCTTGATTTGAATTTGAGCTCTTTTCTTCTCTATTGGGCTGAAGAAAATGGCTAACAAAATCATCCTCTTGGCATGGTACCAGCTATGTCACCGTGGACAAGGTACAGAATCTCCATGAGCCTTGATCTAGTCATCCATGAAATGGGAATGGAGTTGTAAGGAGGCTCTCCTTGTCTCTAGGACTATCACTGTTGTGCCCTGCAGATAGACTCTGCCCCCTTGCAGACCGCCCTGGGTACCCTGGACGGTGACCCTCGATACCTGCTGGCTGGTGTGGCCTCCACTACCTGCTCGACTCACATGCAATGGAGGCCCCCGAGGCCATCAAAGTGGAGGTGGGTTTATATAGTTGCCACAACCTCGCTGCTGTGTGACAGAACCCCTCTGTTAGACAGATGTCTCTTCAGGGAGGGTGGGTTAGACTAGTTACTACTAGTTACCATAGTAACTTGTTACCATAAAATTAATTTTTTCTTAATCTCTGCTTCAGAGATATAAGTCCCAAATAGTTAATAGGACTGTTTCTCTCTTTTTTTTATTTTTATTTTTTTTATTCTTAGGTATTTTATTCTTTTTGATGTGATGGTAAATGGAATTGTTTCTTGAGTTTCTCTTTCTGATCTTTTGTTGTTAATGTATAAAAATGCAACAGCTTTCTGTGTATTAATTTTGTAACCTGCAACTTTACCAAATTCATTGATAAGTTTTAGTAGTTTTCTTGTAATATCTTTAGTATTTCTAAAGATGTATGTATAGTATCATGTTATCTGCAAATAGTGACAGTTTAACTTCTTTTTTTTCCAATCTATATTCCCTATACTTCTTTTTCTTTTCTGATTGCTTTCGCTAGGATTTCCAAAACTCTATTGAATAAAAGTGGTGAGAGTAGATGTCTTTGTCTTGTTCCTGATCTTAGAGGAAGTTCTTTCAACTTCTCTCCATTGAGTAAGATGCTAGCTATAGGTTTCTTATATATTACCTGTATTATGTTGAGGTATATTCCCTTTATGCCTGCTTTCTGGAATTTTTATCATAAATTGGTGCTGAATTTTGTCAGAAGATTTTTCTGCATGCATTGAGATGATCATATGATTTATATTCTTCAATTTACTGATGTGGTGTATCACATGGATTCGCAGATATTTAAAAATACTTGTATCCCTGAGATGAATCCTGCATGATCATGGTGTATGATCTTTTTAGTGTACTGTTGATTTCAGATTGGTAGAATTTTGTTGAGGATTTTTGAATCTATGTTCATTAGTGATATTGGCTTATAATTAACTGTTTTTGTGACATCTTTGGCTGGTTTTGGCATCAGGGTGATGGTGGCCTAAGAATGAGTTTGGAAGTTTTCCTTCCTCTACAGTTTTTTGGAAGTTTCAGAAGGATAGGTGTTTACTCTTCTCTAATGTTCGATAGAATTTAACTGAGAATATATCATGTCCTGGATGCATGTTTGTCAGGAGTTTTTAAATTACAGTTTCAATGTCAGTGCTTGTGATTGATCTGTTCATATTTTCAGTTTCTTCTTAGTTTAGTCTTGGAAGATTGTACCACTCCAAAATTTCATCCATTTCTTTCAGGTTGTGCATTTTATCACCTATAGTTGCTCACGGTGGTCTCTTATGGTCCTCTGTATTTCTTTTTTTTTTTTTTTTTAATTGAAATATAATTGATTCACAGTGTTCTTTAGTTTCAGGTATACACCAAAATGATTCAGTTACACATATTATTTTCAGATTCTTTCCCTTATAGGTTATTACAGAATACTGAGTAGAGTTCCCTGTGCTATACAGTAGGACTTTGTTGCTTTTCTGATTTATATATAGGAGTGTATCTATTAATCTAATATCCCTAATTTATCCCTCTCCCTCTTTCCTCTTTGGGAACCATAAGTTTGTTTTCTATGTCTTTGGGTCTGTCCGTTTTGTAAATAAGTTCATTTATATCATTTTTTAAGATTTCACATATGTGATATCATATGTATTTGTCTTTCTCTGACTTTGTTCACTTAGTATGATCATGTTTAGGTCTATCCATGTTGCTGCAAATGGCATTATTTCACTCCTTTTAATGTTGAGTAATATTTCATTGTATACATGTACCACATCTTCTTTATTCATGCTTTCATTTCTTGGCTATTGTAAATAGTATTGCAATGAATATTGGTTTCTTTCTTTTTTTTTTTTTAAGAATAAATTCTTAATATCATCAAATATCCAGTGATGTTTAAATTTCCAGTTGCCTTACACACCTCTTTTTTTTTTTTTTCCTTGTTAATTTTCTGTTTAGTTGATCTATCCATAGGTGTGAGTGGGGTATTAAAGTCTCCCACTATTATTGTGTTATTGTTAATTTCTCCTTTCATACTTGTTAGCATCTGTTTCTCTTTCTACATCTTATCAGGAGGCAAATGGTGAAAGTTTTTGCCCCTTTAAAAACTTTCAAAATAGTGGGACAGAGATATCACTTAACACATTTTGAGTGCTAAATGGACTCTAGATTTTGAGATTCGTGGACTCTAGTATTGCCAAAAGTAAGTGCCAGACCTATGTCTACTTTCCTGGTTCAGAGTACCCACATAGCTTTCGGGAGGGGTAAATGAAGTTTGTGTGTGTGTGTGTGTGTGTGTGTGTGTGTGTGTGTGTTTAGCGGGGGAGGGGAGAGCAACATGCCTTCCACATACTTTTTCAGGTTAAATTGAGTTTTCCTCCTTTGTGTGGGATTGAATTTATATAAATCTAGTCTTTTAAAACACTCAGGTGGCTTTTATTAGGCTTGAATAGATAAACTGATTTAGAGTGAAATATGCTAGTAAAACCATTAAAACATATTGACAAGAGAGTTCTCTATAAAGGAATAAAGAATCCCAAGTTCTATTGGGCTTACCTATTTCAATCATTGTATAAGAATATTAAAATACAGCCCTGTTGGCCATAGTATTTGACCTGGAAAAATTCCCATAAGTGAACCCATTGAACATTGTCTTTGTCTGGCTCCACTCCTGAAAGCTTCTCCTCTGGGTTCTGTATTCATCAAAACTTTTCATTTGCAAGGGACAGAAATTCAACACAGATAAGCTTAAGCTAAAACGGAAATTTATTTTGATATAAGTAAAAATATTCTGGGGTTAGAAGTATCTTTAAACAGGATTAGATCCAGGGACACGTAGGATATTACTGGGGCATCTTCTTTGCCTCAAATGGATTTATTAAAAAAAAAAAACCAAATCAGAAAAGTGACTCCCAAAATCCCTAAGACTGTATCTTTATGACTTCTAATTGGAAAAGAAGAGAGAGACTTTGTTTTCGTTTGTTCACATATCAAATCTCAGGGGAGATTTTGATTGGTTCTGCTTGAATCACATGTTCATCCCTGAACCTATTACTGTCTGGTGGATAGAATAGTGTGACCAATCACTGTGGCAGAGCATCTTCATTGGCATGTCCACTGGAATCACATGGGCTGGGAGAGGGCTGATGTTCCAGAGAAAGACTGCTTAGCCAACAGACAAATGTATGTGTAGCACAGATAACTAGCTTTTCAAACCACCAGGGGTTAGTGTTTATTCTTCTAGCTAAAAGGGAATGGAAAGATAACTGTCAAAATTGTGGGATCCATCTGGAAATTTAAGCTGTGATTTAAATTTAAAATTTAGATTTAAAACTTGTTTAAGAAGATGAGAACACACTTGATTGTGTGGACCATCAAATAATGGAGCGTAACCGGTGATTCCTGAGGTTGATTTAAATGTGGGCATTTTTTGGAGTAAGGGAACAAAATGACAATAATGGATTGTTTTGCTTTCTCGGTAGGCTTAGATGATTGCCTGCAGCAGTATGTCCACAAGTTTGAACGAGAGAAGATTAACGGAGAGCAGCTGCTACAGATTTCCCACCAGGATCTCGAGGAGCTGGGTGTCACACGCATTGGACACCAGGAACTTGTGCTGGAGGCTGTCGACCTTCTCTGTGCACTGGTTAGTTCAGGAAAAGGTGATCTGTACTGCGATGATGGTTTTTTAAGGGTCTCACCTTTTAAGTCTCCTTGGTTTTGCTATCTTGCTTGTCATCATTTTCTTAATGATCCGCTGAAGTAGAGCATGAGCTGAAGATAATATCAGAAGGGAAGAAAAGAAATAATTTTCTAGGAAGAGCTGGCAAACAATAGCCTGAACCTTCAATCTGGCCTGCTGTCTATTTTTGTAAATAAAGTTTTATTGGGACACAGCCATGCCCATTCATTTAAGTGTTATCTGTGACTACTTTTATGTTACTGTGGTAGAGTTGGGTAGTTGTTTCAGGAACAGTGTATCCACTTAAAGCTGAAAATATTTGCTCTCTTGGCCTTTACAGAAAAAGTTTTCCTTTTATGGAAAAAATTCTGTATTCATTTTATTTTCCTATCTTTTATAAAGAATAAAAAGATGAAGATGGTCCTGAATGAACATGTCATCTTCTCCATTGAAATGACAAATGGGGTTTGATTTTTTTGGTCTGTTTTTGTTACGTAAAAATCATTTTTATATTTTACAGATATTTTTGATAGTTTAATAACTGATGCTGGTGCTTGAAATATTCAGCCTATGAAATGGCAGCTGGATGGGGAAAAAGAAATGTGAACTTAGTTACATTTCGCAGTTGACTGAGTTTTGGCTTGAACATGAGTGAGTTAAATCTGGCCAGGTTCTGACTCTTCATTGCATCTGTGATGTGGCGAGTATTTATAGCTCTTTTAGGCGTGGGCTAAAACCACCTCCAAGGGCATCGTGCTTATAAACTGGCTGGCATAGGGTGGGATCCACGTCAATTGTGGTGCCATGCAAAGGATGCCATTTCCTTAACTGTCTTGCTTTGGACAAAGTCGGCAGCATTCAGACTGCTCTGCTGTGAACCTGAGCCAAGGGCATATACAATTACATCACTGAGAATGGTGGGAAAAAATGTGCTGCCGATTGCTTGCCATTGGCAGTCTGCGTCCCGTTGATTACATAACACTTGCTGCATTCTGCGTGTTCTTCTTAAAATGGACAGAGCCTTGTCTTCTGCTCTGAGATGCCCTACACTTGTTTAGGAAAGTAACGGGGGAAATTGTGGTTGATGAATGAGCTGCCACCAGGGACACGCTGTGGCCAAGTGGTGTGAGCGCTGGCCTGGGAGGCAGGGTTTTGCATTTTAATCCAGGCTCTGCTGCACACTCTTGGCTCTGTGACCTCCAGGGAGACCGCAGTGTCTGTTTTCCCCATTTGTGCAGTGACACTCCCTTAGATGTGAAAGCCTACACTCTGTAGCAGCAGAGTGAGGAGGTTTTTGCTGAGGGCATATGGGACAGGGGTGATCAATTTCCCGTTTGGAGCCTCAGTAGGAGATGGGCCCCAGCCTCCCTTCTTCAGCCGGTGACCTGTCCAGCATCCACCAATCAGGGAGTCAATCCACCCCAAGGTGGGCCCCCCTGTGGTCCTCACACCTTGGGGGCTTCATGCGTGGGGCTGCGTCAGGAGCAGCAGGGAGATTGTCTTTGACTTCAATCCCTGGGGAAAGTAGCCTGGTTCTTCCTGGATGGGTCCAGCTGCTACATGGCCTTCTGGCTTGGTTCTGGAAGTGGCCATGGCCCCAGGACAGTGCTGAGCAGCTCGATCAAGGTGTCCATCCTCCGTACTAGCATGCCAGTCTGCTTCTCTAGAGCCTGGTGCGAGCTTTTAGACACAGCTGCTCATCACACAGGATCATGTGTATCTGGGCAAAGAGAGGTCAGAGGGATGGGGGCGGGAGTTCGGGGTCGGGGAGACTTCCTCCCTGCCCCACAGAGTACGGCAGCAGAACCAGCATTTAGCTGTGTAGTAACACGTAGGTGTTTTGCGCTGCCCAGAAGATGTCCTAGTCCTGTTTATGATTAAAACTTACGTGTTTCATCCAGTAAGACATGTTTGAGTTTACTCATGTTGCGCTTTCTGGGAATATTGCTTTTTGGTCTTTTTCTGCTGTTTCAGATCATCTCTTTGGCTTTGCGGTAGGGCTTGGAGGGCAGGTAAATTACTTTGAAATCCACAAGATGGAAGGAGAGGAGGCAGGATGGACTACAGGCACATTGTGGACATCAAGCAGGATAATTAACATAACAGCTGCCTCTCTGCTTCCCCTCCCTTCTCTACCTCTTAAAATATTAGACTAAAGTGAACAAAGCTGGAGAAATGCCAGAACCTAAAGCTGTGTTTTATCTCCTACAATTTCCTTCTAATTTCCTTTGTAGACAAAGTTTTGACCTCAGACTCTTTCTGGGCATGTTTCGTGTAGCAGAGTGCCAGTGAATGCATTTGACAGGAGGGTCATGGAAGGGTCTTAAATGAATGTGCCTATTTTGAGTCAGGGAGGGTTTTCGAGCATTCAGTAAAATATCTTTAGCCTGGCTATAATCTCCTTTTAAAATATTCTTATTATAATACATCTGTTTATTATATCAATACCATGTTTAATCCATTTACACCATATAGATCTTTGTATATTTAAACAAGAGTATATTTAATAAGCTTATATTTAAATAACTTCTTTGCCTTAACTAGTCCATCCCTGGGACAGTTAATATGTATTTGCAATTGTCCCTGGTATTATGAGAGACATTTCTATGTAAACAGTTTAGTGGATGTTGATTTTATGATGGACAGGAAATGAGTAGAATTAGAAGCAAGAGAGGGAGGAAAAAACAAAAACACTGGAAAGTTTTGGAAAGAAAAGGGCAGATAGAATCTATTGAACCTAAAGTAAGGAACTGCTATTAAGATCCCGAAACCAGCAAACAGATGGGCCACTGGTTCTGGTTCTGGATACAGAACAAGGAGAACTCCCTTTTGTGAACACTGGCCTTAGCTGGCTAGAGTGGCTTAGGAGAGAGACTTGTTTTCTGAGGCAGAACCAAGACCACTTCTCAGGACTGAGTTCAGAATCCAGCTTTTCCTCCCTCTTATCTGGGGCAGGGGGTGACTGGGACAGGCTGTAGAACTGCTTTTGTCCAGTAGCTGCTACATGTGACCGTTTAAATGAAAATGAATTAAAACGAAAGAGTAACATTCAGTTGCTCAGTCGCACAGCTACATTCCAAGTGCTCGGTAGGTACTTGTGGCCAGTGGCTACCATATTTGGACAGTGCAGCTGGAGAACATTTTCATCATTGCAGAAGGTTCTGTTGGACAGCATTCATCTCTAGGGTGGGATGAAGAATAAGAAGGTACTAATATAACTGTAAAACCCATTTCCTTTCCAGATCAACCAGACCCTAGTTTCCTGAAGACCAAGAGAGGGACAGATATATTTTTAAGGTTGGAGTAGGCTGAGGAAAGTGAACAGAGTTGGAAGTCATACACATATCAAGTGATGCCATCTACATATGTGCTTAAAACGAAATACCTGTGATGTGTCTACCTGCCCAGGGGGCTTCTGTGCACTTGTGTACCCCAGAGATGACCCATCATTCATCATTTACCATTCAGCAAAACAGTTTAAAACAATGTTTTAAAGCTTCAATATGTATTCATTTCTTTGGTGCATGGGGTCTTAGTTGCGGCATGCAGGATTCTTGTGTCATGTGGGGTCTTTCACTGGGGTGCATGGACTCTAGTTGTGGTGAGTGGGCTTAATTAATTGCTCTGAGACGTGGGAGGCTAGTTCCCCAACCAGGGATTGAACCCACGTCCCCTGCATTGCAAAGCAGATTCTTAACCACTGGACCACCAGAGAATTACCGCCCGCCCTCCCACCAAATATCCTTTTTGTGGGAGAAATCACTCAAGAAGAGGAATCTTTGCTGGCTGTTGTGTTTACCTTGGTCTTGCTTATGAATGGGAAAAGAAAGTAGAAGAGAAGATGTGCAAGATTTGTCCATAGCGAAAATGTGTGCAATTAATGACACCAGAAGAGCGGACTGCCTCTTTCTCCCTGTCTCATCTATTGTTTCTCTGGCCAGACCATGAAATGACCCCTGATGGATAGCTTCTAATGAAGTGGGATCTTGGTGGAAAGTGTTTAGTACATGTCTAAATTTCTGGAGATTCATTTCATTTCTTAGTTTGTACCTTCTCGATACCTTATCTTCAATTAAGCAGTTTCTGAAGGAGATAGACGTTAAGGAAAAGGTTAGTGAAAATGATCAAATCTGGTCTGGGAAATTATTCATTTACTCTGTTTGTGGGGCACTTAAGTCAATAATCCTTTCCTGATTATGTTTCTACAGTAGCTCTTTGGAACTAATATAATCAGTTTCTTGTTTTCTTATTGTGGAATAGGGTGGAAGGGGAAGGCATTTTCCTTTCTTCCTTTGTTCCTTCTTTACTGCTTCTTAAAATCATAATCTATGTAAAAAAAGCAGAACTATAGTGACTGACAGGAAGAACATCAGAAGTTGCTGGGGACGAGGGGTTAGGGAAAGTGTAAAGTGGTGTGAAGGATGTTTGGGAGTGATGCAAGTGTTCTATAATTGTTTGTTATACATTTGTTAAAAGTGACTGTGTTGTGCATTTAAGATTAGTAAATATTATGGATCATAAAGTATACCTTAATAAAGCCTATTAAAATATCTAAAGTACCTTTAAAATAGAATTATAATCTGTCATACTACATCTGTTCATCCTTCTAGTCCCATGATTTGTGGGAAATGAAAAACAATTTTCATCTCAGTGGAAATGAAAAGAACCAGTTAACAAGCTACATTCCTCCTTTAATATTAAAACTGGTTGCTTAATAGAAGATTGAGGTTTAAAATTTTCTGTAACACTAAAATGCATTTAATCCTCTTTGAATTAAAGAAATAAATGCTGTACAGTAATAAATACTGTACAGTAATAAAGGTTCTAAGTAATTCATGGTGACACTAGCCATAGAAAGCCGAGCTTCCTGCTCTTAGTTCAGAACTCCTGCCATAAGTTGGCAGGCTGAGTAATTAACTGAATAAGGGGACAGTTCCTTTTAATCATAGTCACAGGTCCTTCAAACAGGCTGCGTCAGGTGGCTGTTTATCCATTCAGTTGTGAGTCTTTGATTCTCTGAATTTCAAAAGCCACGGTGAAAATCCATGTTTTTATTTCCGTCTTCTCTATTAAAGGACGATGACATGTTTTGGTTTCCAGAAAATGACAGTGAAAAAAAAGAATGGATGAATGTAAGGTTTAGATGGAACATTCCTGTTGATACAGAAGACTCATTTCTGTTACGAAATTTAGATTTTTGTAAAAACTTGCAAAGAGTTTTCAGTTAATGCAGCTGAAGAGTTTTTGTCTTTATATTTGTTCTTAATTTTTTTCTATCTAAATTCTTTTATTTTTTTTGGCTGCGCTGTGTGGCATGCAGAATCTTATCTTAGTTCCCTGACCAGGGACTGAGCCCATGCTCCCTATAGTGGGAGCATGGAGTTCTAATTACTGGACCACCAGGGAATTCCCTCTATCTAAATTAAAATTTTTTTAAAAATTTTACTAAGAAGTAAGATGCCACATAAATTTAAACTTCACATAAAATCTAATTAGAGTTAGAAATGTTTTCATTCAGGGTATTGTCTTTTGTTACTGTTACTATTTGCTATTGCTCATTTTGCCAAAAGAAAAAGTTCTCACAGACTCCCTGGTATATTTATACTTTATGTATCTTGACTTGGGGCCATTGCTCACCCCTCCTGGAGACATTAGAAATGAGGGCTGTAAGAGAAAAAGACTGTATAATTTCAATACCTTAAGACCATGAACTTTTTGTACCTTATTTAATGTCCCTGGATATGTTCCAGTGTCTGTCTCCTGGTTTATAGTCTATGGTAGCTAGAATGGAATTTGTATCCTACTGTTGTGTGAAAATTGTATAAATCTTAATTATGTTGAATTGGTTCATGGTGCTTTTCAGGTCTACTATATCCTTCTACTTTTCAGTATATTAATTCTATTAATTTTTAAGACTTTGAAATTGAAACTCCAACTAAAAAAAATCTTATTTTACTACTTAAAATATAATCATAATATATAGAGGAACTATATGTAACTTTGTTCTGTGTTTTCCAAGTCTCCTGTAAATGTTGTCATGCTTTCATAATTTAAAAAATAAAAAAGTGGAAAAAAAAAAAGAAATGAAGGCGGTAACAGAGGAGGGGCGAAAAGACAGGCTAGATACAGGGGGGACAGAAGCAGCAGTTAGATCCAAAGAAAATCTGCTGGCCTTCCAGAAGGGTGAGGTTCCGGATGGCCGAAGCCTGTCAAGGAAGCTTCTAACATATCACAGGGAATGGAGCAGGTCAGGATAGAACTCAGAGAGGTTAAGTTTGGGCTGGATCCGGGGTGACTGGCCACTCTTCTTTTTCCTTGTCCCGTATCCATCCTGTTTTCTGTCTCATCACTTTGCCCTTTCTTGGACAGGGGGTAATGAAGTGGGGATATATGGCTTTGGGATCCAAAGCTTGTACCTTGATGCAGATCACCTTGGTTAGATTCTACCGCCTCCACGGATTAGCTGTGTACCTTCGGAGAATTTATTTAATGTCCCTGTGCCACAGTCTGCTTACCTGCAGAATATAGATAATACCACTTCCACCTTCATAAGCCGTTTGCCTGTGATAATGTTTGCCAAGCACTTAGCCCAGTTTCTGGCATAACATGTTCGATAGTGTTGGCCATATATTATGACCAAATTTTACATGGTACCACATTCTTGCTTTGGGATGCTATTGACATAGTTTAATATACCCCAGAGATATTTATTTATTTATTTTTGTTAAAGAGTGATGGAACACCAATTTAGGACATGTACATGAAATACTGAAATTCATCCCTCCCCCCTAAGGTTGTCTCAAATTTCATGTTGTTTCTTGGGATTTGTTCTTTATCTGGAAGGGAGTTGTTCAGTCACGCAGTCTTATCCAGCTCTTTGCGACTCCATGGACTGCAGCATGCCAGGCTTTCCTGTCCATCACTGTCTCCAGGAGTTTTCTCAGATTCATGTCCATTGAGTCGGTGATGCCATCCAACCATCTCATCCTCTGCTGTGCCCTTCTCCTTTTGCCTTCAATCTTTCCCAGCATTAGATTCCAATGAGGCGGCTCTTTGCATCACGTGGCCAAAGTATTGGAGCTTCAGCTTCAGCGACAGTCCTTCCAATGAATAGGCAGGGTTGATTTCCTTGAGGGTGGACTGGTTTGATCTCCTTGCAGAGAAAGGAGTAGTCTAGGGCAATATTGTCATACACAATGAATTTTTTAAAAGCACCCACATAGGTTGAACGTTGTTCAGAGGGAACAGAGATTAGAAGCTCATGGGACAGAAATGACCTTTCAGGTGAACTGGTGTTTCGACAGTGCTGCTGTGTTTCTGCGTGAGTTTCATTTGATGGACATTTATCTACTCACTGACTGCTTTATGTCTGCTGTCCTGGAAGAGCAGTTCTGAGGGATGTATGCAGAGCCAAGCTCTGGTGGACCATGTATCTGAGTGAGGAAGACAGTGAACAAGGTGGTCTAGAGATGACGGAGAGGTGATGGGCTAGAGAGTGACCTCAGGAGAAACTTGGCAATATCTGGAGACATTTTTGTTTGTCACAACTGGAGAAGGGATACTACCGATTTTAACAAGTGGAGGCCAGCTAAACATTCTATGGCTATAGGAATCCTACCTTACCATCCAAGCAGAGAATTATTAGATTTTAAATGTCAGTAGGGTCCAGGTTGAGAACCTGCTCTAGATGGTCCTGGAAGCTTTGAAGAGGAGGGCATATTTGAGCTAATTAGGATGTTAATGGCCTTCCCTGGTGGCTTAGTGGTAAAGAATCTGCCTGCAGTGCAGGGGATGCTTAGGAGATGTAGGTTTCATCCCTGGGTCTGGAAGATTCCCTGGATAAGGAAATGACAATTCACTCCAGTATTCTTGCCTGGGAATCCCATGGATAGAGGAGCCTGGCAGGCTACAGTCCATGGGGTTACCAAGAGTTGGATATGACTAAGCAACTGAACACCCAAGATGGAAGTGATAAGAAAGAGCTGTCTTTGACAAAATTTGTGGGAGAAGCATTTTGGGAAGAGAAACTATCGAGAATAAAGTTCCTAAGGCAAGAGTAGGCTATGGAAGTAACGGAGGGAAGGCTGGTGTGGCTCATGTGGGTGAGATCAATACTGCGGGTAAATCATGTAGGGTTTTGTGGCTGACATAGGAGTTGTTCAAGTGACTCAGTGGGTTTTGAGTTATTATGAGAGTTTGGACATTGTTGATTGTTTTGAATTTTTCCCTTTGATTTTGTTTTCCAGAATTATGGCCTTGAAACTGACAATATGAAGAACTTGGTTTTGAAACTGCGAGCGTCCTCCCACAATTTACAGAATTACATAAGCAGCAGGAGGAAAAGTCCAGCTTATGATGGGAACACCTCCCACAAGCCCCCCAATGAGTTCCTGACTTCTGTGGTGGAGCTCATAGGTGCTGCCAAGGCCTTGTTAGCTTGGCTAGACAGGTAAGTGATGGTGTGCTTTACTGTCCTGTGAAAGGAGGTCTGAGGCACGTAGAAGTCTGTCCTTTGCCTCAGGAGTTCGGGGTCCATTTTAGGGTCCCTTTGGAAGTTTTGGAGAAGGTGAGTAGCAGGAACGATTAACCTCAGCTTAGAGAAGACTTGAGCTTTACTGAGGTTAAACATTACTGATTATCTGGTTCCATGAAGGCTATTAGTTGACTTTTGAAGGGATGTTCATTCCCTTGGCTCATTTTTGGTTGGGTTTTAATCTAGAACTTCTCTGTCTCTTTGCTATTCAGATTCCTATATTGTGTGTTACTTAGGAGGAAACTTACATAACAATTTAAACTGGCTTGTTGTATATTGTGGTTGTTAATACACGGTGTGGGATCCTGGTGGCTTCAGTGTTTTCACTTTTTTTTTAAAGAGAATTTTTATTGCTTTCTAGGGCTCCATTTACAGGGATCACTGATTTCTCAGTGACGAAGAATAAAATTATTCAGCTTTGCTTGGACCTGACCACTACAGTCCAGAAGGTCAGTGCATCACTGTTGTTTTCTAAAAGTTTTTTCCTTTTCCCTTTTCTTCAAAGGATTTACATTCAGGTATGAAGTACCAGTCTGTATTTCTCTCCTTCTTCCCCCCTATTCCCCATCAGAGCTAGGGAGAGATGAAAGGCTTTAAATTAGATGTGTTATACAGATAGTTTCTGTAAAGAATGACCAGTGGCCTTTACATCAAAGATTGCCTTCTTTTGTTTCAAAACAGTTGACCTAATAATCCTGTGCTTTCTCTAAAATGTTAGAACACTAAATTTTTAAAAAATAGAAATTCTGGAGTAACAACATTTCACCCTAATCTTTGTTCTGAGTATGTTATTGTTCAGTTCAGTTCAGTTCAGTCGCTCAGTCGTGTCCGACTCTGTGACCCCATGAATCGCAGCACGCCAGGCCTCCCTGTCCATCACCAACTCCTGGAGTTCACTCAGACTCACGTCCATTGAGTCGGTGATGCCATCCAGCCATCTCATCCTCTGTCGTCCCCTTCTCCTCCTGCCCCCAATCCCTCCCAGCATCAGAGTCTTTTCCAATGAGTCAACTCTTCACATGAGGTGGCCAAAGTACTGGAGTTTCAGCTTTAGCACCATTCCTTCCAAAGAAATCCCAGGGCTGATCTCCTTCAGAATGGACTGGTTGGATCTCCTTGTAGTCCAAGGGACTCTCAAGAGTCTTCTCCAACACCACAGTTCAAAAGCATCAATTCTTTGGTGCTCAGCCTTCTTCACAGTCAACTCTCACATCCATACATGACCACAGGAAAAACCATAGCCTTGACTAGAGGGACCTTTGTTGGCAAAGTAATGTCTCTGCTTTTGAATATGCTATCTAGGTTGGTCATAACTTTCCTTCCAAGGAGTAAGCATCTTTTAATTTCATGGCTGCAGTCACCATCTGCAGTGTTATTGTATCTGCTTCTTAATTTTCTTTTTGGTTTGAGCTGTGGTAGTTGGATTTACCAGTC
Organism: Bos indicus; assembly: GCF_029378745.1. Taxonomy (NCBI): domain Eukaryota; kingdom Metazoa; phylum Chordata; class Mammalia; order Artiodactyla; family Bovidae; genus Bos; species Bos indicus. The sequence goes on along the minus strand of NC_091768.1, from coordinate 91,612,825 downwards.
AGTGATGATGCAGTAACAAGCATCCCTCACACCTCAGCAACTTATTCCTGGATTATCTACGTGTATATGGGTCAGCTGGGAGATCTGCTTCAGCTCTCCTCACTTCAGGATGTAGGCTGACAGAATCTCACGTTGTTTTTCCCCAGGGCAGAGGGATAGAGAACCTGGGTGATTTTCACACTGACAGATGTTCTGGTTTGGAAGTGACACGTTTCACGCACCATTCATTGGCCAGACTTTCAAACCTTAGTGAAGGCCAGGAAGATATTAACTGGCACGTAGCAGACTCTTGTGAAATTATTCTTAAATTGAGTTGAAGCCATAAAAATGTAAGGAAGAGCTTGTTCTTTTTTCATGTCCCACTTGGTTCAGATATTCTGAGATTGCACGTTTGTTCTCACTGCTGATTTGGCAGAGTAAAGAACATCCTTTCCTCAGTTCCAACCACGCCATAAAATGATGCAGTTCTGAAAAGCCACGTGCTTTCTGACTGTTCCTGGAACATGAAGAGTGAAGTTTGGCTGTTGTTTCGGGTCCAGTCCTGAGCGGCCCTTGAACTTGAGGCATGTGTGACTTCATCATATGCTTTTGAGGCCATGTTTTTAGAAAAGTGCCCAGAGCAATAGAGAGATGCTGAGTTTCAGCTCTTTCTTTATGGTGTATAAAGTAATTTTGACAAAAAATCGGATACCAGTCATGCTGTATTCATTATGTAGCCATCATGTCCTGGCATTTCTGGTGGAGGGTGCCCAGGTGTACAGATCCTGTTCAGAAGGGTACCCACTCATTGCGTTTGGCCTTGTTCACTGGGGCCATGTGATGCCTGGTCCATGATTATTGGCGCTTTCTAAATGTGTGTTGAAATGAATGAGATAATGCTTTTGACAAATAAGCTGATGAGAATTTACTTCTTAACATGAAAAATTTAACCCAGACTTAAGGGACACAAGAGGTATTGTTTTTGTGTTTATTTTGTTTTCCCATTGGTACGCATTGAGCATATGCTTCAGAGATAGATAGCTGTGGGTTCAAATTCTCCCTCTACCATTAATTAGCCCTGGGACTTTGGACAATTCACTTAAAACTTATGAACCTCAATTTTCCCATGTGTTAATTGGGAATACTAACAATTACCTTACCAGATGATTTGCTTCAATTTCTACAATTTATTGTGGAATAAGAACAAAGGAGGAAGAAAGTGTAATATGAAGACACATTTTAAAATGTATGTGTATTTGTAATACACATATACATCTGAAAACCTATATACAAAGAAATATCTAAATACAGTGGGAAATTTGGAAGAAAAGTTGGGTTTACTTTGGCAGGGAGAAAAGTGGAGAGAGAATGATGTATGAGTCAAGCTAAAAACAAGAAAACATTTTGTCATTTACAAAAAAGCATGTATGTGATCATGTTTATGTATTCATGTAAGAATGGATCTAGAAGAGAAATATAAAATATTTAAAACATAGTAAATCTACCTCAAAAAGATTATGCAGATTAAAGAAGATATATGAAAAGCACAATGTCTACTTAAGAAATAATAACCTATAGTAGGAAATATAAAAGTCTTTTCTGGTACCAGTTTTCTGGAACCAAACTTGTTGGCTTAAGAAGGAGACCAAGTTACCACATATGTTAGTATTTCTGGTATTTTCTAGCTTATTGAAATTTGAACAATTGTTACAGATTAAGACTGGAAATGTATAAAATATATACATTTATATATATATAAATGTATATATATACACATATATATATGTATAAATATATACATCATAAAATGGAATGCCATTTTATGAACTTGGGTTGAAAAAACATGTTTAGCTCCTGAGGAACATGTGTTTTCTGTAGAGATTAGAGCGCATAGGTGCTTTGGCAAATGGTAAAATTTGCGTGCACAGTGGAAGGATGTGTGGACTGTCTTTTTCCACGGGAGGTGTCATGGCAGCCGCAAGGCTCACCTTGCCAGGGATTTCACACCCTCTCACAACTGGGGGACGTGCAGTTTTTCTCAGAACTTCTTGGCAGAGAATCTTTTGACTCTTTAGGAAGAAGCCTGCCTTTTCCATTTATTGCTTTTTCTTCCTGGGGAATTGAAGGAGTAAAAGCTGGGTCTCTATTATTTCTAGTGACAAGGGACACGTTCTCCTGGAGTCTTTATTTTGGTGTTCCTGTCTGTGAAGAGAGGCGTTTGTCCCTTTTCTTGTTCCTCTGTTCCACATGCTGCCTCTTTCCTGTCCTCTTGTAACTTTCTCTGCATCCTTCCCTCCCATGACAGTGGGCGTCTCTCCTGATTGGAAGGATAGAGAGTTGTTTTTTTCGCCTGCAGGGAAACGGCACACTTCTTTTGTGTGTGCGTATTCAGTAATTTTTTTCTTTTCTTTTTTTAATTGAAGTGCAGTTGATCTGTCATGTCATGTTAGTTTCAGGTGTGTAGCAAAGTGATTCAGTCCTGTTGCACACTTCTTTTAAGCCTGCTTGGGCTGGAGTCCCCAGCCACCCCACCCGAGTCCACGGAGAGACCTTCCATCCAGTTTTCAGGCTGTATTTCAGCGGAAGCCTCCTGTGGTGGGAAGGCCTTCTGACCTCTATCTTCCTTCTCTCCTCTTTGTGAGGACGTGAACACGTGTTGTGCTGGCGAGGGACAAAATGTCAGGGCAGTCGCTGGGTCCCAGTGTAGAACGAAATGGGGGAATGAGCCCTAGAAAGTGAAGATGCTCATCATGTCCAACTCTCTGTGACCCCATGGACTGTAGCCCACCAGGCTCCTCCATCCATGGGATTTTCCAGGCAAGAATACTGGAGTGGGTTGCCATTTCCTTCTCCAGGAGATCTTCCTGACCCAGGGATTGAATCTGGGTCTCCTGCATTCTAAGCAGACGCTTTACCATGTGAGCCACCAGGGAAGTCCTAGAGAGCCCAGGAAACAGAGAAGGAGAGAGGACCATCCCCAGAGAACGGAGAGCCAGGGGACCATTTATTGGGCCTTTTATTGGTTGGGTCTCAGCTGTGGACTACCCCACTTGACGTGTCTTATCACATTTAATTCTCAACAATTCTCTGAGATAGCTGTTCTCCTCCTGGCTTTGCAGAGGAGGAGGCTCAGGTGTGGAGAGGTTAAACCCATCTTCCAAGGCTCCTCAGTCAGTAAGAAGGGAGAATAAGGAGGGAGGGGAGCGGATGCTATCCTTAACTGGGGCTCGGCTCATCCACTTGACCAAGGGATGTGACAGACCTCAGCCCTGCTGTCGGAGCCCCGAGGGCCTGACTTGGTTCCAGCGCTTCTCTTTTCCATTCCGTTGCCTTCATGCCAAACAGCATGAAGTCAGGCCTGCAGCTGCTTCCTCCCGGTAGGAATGGGTGTGGGAACCCACGTCCCCGAGGGCGGAAGGTAAAAAGCGCGCCCTTTCACACACTGCCTTGGATGGTTCGGGGATGCAGGAGCACCCCTCACCCAACTTGGCTCCATCACCACGGGAGCCCGTTTTCTTTCTTGGTGGCTCTTTGGATCCGTCAAAGAATCAAATGTGAGGAACCACGAGGTCACACATGCACCTTGATGTCTGGGCCCCGGTGTATGGAGAGGAGCTCTCTGCCTCACCAGGATGACAGTCCTCCTGTTATTTGGGGATTTGTAATGCTGGGCTACCCAGGTGGTGCCAGTGGTAAAGAGCCCGCCTGCCTACGCAGGAGATGTAAGACTTACGGGTTCGATCCCTGGGTCAGGAAGATCCCCTCAAGGAGGGCATGGCTACCCACTCCAGTGTTCTTGCCTGGACAATCCCAGGGACAGAGGATCCTGGTGGGCTACAGTCAACAGAGGTGCAAAGAGTCAGACACGACCGTGCACACACATATACAAAATGAAAAATCATAGACACAAACCATTAGTTTTATTTCCGGAACAAGACCTTGTAAATATTCTGTTTTGCTCAAGTTGACATTTACTTAATATTTCTGTCCTTCAGCTGGTTTGAATTAGGGGAGGGGTCGTCATGGTATTTGATGGTTTGGTTTCGTGCACAAGATGGAGGATGAAAAGCACATTTTTGGGCTGTCATCACTCATATTTTACAGAAGTTGCTCCTGGAGTTTGAATTTACATCAGACTCACATGTGCAAAAACATACTCCTGAATTTCTTTTTTTAAGTATTTTCTCTCCAGGCTGCTCTTTGCCTGAGAGTCAGTGTAAATTTTAAGAGCAGTAAAGTGACTATGATCTCCCACATTTTTATCTAGTAGAGAAAATTAAACAAAATTTTCAGAAAGCACTAAAATCTGATTATAAAATCATAGGGTAGAATGCTGTACATCTTAACCCCTATTCCCAGTGGCAGAAAAAAATGACCTAAAAGGACATTTTGACTGAAGCAAAAATCTTTGATCATTCCAACAGAGTTGATGAGTGTCCTTCCCGTACATGAAATACTTTGAATTTTCTTTAGGGTGCCGCAGTTTGGGATTATATTTAGTGCATGCTGGGTGCTGAACTGCTTCAGTCGTGTCTGACTCTTTGCAACTCCATGGACTGTAACCTGCCAGGCTCCTCTGTCCATGGGGCAAGAATACTGGAGTGGGTTCCCATTTCCTTCTCCAGGGGATCATCCAGACTGGGGAGCGAACCACCATCTCTCATCACTGGCGGGCAGTGGTGCCAGATAAACTCTCAGGACCTCACTGGTCTCCCTCTTGTTCGGCATGCACAGTGCTGCGTAGCTTGAGCTCTTCTGCTGTAGATCCTGTTCTAGAAGGTTAACGGAGAGTTTCACGTTGTCAGTTTCACTTTGGCTGCTTTCAGTCAGGACAATGGTGATTCCTATAATCAGCTAACTGGGTTCATAGGGTTCTGAGTCTTTTGTTCTTAAGCTGAGTAAACAATGCTTTGCATTCCGGCCCATTATTTAATGTCATCAATAGCATACTTCAAGACCACTTTTTTGGCAGCGTGTTAATGAATGTTTTGTTGAGCCTCTTTCATCCGTTAAGGACTGAAATATCTGATTTAATCTCAGTGGTGCTTAAAATAAACTTTGTGGCTAAGTTTACTCAAACCCTTATTTGAAAGCTATTCTTATGGGCAGGCCCAGAACTAAAGGCTCCCGGCTTGTTGGCTCAGTGCTAACTCAGCCTGGGGTCAGGTTTGAGAACCATCATCAACTTTCCTGGACTCTGACTTCTGGCTTCCTACTCTCTGTACAGTCTGGACAGTGGGTAGAGTTTAGTTCAGGTGATTTCTATAGGCTTTCTGATTAAATAATTGGTCAGATGGGTTCCTTGGATGATTAGCATCCTGGATCTGGAGACAGTAGAGTCTTAGGAGGAATCTAATGTCTGCCCTCTTTTCGAAGTCTTCTCTTCCCTGAAGTTCAGGACTACAGGCTGCAGGGTCGGGGGTGTGTGTGTCAGGGACCTCCTTGGGTCCCAGGAAATAGCTAGCAAGCTAAGCCAATTGTATCTGAAAGTTTTTATCTCTTATAGCTTAATTTTCTTCTTTCTTCCTTTAGGATTGCCTTGTAGCAGAAATGGAGGATAAAGTTTTGGCTGTAGTAAGTATACCTTCTAAAAGTTACTGTAAAATTCCTTTTCCCAAAACAGTGGGAATCACATTAATTAAAGTAAATGTATTGTGGTTAGGTATTTCGGGATATGCTTTGAAATACTGACTTTTAGGATATGAATCTCTTAATTTAGGTAGAAAGGCAAGAATACAAGTTATTTAACAACAAGACCAACTAAATTGGGTATATTAGGGTCTCTGCTTTGCTCCCCCCAACACTTCTTCAAGGTATAATTATATTTAGATAGCTAACTGTCAGCTCTCAGGGTTAAACTGATGTGCAAATTTCACTTTTTTTTTTTAATTAAAAAAAATCTTGGCAAAAATCTTATGATGGAAGGGGGATGTACTGTGACTGTTTAAAGAGCATTTTGTAACTATTCATCATCACTTCCTCCTTTTGACATAAGCCAGCCTGTGCTCTTTTGATAAGGCCTTCTTCCTACTGATGTTGAGGAATTTAGCAATGAAACCGCTATAAATATATTTTCCATAAATAGGGAGGTTAAACACATTGGAGGCATGCAAAGAGTGTCACTTCTTAGATTCTTCCCCCTTAGAAGAAAAACATCACTCTTTATAAAATCCTGATTTCTTTGGTTGTTTAATTTTGAAAGGTTAGATGAATCTGGGATTGGGAGAAATAACCACACGTAGCCACTAGGATTTCTACATGGAGACCACTTAATAGGGATCCTCATGTCTCTACAGTAATTTTATCTGGTCAGTGTTTGGTGTTCAGAGAATGTGAGTGGTCACTGTAAAGCTCACAGACCTAAATGTAAAATGCAAAACTATAAAATGCCTAGAAATAACAGGAGAAAGGAGAAGGCAATGGCACCCCACTTCAGTACTCTTGCCTGGAAAATCCCATGGATGGAGGAGCCTGGTAGGCTACAGTCCATGGGGTCGCTAAGAGTCGGACATGACTGAGCGACTTCACTTTCACTTTTCACTTTCATGCATTGGAAAAGGAAATGGCAACCCACTCCAGTGTTCTTGCCTGGAGAATCCCAGGGACAGGGGAGCCTGGTGGGCTGCTGTCTCTGGGGTCGCACAGAGTTGGACACGACTGAAGCGACTTAGCAGCAACAGGAGAAAATCTTGCTGACCTTGGGTTTGATGATGAGTTTTTAGATATGATGTGAAAAGTGTGATCCATGGGCTTCCCTGGTGGTGCAGTGGATAAGAATCCACTTGCCAACTCAGGGGACTTGGGATATATCACTTATCCGAGAAGATCCCACACACCACACTACTGAGCCTGTGCTCTAGAGTCCAGACACTGAAACTACTGAGCCCATGCGTTGCAAGTGCTGAAGCCTGCATACCCCAGAGCCCATGCTCTGCAACAAGAGAAATCGCTACAGTTAGAAGCCTTCGCAATGCAACTGGAGAGCACCCCCCTCTCACTGCAACTAGAGAAAGGTCCAGCTCATGCAGCAACAAAGACCCAGCACAACCAAAATATAAATAAATAAAAACAAATAAGAAGATTAGAATAGTCTGCTTGAAAAAAAAAAAAGAATGCCTTGGATTATGGATAGATCAACTTGTTGACTCTTTTTACTAATGAAGGATGGAGCCAATCCCAGCTAGAGAGCACATCTGGATGTTTGAGTCCACTGGGAAACTCAGGAGTGAAAAAATAAAAAAGTGTGATCCATGAGAGAAAAATGGGTAAGGTAGACTGCATTAAAATTAATATCTCTGCTCCATCAATGCAATGTTAAGAGAACAAAAAGACAAGGCGCAGACTGGGAGAAGTTGTTCTCAGAACACACATCAGATAAAGAACTTATGTGCAAAATGCACAAAGAACTCTTCAAAACTCAATAATAAGAAAGCAAACAACCTAATTAAAAAGCAGGTGAAAGATCCGAACAAACACCTCATGATAAAAGATATACCGGTTGGCAGGTAAGTATATGAAAAGATATTCAGCATCACATTTCATTAAGGAATTTCAAATTAAAATAACAGTGAGGTACCACTACACACTTAATAGGGTAACTAAACTCTACCTCGTGATGACACCAATGTAGAGCAAGAGGAACTCTCGTTCATTGCTGGTGGGAATGCAAAATGGTGCAGCCGCACTGGAAGACGTTGTGGCATTTTTTTTCCTTACAAAGCTAAGCATTCTGTTACCCTACAAACCAGCAGTTATCCACCTAGGTGTTTACCCAAATGAAAGAAACTAATATTCACCAAAAGCTGCATGGACTGTTCTAGCCACTTTAATCATGACTGCCCAAACTAGGAAGTAGCCAAGGTGTCCTTCAGTATGTGACTGGATAAACAACCTGGAACATCCAGACAATGGAATATTATTCAGCAATAGAAAGAAACGAGCTATCGAGCCATGGAAAGATATGGAGGGCCCTGAAATGCATATGACCAAGTGAAAGAAGCTGATCTGAAAATCCAAAATCTATATGCTGTATGATTCTAACCATATGAGATTTTAGAAAAAGAGAACCTATGGAGAAAATAAAATGATCAGTAATTGCTAGGGGTTTATCCTGGGGGAGGAGGGACAGACAGGTGGGTGGAACTGAGGGAATTTTTAGGGTAGTGAAGCTATTCTCTATGACACTGTGATGGTGAATATATGACATTGTGCATCTATCAAAACCTGTAGAACTGTACACCCTAAAGAGTGAATTCTAATGTAAACTATGGAACTTAGTTAACAATAATGTGTCACTGTTGCTTGATCAGTTGTAACAAATACACCATACTAATGCAAGATGTTAATGAAAGTGAAAGTGAAGTCGCTCAGTTGTGTCTGATTCTTTGCGACCCTGGGGACTGTAGCCTACCATGCTCCTCTGTCCATGGGATTTTCCAGGCTAGAGTACTGGAGTGGGGTGCCATTGCCTTCTCCAGAGGATCTCCCCAACCCAGGGATCGAACTCAGGTCTCCTGCATTGTAAGCAAGACGCTTTACTGTCTGAGCCACCAGGGAAGTCCTGATGTTAATAGTATCTTATTATTAACCATTATAATAATATAGCTGTGTTAGAAACTGTTGAGATGGAAAAGAAAATAGATGGAACTCTGTAATTTCTGCTTATTTTTTCTCTAAAATGAAAACAGCTTTAATTTTATTTACTTACTTAATATTTTGGCTGTACCACTCCAGTGACATGTGGAATCTTAGTTCCTGACCAGGGATCGAACCCACACCCCCCACATTGGAAGCACATAGTCTTAACCAGTGGACCATCAGGGAAGTCCTTAAAACTATTTTAAAATATGAAATGCATTTTTCAAAAAAGGTGCAGGACAAGATGATTATTTTTTTATGTTGTCAGTAGTTGGTATGCAGAGAATGTGAGCCATTCTTAAAAAAACGCAGAGATGGCTGGGAATACATGGTTCTCTTTAGCTGCTGAAAGGGGGTTTCCGCCCAGCCTGTGCACTTCAGTGGCTGTAAATAAGTTAATCTAAAAGCTGCACTTTTAAAGCAAAGCTGGACTCATGGCACTATTCTACACGTTGCAAATATGGAAGCCACGTGCCACGTGGACTGGGTGGTTTTATCACAGTGTTACGGCCAGAGCTAAGGATGATCAGTGAAGTGCATTTTAAAAAAGAATTCAGCCGGAGATAAACTTGGTTAATGATTGACCTCTATTTGCCTCTCCAACTCTAGGTCAAGGTTTTAAATGGCATCTGTGACAAGACCATCCGATCTACCACGGATCCTGTAATGAGCCAGTGTGCGTGTCTGGAAGAAGTTCACCTACCAAACATTAAACCTGGGGAAGGTTTGGTAAGGCGTCTAACAGCATTTGTTTATTTTTGGATAGCATCATTGTTTTATTAAAGTTGCTGTGTTTTTTTAAAAACAATAATTCCATATTGCTTTCACTAGAATTCTGAATAGTAGAATTAGACTGATTTCCATTATGCGGTTAAGAATTTGCCATCTTGAACTGTTGATATGTTTTATATCAAAGCGTCTTCAAAGTATAAAAATAAATACAGTTTTAAAACTGTAAACTCGTGTCTTGAGGAATTGTCTTAACAGTTTTATTTTTAGGTCTTAGCAATACAAGGAGATAGAGCACATTTCCACAAAGTAAAGATGGTCTCTGGGTAGGAAACAACGTCTGCTATGACGTCTCTATTAGCACTTAGGCTTTATGTGAGAAGAGACAGGTTGAAAGAAATGATGGTTTTAAAAAAGTTCAGAAATGTTTTAGACATAATGTATGAGCTCTGTAGTAACAGGCCCCGAGAGTCTGCAGGTGGATACCTAGATCAGCACCTAGGTCCACATTCTTGGTAAGGAGAAATGTATATACCGAGACTGCTCCAATTCAAAGTAAATGATTGGTTATACTGAAGTAAACATGGAAGGCTTCCTGGAGGTGGGCTTATCCACATATTGAAGTGGAGAAGTGCCCGAGTGGGCAGAAGTGGAGTTGCCGTTCCAAATGGTGAAGTTACCCAAGCAAAGCTCTGTGAAGAGGAATACCATGCAGAGGGAGAGGCTGATTACTCTGATAGTGAATAGCAGGAACAGAGAGCCTGGGCAGAAACGAAGGTGTTAGTGTTGGGTGAGATACTCATCCCCAGAGGCTTGTAGATTGCTGAGCAGGGCAAGTTCACTGTCAAAATGACTCCTGAGGAGGTTCTGTGTTATTACAGCATTGGTACCAGGGTGAGCAACCACTCTTTGCTCTCTCTACCTTTTGCTCTTTCCCCGTCTTATAAAAGTTTAATAAACATTTTTTAAAAATAATACAAAGTGCCTCAAACTGCAGAGATATTTCTTCCAGGCTCTGCGTTCACCTCTGAGTTTGCCCACTGGGCATTTAAGGATGGAGTGTATTAATATTTATGCCTCCCTTAAAATGCAGGAATGCCTGTTTCTAATTTATTTCTTATATTGTGTTCCTGAGCAGTCTCTGCTCTTACATCCTGGTTTGGTTGTTCGTGGCTTGAATAAGTCACCGTGCAGTGACTGCTGAGACCAAATTAAGTGAATATATTGTGTCACTACACAGAGAGATGGTCGGGAGAGGACCGGCCTTGTTTGAACTGCCTCATTCATGCAGCAGATCTGAGAACATTCCTTCTGAGTCCTCAGACATAGAGCAAAATTCTGTGTGCCTGGTACACAAATTATAATATCAAAGAGATCTCGTTTCTGATCTCCTTCACTAGTATTTGGTTAGTTCCCCTTCACTGCTCTTTGGATCTCGTTTTACAGTGTTTCAGAAGGCTGAAGAATGAGGGGTGTTCAGAAATGACTGCCTTTAATGTTTTGTCAAGTCTAAGTCTCACTTGTGGCTCTGTTTCTAAACGTTGGAGTAATGAGTTAATATGTTTGTGACTCACTCTAGGGTATGTACATCAAATCGACCTATGATGGATTGCACGTGATTACTGGAACCACAGAAAATGTAAGTGCATATCCATTTAATGCAAAAGCTATTGTACCTTCAAGCAGATTTGACAGCGTCCCTATTCCTTTCATTTAACTATGTGTATGTTGTTCTATTATCTGTAAGGGAGTGTGGGCGCCTGTTTTGTTTATTTCTGTTGCTAGTGTGCTGCTCATCACCAGCTGTCATCAATGTATTATTTAAATTGTCCTTTATTGCTCTCATTCACACATTTTGCCCAGCTTTTGCCATCCTGTGTTATTTTTTTTGCGCTCTTGGAAGTGTTAACCCATAAATACAAAAGCAGTGATCTCTTTGTTGTTGAGAATCACTCTTATAAGAGCTGGAATTGGTGACCATATGTGTTAAATATAGTGTTTTTTTTTTAAAGTGGAATTTATATGTGTCACCAAAGCAACTATTTTCGGGTTTTTGCATGACGAAGTTTCTTTTTATAGAGCTGTATTTCATAATACTTGCATGATACTGAAATTTAGTTTTTCCCCCCTTAATCATTTGAATAGAAAAAGCAGGGCCATTTCTGTTGTGAGGAACTTGTACTCTGTTATCATCCTTTAGAAAATTCTGCTACATAAAAGGTTTTCCCTTAGTTCCTCAAACATTTTGAATTTGTGAAAAGTAGAGCTAATTGAATGCTTTCTTTATGCCACCTACAATACAGCTAGCTTTTGAATGACATTGATACAGAGCTTGAAATGTCAGAAAAACTTCTCTGCATCTGTGTAAAAATAGCATGTGTCTATGGAATTAATTGCTATTTAATCAAATAAGACAAGAGGATGTAATTCAAGACACAAGAAACTTGGTGACTACTTTTGTTCATCGTTGTTGTTTTAGTCGCTGAGTCATGTCGGACTCTTGTCGACCCCATGGACTATAGCCCTCTAGGCTCCTCTGTCCATGGAATTCTCCAGGCAAGAATGTTGGAGTGGGTTGCAGATTCCTTCGCCAGGGGATCTTCCTGACCTAGGGATTGAACCTGGGTCTCCTCACTGGTGGGCAGATTCTTTACCACTGAGCCACCAGGGAAATACTTTTCTGATCTGATGGAAATATGTGTCGAAGTTTGAGCTTCAGCTGCTAGGTCTGTTGATAAAATAAAATGGCATGATCTTTGATGAGAGTTTGTGACACATTTGATTTTTATAATAAGAAAGAAAGTGGCACTGTAAGGCATTCAATGAATTACAAATAAGTTGTGTGGTTCTGGCAGACAAGTCAGTGGAAGCTGGTAGTGTCTTTAAGCATTGTTTGTTGAGTTACAGTGAGAGCACTCAGACCACTGGGAATTTTTATACCATGGCACCCGAGAGGCAAAAATGGCCTAGGATCCTCTCCTTTTAGGCTGGGGCCGGTGCAAAAAAAAATCACAACAAATGTTCCTCCCTCATCCTTGTCAGAGACTTTGTGTATTTAGCAGCACCATGACATGAATATGCTCATGTACCACTCAGTACATTGTTCTGAAGCTGGATAGATTCAGAGGGATGGTGAATGTCACTTCAGTTTTTACATTTTATTTATTTTGTTTTTGGCTGCACTGGGTCTTCGTTGCTTTGCACGGGCTTTCTCTAGCTGTGGTGAGCGGGGCTACTCTTCGCTGGCTGCTCCAGCTTCTCATTTTGGTGGCTTCCCTTGTTGCAGAGCGGGGCTCTAGGCATGCCGGCTTCGGTAGTTGCAGCACTAGGGCTTAGTTGTGGAATCTTCCCAGACCAGGAATTGAACCCATGTCCCTTGTATTGGCAGGCAGATTTTTATTCACTGCACCACCAGGAAAGTCCTATTTTAGCTTTTAAACAGTTGAAGTTTTGCATCTAGTAATTTGGTGATTGCATTAACAACCCAGACCTGTGCAGTTCCAGACTCAGTCAGGTCTTTGAACCAATTTCAATCTTGGATAAACATATAGAACACTATAATGTTACTTCCTTTCACTGTCTACCTCATCCCTAGCCTGCTTTCCCCCCACGCACTGTAAGCTAAAGAAAACCAGCTTTGAATCAAATCAAATGTCTACTGATACATTCCGTAGAATTCCTACCAGACTCTTAGGACTGGGTGAGAGATTCAGGATTTACCTGGATGTGGCTGCTCCTAGTGCCTCCACGTAGGATGGTACCTAAGTCATCCTAGAGAGAAATGGTTTCCTTCTTGTTCAAAATCAGAGAAGGGGAAACTGGTCTTATTCCGTCTGGTAATCTGCTGGAAAATGTCCCTCATTCTTGCAGTCACCTTATGTTCATTGTCTGGAATATGCTACATACTCTGTAATTCTTGTCGATGACAGTGGGGAGTTAGGTAAGAGCCCACTTCTCAAGGACTTGATCTGAATATTTTATACTTAGTGCTGGATATTTTACACTTAAATGTTAAATGCCAGTAGAAAATGCCAGTTCCAGGACAGCTTTCTGTCTATCACTGAAGGTTGCTATGATTTTAGAGTCAGAATGTTTTTATAAAAGCCTGGTGTTGGAGGGTTAGAGTGGACAGAATTCACCAACTTCTTTCTCATGTGAATTGTCTCCACACTCCTCTATCTTGGACTCCAGTTGACGCAATGCCAGCAATGCCAGCAGGTCATCTCAGGCCTTTAGTCCTTTTTTTTTTTTTGAGGTTACCTGAGAAGTCAGGATCATTCCAAGATCAGACAAACAGGATCTGGTGATTGTCTATCTTCTTTTTTTGATGTTGCTCAGGACCTTGACAGAAGTCTGATGGGATCTTAGCCCTACTCCTCTTCCCTACCCCTGACATGAGTTGGGAAATAGATGAGCCTCTGAAGAATGGATGCATTCTTCTCCAGGGCATCACTCTTCTGCAGTAGGCTAGATCAAGCATCATTTTTCAGTAGTCCAGCACACGGTGAAGATCATCAAGAGCAACTACCCTAGGAAGAATTTTGGTATCAGGCTCTCTCTTTACCAGTGTTCTGCCAAGCACAACGCTTAATCACTTGGTAGGACATTGGAGAAATGAATATGTGAAGATCCTTAGGAATGGAAGTCAGTTCAGGACACTGGGACTTTTTTTTTTTTTTTTTTAAGATTGCTTATCTGTAAACAGGGACTTTCTGGCTTCAAGGCTATCTTTTAGAAAGTGACGCTTACCTTAGATGAATCCCCAGCCCAGGAAGATTAACTGGGACTGGACTGATTATGATCAGACTTGCTAAAGTTGACCTGTAACCATGGGTTCGGCATCTGACACCAGGGGCAAGAAAGGAGCATTGACACATTTGTTTGTTTAAGAAGTGCCTCAGGAGCAGGGGATTGGAGACAGACCATCTCCCCGTGGTACCCACGATGCTGGTCTCACGGGTGAGGCACAGCCGGTAGTCACGGTGGCAAGTTAAATGTTTTCAAAAGTAGCTGGCCTAGTTACCTGTGCCTTGTGTTGGCCCAGAATCCAAGAGATTGTTTCTACAGTTTAATGCTGCTGCTGCTGCTAAGTCGTTTCAGTCATGTCCGACTCCTTGCGACCCCAGGGACTGCAGCCTACCAGGCTCCTCCGTCCATGGGATTTTCCAGGCAAGAGTACTGGAGTGGGGTGCCATTGCCTTCTCCGATAGTTTAGTGCTACTCGCTCATTTCTTTTCTTTTCCCTGCTCATTTCTTGTTGAGCCTATCACAACAGCTGAGTGAGAAAGTTCAGCAAGGGTGTCTTGAGTTTAGTTGCTACCCCCATCACTGTGTTCAAAGGTGCTATTTATAAAGGATGGTTGTAAATTGCTTGAAGATTCAGTTATATAAGTCACAAAATAAAACATTCTGGCTTCAATAACAGTTGATTAGAATTTGAAATCAAAGTTTCATCCTTTCCTTCTCTTTTGATCATATGAAGTATCTTTTTTTTTGCATAATTCTGTTTTATTTTATTCCATGAATTTATTGTTTTTGCAATTAAATAATGATAATAAACCTATACTTCTAGGTAGGATTAGACATTACACTTATCCTAAAATACTTTTCAAATTCTTTGTCAAAATGTTTAGTCTGTAAAAGGTATTAATGAGAGAAAAAAAGTTGAGAAGAAATTATGGCACAGATTCCCTTTAAGATGAAATAATACTTCGACATATAGTTACAATTTATCAGGGGAAAATTTTTAAGGTATTACTTTCATGTTAAAAACCACCTAATAAGCATAAAGTTATATTCTGCATCTTTCACTTACTGTGTGTCCATAACTGAGTTATTTACCACTGAATGTCAATTTCCTCAAAACTCCATAAAATAAGCCTAATGATATCTGTAAAGTTTGTTGGCAGAATTTTTTAAACATATTTTAAAATCGTATGAAATTTCTTACACATTGAGTTACAATTTGATTAAATGAACAAGAAACCATGAGAAAATATTTGACAAATAGATTACATATATTTATCTGCCTATACACACATATGTGGGGAGATATATATATATATATATATATATATATATATATATACACATACACAGATATTTGCAAATTTGTAGCAAATTGTTATTTGAAGCACACGAAGTCTGGACTTTGTTTTGATACTGTGAAAATGCATCCATTTAGAATTCAACCTGAAGACAAAAAAAATTTAAATTTTTTCTAAATATCTTCTGTTTTCACTATCTTTCTATTTTAGCAATGTGATGATAACATGTAAAACAAGTTTGAGTAAAATAAAGAGTTAGTTTTAATAATCACATAAAAAGCAATTATGTGACAGAGTTACAGTGACCATCTTTACATGTTAAGCAGTTGGTCAGCTTTTACAAGATTAATTTTGACAGGAATATAGGGAAGGTACTTTTTAGATGAACCAGTGGCTTTGATCAGCCTGTTAGGTGGACAGTGCGTCCCACTCTTCATGGTAGGTTAGATGAACCTTGGCTGTTCCTACTGACAGATTATCTGTTGTAACAAACCACTGGAGATAACACGTGTATTCACATGCCAAGTTCTACAGGCTGTGTAGTTTTAGGAATCTCCAGCACACTGTATAACTGTTCTTGAGAAAATTGTTTTCCCATTGCTTGTTTTGTGTAGAAGAAAGAAGGGAGACGAAATAGAAGCAGAAAGAAAAAGGAGGCTTAAAAAATAAGACAGGTCTCTCTCTGTTTGTCTCTAACAGTCTCCTGCAGACAGATCTCAGAAGATTCATGCTGGTGATGAAGTCATTCAGGTTAATCAGCAAACTGTGGTGAGTTTGTTCGTTGAAGCTTCAGACTTCATCTTCCCCTTCTAAAACTTCTAAACCATTTTGCTTGCATTTAAAAAATTTGCAGTTTATATCCAGCTTTCCATAATTTTAAGCAGTGCTAGAATGAACAGATTTGTATCTGCCTATTTGCTCATAGCTGATTTCCTTGAGATGAATTCAAGGAAATTTGAATTCCTTGAACTCAAATAGGCTTGAGTTTTCATTATTCATGAGTAAGTCCCCTCTCCTCACTATCTTTCTTTGAAGGTGGGATGGCAGCTAAAAAATCTGGTGAGAAAGTTGAGAGAGAATCCTACTGGAGTTGTGTTACTGCTTAAGAAGCGCCCCACGAGTTCCTTCAACTTCACTCCTGCCCCCCTGAAAAACCTACGGTGGAAGCCGCCTCTGGTGCAGGTACTGTTATTGGTTGAAAGCCTTTCTTTGACATTGGTGCAGGAACAATGTATAATACCTGAGTTGTCTAAAAAAAAAAAAAAGGTTACAGTTTGATTGGTTTCGGGAGTGTATGGATTATCTGTGAACGGATAATTATTCTATAATCCCGTATGTACAGGTGCTCAGTTGCTCAGTCGAGTCCAACTCTGCAACTCCATAGACTGTAACCTGCCAGTCTTCTCTGTCAATTGGATTTCCCAGGCAGGAATACTGGAGCAGGTTGCCATTTTCTCCTCCAGGGGATCTTCCCGACCCAGGGACCGAACCCCCATCTCCTGCATTGGCAGGTAGATTCTTTACCACTGTGCCACCTGGGAAGCCCATCCAATAATCCTGCGTACATGAGAGCAGACTTGCTGGATTTGCGCTGACTAATATGGCAGCCACTAGCCACCTGTGACTGTTTCAATAATTAAAAGGAAAGCTTCAGTTCCTCTGTCTCACCAGCCACATTTCAGGTGCTGGGTAGCTGCTTGCGGCAACTGTCTGTCATCGCTGCAGACGGTGGCAGACTTCTGGCCCTTCTGGCCCTTCTCCTCTACCGTTTCAAACACACACTCCCATAAAGGAATCCAGTTTGAACACTGCTCTGAGACCGCCTGGGGTAGAGTCCTCAACATCGGTTTATCCAGGCAGGGGTAGGGACTGTGAGACCCACCCACCAGGCAGGGAGCTCCGTCACTCCTTTGTTAGATTTAGTAGTCTTGGATGAGAATAAAAAGCCTATTGGCTTTTAGTTTTATTATTTGAATTCTCTACAGACAATGCACTCCTTACTGCTTACACTTGGGTGGACATGCACCCCACCAACCCTCTCCTTATATCATCAGTTCTTTGTGTTTAATTTCTAAACCATGAAAGAAAAGCAGCACACTTTAAAGCTCTTTTATAAGATTGAGATTGCCACTTATGTGTAACTCTCTGTGATTTTACTGTCCATCTTCAAATGGAAGGAACGGCAGTACCTCACACTATCAATGGCTGTTTCGTGATGCACAGAGCGCTGGAAATCTGTCTGCGTGTGTACCTTAGCGGGGCAGGGGACCCATAAAAATAAAGAACAGGATGTGGACAGTGGAGCCAGGAGGGGCACATAATTAAAGCCACTTCTTAAATAAAAAGGGAACGTATCAATCACACTCCAGCAGCTTCTGTTTGCTTCGGTTCAGTTCAGTTGCTCAGTCGTGTCCGACTCTTTGCGACTGCATGGACTGCAGCTCGCCAGCCTTCCCTGTTGTTCTGCTTGCATCACTCAGCACACAGGGCACTGTCTTTCAATACTTCTGGATTTCTCAGAATGTGTTACTTAACACAGAAGAGGTCTTACTTTACCATCGGTAGTTGATGGAGGGCTTCCCGCCAGCCAGCTCTGCCAGCTCCTTGGTGTAGGGGGGTGAATGTTGGGTTCTGAGGAAGGGGTGATGGGCATGAATAGGTGAGCGAAAGCGCCTCTTCCGAGAAGGTGGGAGCCTGGAAAACTCGATGGGATTTTGTAGGCAGATGGGAGGCTCTTGGTGGAGTAGATGAATGCTGTTCACACAGCCACCAAGGGAGGATACACTGCCGTCAGGGCGGGTGGTGCCCAGATAGGATTTCCTGGAGGCAGAGAGTGTGGCAGACGTTCTTGTGAAATGATTTAGGGCAGGTACTTCCCGTAAAACTTGGCAAGGAGGGAGGGAGGCAGACGAAGGAGGGGAAGCCCGAAAGGTGCTGTCTCAGGTAGAGTCTAGTCTTGGGCTGTTACCCAGGTGTAACCACACAACACAGGCTCTGGCAGCTATACGCAGGGGTGTCTGCTGTCGGCTGAGAGCAATTCTACGGAGCAGGGGGTGACTGTGAGCTTTTAGCAATAGATACTCGCAGCAGCTGGGTTCACTGACTAACCAGAGGGGCTCTGGGTGAACATCACAGCTCTCCGGCACGAATAAGTAGACCAGACTCTCAGGCAGGGGGTGGGAGAGAAAGCTGGACCAGTGGGCTGGGCTGGACAGGTGGGTATAGAGTTCTAGGCTAGGGAGCATGGACCTCATCCCGCAGGTAATGTCAACAGGTTGACAGTTGGTTTTTACACTAATGTCTGGGTTGGTTTGCTAGGGCCGCCATAACCAAGTACCAGTGACCAGGTCACTGAAATGAAGTGTATTCCTTCAGAAGTCTGGGGGCTGGCGATCTGAGAGCAAGGTTGGCTTCTTGTGACGTCTCTTTCCTTGGCTTGCAGATGGCCATCTTCTCCTTGTGTCTTCATGTGGTCTTTGCTCTGTATGTTGTTATTCAGTCGCTAAGTCGTGCCTGACTCTTTGCAACCCCATGGACTGCAGCACTCCAGGCTTCCCTGTCCTTTACTATCTCCCAGAGTTGGCTCAAACTCATGTTCATTGAGTCGATGATGCCATCCAACCAGCTCATCCTCTGTTGCCCCCTTCTCCTCCTGCCCTCAGTCTTTCCCAGTGTCAGGATCATTTCCAATGAGTTGGCTGTTCACATTAAGTGGCCAGAGTATTGGAGCTTGCTCTGTATGTCTGTGTCCTAATCACTTCTTCTTACAGGGATACCAGTCAGACTGGATTAGGGCCCACTCATGTGACCTTATTTTAAATTAAGCGTATCTTTAAAGACTGCAAGTACAGTCACATTCTGAGCTACTGGGGGCTCCGGGGACACAGTTTAGCCCATGACACTATCTAAACTTGAAACAGCAGGTGGGAGGTGCTACATGTCTTTTGTTGTTTTTGATTTTTAGTTGCTAAGTCATGTCTGACTCTTGTGACCCCCATGGACTATCGCTCACCAGGCTCCTCTGTCCATGGATTTCACAAGCAAGAATACTGGAGGGTGATGCAATTTCCTTCTCCAGGTTTCTTCCTGACCCAGGAGTCGAACTTTCATCTCCTGCACTGGCAGGAGGCTCTTTACCACTGAGCCACCTGGCTTCTGGGTGAGGCTGGGACAGGGGCGATTCTGTGAAAGACTAACTCAAGAGATCCTTTGGAAGAAGTATCAAGAGGACTCACAAAACAGAGGAAGGGGGTCCAGAACTGAACTCCTTGCATTCAAATCCAATCTCTGACTCATCTTAGCTGTGAGACCTCAGACAAGTAGTTAGTATTTTCTAAATCTCAATTCTAATTATTCATAGTAACCTTTAGAAAAGTCTTTGGGTTAGAGGTAGGCAGGCAGGGAAAGTGAGAAGCAGATGTGAAATGTGGCAGTGACCTTGCGTGGTGATACCAGTGACAGAAATCACACAATCAGAAGAGAACCATCTAGGAAGCAGAGAACGCAGGTCTTCTGATCATCACTGAGTTTGAAATGACAGAGGAAAAATCAGGTGGATGTGTTCAGAAGGAAAGCGAACATTATTTCTAAGTATAGGCTAGAGTCAGTTCCTTGACCTCTGGAAATTCACTTAAAAAGGGACATGCTTCCTTTTTCCTTTGTCTACCTTCCTGCCAGGTTCCACTCACTGTGCAGTTTGGGGGAAGAGATGAAGGTGAGGAATGAAACATGTAGCTTCACTTCCAACCCAGCTAGAGCACAGCCATCAAAATGCAGATGCTGGGGACTTCTCTGGAGGTCCAGGGGTTGAGAATCTGCCTTCCAACGCAGGGGACCCAGGTTTGATCCCTGGTTGGGGAACTAAGATCCCACATGCCACAGGAAAACCAAGCCCTCAACTCAAGAGCCTGCTGCTGCTGCTGCTAAGTTGCTTCAGTTGTGTCCAACTCTGTGCGACCCCATAGACGGCAGCCCACCAGGCTTCTCGGTCCCTGGGATTCTCCAGCCAAGAATACTGGAGTGGGTTGCCATTTCCTTCTCCAGTGTATGCATGCATGCTAAGTCGCTTCAGTCGTGTCCGACTCTGTGTGACCCCATAGATGGCAGCCCACCAGGCTCCTCTGTCCCTGGGATTCTCCAGGCAAGAATGCTGGACTGGGTCGCCATTTCCTTCTCCAATGCATGCATGCTAAGTTGCTTCAGTCGTGACTGACTCTGTGCAACCTTATGGACAGCAGCCCACCAGGCTCCTCTGCCTACAGGATTCTCCAGGCAAAAATACAGGAGTGGGTTGCCATTGCCTTCTTCAGTTTAATCGCTAAGTCACGTCTAACTCTTTGGAACCCCATGGACCATAGCCCGCGGGGCCCCTCTGCCCATGGGATTTCCCAGGCAAGAATACCAACTCAAGAGCCTATGTGTCACAAACTACAGAACCCAAACACTCTGGAGCCTGTGTGTCCATGAGCACAACTAGAGAGAAGCCCGCACACTGCAGCAAAGACCCCTTGTGCCTCCGCTAAGACTTGATGCAGCCAAAAACAAAATTCAGAGGCCATTTTATAGCTTAGTATCCTGGCACTGAGTCCACGATTTTCTCAGAACAAGAACTCTGGTAGACCAGTACTCTGTACACTTTCTCAGCCCCCATCCTGGGTTTTGCCCTCTGTGTTGTTCTTCAGGGGTCTGTATGCCTGGGTGCCCACCTCTGCTGGGAGGGAGCATCTCTAGTTCTTGTCCGTATCGTTAATGTTATTACTAGAAAGGTATTCAGTGCTCTGTTTTTAGGCCACCACCCTGGTAAACGAAGGTTATTGATTTAGAAGTAACGATCAGTGTTGGAGTTTAGGGAAATACCCGCTCTATGGAAATGCCCATTTCCTTCTACTTCTGTTTGTGGAGAGCCTGGGTCCTGGGCCCCGTGTCTTCAGATGTTGTCTAAGATGGTCAGGCTGAGGTGTGGATCCATTCCTTGGTGCAGAGAGCTCACAGGCTCTCTGTATATGCTTGGGGAGTCTGTTTCCCTGAGCCTCAACGTCCTCCCCCAAATGGTGCCGTCGCTCTGTGAGCACTGCTACTCCCATCCTGCCAAGCCTCAGACTCCATTTCACACTCTCACTTCTGGGAGGGTCTCCAGCAATCATCACCTGGGCCAGACAGGGCTTCGGTGTCTCTCTCTGTCTCCCCAGGGCCTAGCGCAGTTCTCACATGGTGCTTCCCCCTGGCCTTCCCCACATATCTTCGTGCCTTGACTCAGATTTCCTTGCTGTTGTTCCTTTTGTTATTGTTTAGTTGCCAAGTCATGTCCGACTCTTTGCAACTTCATGGACTGTAGCCCGCCAGGCTCCTCTGTCCATGGATTTCCCAGGCAAAAATTTTGGAGTGGGTTGCCATGGCCTTCTCACTGTTCTTTTACCAACCAGAAAGGGCTGATCGTCACTGTTAGACTATAGGAGAGATACGATTGAAGGTCTCACAAGATTTAAAAAAAAAATAGGTCCCCTGAGACCAATAACACGATTAAAATGAAGCCATGTGAATTTTAAATTTAAAAAATTAGCTCGTGAATACTCAAACAGCATAAGGTTGTGTACTTACTGTGTGATGAGCCTGTGCTAAAGCCCGTTACATGTGTTACCTAATTCTCACAGCTGCCCTTTGTTGCTACCGTGTGTGCGTGTGTGTGCGTGTGTGTGTGCGTGTGCATGTGTGTGCGTGCACACTCAGTCACTGAGTCGTGTCCGACTCTTTGTGGCCCTGTGGACTGTAGCCTGCCAGTCTCCTCTGTCCATGGGAGTTTTATGCTTGTTCCTGTTTATGCCCATTCTGTAGATAAGGCACAGAGAAGTTGCGTGATTTGCCTGGAGACACACAGCGAATCAGAGGTATAACCAGGATTGCACCCAGAGAGTCCGAGTTCCGAGGCCACACTCCTAGTCAGTGGCAGTGCTGTCAGTGATCAGTGTGAACTAACTCATTCTGTCCTCACCGCAGCCCTCCGTGAGAGGTGCTGTCAGTATGATTGCTTTTCAGAGGAGGAAGCCGAGGATTGGGAGTTTAGGTGCTTTGCTCAGAGCCAGAATTCTAACCTCCTGGTTACCTGACTCCCAGGCCTCGGATTCTCACAATGCATCTAGCCTTTCAAAACTCTTGGTAAATGGTTTATACATACCATGGGACATTAGTCATAGGCAACAATAAACTAATGCCATTGCAGCAACATGGACGGACCTCGAGAGTGTCGTACTAAGTGAAGTAAGTCAGACACATATCATATGATTTCACTTAATCTGGAGTCTAAAAATGATACAAATGCACTTATTTACAGAACGTAAACTCACAGGCAGAAAATGAATTTATGGTCACCAAAGGGGGAAGGGCAGGAGGGATAAATTAGTAACTTGGGATTAAACACATACACACTAATATACATAAAATAACCAACAGGACCTACTGTGTAGCACAGGGAGCGATATTCAATATCTTGTAATAGCCTATAATGGAAAAGCATCTGAAAAGAAATATATTCAGTTACACATACATACATGCGTATAACTGAATCCCTTTGCTGTACACCTGAAACTAAGACAACATTGTAAATCAACCATATCAAGAAACAAAGAGATTGTAAGTGTCTCAAAGAAGAATATATGTTGAATGTTGCTAGTAGCTGCAGACACGCAAATGACCCAGGACCCTGTTTACCCAGAGGCTGGGGTTGGTTTTGTGGAGAACGATCTCTGAGTTAACCTCCAAGCTTTTACGCTTGCTCCCTTTCAGACCTCACCTCCCACCACGACCACCCAGTCCCCGGACAGCACGATGGATGCCTCGCTGAAGAAGGAGAAGCCAGCCATCCTGGATCTTTATATTCCTCCTCCACCAAGTGTTCCCTACTCGCCCCGGTAAGTCCGTGCCCATTTTCGTGGTGTGCTCGTCTCCTGGGCCTGGGGATGCTGCTGGTGGTGGGAAGACCACGAGCATCTCAAGAGGAGGCTGAGGCCCGAATCCACTGTCAGAAAGCGTCGACCTGAGTGTGGGGGTCAGGAATGGGTGAAGGGTTCAGAAAAGTACAGACTTCCAGTTACAGGCTGAGTCCTGGGAATGGACTGTTGGGGTCAACAGCATGGTGACTGTTAACAATACTGTGTTGTGTATCTTCAAAGTTGCAAAGGGACTAGATCTTAAAAGTTCTCATCAGGAGAAAGAAGGAATTAGTCATTGTGTGGGGTGATGGATGTTACCTAAGCTTATTGTGGTGATCATTTTGCAATATATACATAAATCATTATGTTGCACATCTGAAATGAATATGACATTATATGTCAATTATATCTCAGAAAAACTGGGGGACGGAAGTGTAATTCTTAAAGGGGAAGTGTAGGGATAGATCCAGATAGTCAGACAGTTTGATGGGGAGGAGGGTGGTCCTTAAAGCATGTGCTTTTGGGTCATGTCATTTTCATTCTTCACTGGGCAGTGGAATGGGCTGTTTGGGGGTTCTCTGAAGCTGAAGTTTCATTAACTACATGGTAAACTTAACTCTGGGGAGGAAGATAATAAATATTTCTGCAAGATCAAAGTTAGTTTTATCTTGTTGAGAGAGACACGTGTTCTTCATAGGAGTTAAAAAACGTGAAAACAGGTGTGAATGGCCTGTATTTGTGCATCCATATGTGTTTATGTGTATTTATCTATTATGAATTCTTAAAGATCATTGCTTTCTTAATGGCTATTTTAAATGTTTATGGTGAAGTGAGGATGGTCATGCCAGATGTTATATAGGGGGTGATTGAGGTATGAAATACAGGCTTATTTATACCATCTGACATATTTACATATGCTAGTAAAACTAGAGAATCTGGCTCATTTATTCAACATATATTTCCTGAGAGTTGGGCCTGATTTACCATCTTATGCAAAACAGATGTAGTTCTTGCCCCTAGAGAACTGCCAGTGTCTTAGTCAACTGTTCAAGAATAAATTGAGAAATACGTAATCATGCTGTAATATTTCATAAGATAGAAGTCTGGACTGAACCTGTAGTGATGTTTCACTTTATATTGGAGTTTTTCATTTGTTTTTGTTTTAAGCTGAACTCTTTGCATCCACTGTGTTTCTTTCCTGGGCACAAAAAAGAAGTAACATGATTATCCTCCTCCTTGAGTCTTGGTTTGCCCAGAACTTATTACAGCAGGTGGAGCAGTGACCTCAGTGATCAGGGCATTCCGGTTGGTAGATAAGACTCTTCCCCGTATTCACAGACAAGGGTTCCTGTGGTTGTTGGATCTTAAGTGCGTTTAAAACTATAAGGAGCTGTTTGTTGCTTTGATGACCAGCATGTGAACTGTTCTATCAGAAACTGTAGGGAGGATCACCCCAACACCCCTAATCCTGAATATTCTTGCCTGAGTCTCAGCGAGGGGGTCACAAGAGCCATGGCAAGAAAAAGAGTATGCACATAGTAAGGGCAAGAGGGAACTGGGGCTCTTAATGTATTTGGAGAAGACATGTGGGGACACATACATATTGAAAGACACCATTAATAAAGCATATTTTATTAGGAATGAAACATGCAAATGGTCACAGAGGACAAGCGGTGAGTGTGGAAAGCGTTGCAAATGGGGAAGCTGTATTCCAGGTTTAAAAGTATAGAAGGAGACAGATTCATGGTGGCAGTCAGGGTGGGTACAAGTAGCAGACTCACTGGGAATACCAGTAGGCCAGGCTGATCTTTAGACTGTTTGGACTTAGTAGACTCTGTATTTATATAGTTGTTTTGCAATGATCCCCTAATGGAATTTACTAAATGCAAAAAAGTTAACCAGCTGGTAACTTGGACTCAACTAAAATTAATTTTATAAGTCTTAGTATAAGCTGGCATTCAGAAAGAATTAAGTTGCAGGCAGTGGTCCAATTTTTGCTGATTTTCTGTACTTAGTTCAGAAAATAGACAGTTTCCATTGGTCACTATAAAGGCCCCTTTGTAGTTTTTGACATCATTTTCAAATCTAACAACTGCCATACTTCAAGTGTCTTCTTTGCTTGATCTTGGCAAAGATACTAATCTTGGCATGAGAAAAAAGGTTTGGTTATATCTTCACTTGTGGTGTCTGTAGTAAACAGGAGATCCAGTTCTACTATAGGATAGGTGTACAGGGAAACCAGAGCTAGCTTTTCAAAGGTATATTTGTATCCTTTAAACTACATATACGAAAAAGTCTCATTTCCCCTTATTTAGTAGGATCATGATATTTACTTTTATTTAATAGGATCTTTATGTATTTGAGAAGCAGCTGTGCTTGAAAAAGTATTGCTCTTTCCTCCAGAGGAAAAGGAGAATTTAAGTTGTCTTCTGTGTGCTGGCAATAGTATGCCTCATAATTCTTTTGTTTGAGAGGATCTTTGTAAGCAACTTAATTATTGCCTTCCATCCTGCAGGGAAGAGAATGGGGGTTCTGTTTACGGATTCAGTAAATGTAAACAGCCACAGCCTGGTCCTAAGGGTTCCGAGTCCCCCAATTCCTTCCTGGACCAGGAAAGCCGGA
Organism: Bos indicus; assembly: GCF_029378745.1. Taxonomy (NCBI): domain Eukaryota; kingdom Metazoa; phylum Chordata; class Mammalia; order Artiodactyla; family Bovidae; genus Bos; species Bos indicus. Next base: position 91,586,886 of record NC_091768.1, on the reverse strand, counting down.
GACGGAGATTCACCATCGCGGATTCTGATCAGCTGCCTGGCTATTCCGTGGAAACCAACATTCTGCCGGCAAAGATGAGAGAGAAAACGCCATCTTACGGTACGCTGCGGGGTGTTTGTCCTCTTCCCCTCCCCCTTCCTTATTTGGGACTGTTGGATGAATTTGGCAGACTTGCAGGGTAATCTGAGGAAAACATAAACCTCAATGAAATTCCAAGTATGAGACCTTTATTCATCTCTCCAAAGCCAAGGCTGGTTGAGTCATCACACCGCCTGGCATCCAGGCCCAGTGGGGTGAGATCATGTTACGGTTTTAACTTTCAGTGCCTGCATTTCAACTTGCAGTTGTTTTGCTCCGGGGACCCACAGACTCAAGTTCAGCACGCCTCTGTCCTCATGGCGTGCTGAGGAAACCCACCGCTTTAAAACACTTTTTCCTTACTTTAGGTTTTGCTTACGTTGCAGTGAGTGTGGTGTTGGGGTGCGGGATGGTCTAGTTCTAAATAAAGGGTTCTCTGGAGTCCAGAAACTCTCAACTTCTCCTTTTTCTTCCCCTTCCTCTGAAGGCAAGCCCCGGCCTCTGTCAATGCCTGCGGACGCGAGCTGGATGGGCATCGTGGACCCTTTTGCTAGACCTCGAGGTCATGGGAGGAAAAGTAAGTTTAAGCAAACGGAAAAGCACCAAACGTAAAGCCCAGGCCTTCATCTCGGGCCTCTTCCTAAGTGTGGTCAGTGACCACAGAAGTCATCTTCTCATCTACATCAGGGCTGCTGAAGGCCTCTAAGTTTCTACCTATGTCTTTGTTCAGCTGCCCAGTCATGTCTGACTCTGTGCAACCCCATGGATGGCAGCACACCAGGCTTCCCTGTCCTTCACGGTCTCCGGGAGTTTGCTCAAACTCAGGTCCATTGAATCAGTGAATCCTAGTTAGTGCTTGTAAATCTCCTAATTAGTTTCGTGTGCTTTACACCGGCTGTAGACATCGATGGTCCAATTTCTAAACAAGTAGAAATACCTTATTCATTAAACAATCCCATCCTCAATTTTTAGCTTTTCATTATTGGAGTCTGTCTTATTTTTGATGGACAGGCGTAGCTTTTTTTCTTCCCCGTCCTTATATTAGAGAATAATTACTATTGGAAAAGAAACTTGTGTTTAATTTACACTCTATTCCAAGTTACTGATGATGATGCTTCTCTTAAGGGAAATGTTGACCCAGATTACGTTTGATTGTCAAGACAGCCTAACATTGATTTTGCAGTGCTAGAACAAAGAGCTGTTGAAAAGATAGACAGCAGGTTGGCCTGAGATAGGAAAAGGAAGAAGAAATAAATTCTGGTGCCTCAACTGCCAAAGTGCTCAACCCCTGACATTTCCCTGGGACTTGGTAAAGTTTGTCACCTAAGTAGCTGAATTACCTGGATGATACTAAATTGGAAAAAGGAAGAAGATGCCATCTGAGGTCCAAGACACCCTTAGCTGACATGGAAAATCTGTGGAGCAGACAGCAGGGGGCAGGGCAGTCCTTTGTTTAGATCTGAGATGTCCACAGCCTTGTTGCCAGTCTTTTTTAGGCTTTGACGCCCCAGATGTAGTCTTTTAATATTTGAGATACGGGGTGTAGGGGTGGGGAGTGTGAGGTTGGGAAAATGGAAAGATACCTGACCTCTATCCCACCTTCCACATTTTCCTGGTGTTATCATTTTAGAAGGAAAGTTATCTGCATAAAATAATGGATACTTCAGGAAAACAAAACAAAACAGAACATGACCTTTTTTTGGAGAGACAACTCACATACCATAAAGCTCACCCTGTTAAAATGTACAATTCAGTGGGTTTCAGTATATTCATAGAGTTGTACTAATTCCAGAATATTCTGTCACTTCAACAAGAAAACCCTGTAAGCAGTCATTCCTCATTCCCACCTCCTTCAGCTCCTGGCAACCAAAAATCTACTTTCTATCTCTTGATTTACCTATTTAAGGCATTTCATATGAATAGACTCCTACGGGCGCTTTTTAAAAGTAACTTTTTCCCCCTTTGATTACAAAAGCAAAACAAATAAAAAATATAAGAAAACTTCCTGTAATCTGCTTCCCCAACCTAGAAATAATCACTCTGAGTGTTCTGTATATCTTCTAATTGTTTCTGTATTTACATATTATACACTTAGGAAAAATATGCAAAATGGAATAGATAGATGTTCAGAAATACTATGTAAGAGGAACACGTGCATTTTTTGTAATAATTGCGTTAGTAATCTGTCTTACGGCAATCAGTTCAGTTCAGTTCAGTTGCTCAGTCGTGTCCTACTCTTTGCGACCCCATGAATCACAGCACGCCAGGCCTCCCTATCCATCACCAACTCCCGGAGTTCACCCAAACTCATGTGCATCGAGTCGGTGATGCCATCCAGCCATCTCATCCTCTGTCGTCCCCTTCTCCTCCTGCCCCCAATCCCTCCCAGCATCAGGGTCTTTTCCAGTGAGTCAAGTCTTTGCATGAGGTGGCCACAGTATTGGAGTTTCAGCCTCAGCATCAGTCCTTCCAATGAACACCCAGGACTGATCTCCTTTAGGATGGACTGGTTCGATTTCCTTGCAGTCCAAGGGACTTGCAAGAGTCTTCTCCAACACCACAGTTCAAAAGCATCAATTCTTCAGTGCTCAGCTTTCTTCACAGTCCAACTCTCACATCCATACATGACCATTGGAAAAACCATAGCCTTGACTAGACAGACCTTTGTTGGCAAAGTAATATCTCTGCTTTTGAATATGCTATCTAGGTTGGTCATAACTTTCCTTCCAAGGAGTAAGCTTTTAATTTCATGGCTGCAATCACCATCTGCAGTGATTTTGGAGCCCAGAAAAATAAAGTCTGACACTGTTTCCACTGTTTCCCCATCTATTTCCCATGAAGTGATGGGAACAGATGCCATGATCTTCGTTTTCTGAATGTTGAGCTTTAAGCCAACTTTTACACTCTACTCTTTCACTTTCATCAATGTAGGTGGTTTATTTGCAAAGTCCTGTGCAACTCTTCTATGACCCCATGGACTGTAGCTCACCAGTCTCCTCTATCCATGGGATTTCCCAGGCAAGAATACTGGAGTCGGTTACCAATTCCTTCTCTAGGGGATCTTCCTGACCCAGGGATTGAACTTGTGCCTCCTGCATTGCAGGCAGATTCTTTACCATTTGAACCACTTATTCAGTCTGCTATGGTTGGACATTTAGGTTATTTCTGTTTTTTTCCTCTCAATTGTAAATAATGCTTCAAGAAACACCTTGTACATAGATCTTCCTATGTTTTTTTTTTTTTGGCTGAATCTCACAGCATGTGGGATTTTAGTTCCCTAACCAGGGATTGAACCTGTGACCCCTGCAGTGGAAGAGCAGAGTCTAACCAGGGGAGTTTAGTTCCCTAACCAGGGAAGTCCCAATCTTCATACATTTTTAGAAGTGGAACTTCTTGATCAAAAGAAGGCTGCATGCTGCCAGCGTACCCTGTATTTTACGTTTACCTCCCCGGCCCTGCTCCCCAGCCCAGGGGGGCTGACTTTTAGGGTAGGATCATTCTTTCTTCTCCAGAAATGTCCCAAGCCTTGCAGAGCAGTAGAATCTTTGAACCCCACCCATTAAAGGTGGAGAGTGCCTGCCCTGCAGTCAGGGTGACAAGCAAAGGCACCCCACCTTCCTGAATGCCCCTGAGGGATGCTCCTGCGTAAGAACCGTGGTTCCAAGGGCCGGTGCTCCAGGGTGCAGGTATTGAACAAGCACAGGTGTGGAAGGAGTGACAGCATTACAAGATTTTGTTTTTTGATCTCAAGTGAAATTATGAAAATCCTATACTGATTAAAAAGGGCAGGCTCACTGATTCTTCTCTGCCCCCGTGTTACCTCTCAGATAGAAAAGCAGCCTGAAGTGTGAATGTCTTCCATTTCTGCTTTCTCAAAGCCCTGCGGGATGGGCCCAGCCGCCTGGGGGACCTGGTAGCCCATCCGTGAGTGGAAGGCAGGGTGCGGTGTCTGTTTCAGAAGCAGGGCAAGTCTGAGCAGCGGGTGTGCGGATGATGGTTATTTTAATGGACCGCTTGTGGGCTTTATCCGATAACAGGTGAGGATGCCCTCTGCCGGTATTTCAGTAACGAGCGTATCCCTCCCATCCTCGAAGAAAGCTCCTCGCCCACGTACCGCTTCTCAAGGCCCGGGACCGAGAGGCAGCTGGTCCGAGGCGCAGACTACATCCGAGGCAGCAGGTGCTACATCACTTCGGATCTCCACAGCAGCGCCACGATTCCGTTCCCGGAAGAAGGGACCAAAAAGAAAGCCGGCTCCTCGGCCGCCAAGTCCTCGTCTCCAGAACCATCCCTGCTGGTCAGCTGGTTGACTCGCCTGAAATTGTTGACTCACTGAGCCCCACGCTCCCTGGGGCCTCCTGGACTCCTGCTACCAAGTGCCTTGTTTCCTCGGTTGGCAATCTTGTTGTGATTCTCATTCACAGTATTATGTAGCCATCTTTTGCAATTTCGTGGGTTTCTTTTTTGGAAAGTTGTGTATTGCACTTCTTGGAATTTTGAAGTCATTGGATGGGAATAAATCCAGAGAATCTTAGATCAGATGCTGACTTGTGGCGGCCAAAGGAGAGAAATGGGGAGAGTCTGCCCCCCCGCCCCCACCTTTTTTTTTTTTTTTGCTTCCTTAAGAGTCAGAACACAGAGACACATTCTGTAAAGCAGAGCCTTGGCCAGGAATGGTATGATCATTACAGAGAACAGGCCATTGTTCGTTTTGAGGGTCGAACTACAATTGGTGGCCGCTGTCACACAGATGTGTTGGATTTTGGTCCAACCTCTTCACCTGAAAAAGCCAGTGGAGAAAAGTTTTGTTTTGTACCACATGCAAACGTGTAGCAGCCTTGACCTTGAAATAACACGTGGGCAGCATCTGATGTTCTTTCAGAGCAGAGGTATAAATGTAGGCCTGTTACACTTGTTTAACGCAGTTTGCATAACAATCAGTGTAGGTCAGTTAATACAGAAACACGTGAAAACATTTAGATAGGGCTTACTACACACAAAGTTTATGGTTATTTGTAAGGGGTGTCATTGTTAATGGTGTATATTATTGTCTTTAAGGGAAAAGAAGCTATAATAGACTTGCTGACAGCCAAAGTCTCATTCAGAAAAATGAAGCAAGCATACTTAGGTTTATGAGAGAGACATCAATTTGCATTTTAACCTGTTCAGTGACTATCTTCCAGAAAAGAATGGACAGTTCTTCAAAATTGTACATTTTGCTAATTAGAAACCTCTTGGAAAAATCTCACGGTCACTCATTTTCAACTAGCATATGGTATTTTGGAAAAGTGTGTCTGTATTAACTCTTGTTTAAACTGAATGTATGATACTTTGTTAGAATGAAAAGTACTATCTTGTTAATTTAAGTGTTTTAAATATAGTTGTATATTTTTCTTACCTTAGTCACATGTAATTGGTATATTTCTGTTTGGTGTCCTACAGGAAGCTAATGAAAAAGTGTTCAAGATGTTTTCAGGTTTACCAGTGACCACCATGGCTGTTGCCACCGTGGGCATTATTGTTAAAAAAGAAAAAAATAAACCCTCTGAAGCAATTTTAGAATTGTATGGATTAGAAATGGGGACATGGAGGGGGCATGTGTGGAGTTTACATTTGGGGACTTTTCTGAGCTGTACCCCTGGACAAAGCTGGTATTTGTCTTGAATTGTCTACTTTGCTGAACTGCCTGAAATCAGAGATTTCTTGGAGTTAGCAAACATCTTCCTTTAGATGCGATTGAGGGAGTTGGTGAGCTTCAGGGAACTGGCAACCACTTGTGTATTTGTGTGAATGAATTCAGTCAGCCTGTTTTGGTGTCACCCAACCCCCAAGGGAACTGCAGTGAAGATATAGCCGTTTCACGGGGGTTACGGGGTTTGGCAAATGGAAGGAAGAAGAGGCGTGGAGTGCGTGATTCACGGGTGCTTGACAGCACAGTGTAGGGGCAGAGTGGGGGGGGGTGTCTGGTAATTAGGGGACGGGTGATGGGAGGACTGTGGCAAAGGGGAAGCGCTAGGCCCGGCCTTTGTATGTTGGCTTGGCTGGCTTTAAGCCCAGACAGTGGGGGCAGGGGACGACTCTTCCTCTCACTCCTTAGCTTTAGGGGAGCTTTAGATCCCCTGAGTCATGAGTTCAGTGGCTGTGGCGGTCTTAGCTGCAGGTCAGCTCCTTTGCTGTGGACTGAATGCCCTTTGTGATCAAATGACCATCCTCAAGTGAATTTTCAGTGCGCAACTCAAGTAGCTGTATTAGACTGGTGTTTCTCAGACTGTTCCCTGAAGTCCTAAGATGGGGACTTTCTCTCTCTACGTCTCTCTCCACCAAACTGAATGTATCTGTTTTGTGGGGGTTTACTATCATTTTGTTTTTCCTCCCTGAAAGTAAAGCAGTTGCCTCCTGGCCTGAAGACCATCAGTATTCCCACATTTCAGTTTATTAGCCCTCAGAGAACTCTTAGAGGTATTTATACTTACCTTTTCATCCCCCTAAAGAGCTGGTATAAGTAAATCTCTGACACTTGAGCATATTGCTTTTTTGCCACCACAGGCATAAATGGAATGACCATGCAGGCCTAATGTGGCTGTTTCCACCTGTTGAATATGTGGTTAGTACTTGCAGAGAGTGTTAACTCACTCAGTCGTGTCTGACTCTGTGAGCCCATGGACTGTAGCCCGCCAAACTCCTCTATCCTTGGAATTCTCTAGGCAAGAATACTGGAGTGGGTAGCCAATTCCTTCTACAGGGGATCTTCCCGACCAGGGATTGAACCCAGGTCTCCTGCATTGCAGGCAGATTCTTTACTGTCTGAGCCACCAGACATTGATCACATTTTGCTTCCACCCTTATGAACAGAATCACTGCATGGTTTGCTTTGGGATGAGACTTCTGCCCAATTCTTCCTTGGAGGTTATACGGAAGGTGGGCACCTTGAAAAGGAAAAACCTCCTCTTGGTATGGGGTTGGCCAATGACATTTGAGGGCTTCCCTGATGGTAAAGAATCTGCCTGCAATGCAAGAGACTCGGGTTCGATCCTTGGGTTGGGAAGATCCCCTGGAGAACGGAAAGGCTACTCACTCCAGTATTCTGGCCTGGAGAATTCCATAGACTGTATAGTCCATGGGGTTTCAAAGAGTTGGACAGGACTGAGCAACTTTCACTTTCACTGACATTTGATTTCATTCACCTTTGTAGTTCCCCTGCTTGTGTGTGTGTGTGTGTGTGTTTTCTACTTATAAGGCAGTTAGGCTATTTACTAGCATTAGGAGAGCATTCCTTTAAACAAAAGAAAGAACTCTGAACACTAAAATCTCACCCAGTCTATGAAAACTTGAGACCAAACTCTCTAGCATCTGTACACAGCTTAATCATGAACAAGAGCAAGAAGTCGAGTTAAATAAATTAAACCAAACTGTCCTGCTACAAGGAAATGAAAACTGGGGGACCGCTTATGCCCTGCACACCCCCCCCCTCCCCCCCCCCCCCCCCCCTCCAAAGTCCTCACTTTCACACTTCAGTATTTCTGCTGTAAGAATGTTAACAATTCCCCGGTGCAGTACAAAACCGCTTCCCATTGTCTCTTAAGGCAGTAATTTAATTACCAATCGCCAAAGGCTAAGAAAATTTCGTGGGAAAGGGGCGTACCCTTTGGTTCCGTGTGTGATCTGTTGCTGAGGAGCCAAGTTGTTCAGACCCGACCACTGGCTGACACCCCATTTTTCGGGGAGAGCGCCGTCACAGAACCTCAGGCTTCGCGGAGCTCAGCTTCTCCATCTGTAACATGTAGGCCTGGAGAGGGAAGACCCTCTAAGCTTTTGGATCGAGGTCGTCATTATAGTCCAGCACGTTTCACACGAGTCGGCCCAGGGGACACGAAATCCCTCCAGGCTGCGCGAGACAAGGGTCAGTGACCACGTGGCGGCCCACGCACACGTGGCCCTGCTCCAGGAATGCCACGGTGGCCTGGAGGTGCTTGTGTCACGCGCAGCTTGAGGAGCACACTGGGCAGGGCAGAGGGTCGAGGCCGTGAGGACATCGCACGGTTCCACCGACCCGTGCGGGCACGAAGCCGGCAGCAGAAGCACTCAAAATGGGTCAGGCGCCGAGGATTGCGCAGGCGCCGAGGATTGCGCAGGCGCCGAGGATTGCGCAGGCGCCGTGCAAAGCTCGCGACCCGCCCCACCTCGCGGCTTGGAGCGTGTAGTTCTCTCGCAGCTGCAGCGACATCGTCGCGACACACGCAGCTCGTGGAGGTTGTGATCCCTGACCTCCCAGTTCAGGGAAGTCCAACTCCTTCAGCAGCTTCTGCTTTGTGGCACTTAAGTTTCTGCACCGTGATGCCAGCTGGTATCCTCCAGGACCCAAGGCCCTCCTTCTTGTGTTATTTTCAAAAATATGTTCATGCTAATCACCCGGAAGGTGAGTATTTAAAAATCTGCTGATGAAAAACTGGCTTAAAGAGTATGCAAAGCAGGGCTTCCCTGATGGCTCGGACGGTAAAGATCATACAAAGCTGACGTTTCTGATGTTTTTTCACATATGTGGAAGACCTTGTGTGACGAATCAAGCCCAGGAGGACTTTAATGCAAGTTTACTGATACCTAAAGGGCATCACCGACTCGATGGACGTGAGTCTGAGTGAACTCCGGGAGATGGTGATGGACAGGGAGGCCTGGCGTGCTGCGATTCATGGGGTCGCAAAGAGTCGGACACGACTGAGCGACTGAACTGAACTGAACTGAACTGAAAGGGACTCATAGGGCTTCCCTCATAGCTCAGTTGGTAGGGAATCTGCCTGCATTGCAAGAGACTTGGGTTCGATTCCTGGGTGGGGAAGATCCCCTGGAGAAGGAAATAGCAACCTACTCCAGTCTTCTTGCCTGGAGAATGCCATCAACAGAGGAATCTGGCGGGCTACAGTCTGTGGGGTCGACTTAGACACTTTCATTTCACAAAGGGACTCATAAAGTAGATTATATAAACTGTAGAATTTGAGATTAGAAAAAAAATTATTAATCTTATTGTAAAAATTATAATTCTCTGGAAATTTCTCAAATGCTAAGTTTTGACTTAGGGATTTTTTTTATTTGGGGCCAGAATTGTTGCTAGAAGTGTTCTGGTGTGTGACTGAGGTTTGGCAAAGAGAAGTAAAGGAAAAAATGATTACATCAAATTTGAATTTACTGGAGGGTCATGTATTTCTCTAGTTTTAGGAACTTGAGGCCTGTCCCAAACCCTTTGTGTGTGTGTGTGTGTGTGTAAGAGAGAGACAGAGAAACAGATAAAGAGAGAATTTTTTCTTGTTTCTTCTAAGAGAGTTTTTTCCTACTACAAAAGTCCTGAAACGGTGTCCTATGACCTATTGATTTTGGAAATAGAAGCGGTAAGAGTTGTCTATAAGCAACAAAATAATGTCACTCTGTCAACAGGCTGTCACAGACAGTATTTCAGAACCTTTGGGGCTCCCCTTACCTAGAAATGCACCTGGGGTTGAGCTTTTAAGGTCTAGATTCTGGATGTAACCCGGTCGTTCCTCAGCGTGTGGTAAAACTCTGTGGCAGTGTTTATGAAGCACATCTTCTAAGTCAAACATTTACTGTTCATGGGATGCCAGTTTACAACAGCCGGCAGGGGTTAAAACATGTGAGGAAACACCTGAAGAAGAGGATGTTAATCCTCACTCTTTCCTGGATCCGACCGCCCTGGAGTCACTGTGCAGAGAAAGGCAATTCCCAGCCCGAGGTCTTCATGTCATGCTTGCAGCTGAATATTACACATGCTCTCCTTTCCCAAGCTTCTTGTTTCTCAGAAAAGTTGTGAAACTGAAGCTGTAGGAGAAAATTAAGAAATCAACCTCAAAGGTGTTTTAAAAAGAAGGACTCCATCACCCCCTCAAATCCAGGGATATTGATAGTCTTATCATTTTCTCTCCCCTTGCCAGGAGCATTGTAAATCCTCAAATGTTTGCAAAGGAATGATTAAAAGGAGAGAAAACATCAGAGGATAAAAAAAATCGTATTTTTTCCCTTGTTCTTTCATTGTCTAGACCCACTGAAAGGGATTTTCCATTTGACTTTATTTTTTGGATGACGAAGACTGGATTTGAGGATGATCCTTCAACATTTTGACATATCTCTGGGTGAACATTTTGATTTATCTTAAGAAAACAGGAAGGACTTTAAAAATGAACTTTTAATATAAAGTAATATTTTGTCTGAAGTAAGAAATTGTCCATTTTAATTTTGTGAGTGTGGGGTTCTGTTTTCTTACTCATCTGCACTTCTGTGTCCTTCCAGCTGAGGTCATGCCAGGGTAAGAATGGAGGGATTTTAGGAATTAGTGTTAATTTAGAAGTCGCTGACCTTTGGAAGCTGGCATCCAGTAGTTAGAAGCAGTTGAGGGCTCAGCTTTTAAAGTTAGATAATCCAGCTGCCTCACTGAAGCATTTACAAGCTCTGTGACACAAAACAAGTTACTTATCTCTCTGCTCCTCAGTTATCTATGAAGTGGGGATAAAAATAGAATCTCATTCATAGGCTTACGGGAATTAAATGAGATAGTGTTCCTAAGGCCTGTAGGATCCTCCAGCACCCAGCACTTAGGAGATGTCCACTCTTGTTGGAACACAAGTAGCAGTGTTTGCTCCATCTTGCATGCATGCTCAGTTATGTCTGACTCTTTTTGACCCTGTGGACTGTAGCCCACCAGGCTCCTCTGTCCATGGAATTTTCCATTCAAGAATACTGGAGTGGGATGCCATTTCCTTCTCCAGAGAATCTTCCAGACTGAGGGATTGAACCTGTCTCCTGCATTGGTAGGTGCAATCTTTACCACTGAACCACCTGGGAAGCTCCTTGCTCTATCCTGCTGCTGCTGCTGCTAAGTTGCTTTAGTCGTGTCCGACTCTGTGCGACCCCTTAGATGGCAGCCCACCAGGCTCCCCTGTCCCTGGGATTCTCCAGGCAAGAATACTGGAGTGGGTTGCCATTTCCTTCTCCAAGGCATGAAAGTGAAAAGTGAAAGTGAAGTCGCTCAGTCGTGTCTGAGTCTTAGCGACCCCATGGACTGCAGCCTACCAGGCTCCTCCATCCATGGGATTTTCCAGGAAAGAGTACTGGAGTGGGGTGCGTTGCCTTCTCCGTGCTCTATCCTAACCTCTAGTTAAATAAGGCATTCAGAGCTGGTCAATAGGCTTTTGTCCATAACCAGCAAAATTATGCTATGGCCACACTGTTAGAAGGCTGCTAGGTAGTCTGCAGCCTGGAAATGTGGCTTTTACTGGTACAGATCTCAATTATTCAGAAGTTTTGGATGGGTCAAAACTAAAAAAATGATAAAAGTTTATGATTGGATGCACGTTGAATAATAGAGTATTATTTTAATATTGGCTTGATTTATCAGCATATTTTCTCTTTAACCGCACCTCCCCCCCCACCTTTCTTCAACAGAATAATGTATAAAATAAAGGAAATCTGAGCATTTCCCCATCTCCTAGTTGACTGAATGACTTTTGCCTCCCATCCCTGGTTTGAAGCAGCACCCTAAATTTATTTCTGGGTTTCATATAATTAGAAAAAAAAAGGGAATCACGTGGAATGATTTCTGTGTTGAAGTCTCATGAAAAAGGACTCCTTCATACATGTAAAACTAAGAGACTGTGCTGCCTCTGTAGGAGGTGAAAAGGATTGTCCTCACGTGCTACTCCCAACTAATGCTCTGGTAGGTCCAGGGAGACATAGGGAAAGAGATTCCTTGAGAGGGTCAAGGGGAACTAGAAAATGGTTGTTAGGCTTACTTTCTTTTCTTTTTTTTGGCATTTTGCTTGTCAACCATCTGGACGCATGAAATGTATCAGTGAGCACACAGACCAAGAGATAGATGTTCAGCTAATACAGACATTGCAGCTCCATTCCTGCCCATCCTCGTGTTTGTCTCACTCACCTGTTAAGCAGAATCATATGAGTCGTGACTATTTGGCCATATTAGAATAAAAACCTACAGAGCCAGCAGTCAGTTTGATTTGATCTAGTAGATTACAGATGCCCCAAGATCAGAGATCATGTTTGTTTCTTTTTACTTTCTGGCAAAACTCAACTCTGTTCTGTGTCCTGTGTTAGTTCCACTTTGTAATGACTGTCTGCCTCTGTGGATCTCTCATCCCTATTGCCCTGAACATCCAAAGATGACCCTCAAATTTGACTTTACTTATCTGTTTATTTCCTAGAAAATAATCTGTTTAATTCCTAGGAAGAAGGGAGACGATTATGGGTGAATGACTAAACTGGCATTTTTACATTATAATGCTCATGGCACTGCCAAGGATAAGCAAGGGTTGGCCATGGCTATTTAGCTCAGATGAGCAATTAACACACAAAGAAAAAAGCACACAAAACAAAACAGAACAAACACCCTGGAACCTGATTTTTGGAGAAGAAAAGAAATTAACCCAGACCTTTCAATATTTACTTCTCTTTTTAGCTCTTGTGACAGTTTAATAAATAGAAAAATATTTAAGCCAGTCTTGTTTAGAATACTGTATTTTACTTGAAAGTGCTATTGCTTTTTTTCAGATTTCTCCTCAAGGAAGGAATGTCATTGAACCCACCATGCCCAGAGGGCATTCATGGATGTTAATTGAATGCTACTCTTTAGATAACATAAAATACAAATGATCAGGGTGTAAGCTTTTGTTTGTGTGTTAGTTAACAACTAGTTTTTTTTAGTTAATGCTATTCCTGAAACCCCTGACTTAGCACTTCCTTCTGGGTTTTCATCCTGAGGATGGACTCGTCCTTCTAGGTCCAGCCCCCAAGGTGACTCCCAAGGTCATTGCTATGAGGCCTTCCTTGAACTTGCTCTGGACAGAATTCACTGGTCTCTGCTGTTTTTCTGTAGCATTGACTCCTCCTATTAAATGTTTGGCTCTCCAGCTTGGATTATGAACCTTCCTAAAGCAGGGTCCCTTTAACTCACATGGTAGGTAGAGTCAATATTATTGAAGTAACTAGATGGTAAAATTAATGACTGTACAGTTGGGAAAAAATTTAAAAAAATATTGAAGTTTTAGGTGAGAAAAAAGATTTTATATTAAGATTTTTTTGCATACTACTACATATAGAATTTCATGACATAAGCTCTCATTCCAAAGGAAAACATTATACCAGGTGTCAGAACTTCATCATATTTATAGGAAGAATAAACCTAGGCTGTCAGCAATAGCTCCTTTGCTTACAGGATTACAGTAACTGCTGAGAATGTAAGCACTTGCAGAAGTCTACAGAGGACTCATTTAAGAATTGTACAGGCAGTTTCAAATTAACCATAGGAAAATTAGTAGTGGGGAGTTGGGGACCTTCTTAGAAATTCAGGCAAGATGGAGGACAATTTCAGTTGTGAGGTTTGGTCAAAGGAGAGTAGTTTGACCTGAGAAAATCAAGTGTATAAATATTAAAGCTGTTGATGAGACAGTGGAATTCTGTCTAGAAGTTCATCCTAGGAGATTCAGTGATAGAATTACTGAGAATATTGTTGCTGTGTTTTAGAGACAACCAGCAAATGCTGCCCATACCGTCTTCAGACCTGAAAGTCTAGCTTTAAAATAATGTCCTCTGCTTGAGGCTACACGGGACTCACCTGAGCCTGTGGAAATCTACTCTGTTGATGTATGAAGACAAGCAGAAAATCTGCTCCCTCCTGGAATCTGACTCTCCAAACGGATGACAGGTAGCAGGAGACATTCCACTAGGATGTAGCTCAAAGACCAACAATAAAGTTAAAAAGGAAGAAGTATCAGATGATTAGGTAAACTCCTTTCCAGACCAAAATTAGTGATGGTGCTGATGCCTGGGCCTCTGGAGGGCTGCTTGCGCCGATGAATACAGCTATGTACTTTGAGTTGGGAAGATCCCCTGGAGAAGGGAAAGGCTACCAACTCTAGTATTCTGGCCTGGAGAATTCCATGAACTGTCCACAGGGTCGCAAAGAGTCAGACACGACTGAGAGACTTTCACTTTCACTTTTCTTTTCTTCACTTTGATCAAAAGTGCTCTTGTTGAATTAGCTGAAAATGTGGACTATGCTTATTACATGGGAAGTGGGATTGGATCCTCTTCTTGGCAGTGGCAAATACTTTGTGCACTCAAATGACAGAACCTACTCTGTCTCTTCTCCTTGCATGGGGAGCCCTTGCCCTGAGTGCCCCAGGAAACCCTGCTTCCTGCTCTGCTTGCCTTTCTTCTTCTTGCCTTTTCCTCACCTTCACCCTCTACTTTTGGCCTCTTTTTCTGCTTTTTTCCTTTGTGATTTCTTGATGCAGTTCAAACCCTGGCCACCTCTGTTCCTCGGATTTGCTCTGTCTGCTCAGTCCACCTCAACTCTTTCTTCCCACATTGAGAAAACATAGCACATTTATTTGCCAATTGGAAGAACAAGAAACAAGTACTCCGGCCCATTCAGTTTCATATATGTCGGCTCTCAGTGTGTTCTTTCGAATAGTGTGGAGAGATGGAAACACGTTTGACAAGGGGTCCAAGGCCAGGGTTGGGCAATCAATTACCTGATGGCTTTTCTAAGGCTCAGGAAAGAACAGTTGTTCCTCTGCTGAGTTTGATGATTCTTTGTTTTCCATTTCATTGCTCTTTGCTTTTTTATTTTCTCCTTCCATTTCCTTTGGGTTTTGCTGTTTTTTTTTTTTTTTTTTTAATTTCTTGTTTTAGATTCATACCGTAACACCGTCAATATCTCACTGACTTAACACACGAAGAGTTTATATTTTCTCACATGCAAAGTCCATGGTGGGTGTTCCAGGATGGAAAACACTCTACCATGGCCCTGCTCCAACCAATGACTCAGGGACTCAGGCCACACTTCTGTCTCTGGTTTTTCCAACTTGGGGCTTCAAGCTTTCCCTGGCATTATCCATCTGGTAGACCGGGGTATGAGACATGAGAAAGTGAAACTGAGTAGTTAACTATGTTGGCCTAGAAATGACAGTCGTGGCCACCTTACTACAAGGGAGGTTCGGAAAGGGATATTGGTGAGAACTAATGGTCTCTGCCATGTTCCCTAAGTTGGATACTTAGTTCATTAATATATGATTTTTCTTGTCTAATGTTAACACTCAAGGCTATAAATTTCCTTCGAAGCATTACTTTTGCTACATTTTACAAGGTTTGGTGTGTAATGTTTTCATTACCATTTAATTCCAACTAATTTAAAATTTCTGTTATTATTTAGTCTTTGGTCCACACATCATTTTTAGGTTTATATATTTTTATGACATTGAGATAGGGAAGGATTTCTTATATAAGACAATAAAAAGGCCAACTATAAAAGACAACATTGAGACTTCCCTGGAGGTCCAGTGGTTAAGACTCTGTGCTTCCAAAGCAGGGGCTACAGATGTGATCCCTGGTCAAGGGACTAAGATTCCACATGCCACACAACTTGGCCAAAAATAAATAAAAAATTGAGGGAAGATAGCAAATCTTAAAGATTAGTCTAGAGTATATGAATAATCCTTACAAATTGGTTAGAGAAAGACAAATCAGTACAAAAATGAGCAAAAAACATTTCACACAAAACCCTGCAAATCATCCACATGCACGTGAAAAGCTACTCATTATTCATCAGGGAAGTCTAAGTCAAAACCACAGGGAGATAGTCTTCCGTATCTAACTGATTATCAGAAATGGAGTAACTGAGACATGCTAGGGGGATGTACTCAGAGGATCATGGCTGGTACGAGGTTGACTTAGCAGTGAATGCTCATACTGTCGATCTAGCAGTTTCACTCCTGGGAATATATGCTGGAGAACAAATGCTAACTACTTGAGATGTGAATGGGCTTCCCAGGTGGCTCAGTGGTTAAGAATCCACTTGCCAATGCAGGAGACTCCAGAGACCTGGGTTCGATCCCTGGGTTGGGAAGATCCCCTGGAGGAGGGATAGGCAACCCACTCCAGTGTCTTATCTGGAGAATCTCATGGACAGAGAGCCTACACTCCATGGAGTTGGATTGCAAAAGAGACACGACTGAGCGACTAAACATGCACGCAGGAGACATAAATACTAACAGGTCAAAGCTTGATTCCTCCTAAGCTCTTATCCCAGTAAAGGAGGTGGGCTCCTGCAGAGCTCCACAGAAGCTAACTATGACCTGTCATTTAGGGCAGTAAAATCTGATCATGTGCAAGGCTTCGAACCTACTTAGCTGGGTCTACCAGGGGAACGGACGGTGGGTTCTTCCCTGACCACTGATGGTAAGGGAGCAACTCTGCGGCTCAGCTGCAATCCTGCACCCTGATCACGCCAAGGGAGGGCCTGCTGCTTCCTTAAAGATGAAGCTTGAAAGCCCACAGATCTAAGGACTCTCTTCCAGAGACCGAGGGTGGGCTCTGTCGGACCTCTGTCTGCTGCTCTCCATGAAACTGACAGCAGGACCCACATTCCTTCTGCTGCTTTTCCTGAGGGTCCTCAGCACATGGTCTCTAAAAGGTCTGTTCGTGCTTGCTTGGCCACCTGCCTTTGTTTACAGAACCACCAGCTGATGTCCATCAGCAAAAAATGTTTATACTGTGGCTTATTCTTAAAATGGAACAGTCTGCAGCCAGTGAAAATGAATGAATGATAGCTGTTCACATCAAAGAGATGAATTTTATCAATGTAATGTTGAGTGGAAAAAGTAAGTACCAGAATGCAGCATATAGTGTAACATTCCTTATCATATTCTAAGACAGGCAACACCAAAGAAAATATTATTTAGACATAATGTATAAGTGAAGAGAGAAAAGAGAGGGGATGAAAATATTTAGTTTGAGCTGTTGATTATCTTTTGTGGGATGGCAAGAGCATAGGAAATGAAGGAACCCACTGGCAGATGTACATAATGAATTCTCGTATTAACTCAGCTCTCTCTGGAGTCAAGGATGAAAGTATTGATGCTTTAATTGCAAGTTAAAGCTCAGGGCAACTGGAGTGAGAAGAAAAGGAAGGGAGGCAGAAGATGTGAAGCAACACAGTGTTATGGGCTGAATTGTGTCTCCGCCACAAATTCATGTATTGAAGTCCTGACCCCAGTATCTTAGAACAGAACTAGATTTGGGGATCAGATCTTCAAAGAAATAATGAGGTCTTACTCAGTTAGGGTCCAAGTAGGATGACCCTACTTGGGTCCCTCAGTGTTGTGTCCTTATAAGAGGGAATTTGGACACAGACATGTATGTGCACAGAGAAAGGACCATGTGAAGACATAGGGAGAAGGTGGCCGTCTACAAGCCAAGGGGTGAGACCTCAGTAAAAAACAACCCCGCTGACATCCTTATCTCAGACTCCTGGGCTCCAGAACTGTGAGACAATAAATTCCTGCTGCGTAAGTTGCCCAGTCTGTGGGACTTTGTTAAGGCATCCTGAGCAGACTAAAACACAAAGAGATACCCACAGTCACTTCTCAGATTACCCCAGAAGACACACAGCAGGTCTCCAGGCAACTATGCTCCACTCAGTGAGGCTCATCTGGAATCTCTAAAGGGGGAGGCTGAAGGGAGGATTTATCTTCTGGGTCAGGGCAGCCTGTGGGAAGTCCGTGTACTTTTTTGTTGTGTCACCTACTTCTCTTTAGTGAGTGCTCAAAATGCCAGCCCCCATGCCATGCAGTGTAGCCTTTCACCTGAGTCCACAAAGGGCAAGAATAGCTGGATATGCAGGAGGTTGGCCTGGTTGGCCATGGTCAGTGGTTAAGGAGACGCTCTGCCCTGACTGGCCCTGGACAAGGGACTCCAGGAGCCCAGCTGGGTTGGATTTTGTGACTCATCAGTCATATGCTAGTCCTTGGTTAGGATAGTGGGTCTGTAGGTATTCATTTTATTATTTTTAAAATAAAATCTAAAAAGTAAGAGGACAATGATGGTAATGATGATGTACAAAGAATCAAAGGCTAAATGATGCTTAATTCAATCCTGTGTTTCTGAGTATGTGTGTTTTTCTGTTCGAAAGAGAATAGCAGCTGCTTTTCAATTCTGAGAATCCCTTACTCTTCCTTACATCCAGGAAATTGGTTGGTTATTTTAAAAAGCTAATTTAAACCTATTTGGGGGACAAAAGGGGTCAAATATCTGGTAAAAATTCAACTATTATGTCTCTGACCAGTTTTATTCATGAGCTATTCTTTCTTTTTTTTTCATTTAATTTTATTATTTTATTGTTTCCCAAAGTTTCAATTTTTTTTTATTGGGATGTAGCCAGTTGACAATGTTATGGTAGTTTCTGGTGAACAGCAAAGGGACTCAGCCATACATATACGTTTATCCATTCTCTCCTAAACCCCCCACCCAATGTTAAAAAAAGAATGTACATTTGATTATAGAAAATATTTGTCATTAAATAAGGCCTAATAAAGTAATCGAATACATATGTTCCTAATTTCCACTGCTTGCCAGGTTCTTATGTTTCATTAAAAACTCAAGAATTGTTGCATGTGCACGTTCAAGTCTGTTGTGAATTACTCACATGCCTTCAACAGGCAACAATCCATGGTTATCATGGACCCTGAACATGGCAAACATTCCTACTTTTCTTAACATTCCTTTCCTACTGCCTCGATTCGTAATGTACACAGTGAAACAGCTTTCTTTCATTTTCTTTGCAGCAGTGCCTTCGTTATTTCATGAGTTATGTAAAGCTGTGCACCCTGCGGTTGGCTTATTCTTTTCTAACTTACTCTCCTTTGGAAGAGAGTGGACTACTTGATGTATTGATACAAAGGCTAAAAAAGTCATTGATGCCCAGTGCTGGTCATGGTCATTGCAGGAAACAGATGGCACCCTTGAAAGGGTCACGGGTGAGTCTCATGAATGGGTGATTTGCAGAAGTGCCAGTAGATGCAGAGATTCCAGAAGGGGTGGTGAAGCATCCCAGACTCAGCAAGAGGATGGAGGGTTAGGGGAGGGGCAGGTCCCCGGAACCCAGGGAGAATGTGGCAGCTGGAGTAGGGGATACCCATCAGGAGCCATGACCTTTGGTAGAAGATCTCTGCCAGTGCAGAGGAGGTGGATGGAGAGAGAGAGAGAAAGAGAGGGGAGAAAATGAATCCTGACCTTTCTCTCCTTCTGTCAGTTCCCCCCTGATTGGCAGGACCCAAACAGAAGCCAGAGGGCTGAAGAGCCCTAGTGATGGAGTGATCCATGGAGAGCAGCTTCCTTGGCTCTTGGCATTGGTAGGAGGTTCGAGGGAGCGCAGGGTAGAACTGAAGGGACAAGCAGAAAGCGTCTGACACACTTACAGGGCAGTTCTCCAGGGCTAAACACATTTTTAATCATTCAAGAAGTACCTTACTCTCCATGTTTTGATAATTGCCATATTTGTCAGGAGACTTTTTTTTCCCCCTTTAAAATTTTAGGTTTTAGTGACTTGGTCCAATTTCAAAAGGGAAGCACTCCCCAGGGGGACCTTGCCTTTGGGCTTCAGGGGACGGTTGTTACCATGTTTGATCCTGGGGACAAACAGGTGGAAGGATGATGTCTGAAACATGTGCTCTTTGTTAGGGAGGAGGGACACAGGAGGGCGGGATGCTGATAATTTCTTATGAATCTTTGTGACCCTGGTACTGGGAAAGATTGAAGGCAAAAGATGGAAGCGGCTGAAGATGAGATGGTTGGATGGCATCATCTACTCAATGGACATGAGTTTGAGCAAGCTCCAGGAGATGGTGATGGACAGGGAAGCCTGGCTTGCTGCAGTCCATGGGGCCAAAGAGTCGGACATGACTGAGAGACTTAACAACAATGATGATAAGGACTTTAAAATTAGTTTTAAATGGAAGGTTTGGGGATTGCTAGTCTGCAATGCAGCAAGGTATATTTGGCAAATACCATATGATCTCACTTATATGTAGAATCTTAAAATAACACAAACCAAAAAACAACTCAAGCTGATAAACGTAGAGAACAGATTCAGTGGTTCCCAGAGGTGGAGAGTTGAGGGTGAGCAAAATGGGTGAAGGGAATCAAAAGGCGCAAGTTTTCAGTTATAAAATAGGTAAGTCTTGGGATTTAATGACAGCTATAGTTAGTAATCTTATACTGCATATTTAAAAGTTGCTAAGAATGTAGATCTTAAAAGCTCTTGAGAGAGAGAGTGAAGTCACTCAGTCATGTTAGACTCTTTGCAGCCCCATGGACTGTAGCCTACCAGGCTTCTCCATCCATGGAATTTTCCAAGCAAGAATACTCGAGTGGGTTGCCATTTTCTTCTCCAGGAAATCTTCCTGACCCAGTGATTGAACTCTGGTCTCCCACATTGCAGGCAGATACTTTACCATCTGAGCCACCAGGGAAATTCTGGAGCCCCCCAGAAAAGTTCTCGAGAAAAAAAATGTTGTAATTATGTTGGTGATGAGTGTTAACTAGACTTACTGTGGTGATGGTTTCATAATACATACAAATACTGACTCACGTTGTACACCTAAAACTAATATAAGGGCATATGTCAATTATATTTCAAAGAAGAAAGATGCCGTTTTTAAGAAATGTAGATATTGCAAGATGGAAAAGACGCAGAGCTCTGTTCCATAAACTTAGCTGCTTTTTCATTGTGCATTTTTCTTTTCAAAGAATTCTGAGAGCTAGATAAATGGAGGGAAGTAGATGCATATAAACAGGATTAAGCATTTGAGTGAGTCTTTAGTTTGGATGGGGTAGGATTATTTTCCTTCCTCAAGAAAAGAAGAAAGTTCCTAGGATGTATGTATCCTGAAGAGTTTATTTGGTGTTTCATCTTCCAAGGGGTCTTCCCAACCCAGGGATTGAACCTGTGTCTCCTGCGTCTCCTGCATTGGCAGGCAGATTCTTTACCACTGAGCCATCTGGATTGAACCCGTGTCTCCTGCATCTCCTGCATTGGCAGGCAGATTCTTTACCATTGAGCCACCTAAAGAGTCTATTTGGAAAGACATTGTTCCTGCCACTCATACTCTCCTTTCCCTAGAAGGTTGTCATTCTCTGTCACTTGGACAGCGTTCCTTGCAGACAAGACTGTGGGGGAGCCCTGGACCTACCCTCCTGTGTAAATCACCAGGGGCTGAGACTTGCTTCTGGATACTGTTATATCATAAAACCAAAACACTGGCAAGACGAAAAGTCTAAAATCTGAAAGTAATGCTCAAACAGGCTCACAATAGATGTTGAGCAGATTTGGGGAAGATTTAAACAAAATCAGATTCCAAACATCTAAAATTTGGAGGGAAAAATATTTCTAGAGCCAGCCCTCTCCAGGTGTGCTGTTCCCAGGAACAGTGAGGGGCATGGTGCATAGAATACAAGAGTAAGGCAGAGGTGTCCTTAAATTCCCATATCACCAGATTTTATGTCTTCTTACAAGTGGATAAGGGAGGGGACATCATGAACACACATCACGAGGTCAAAGGAGTTTCCCACACTGAGCTGTGATGTGTTGGCTCCTGAAGGGCAGGCAAGTCTTAACTTTCTTATTATCTCCTGGAATTCTAGAAAATTGTCTGACACATTCTGGTGGTAGCTTCATACACATCTCTTGAATTTGATTATTCAGGAGGAGGAGGGGCTCAGAAGATATTAGTAATGTTGATGTGCCTTGTGGAAAGATCCACCGCTTCTTTATGGGTTTGGCAATTGCAGTTTTATGTAAATATTTTATAACCACTGCTTTGTGGAACTTTGGCAGATTTCTGGCTTGCTAACCGAGCAGTAACAAGGCTAACATTGTTTTATAATTAGGTTTAGGACTTCCCACCTCCTTAGACTAAGGCAAGGAAATTCCAAAATCCCTGCAGGTGCTAGCCTATCAAGAATTCCTGAAAGCAAAACAAGACAAAGAAATGGAGTCGGCCATGATTCCACAATTACGGTTACTGTCAGAAGTACAAGGGCAAGACTATTTTTTTTTTTCATTGAATGGAACTTATTATTCTGTGGAAAAATAACCAACCCCCCAAAACTCTCAAGAGACATACTTAGGAACCTTCCAATAACAACTTTCTGCCATGATCCTATTGTTTCTGTCAACTTGGCTGCTCCTCAGTCTTTAGTCATGAAATGTAATTTCATTTCTGGAATCTCAGAAAGATGTAGGTGATAAGATAAGCCCCAAAGCTATGAGGTTTCTTGCAAAAATGTAAAGTCATCATCTTTTGCACAGAAAATGTAACAGCTTTCTTTCTGCTCTTTATGCAGCATACTGGAGTAGTTTACAAGTTAGCAAGCTTCAGGTTTTGTGGATCTTTGGTTTTAAATCCCTTTTACAGGAAAAATATTTGCCAGGCTTGGTAGGCAGCCTAAGGGAGACCTCCAGTGATCTCCATCACTAAGTGTTGAACCCCATGTGTAATTTCCTCCCACCCTGAAAAGAGAGGACCTGTGATAGCAATAGTGATATAGTGGAAAGGACAGCTTGTGGTTTTTGAGGTAGGTCATTGGAGATGAGGACGCTTCCACCTTCTTCTCTCTTGGACCACTCAACCTGGGGGAAGCCAGCTGCCATGTTGTGAGGATACTCAAGCAGTCCTGTTACAGAGAGGACCACGTGCTGAGAAACTGAGGTTCCCAGCAGCACTCAGCACTGACTCACCAGCCATGAGAGTGGGCCAGTTAGGAGGTGGATCCTCTGGCCAGTCAAGTCTTCAGATGACCACAGCCCCAGCTGACACTGTGATGGTAACCCCACATGAGATCTGGAGTCCCTCAACTGCTCATCCCCAGATTTCTGACTAATATAAACAGGATGAGAAAATAAATGGTTATGGCTTTTCCAAACTGTTATATTTTAGAGGATTTGTTCTACAGCAATGGATAACAGATACTAAGTGATGATTATGAGCTAGAAATTAGAGTCAGTCATTAAGAATAATGAGAATAGGACCTGAGATGAGACACAAGTTCAGATAAAAAGTGTTTCTTCACTGCATAATTTTTACTAGGATTTTAAAAATCAAGGGGATGCAAAGCTCTTGAGTTTGAGAAGCCTGCTTTGTAAGCAGTGCATGAGTTACAGCAGGGCTTGAGTGAGTGAAGGATGAAATAAGAAATGGGGTAGGGAGAGAAGGGACTTCCCTGGTAGCTCAGCTAGTAAAGACTCCACCTGCAATGCAGGAGACCCCACTTCAATTCCTGGGTTGGGAAGATCCCCCAGAGAAGGGATAGCCTACCCACCCCAGTACACTCCAGTGTTCTTGGGCTTCCTTGGTGGCTCAGATGGTAAAGAATCCACCTGCAATATGGAGAACCTAGGTTCAATCCCTGAGTTGGGATCCTCTAGAGGAGGGCACAGCAACCCACTCCAGTATTCTTGCCTGGAGAATCCCCATGGACAAAGGAGCCTGGCAGGCTACAGTCTATGGGGTCACAGAGAGTCGGACATGACTGAGCAGCAACTAAGCACAGCACAGGGAGAGAAGACATTTGGTTTTTAAATTCTTACAATCTCATTAGTAACTTGGGCTCTGAAGGTAGATTTAGGTAATCAAAAACTAATCCTTGAAGAGTGAAATACCAACCAACATACATTCATCTGAAAAATGCAGAGGCTGTCAACTGAGGCTGTCAAGGCTGAATTCTTGGTGGGATGTCACTCATTGCATGCCTACTCACGGTAGAAATTGAACATGCATTCCTGAGGGGCTTAGAAAAAACAATCCAAACTCCTTCAAGACAGAATTTCCGGTAACTACTACCAACTATTCGAAACTGTCATAGATAATAACGCTTTTAAGGGGTAGTAGAATTTGAAATAGGATTTGTTGTAATCCTTCCTTAGAATATAGCCAGGAAGGGAGATTCCATTGCAAGACCAGAGCCTAGAATTATGAAACCACAGACTTCCACTCATAACAGTTTGGGCCCCTAGCTACTACGAAGAACCCTCTTGCTACACAACAAATAAATCTTGCATTCATCATCGTGAAGATATTTTATAAGGCTCTGGAATATTTGTAATGATGCGTGAGCTCAGAATGAGGAGAATGGACAAGGAAGTGTTCCTGAGGGCAAACTCTTACATTAGTCCTGACATGTGGAGCCTAAGCCTTGTCTGTATAACACAGAGTCTCACCCAGTAGGACACAGAGGAGGCAAAGGTGGCCCCAAGTCATCACTCAGCTCTTAGCAAAAGCAAACACACACCCTCTTTGGCAGAGGCCTGAAGGAAAGAAAGGAGAGAGGATCAAGTAAGAACACACAGGTAGCTTCAAGGATATTGTGATAGTCTAGCTTTTAAATTGCAGCATGGATTGTGTTTTCATTTACATCATTAGTTACCTAGAGTTTGCACATGTAATTGTGTACCATTTTTATTTAAACCAAATAAAATGCCTCCCTTACCTGTCCCCACAAACAAGAACCACAGGACTGGAAAAGGTCAGTTTTCATTCCAATTCCAAAGAAAGGCAATGCCAAAGAATGCTCAAACTACTGCACAATAACACTCATCTCACATGCTAGTAAAGTAATGCTCAAAATTCTCCAAGCCAGGCTTCAACAGTACGTGAACTGAGAACTTCCAGATGTTAAAGCAAGATTTAGAAAAGGCAGAGGAACCTGAGATCAAATTGCCAACATCCGTTGGATCATTGAAAAAGCAAGAGAGTTCCAGAAAAACATCTACTTCTGCATTATTGACTATGCCAAAGCCTTTGACTGTGTGGATCACAACAGACTGAGGAAAATTCTTAAAGAGACGGGAGTACCAGACCACCTTACCTGCCTCTTGAGAAACCTGTGTGCAGGCCAAGAAGCAACAGTTAGAACTGGACATGGAACAACGACTGGTTCCAAATTGGGAAAGGAGTATGTCAAGGCTGTCTATTGTCATCCTGCTTATTTAACTTATAT
The DNA here is from genome assembly GCF_029378745.1 of Bos indicus. NCBI lineage: Eukaryota > Metazoa > Chordata > Mammalia > Artiodactyla > Bovidae > Bos > Bos indicus. The sequence continues at coordinate 91,561,956 of NC_091768.1, read as the reverse complement.
GCAGAGTACATTATGCGAAATGCTGGATTGGATGAAGCACAAGCTGGAATCAAGATTGCTGGGAGAAATATCAGTAACCTCAGATATGCAGATGACACCACCCTTGTGGTAGAAAGTGAAGAAGACCTAAAGAGCCTCTTCAAGAGACTGAAAGAGGAGAGTGAAAAAGTTGGCTTAAAATTCAACATTCATAAAACTAAGATCATGGCATCTGGTCCCATCTTTTCATGGGAAATAGATGGGAAAACAGCGGAAACAGTGACAGACTTTATTTTTTTGGGCTCCAAAATTACTGCAGATGGTGACTTCAGCCTTGAAATTAAAAGATGTTTGCTCCTTGGAAGAAAAGCTATGACCAACCTAGACAGCATATTAAAAAGGAGAGACATTGCTCTGCTGACACAGGTCCGTCTAGTCAAAGCTATGGTTTTTCCTGTGGTCATGTATGGATGTGAGAGTAGGACCATAAAGAAAGCTGAGCGCGGAAGAATTGATGCTTTTGAACTGTGGTGTTGGAGAAGACTCCTGAGAGTCCCTTGGACTGCAAGGAGGTCAAACCAGTCAATCCTAAAGGAAATCAGTCCTGAATAATCATTGGAAGATGAATATTCACTGGAGCTAAAGCTCCACTACTTTACGTACTGATACGAAGAACTGACTCATTGGAGAAGACCCTGATGCTGGGGAAGATTGAAGGCAGGAGGAGAAGGGGATGACAGAGGATAAGACGGTTGGGTGGCATCAGTCTGAGCAAGCTCCGGAAGTTGGTGATGGGCAGGGAAGACTGGAGTGCTCCAGTCCATGGGGTCACAAAGAGTCAGACACAACTGAACGACTGAACTGAACTGAACAAGCACTTGCTTCTCAGGGAAATACATGTGCTTCCCATTCATTCTCAAGATGGATTAGATGTCCCTCCCTCTGTTTTTAAAATACACTGGGCAGATCTCTGACACTGCACTCCCTGAACTGGGCCGTAATTATTTGTTTGTGTATCTGTCAGCTAGTTCAAACAGCTGACTCTGAGATCACCTTTAACCTATTCCTGACACATCCAATGACTGATAACATCCTTGTTGAGTGAAAGAATGAAATAAACGAAGAATGTCAACTAAGGAGTTTGAACTTTATCTGAGATATTGAGGATGCAGGAGAGATGCAATGATTTTAACTCATTTTTGATGACAAAGCATTGATGAGTACAAAGATATGGAAGTACGAGCTGCAGAGGCGAGGAGAGGGCTGGTCCATGGTCCACTTGGTGGAGGAGGTGGGAAGGCTTCTCGGAGGAGGTGTTGTCTGAGGTGAGACTTGAGGACTCAGTCATCCATTCATTTATTCAAAATAGATTTTACTGGGCATGTACTACTGGCTAGGCTGTGGCAGAGGCTAAGGCTGTAAAGATAAACAGACAGACCTCTGAGTGAGGCAATTGGACAGTGGGGGCAGGGCAGACATTCTAGAGGGGAAATGACTCTGTGACTATCTGGGCCATCAGAGAAAGAGGTGTTCGAGTGAGCAGCTGGCATTCAGCATAGAAACAGCATATGTGAAAGTGTAATATGTGAGACTAGACTGAGGGGAGAAATTCATGCACATCCCTTATTTTGAGGCTAAGAATGGGCATGAAGATGGCAGCTACATTCCAGGTATATTCAGCTTGTTATGGGGAAAGATGCTTGAGGTGGGGGGCACCCCAAGTTTTAGCAATCTGTCTTTGAATAGCAGATGGTCACCCAGGGGTGGTTACTGAAATAGTTTTCTTTATATGTGAAATAAGGATGATGATCCCTGAAAAAGGGCATTGAGTTTTCACTCTAACAGTGTGTTTTTGTTGATCTGGAGGAAGGATGATGTTGCTGACCATTTATTTTTTTCTTTTTGGGAGAACATGTGGCAATGCAAGGTAGGCAGGAGGTGATGTTGCTTTCGGAATTCTCATCAAGAGCATACGCATCAATGCCTTGGGCAAAAAGAGCAATTTACTTTCCCATTTACAATAGGGTAGACAGTTCTTGCTTTGTGCAGGACCATAGGTACGATCTTGTAGACCGACACATTGCAAAGTGATCTTAATAATCAAGGGGCAAAGTTATAATTCTTCTGTGAACTCTCAAATTTATTTGTCAGAACATCAAACGCTCCCTTTCTGTAAGTTATGAATATATTGATGTTGTCAATTGATTGCTCAATCATGTCCAATTCTTTGGGACCCCGTGGACTGTAGCCTGCCAGGTTCCTCTGTCCATGGGATTCTCCAGGCAAGGATACTGGAGTGGGTTGCTATTCCCTTCTCCAGGAGATCTTCCCAACCCAGGGATTGAACCTGGGTCTCCTGCACTGTAGGCAGATTCTTTACTGTCTGGGCCACCAGGGAAGTCCCGTGGCTTCCCTCGGACTATAGAGAAACGAAAAAAATTGTAAAATTGATGTATGTATGTATGGTACATATATATTTATATTTAGTACCCAGTAATTTCAAATGTTAGAAAGATTGAGAATGAAAATATTTTATTTCTTTGTAAAAGCTATGTCAAGAATAGTTTGTACGGCTTGCCTTCTTTGGATCTTTTCTCCGTCTTAAAGAATTGTTATACTCCTTTTAAAATTTGAAGCAACTCTCAGCATTTTATCCTTTGTGTGTTAATGAGGAATAGCTCTCAGAGTTCTTTCAATTGCCGTTGTTTTCTGCCTACATCACTTTGCTTCCCTGTTTTGCGTCTCAGCTGCGTCCTCACTCATCGTGACTAACTTCATCCTCCTTAATCTTCTGGCTGCATGTCTGAAGTCTCAGGAACCAAGGCCACATCTATGTTCCTATGATCGACTCTTTCTTCTCTAACCCTGCATTTGCTTGGAAATTGACTTCCAGCCTTATTCCTTCTTATTTCTTTGCTGCACTTTAGCGTTTGCACATTTCACTGTCCACTTTGGTACACACCTTGCTGGCTCTGTGTGATCTGAATAACAACAGATGCACAGTGACCCTCATTGATAAGACTGTGGTAGAAGTCAGATCACTGCTCTTGGTGTGTGCCTGCTAGTTACGTAGTGATTAGGGGACGGAAAGCCTAGCCGTGAAGTTTATGCAGTCGCCCGCAGTTAATACACTTCAGTAACCTGCTATTTGTGCCATGTAATTGCACATCTGGTGTCATCTAATTAAAACATAGAAGTTTAGGCATATTGGAACTGTTGCATTATATAATTTTGTGTATATGTAAAATTTCTTTATCTGGATGTGTTTTATTTCTTACTTTTTGATAAGGAAAATCATATTAACACAATAAAACCACATATATTATCACCTTGGGGCTTCCCTGGTGGCTCAGCGGTAAATAATCCACCCACAGTACAGGAGACACAGGTTCGATCCCCTGGATCGGGAAGATCCCCTGGATGAGGGCATGGCAACCCACTCCAGTGTTCTTGCCTGGAGACTCCCCCTGGACAGAGACCCCTGGCTGGCTACAGTCTACAGGGTCGCAAAGAGTGGACATGACAGAAGCGACTTAGCATGCAAGCACATGTTATCATCTTAATACAAAATTTTAAGTTTATTTATAAAATGCTATCGCTGCTGTTAAGTTAATCTCTGACACCATTTCTCCTTCCATCCAAATACTAACCAGGGCCTACCCTGCTTAACTTCTGGGATCAGATGAGATCAGGCGCGTTCAGGGTAGTATGGCCTTAGGCCCATTTCTTCAGGCTTCTTTTTCTGGGTCACAAATGATCCCAGTAGCATTTTCCCCCATGCTCATAATTTTAAAAACTGAGGTGTCCCTTACAGATGTGACCCTGAATTCCACATTCAACTTCATGTTAACTTACTCTTAGATGCACTTTGCTGCCAGTCACAGCCTTATAGTTATAGTCTTAGTTTGGACTCAGTTTTTCAAACAGAGCCAGGGTTTTCTGGCTTTGTTTTCCTTCTCCCAGTGCCTGTGAGGGTTTTTCTGTGAATTCCCGCCAGGAGCAAAATGTGCAGATTCCAGAGAGAGATGCTTGGACCACTCTGCAGGAGGGCTGTCTGGTGTTGGCTGCTCAGATCCAGGGGGCTTGCGCAGCCTTTGATGGGAACTGGAGTTCTGTCTGGCTCAGTGGTGGTGCTTGGGGTATGTTTTGTGAGCTTAGTCACGCGTTTGGTTCCTTCTCTGTCCCTGCTTGCTGTCTGGAAGGATATCAGAGCAGCATGGCCCAGGGGGTCATGCAAGGCTGAGAACAGTGAGCCTGCAGGAAGATGCCCTGGAATTTTCTCCATGAAATGCAGAGCTTAGCATGTGTGCGTGCTAAGTCACTTCAGCCATGTCCAACTCTTTGCAGCCTATGGATTACAGCCCGCCGGGCTCCTCTGTCCATGGGGTTCTCCAGGCAAGAATACTGGAGTGAGCTGCCATCTCTGTCTCCAGCAGAGATTAGAGCCACAGTCAGCTCTGTAGGAAAACAAACAGGGTTAGATCTGCCCCACAGCTAGGATACTGATGATAAACGGTGGAACTTTTCTATGAAAGTTTTCACTGTAGAAATCGCTGACTTGAGAGTTGAATGATGTTAAGCCCTGGGTGGTTTTTTTGCCCAACTTGTAGGGGAGAATAGTCTTTTCAATATCCAGTCTCTGGGGTTTCTCATGCTTCTCTGCTCTCTGGCTGTCATAGTGTGAGCCCTAAATCTAACTGGTTTGGCTCTGATGTTCAATTTTTTCTCCCAATTACAATCAACATGTGAAAATCTCCTCCACTTTACTTGGGTCTGCAGAAATTTAAATCAGAAATGCCACGTTAAAAAAAAAAAAAAAAAGACTCAGCTATATTTTACCTTGTTTCAATGTTTGTGGCTACCTAGATTTCCTGGGTGTGAAGAACCTGTTCGGAACATATTGTGGTAAAGAATCTGCCTGTAGTGCAGGAGACGCAGAAGACACTGGTTCAGTCCCTGGGTCAGGAAGATCCCCTGGAGGAGGGCATGGCAACCCACTCCAGTATTCTTGCCTGGAGAATCCCATGGACAGAGGGGCCTGGTGGACTGCAGTTGAAAGGGTCACAGAGAGTCAGACACGACTGAGCAGAGAGAGAAAGAGAGGGAAGGCAGTAACAGCATAATGATTGAGAAGTTGTAAGTGAATATTTTGGGCTTCAGAAATTTCCTGAAATTCCCTGAGTTAATAGCTGTGTTTCAAACATAATTGAGGGGTGGCATTTTACCAAGAATTATAATCTAAATATACCACAATGTTGTTATAAATATTAAAAAAAAATCTCTGCTAAGTCACTTCAGTCATGTCCGACTCTTGGCGACCCCATGGATGGCAACCCATCAGGCTCCCTCATCCCTGGGATTCTCCAGGCACTCAAAAAAGAGAAAGGCAAAGGCAAAAAATAATGGACAGTGCCTGTATAAAAAGAAAAATGAACCATGTTGTGATTCTGATACTAGGCCCATCTGTATGCATGTATTAGCAGTTCTTTGCATCAGATACTTCTAAGTAGCTTAGAGGGGCTATTCCAGAACTCTTCTTTTCAAGAATCATATTTTCCATCCTGTAATTTTAGATGTCGGAAGAAATATTTGATCTAAAAGAGGAATCAGAATCATTTAAAGTTTTCTGAACAGGATTCCTAACCATATTTTAAAAAACAGTTGGCACATCAGCTTTATAGGTGAAAACATAATAAGACCAATTTGTTTATATTTGTAATAATTAGAGATAATTTCCCTCCAAAGACTGTTGTTTAGATTGATGCCAGTGGCCACAACCAAGGAAAAAACGGAAGAGAAAAGTCAGAAGTCCACAGATCAAATACAGAATCTTAATTTTTAGTTCCTCAGTGCTGCCTTGTTAATTAATGACTGCATATCTCAGCTCGCAAAGTTCTTGGTGACTCATATGGGTGAAGAATCTGCAGTGCAGGAGACCAGAGTTCAATCTCTGGGTCATGACGATCCCCTGGAGAAGGGAGTGGCCACCCACTCCAGTATTCTTTCCTGGAGAATCCATGGACAGAGGAGCCTGGTGGGCTACATGTAGTCCATGGGGTCACAGAGTCAGACACCAATGAGTGACCAACACTTTCACTTTCTCTCCCAGCTCATATATTCAGACCACAGTAATAGATTCTAGGACACCTGGCCACTAGTTTGGCATTGCCACTAATTCTGTGAATGTAGTCAAGATGCTTCTTCTTCTTTGTTTCTTTTGGTCTTGCGGCCTGTAGGATCTCAGTTCCTGGTGTGGAATAGTCACGGTGAGGTTAGTGGCTGCCATCCTGGACACTGTAAATCATGAGACATTTCTGTCTTTGCAGGAAAATTCTGTTGAAGGAAGAAACTAGAGGTAGAGTTTTCCTCAAGTATAACTGAATTTGGGTGTTTGAACAAAACCTCTGACACTCATTTCTTTCTACCTTTCAACTATTTTTCTATTGTGTTGGCTCCGTTTTCATTCCAGCAAGGTGGCCATAGTGACTGTAATCTCACATCTTAGCAAACTTAAGTTCAGCATGAAAGAGCTTCTCTTTCCAAGAACTCCTGTGCAAATGCTGGAAGCTGGCTGACTGGACCTGCTCAGATCACAAGGAAGTCTCTGATTGGCTTAGGCCTAGTCACATGCTCTAGCCCTGGGCTCTGGACCATTAATGAAACACAAAGGAGCATAAAGGATAAAACAAGCTGACAGAAGAGTAGGTACAGCAGTTTTAAGAAACAGAAGCAGACATAAAGTCTTAAAGTATGTTTCTACAAAGCATCAGACAATATCCTATGAACAACAAAAAACACCTAAAATGAAATTACTTAGAGGTGCAGGGAAAAAAAAAGGTGGGCAAAGATTAGAAAACAGACCCAAGAAAATGGGTAATGACGGTATTAGTTTCGGATAAGATAAATTTCAAGGCAAAAGCATTGGGTAAGACAGAATGTCATTTTAGATGAAAGATACAGTCTACAAGGAAGACATAATACTCAAAAACCTATGCTATCCCAAGTACATGAACCTGAAACATATTATACAACATCTACTGGATATATAAGAAGAAATTGACAAATACCCGATGTCATCAAAGTTAACAAATGTCCCTCAGTCTTTGACAGATCAAGCAGACAAAGTAAATAAAGGTTTAAAAAGCATGACATAATTTGAAAGTAGAAATAATAGATGTAAATTATTTACAGTACAAAGAACTGACCTTTTAAAAAGCATTCATGGGACATATATGATAATTAATCATAAACTCAGATAATACAAATCTATTTTACATAGCATAAATTGTACATCTTACAATCTAGTTATTATTTTGTGGTAGATCTAGAGATAAATAGCAAAACAATGATTAAAAAATGATCAGTGCTCCAAACTTAAAAAAGCAAACCAAGACATCCCCACTAATGACTTTCGGGTTTAATATTGATACTATTTTTAGCTCATTCTTTTGTTTTCAAGGATCAGAGATTCTTGTAATTTATCTCAGGAATAGGGGAACAGATTGCTACGCTACGGGAACTAGAATAGGAGGAAAAATGCCTTTGGAACCCAGCTCCCTGCTTCTCTCTGTTAGGGGGGCATCTTTGTGTCCCCCTCTTCTTTCCTCCTGCCCTGAACCCCAATCCCTGTTGCAGGTACAGAAAAGAAAAATTAGGTTAAAGTCATGTGTTGCATTTCTTTCCTCAAACAAATGCATAAATCTGCTTTCACATTTTTGTGTGTGACTTGGTTGAGGTGAGTCAGCATCCTTGTGTCCAGGAAAATCCCAAGGCAAGCACAAAGTGGAGTTTCTTTGTCATAAGGATGGGCCTGATCCTGGACGTTGGTGAATTTACAATGTTACAGGCATGAAATTAAAAGACACTTGCCTCTTGGAAGGAAAGCTACAACAAACCTAGACAGCATATTAAAAAGCAGAGGTATCACTCGGCCAACAAAGATCCATATAGTCAAAGCTATGGTTTTTCCAGTAGTCATGTATGGATGTGAGAGTTGGATCATAAAAAAGGCTGAACCCCAAAGCACTGACACTTTTCATCTATGGTGCTGGAGAAGAACTCTTGAGAGTCCTTTGGACTGCAAGGAAATCCAACCAGTCAATCCTAAAGGAAATCAACCCTGAATATTCATCAGAAGGACTGTTGCTGAAGTTAAACCTGCAATATTTTGACCACTTGATTCAAAGAGCTGACTCACTGGAAAAGGTCCCGATTATGGGAAAGATTGAGGGCAGGAGAAGGGGACGACAGAGGATGAGATGGTTGGATGGCATCACTGACTCGCTGGACATGAATTTGAGCAAACTCTGGGAGATGGTGAAGCAAACTCTGGGAGAGGAGTCTGACATGCTGAAGTACATGAGATCACAAAGAATCGGACATGACTGGGCAGCTGAACAATAATAGCAGGAGCCAGCCCTCCAAGCAGTGACTGGCTTTTCATGGCTGCACCAAGGGAAACAGACACATCATGTTATTCTAACTTCTGTGACAGCGAAGTTAGAACATTATAGATGGTTAAATTGTCAAAATAATTCTTGAAGACACAAACAAGTTACCTTGAAAATAACCTTCTAGTTTGTCATATTCCCTTTAATATCAAGAAAAAATGAGGCATTACTGTGTTTTGCAAGGTTGAATGTGGAAAACAGAAGGAAAAAACTGATTTCTATGGTGACACTCAAAAGAATTTTTACATCTTTTTTCCTACTGTGATATAAAAACCCCACAAATTGCTATTCTAAGTCTCAGCTCATGACCGGTGAAGGTCTGAGACATATTTCACCACCTTCCTTATGCTTCAAAGGCTTAATGGGAAGATTGAGAGGCTGCTGTGTCTGGCTCGCTGATTCAATGACAGCATTTGCCACATGGTGGCAGTGATCAGACCTGCCTGAGGAGTCGATCACAGACTCCTGTGATTCATCTGGATCGTGGAAATCTGATGGTATAAATATGCAGTATCCACTCATGTGAATTACATACAAACTAATAGACCAGTGACAGGCTTCCTTATAGAATGAAACATGTGAAATCCACCCTGTATGCGAGACAGCAAAAAAGACACAGATGTATAGAACAGTCTTTTGGACTGTGGGAGAGGGAGAGGGTGGGATGATTTGGGAAAATGGCATTGAAACATGTATAATATCATATAAGAAACGAATCACCAGTCCAGGTTCGATGCAGGACACAGGTTGCTTGGGGCTGGTGCACTGGGATGACCCAGAGGGATGGTATGGGGAGGGAGGTGGGAGGGGGGTTCAGGATTGGGAACACGTGTACACCCGTGGTGGATTCATGTTAATGTATGGCAAAACCAATACAATATTGTAAAGTAATTAGCCTCCAATTAAAATAAATAAATTAAAAAAAAAAACTGCACTCTGATCGAACACACACACACACACACACACACACACACACAAAATCAAAATAATAAAGAAGTGGCAGATTCCAGATGATAGGATCTGGTTTTCAAAGAATTTTTTTTTTTTTTCAAATCAGTATCTATTATCACCAGTTAGTTATATTCAACAACTATTTCAGCAAATATTTCTTTGGTGTTATATGCAACTCCTGGGGAGGGACAGATGTGTGTCTTTAAGGGGTTACTTGAATCAGGGAGGATGACTTGGCGAGACCCATTAGAGGTGAGGGGGTTGGTTGGAAAGGTATCACAGCTCTGCCGAGGATGAGAGCTGCACGTGGAATGAGGTGGTTGGCAGAGCTGGAAGGAGATTAAAATAATAAAATTTGGTGATTTACTCCTGAGGATAGATAGGGATCTGGAAAACAAAAATCTAGTGTCTCTCTTGCTTTGGCTTGCTGTTGTTTAGTTGCTAGATGTATCCAACTCTTTGCGACCCCATGGACTGTAGCCCGCCAGGCTCCTCTGTCCATGGATTTCCCAGCTGGAAAATACTGGAGTCAGTTGCCATTTCCTTCCTGACTCAGGAATTGAAACCGCAGATTCTTTACTGTCTGAGTTGCCCAGTAATGTCCATATTCTAATCCTTGTGTGTGCCAAGTTGCTTCAGTCATGTCCAACTCTTTGAGACACTATGAACTGTAGCCTGCCAGGCTTCTCTAGAGGTTCATGGGATTCTCCAGGCAAGAATACTGGAGTGAGTTGCCATTCCCTGCTCCAGGAAGGAGATCTCCCCGACCCAGGGATCAGTGCACATATCATTTTATGTCTCCTGCATTAGCAGGCGGGTTCTTTACTACTAGCATACCTGGGAAGTAGTCTATGAATATGTTATTTCACCTGGCAAAGGGACGTTGCAAACATGATTAAGTTAAGGATCTTGAGATGGTGAGATTATTTTGGATTATCCTAGTGGGCCCGGTGCAGTCACAGGGTCCTTACAAAAGGGAGGTCGGAAGGTCAGAGCAAGAGGTGATTTGACAACAGAAGCGGAGGTTGGAGTGATATGGGGACAGTGGGCCGAAAGTGAAGGCAGCCTTTAGAGGTGGAAAAAGCAAAGAAGTGGCTCTCCTTAGAGCCTCCAGAAGGAGTCCAGCCCTGACAGACAGTCTGGAACTTCTGTCCTTCACAGCTGTAGGACAGTAATAGGGCTGTGATGCTTTAAGTCTCTGAGTTTCCGGTGATTTGTTACAAAAGCAATGGGAGGGACTTCCCTGGTGGTCTAGTGGTTGAGACTTTGCTTTCTAATGCAGGGGGTGTGAGGTCAATCCCTGGGTAGGGAAGTAAGATCCCACATGTCTCGGGGCCAAAAGACCAGAACATAAAGCAGAAGTAGTGTTGTAATAAATTCAATAAAGACTTTAAAATGGGCTTCCCAGGTGGTGTTAGTGGTAAAGAATCCTCCGGCCAGTGCAGGAGATGCAAGAGACACGGGTTTAATCCCTGAGTCTGGAAGATCCCCTGGAGTAGGAAATGGCAAGCCACTCCAGTATTCTTACCTGGAAAATTCCATGGGCAGAGGAGCCTGGTGGGCTACAGTCCATGGGGCTGCAACGTGCCTCAAGGTCAAAAAAACAAAACATAAAACAGAAGCAATAGTGTAATAAATTCAATGAAGACTTTAAAAATGGAACACATGAAAAAATTCAAAAAAAGAGCAATGGAAAACTGACGCGTCCACTTACATTGTTTCTTTCCTTCGTCCCTCTTTTCCTTCATTTTTTCAACAAATATTTATGGAGTGTCTGCTACGTGCTGAGCATTGTGAGATATATCAGTGAAGAAGAGACTGGCCTTGGCTTCTAGAAATTTATAGTGTAGAGTGAATTATTATCATAGAAGTACTTCAATTTACTGTATCATGAATTTTTGGACTTGTAGGTTTTGAAGAAACTATCAGTAAGTCCTATGTCTAGACGAAACTTTGTTCTTCAACACTTCTGTCTTCATTCTATACTGTCTCTAGTTGCTAGTAACATCTTGAAAATTCAACAATGTATACTAGAAAACTTGCCACAGATATATGTTTAAAAATATTTCCAGCACCTACCCCATTGCTTGTATGTCAAATTTTTTGATCATCTGTTTTGTGAGAGTCTCTTACCCTGCCTCCACCACTGTCCATCCTTGCAGGCTCCAGACTGTCTGCTGATGGATGGCACTCATACATGGCATGGAAAATCCAGTGGCGCTGAGCCTCTGAGCCATAATCATGGCTGGAAATGTAGGAGATGGGTAAAGAGTACTCAGAAGTGTTAGAAGGAGTCCTTCGGGAGAAGCATTTGTGGCTGAGAGATGCGACCCTCACTTGTCAAAGGCCTGCTTCGCCAACCAGCTACTGTGTGCCTTGGGTGGGCCCTGGCCTCACCTACAGAATATTGGTTTTGTCCTGTCCTCAAAACTGAGTAAGATAAGTATGGCTGAGATGTTGTGTCTCACCTAGGCATGGTCTTCTTCTTATTGATTACTGCTTGATTCAAAGATGGTTTATAAGGTTCTCAACCAATAGCATTGCAGACTCCATGGGATTTGTCAGCAGCTTGCTAAAAGGCTAAAATTGCCCCATTTACCAATTCATTCACCGAAACAGGGAATGGTTATTTTAAACTTTTAATTCACAAGCATAGGGGTTTCTGAAAGCTGATAAAACAACCCATTAGGTGAGACTGATATGGGGATCTTTGCTGGCTAAGAGGAAGACTCCAAAGGAATCAGGTTGGAGCTACTGATTTTCCTATTAAGCAAGTGACTGAGGATTGGGAGAGAAAGAGAGAGAGAGGCCAAGCACCGAGCTTTTACATATAAATAATTCAACCAACATTACTTGATCATTAGATACGCATTGTATATTGGGGTTTATAGTTAAAAAAAATCCATGCCTTTCAAAATCTTCCTTATTTTAACAAGGAGAAGATTTCTGCAGAGAAAAATAATAGAATATTAAGAAATTACATTATATTCAGGATGGTTTTTATTCAAGGAGGCTGGGATCCTTCTATACAACTTACCCCACACCCCTTGGCTTGGCAGGTGAGCTGTGCCCAGTTCCAGCTGTCCTTCTGCTTTTATTTGTTACTTTTCTTTCTCATCAGCTTCAATTATCAACTGTGCCACTGATTCTCCTCCTTACCCAGCTCAATGCTTTCCTTTTCTTGATAAAAATATGTAGAAATGTCCTCTTTACTAGCTTGGAATGAGATTCATAAATGATACAGCATACTTATAAGCTTAAAAAAAAATCCTGTGTGTGTGTTAGTTGCTCAATTGTGTTCGACTCTTTGAGACCCCATGGACTGTAGCCCGCCAGGCTCCTCTGTCCATGGGATTCTCCAGGCAAGAATACTGGAGTGGGTTGCCATTCCCTTCTCCAGGGGATTTTCCCGACCCAGGGATCAAACCCAGGTCACCTGCATTGTAGGCAGATTCTTCACCATCTGAGCCACCAGGAAATCCTTATTTACCTTTAAACTTAAACAAACAAACCATGCAACACAGTACAGTAATTTGACTAAGGGCAGGAGGCCTAGAGCCAGCTTGCTCAGGTTCAAATCCAGTGTCTGCCATGGGACCTTGGGCAAGTTACCTGACCTCTCTGTGCTTTAGTTTCTCCTCTATGAGATGGGGGTAAGAATACCCATCTCAAAGGGTTATTGTGAGGATCACAAGTGAGTCATATGTACAGCTCTTAAAATACATATGGCACACAATAAGCTCTCTGTTACCTCATAATGTCCTCGGTGAGATATAAGGAGGAAATAAAAGTAGTTTATAATAAAATAATTTATATTTTAATATATGAATGCTCAGACATGATCACATTAGCAAAACAAATGAAATAGTCAGACCCTTACTCCGATTCATAAGGAGTAAGTTTTTATTTAAGCAAGATATTCAACTGAGTATTGTTGACATTTGAAAGGATATCTGGCTTTTGAAGAACACCTAACTCACTGTATCCTCATACGTATGTCAAATCTGTGTAACCTGATGGCTACTAACACAAGTGTACAAAAGACTGATTCCATAAGCCAGCCTTCCAGTGCTATTGTGATTTTCTGAAATGGTAACTTGTTCTTTATAAACTTCTAAATGAAAGAGATTTATAGGATACATTCGGAAGTGATGATACTTTAAAGTATATTAAAGCCATGCCAAAAATACTTTGTTTCTAGACTCAGGTGAAAATATACTATTCATCTCTATGAATATCTGTTCGTAAACTGGGCTTCCCAGGTGGCCCAGTGGTAAAGAATCTGCCTAGCAATGCGGGAGACACTGCAGACTTGGGTTCCATCCCTGGGTTGGGAAGATCCTTTGGAGAAGGAAATGGCAACACACTGCAGGATTCCTGCCTGGAGAATTCCATGGACAGAGGAGCCTCGTGGGCTAGGGTCACAGAGTCAGATACTGTTCGCTGCTGTTGTTCAGCCTCTAAGTTGTGTCTGACTCTTCGTGACCCCATGGACTGCAGCATGCCAGGCTCCCCTGTCCTTCACCATCTCCTGGAGTTTTCTCAAACTCATCTCCGTTGAGTCAGAGATGCTGTCTAACCATGTTATCCTCTGCTGCCCCCTTCTCCTGCCTTCAATCTTGAATAGTATATAATAGTAATAAATAATAAATAAAGTAAGGGTAATTATATTGACTAGTGGAAAAGGTTGAAAAAATATTTCAGGTCAGGCAGAAATTAGAGATGATGGCATATGTTTTAGATGGATGTATTTTTTTTTTGGAATCTTGAATATTGATGTATTTTTATGTATCACACTTAACTGATATGCAGTGGCTGAGGTTCAGAAAGTTGAGTTATTTGTATATATGTTTTACCAACATGGCCCTAAATCAGTAACACAGCTGAGGGTTGTGTTCAAAATGTGATCTTGAAATGATTTGCCTGCTTTTGGAATAGGGTTGTTTCTGTCTGAACTGAAAGGATCTAACAAATTCATACTGGTTCAGGTTCACTAGTGGAGCTTAAAAGCTGCCCTCCCAGAGGGATTGACAGTGAAGAGAAGGAAACGTCTTAAAAAGATAGGAATAAACCTGTAATTATGGCATTTCAGCCGCCCAAGAAAGAGTCAGAGATGTTTTATGGATGGTGTTAGGGTGACCCCTGGCATACTACAAATCACAGCTTTCCTGAAAGATAGATTATGTTCTTGGATCTTAGAGTATAAAATTATAGCCCTCACCAGTAAAATACGCATAAATATCAGTTATGAGAATGGTGATTTACTGAGGGCCTTATGCTAGTTTATGGGGATACAATTTTAAAAAACAGTAATCCATCCCTGCTTTCGAAGAGCTGACAGTCCAGTTAGGAAGAAAACTTCCAAACAGGGCAGCTGCACAGTTTGCAGGTCCTAGTTCAAAGTGAGAGCAGGGGAACCCTTGTCTGAGGATTACTGAGAATTTTGAAAGGGTGAGTGTTAAACCAGAATGGGGGCCTTTCTAAGGACCAGGACTTGAGAAGACACATGTCACATGTGCTTATAAACATAATTATAATAAAACATAATTCGAGATTTTGTACAGAATGCTGTGAGAGCAACGAGGAGGGAATAGCTCAGTCTGAAAGATGGGGAATGCTTCCCTGAGGAAATGACTCGTGGGCTGAACCTTGAAGGATGGTAGCTAGGTCTGGCTGAGGGATCAGTCAAGCGGAGCTAAGGGACAGCACTTGCCCTCTGTGTCAGCCCTCTCCACTCCAACCTGAGGATAGGCTTCCCACTTAGCTCTTCTGTTTTGAATTCTTCTTGTGATTTCTTTACACCATGTTCTTGGTCTTTTTGTTGTTGCTGTCAATTTCAAATGTTACCTTTTGACCTCAGAGGACAAGAGGTGAGGGTTTGGCTCACTTGAGAACACCTTCCTCATCCCATGATAATACAATCTCCATCTTCAGTGCTTTAGTGTTGGTTACTTGGGTGACTTCCTCCTGCTCCTTTTTTTGGTGTGTGCGTTTTAGATGCATTAAAAAAATTTTATTTATTTTTAATTGAAGGCTAATTGTTTTACAATATTGGTTTGCTTTCTGCCACACATCAACATGAATTAGCCATAGGTGTATATGTGTCCGCTCCTTCTTGAGCCTCCCTCCCACCTCCTACGCTTTCCCAACCACTCTGTAGGTTGTTACAGAGGCCAGTTTGAGTTCCCTGAGTCATATAGCAAATTTCCACTGGCTATCTGTTTTACATATGGTGGTGTATAAGCTTCCACGATACCCTCTCCATTCATCTCACCCTCTTCTTCCTCCCCCACCCTTGTCCATAAGTCCATTCTCTCTGTCTGCATCTCCATTGCTGCCCTGCAAATAGATTCACCAGTACCATCTTTCTAGATTCCATATATATGCATTAATATACAATATTTGTTTTTCTCTTTGTGACTTCCCTTATCTGTATAATAGGCTCTAGGTTCACCCATTTCCCCCCCCATTTTTTTTATTGGAAAGAAATAGTTTTATAATATTGTGTTAGTTTCTGCTATAACTTGGGTGACCTTTTTAAACAATATGCTTACACTTTGTAAAGATGCCTATGTAGCATCTCCTGACTCTTCACATAGTTAGTACCTCAAAGCTCTCCTTCCACTTCCCAAATTCTCCAGTGGCTCTTTCTGCATTAGTGGAGATGTTCCATACTTGTGCTGTCCAGCCTGGTAGCAACTGGCAAGTCATCTTGAGCACTTGAAATGCAGCTAGTGTGACCGAGGAACTGGAGTTTTAAATTTCATTTCATCTTAGTTACTGAAATTATATTTCAATAGTTAGTGGCTGTTGTTTTGTATAGCCTAGCATGTTTTAACTTTTATATTATCAAGGCTTATTTACTGTTTTTCCTAATTTTATATTTTCTCAATACCTTTATTCTCAGTGTTGGAAATCTGCTGTGAATATTGCATTGTCATGACTATATAAGTATTGCTTATTTTACAGCCAAATTATATAGAGTAATCAACGTTCAGTTCTTTCACTGTTTTTATTTTTGATGTATTCTAATTACTTTTTCAATTTGTATTTTCAATTCTCTACTGACCCTTAGCTTACTCCATATTTTCAAGGATAGTACCACAATCTGTGATTCCATTTTTTTCTCCCAGAAAGTTTGCTTTTGAAGATATTTCCCCCCTTGCTTGTCTGATGCATTGCTGTCTACATCAGCCACTTCATCACTTCTTTTCACTCCATTGCTAGCTTGGTCTTCTCTTTCCTGGATTCTACCTCTTCGTTGTCTGGTTTACTCCCCCCATTTGCCAGGATACCTCACCAAAGAACTTCCTAGGAAAGGGTTGTGGGAGGTCATCTTTCTGAGTCACCCTTTCTGGGTCTGAAAATAGGCACGTTCTGCCTTCATGCTTAATTGATAGCTTAGTTCAGGATCAACAAGCTTCTGCCATGGGCCAAACATAGCTGCTGTCCAGTTTTTGTACAGCTCAGAAGTTAGGATAGTGTTTGACATTCTTAAATGAATGAAAAAAAAATCAAACGAATAAGAATATTTTGTAACACGTGAAAATGATATGCAATTCAAATTCTGGTGACCATAAATAAAGTTTTATTGTAACACAGTCTTGTTCATTCTTTGATATATGTCTATGGCTGCCTTCAGGCTGCAGCAGAGGTGAATAGTGATCTGTGACCATTTATTACCTAAATATTTACTATTTAACTCTTTACAGACAAAGCTTGCTGATTGCTAGTTAGGTGGTCAGAGTCAGAAGCCAAGTTCTCACTGACTTGATGCAATCAAACCATAACTCTGGATGGCCTTCCTTCACTTTCCTGAATGCTTTTCCTCTACTCTGGTCAAACTCACCTCCTGGCTAGTCCTCTCACCTATCATCACTCAGGCTTCAGGGTCTCTGGACTTCTGCATCTGTCCTTCCCTCTTCCAGTCATTCTCTTTCCTCAGATGTCTCTTGGTTCTCTCCACTTCTTTCAGATCTTTACCCAGAGGTCATCTTCTTTGTGAGTTCTTCCCCGGACACCTCATCTAATTTTTAGCCTGATTCTCTCCCTGTATCCTATGTATTTCTTCAGTTCAGTTCAGTCACTCAGTCATGTTCGACTCTTTGCTACCCCATGGACTGCAGCATGCCAGGCTTCTCTGTCCATCACCAACTCCCGGAGATTACTCAAACTCATGTTCATCGAGTCAGTGATGCCATCCAACCATCTCATCCTCTGTCGTCTCCTTCTCATCCTCCCTTCAATCTTTCCCATCATCAGGGTCTTCTCCAATGAGTTGGCTTTTCACATCAGGTGGCCAAAGTATTGGAGTTACAGCTTCAGCATCAGTCCTTCCAGTGAATATGTAGGACTGATTTCCTTTTGGATGGACTGGTTGGATCTCCTTGCAGTCCAAGGGACTCTCAAGAGTCTTCTCCAACACCACAGTTCAAAAGCATCAATTCTTTGATCCTCAGCTTTCTTTATGGTCCAACTCTCACATCCATACATGACTACTGGAAGAACTATAGCTTTGACTAGACGGACCTTCGTCAGTAAAGTAATGTCTCTGCTTTTTTTTCTGTTTTAAAATTTCTTAACCTGCTTTTTCTTTTTCCTTCTTAGCACTTATTACTACCTAATGCATTAGATGTGGCTTATTTTTTTAACCTTAACTTTTTATTTTGTGTTGGAGTATAGCCAATTAACAATGTTGTGATCATTTTAGGTGGACAGCAAATGGAGTCAACCATACATATACATGTCTCCATTCTCCCCCAAACTCCCTTTCCATCCAGGCTGGATGTGGCTTATTTTGTGTAGAGAGCACACCATCCTGATTGGAAGGCTCCTGACGGCAGCGTTCTATCATTCAATCCCTGCTGTAACCATTGGAATGGTGCACCAAGATGTTTGCTGATCGTATGAATGAATGAAAATAGTGTAAAATTAAGATACTGCAGAACTTCAGAGGTTTTACTCACTTGCCTTCTAACCCTCAGTTCTACTTCCAGAGAAGTCTGGAACCCTTCTGTTTCTAGTTTCTGTGGAAGTAACTTGTTTTTTTTTCTACTTGGGAGATTTTAGGATTTTCTCTTTTTTATGTTTGGGAATTTGATTGTGAGTTGAAACTTTCTCCTGGGCCCTCAATGAGGCTTTTTAATCCAAATACTCTTGAACCTCACTTATTGGAAATCTTTCATGCTATTTCTTTGATGAAGTCATTGAGTAACATTTCCTGAAAGATTTACTTGAATTTATCATCCAAGCCTTCCATTAAAATCTTTATTTTGCAGTCATATTTATAATAGATTGCCGGGAGAAATATCAATAACCTCAGATATGCAGATGACACTACCCTTAATGGCAGAAAGTGAAGAGGAACGAAAAAGCCTCTTGATGAAAGTGGAAGTGGAGAGTGAAAAAGCTGGCTTAAAGTTCAACATTCAGAAAATGAAGATCATGGCATCCCATCCCATCACTTCCTGGGAAATAGAGGGGGAAACAGTGGAAACAGTGTCAGACTTCATTTTTCTGGGCTCCAAAATCACGACAGATGGTGACTGCAGCCATGAAATTAAAAGACGCTTACTCCTTGGAAGGAAAGTTATGACCAACCTAGATAGCATATTGAAAAGCAGAGATATTACTTTGCCAACAAAGGTTCGTCTAGTCAAGGCTATAGTTTTTCCTGTGGTCATGTATGGATGTGAGAGTTGGACTGTGAAGAAGGCTGAGCGCCGAAGAATTGATGCTTTTGAACTGTGGTGTTGGAGAAGACTCTTGAGAGTCCCTTGGACTGCAAGGAGATCCAACCAGTCCATTCTGAAAGACATCAGCTCTGTGATTTCTTTGGAAGGAATGATGCTAAAGCTGAAACTCCAGTACTTTGGCCACCTCATGTGAAGAGTTGACTCATTGGAAAAGACCGTGATACTTGGAGGGATTGGGGGCAGGAGGAGAAGGGACGACAGAGGATTAGATGGCTGGATGGCATCACTGATTCGATGGACGTGAGTCTGAGTGAAGTCCGGGAGTTGGTGATGGACAGGGAGGCCTGGGGTGGTGCAATTCACAGGGTCGCCAAGAGTCGGACACGACTGAGCGACTGAACTGAACTGAACTGAGGGGTTCTTTCTTGTTCTCAGATTATTTATGTTTCTTAACAGCCTTTTGGAGAAGGCAATGGCACCCCACTCCAGTACTGTTGCCTGGAAAATCCCATGGACGGTGGAGCCTGGTAGGCTGCAGTCCATGTGGTTGCCAAGAGTCGGGCACGACTGAGTGACTTCACTTTCACTTTTCACTTTCATGCACTGGAGAAGGAAATGGCACCCCACTCCAGTACTCTACTCCTTTTGGAGAAGGCAATGGCACCCCACTCCAGTACTCTTGCCTGGAGAATCCCAGGGACAGAGAAGCCTAGTGGGCTGCCGTCTATGGGGTCGCACAGAGTCGGACACGACTGAAGCGACTTAGCAGCAGGAGCAGCAGCAGCAACAGCCTTTTATTTTTTTATGGATATACCATCTTCATAAATATCTGTAAGAATACCTATCAGAAGATCATTTTCCCTTCTTCTTCACATTTCTTGTTTACCCAAAAAGGTGATATGGTATGCCTCAGCACATCCTGAGTGACACTGTCATTCCAGAATGTGGTGCTTTCCCTCTGAAGCACCCATATGCACATATGGTCTGTATTCTCTGTATAACTTTAAATTTTTTAAAAGAAGAATCCCTCATGATATTGCTCAGGGTAGAGTGAAATGCTGCCTGGAGGACTGTGTGTACTTGATATGTAAAGGCTGGGCCGATAGAGGTATTTGGCAGAGGGGTATGGGAGAAGGCTAGGTTCTTAGAGATTTTCAACGAATCTTCCAATTTTCATCCTCCTTGCTTACTTAGATGTTCCGCCTTCTCTTGGCTTTCTGAGTTTTGATGCTCTCAGGCATTCTGCATCACAGATGACCTGTTTCTTCACCATGGTGTCCTACTCACGGATGGAATTCTGTGACTCCCCTGCCCTCCTTCATCTCTTTCCCCTCCTCCGTCATCCCATCTTCCAGAAATTTGTTGAGATCTTTCAAGCTCTAATGCTCTTCCTCCATTTCTGCTTCTGCAGAAGTAGTAGTATGGGCTTATATGTTTTTTCTACTTTTCCTATCATTTTAATGGAGTCTTGGGAAGGAGGGAAAGGGGCAAAAAAAAAAAAAAAAAAGAAATCTGTGATAAACCCATCTTGAATTGGAAGGACTAGAGGATTCCACTTCTATAAATCAGGTGATTATGCTTGGAGGATTTAAGTAGCTTCAATCCTGTCCCCACAGTTGTAAATTGCATGCCCTTTGAGGATGTCTTTGAAGATGGCATTTAAAGCCTGATGAGAAACAAGGTCCTGCTACTGATGTGACTAAATACTTTCCATATCATCTGTTACTTTTGCACTGCTGTTGCCTGATGCAAAGCACGAGAGGACAACTCAGCACAGGGAAAAGATGAGGCAGAACTGCCTAGAAACAGATGTTTCTAAAGCAAGAAGCCACTGGGAGAACTTTCATTGTATCCCTGGTCAAAATGTACAGCGTCTTCTTATAATCCCGTCACTCCTCCACAGATTTGATTTAATTTTTATCATCTCATGAAATTAATATAAAGAAATGAAAGGATGTCTGAGACCAGAAACTGAACTAGTTTTCAAACTTTATTTATTCCTCAAAGGCAAAGCTTTGAATGAGGTAGTAACTTGGTTATATATTCTCTTTCTTCATTCCTTCAACACTTATTTATTTTTAATGCAGTTTTTATTGACATTGGATGGTGAGGTATGGGAGGTGTTGGAATGCAGACTATGTTTAATCAATAAATTAAATAACTTCTGAAAAAACAGAGACACAAACCATGCCTTACAGAGGATTTCCACTTTGCTTTTGAGAATGTTGCCCTTAATCCAGTGACACTGGTCTCTGTCAGCTGTTATCAGCACCTCTTCACATGAGGAAGATCCAAAGTCAATTTAGGTCTTAGAATTATTTACTTCTCCTCCCAGAATGACCCTTCTCTCCTCATCCCCAGTGGCTGTGGACTAGGAAACAGACCCTCTGTTTGTGCTGGTCTAAGTAGTTCGTGTTCACAAAGGAAGATGGAAGGAGTGACCTGCTTTTGTGTCTGGTGGGGTTGGTGGGGGCTCCATGCAATAAAACTCTGCCTTGTCATCCTTGGAAGGAGCAGATTCATTGACCCTTAAGAGGAGAAGGGCCAGGTGTCAGGGAGTTCTGATCCTAATGGGACAAATGATTAAGGTGATTATATAAACCCATATAAACTTACAGAAAGGTCCAACTCTGGGCTTGTGTTGAGGTTTTCTCATGCCTGTGGTTAGGTAAAAAGTTATACTTTTTTTTTTTCCCACTGAAATTGCTTCAGCCACTTTCCAGATTCTAGGCTACTTTTATAGTGTCATTTATGATGTTCTTATGTGGTACTTTGTTTCTTGGAGATGGAATCATGAAGATCATTAGGTGTCCAGGTCTGAGCAGTGTAATCTTGGTAATGACTGGAGTGGGCTGCAGGCTGATTTACTGCCTGGGTGAAAGTCTCAGATTTTCCCTTATTGGTATGACTATACTGAAGATTATATCTTTAGGTGAGTCTTCCCTTTTGTTAATATTTGGATGGACAGGAACAACCTGTGTGAGCCCCACCTCCTGGAACGCATGCTTTATAGAGTTCTGTCCCCTAGAGTGTAGATTGGATCAAGAATTTAGCTTCTAACAAGCAGAATGTGACAAAGTATTAGGATATCACTTCTGAGAAAAGGTTACAAAAGATTGTGACTTCTGTCTTGTTCACAGTCTCTTTCTGTCAGAAGGTCCACTGAGCTGGGCAAGGGAGAGCTGAGTTGTCAGGGGTTGGAGTAACAAGCCACAAAGGAAAGGTCACTCACTGTGAAGGCACAGGTGAGTTTACAACTGGAGGAAGGTTTAGGAAGGGGCATGGGGAGGGTTGGGACTGATGTGCTGTGGTTCGCTTGCTCAGTTGTGTCTGACTCTTTGCAACCCCATTGACTGCAGCACGCCAGGCTTCCCTGTCCTTCACCATTTCCAGAAGTTTGCTCAACTCATGTCTACTGAGTCGGTGATGCCATCCAACTATCTCATCCTCTGTTGTCCCCTTCTCCTCCCCCCTTCAATCTTTCCCAGCATCAGGGTCTTTTCCAATGAGTCAATTCTTTGCATCAGATGGCCAAAGTATTGGAACTTCAGCTTCAGCATCAGTCCTTCCAATGAACATTCAGGACTGATTTCCTTTAGGATTGCCTAGTTTGATTTCCTTGCAGTCCAAGGGACTCTCAAGAGTCTTCTCCAACACCACAGTTCAAAAGCTTCAGTTCTTCAGTGCTCAGCCTTCTTTATGGTCCAACTCTCACTTCCATACATGACTACTGGAAAAACCACGGCTTTGACAAATGGACTTTTGTTGGCAAAGTCATGTCTCTGCTTTTTAATATGCTGTCTTGGTTTGTCATAGCTTTTCTTCCAAGGAGCAAGTGTCTTTTAATTTAAAGGCTGCAGTCACTGTTCACAGTGATCTTGGAGCCCAAGAAAATAAAGTCTGTCACTGTTTCCATTGTTTCCCCATCTGTTTGCCATCCCCAAAGGAAAGACTTGGCAGTTTTATGGCCCCTGAGGTGCAAGCAGGTCTGTGGGAGGAGGGCCAGGAATAGACTGGTCCTAACTGAGTAATGGGGATTTCCCTACCTCCCTTCATAAGGAGGCCTCTAGCAGAGGCCCCAGAAGAGAACCCTGCCCCAAGGCCTCAGGTAAAATGACTCTGGAATGTAACTAAGCCACAGAGCAGGACTGACAGGGAGCCTGGGACTTTGACCACCACTCCCCTCAGATCCTGTGAGGTCCTGCTGTCACCAAGTCTGGGGTGGGGAAGGCAGTATCCCTATGAAACCTTCCAGGGAGAGCCTTCATAATTGCCTGTGATCAGGTCTAAAAGGTGACACATGGGGATTTAAGAGGAGCTGGACTCCTCATTCCCATCCTCCTTCACTCTCACTTATTTGCTCTGATAAGGCCAGCCGCCATGTCCTGAACTGACTGAAGGGAGACCTACGGGGTAACAGCTGGCACTGAATCGAGGTCATCAATCCTATTGCCCTTGAGAAACTGAATCGAACCAACAATCATGTGGGTGAGTTTGGAGGCGTTTCTTTTCCTTGAGATAATTACAGTCTCTGCTGACTCCTTGGCTGTAACCTTGTGGAGACTCCAGCTAAGCTGGGTCCAGATTCCCGGCACTCAGAAACTAAGACGTAATAAGTGTCTGTTGTTTTCAGCCTAGTGCTGGGATCGTCCGTTGCACAGCGATAGATAACTAGTACATGTGCTAAGGATCTAGTGACCACATTTTGGGAAACTGCATGGTCATGAGCCTGTTTCAAATGACTTGATTCCTTTTTGTTGCAAGTGGACCATAAGTACAATGAGATCATGTTCTTTCCTCAAGAAGGTTTAAGGAGACAAGATGCTGGTATTGAAAAAGAGAAGTCAGAGGGCAGACATTTATTGATGGTGAGTTCAGGTCTCCCTAATTTTCCCCTGTCATTTTCCTTTTCGAGCACGTGAAATATAAGTTTTAAAGTTAGAGAATCTATTAATTATGCTGCAGGAGAAAGACAGGCTGACTTATTTTTAACATAAGATACTTTTTGCACATTTATCTGTGTCATCTATTTAGGAGTAATATGAACACTATGAGGTGAGAAAGAAGGGAAATGCAAAAGAACATTGAGCCTAAAAGAGGTTGATGATAAAAAAGCAGCATTTCAACTAAACCCACCAGGAACAGCTCTGCAAATGACCTCACCCCACCCCACCCCACCCTCGCCTGCAAATAAACATCTTTGCCTCCAAAATGAGAATGCAAAACGATGTAATGTTTCCCACGTGTGGCCTGGAAATGAAGATACTGAATAGTGTTTAGTGATCAATGGAGTCTGACAGAGGAGATGTAACTAATTTACATGAATTGTGTCCTGTCTTTTGGAATCAAGGAAGGCTTATTAACAATAAGAAGGAAGAACAATGAGATTGGGGAAGTTAGAGATGACACTTCCTCTTCTTTTGAAAGAGCTTTATTCTCTGGCCAGCTTCTAATGGTCGTCTTGTGGAGCTGCCCCAGCTGTGGCTGCATACGGAGGAATCCTCAACCTTGACCTCAGAGTATTATGAATTTTCTGAAATCAGGGATAAAGAGCTGGTACTTGGATTTACTCTCTTTTTATTGCATGTAAGTAAAACCACTCCTTGGCTGACGTATAAAGTCATTGCTTGGCATCTCAAGATGGTGAAGCAACGGATACTCTGGCACTCTCTTTAAAATAGTGAGCTGTGAGTAAGATGTGACTCTTGGGATGTCATGTTTGCTCAGCTTTTCATAAACTTGCTGTTGGGAAGTCCAGTGCTACAGACACTTTTAGAGTCTTGAAGGAGAGAACTGTGAACTCTCCTCTCTTCTATTTCTGTAGTGGATGTTGTATTGATAACTGCTGGGACTGCAGACCACGGGTTTGATTTAGAGGAACAGTTTGGCATGTGTGTGGGTCCTGAGGAATTCATCTGGGAAAACACTCTGTGGCCACCCTCTTTTGAGAAGGTGTGTTCTTTGTAGAGAATCCTCCTTTGTATGCAGACCGCTGGAGGGGATTTTACTTTTAGATAAAAAGTCACAGGCTTGATAAGATATCTCTGTATGAAATGGGAAATTAGGTAATGTTGGTTCAGAGGTTTTTACCCAGGACGTCTGGAACGTTTGGTTTTCTTTGCTTGTGAATGTGTGAAAGAAACTTAATTGTAAGAGACAGGATTATAAGCCACCAAGGCATTGCTGACTGTAGTAGTGGAATTTATTAGTATGTAGGGGCCTGTGTGTTCTTAGGCATTGTATAGTCATACATAGACTCGGATTCCTCTACAGCTAATTAAAATTTGACTTGGAAATAGAAACAGAAAGAACATGGGTTTCCTTCTGCGCACATCATGCAAGTGAGAAGAAAAAGGACTTCAGTTTGTATATTTGTTGGTATACATATTCTTTATTTTTAAACGTCTCTCTCCTCTCTTTATATATCAAGTGTCTTTTCTGAAGATAGTCCATGTGTGAACTCTTACAGGCAAGCTGCGTTAAGCAGTATGGAAATAGGAAGTTCTTTCCTGTGGTGGCTTGCTGTGGCAATAAGTGATAAGAAGTTACTTCATGACTATTGCCTGACTTTCCTTTTTACTCGCGTATCCTTTTTGAGCAGTTCACTTCTGCTTTCCACCTGCTGTGGAGGCCAGGCAGAATGAGTTGGGAACTCAAGCAAGTTTAATGGGTAAATGGTGTATGAGAGTGAAGAAAATCCTATAAGCTCTTTGGTATTGAAGAAAATCGTACAAATGGAAGAATTACTGGACTCTTCAGTGCTCGGAACAGTGCCTGTCCCATACTAGGCTCTCAGTCAGTGTTTGTGCAATGAATGAATGATTGGGCTTATTCATAAAATGAGTGTGGTCTGGCAGTGTTTGCCTTATCTCTATGACTCAGGCACGTAAGGAAGTCCAGGTTGAAAAAGGTCAGAGTGAAGCAGGAGAGGAGAATATGAAGGTGGGAAGAGAAGAAAGGGTATATAGAAAAGACATGATAAGAAACCTTAAGAGTGGCGTTATGGTGGCCTGTGTAGAGGTGTAGAGGGGGGCGGAAGTGGTGATGGGGAAGGTGGTGAGGATGTAGAGTCTGAGCTGCCGGTAGAAATGATGGTTGAGGTGGTGGTGGATCCTGGAGGTGATGGTGGAGATGGTGGAGGTAGTGGTGGAGATCCTGGAGGTGGTGGTGGAGATATGGAGGTGGTGGTGGAGAGGGTGGAGGTGGTGGAGATGCTGGAGGTTGTAGTGGAGATGCTGGAGGTGGTGGTGGATACTGGAGGTGGTGATGGAGGTATTGGAGGTGGTGGTGGAGATACTGGAGGTGGTGGTGGATACTGGAGGTGGTGATGGAGGTACTGGAGGTGGTGGTGGATACTGGAGGTGGTGGAGATAGTGGAGGTGGTGGTGGAGATGGTGGAGGTGGTGGTGGATACTGGAGGTGGTGGTGGTTACTGGAGGTGGTGGTGGAGGTATTGGAGGTGGTGGTGGATACTTGAGGTGGTGGTGGAGATGGTGGAGGTGGTGGTGGATACTGGAGGTGGTGATGGAGGTACTGGATGTGGTGGTGGAGATGCTGGAGGTGGTGATGGAGGTCCTGGAGGTGGTGGTGGATACTGGAGGTTGTGGTGGATGCTGGAGGTGGTGGTGGAGATGGTGGAGGTGGTGGTGGATACTGGAGGTGGTGGTGGAGATCCTGGATGTGGTGGTGGAGATCCTGGAGGTGGTGGTGGAGATGCTGGAGGTGGTGGTGGAGATCCTGGAGGTGGTGGTGGATCCTGGAGGTGGTGGTGGAGATGGTCGAGGTGGTCATGGAGGGAATGGTAGAGGACGTGATAGAGCTGGTGGTGGAAATGGTGTTGAAAGTGGTGATAGTGGAGAGCGGTGTTGGTGAAGGTGACGGTAAAGATCCATAGATGTGATGGTAGAGATGATAGTGGTGGTGATGGAGGTGGCGGTGGAAGAAGTCGTGAAGTGGAGGTGATGATGGCGGGTAGTGTGATGTAGTCGGGAAACAGTTTGGGGATTAGACACATCTGTTCATAGTCTGTATCCACCACGTACTAGCTCTATGACCTCTGAACCTTCAAAGTGATAATTATAATAAAATGAGCTTTTTGTGCTGTCATGTAAGGATTAGAAATGCAGTTGCATGGTGCCTGCCATTGCATAGATCTTTACCAAATGGCAATTGCCAACAAATTTTCTTCAGTTTTTAAAACTCTATGGTCACACTTACAAATTTAATCACCAATTTATCTTTTTTTAATTTTGTGTTGTTTTCTACATTCATATAGGTTTCTCAAGAGGCAGGTCAGGTGGTCTGGTATTCCTATCTCTTTCAGAATTTTCCACAGTTTATTGTGGTCCACACAGTCAAAGGCTTTGGTATAGTCAGTAAATCAGAAATAGATGATTTTCTGGAACTCTCTTGCTTTTTCCATGATCCAATGGATGTTGGCAATTTGATCTCTGGTTCCTCTGCCTTTTCTAAAACCAGCTTGAACATCTGGAAATTCATGGTTCATGTACTGCTGAAGCCTGGCCTGTAGAATTTTGACCAATACTTTATGCACCTGACCTGCCTCTTGAGAAACCTATATGCAGGTCAGGAAGCAACAGTTAGATCTGGACATGGAACAACAGACTGGTTCCAAATAGGAAAAGGAGTACATCAAGGCTGCATATTGTTACCCTGCTTGTTTAACTTATATGCAGAGTACATAATGAGAAACGCTGGGCTGGAAGAAGCACAAGCTGGAATCAAGGTTGCCAGGAGAAATATCAATAATCTCAGATATGCAGATGACACCACCCTTATGGCAGAAAGTGAAGAGGAACTAAAAAGCCTCTTGATGAAAGTGAAAGAGGAGAGTGAAAAAGTTGGCTTAAAGCTCAACATTCAGAAAACGAAGATCATGGCATCTGGTCCCATCACTTCATGAGAAATAGATGGGGAAACTGGATACAGTGTCAGACTTTATTTTTCTGGGCTCCAACATCACTGCAGATGGTGATTGCACCCATGAAATTAAAAGACGCTTACTCCTTGAAAGGAAAGTTATGACCAACCTATATAGCATATTGAAAAGCAGGGATATTAGTTTGCCAACAAAGGTCCGTCTAGTCAAGGCTATGATTTTTCCAGTGGTCATGTATGGATGTGAGAGTTGGACTGTGAAGAAGGCTGAGTTCTGAAGAATTGATGCTTTTGAACTGTGGTGTTGGAGAAGACTCTTGAGAGTCCCTTGGACTGCAAGGAGATCCAACCAGTCCATCCTAAAGGAGATCAGTCCTGGGTGTTCATTGGGAGGACTGATGCTAAAGCTGAAACTCTAATACTTTGGCAACCTCATGAGAAGAGTTGACTCATTGGAAAGGACTTTAATGCTTGGAGAGATTGGGGGCAGGAGGAGAAGGGGACTACAGAGGATGAGATGGCTGGATGGCATCACTGACTCGATAGACATGAGTTTGAGTCAACTCCAGGAGTTGGTGATGGACAGGGAGGTCTGGCGTGCTCTGATTCATGGGGTTGCAAAGAGTCGGACATGACTGAGCGACTGAACTGAACTGGACTGAAATTTCATAAAATAAGCATGATTCATGAATTATTGATTAAAAATAAATTTTATATGCTTAGTTTTCAAGATTGTTAAATACATGATAGTGTATTAAAAAGACCATCAATAAAATGATGTTCTTGAAATATTGTGATATACTAAGGTTAAATTAATAAAAAGAAGAAACAACTTTCAGCTAAGTAAAACACTAAGACTGAGGTAAATATGTTAATGCATTAACATGTAATTAATTTGGTTTATGGGCTTCCCTCATAGCTCAGTCAGTAAAGAATTTGCCTGCAATGCAGGAGACCCAGGTTTGCTTCTTGGGTCAGGAAGATCCCCTGGAGAAGGAAATGGCAACCCACTCCAGTATTCTTGCCTGGAGAATCCCATGGTCAGAGAAGCCTGGCAGGCTACAGTCCATGGGGTCAGAAGAGTCAGACATACTTAGGGACTGCACCACCACCACCAATTTGGTTTATAGCTGATGATAGTTTTATTTGTCTTCAAGCTTTTCTATTTTTTTTTCAAATTTTTCATTAGTGAAGCATATTGAGACTACCCTAATAATCTGAAAACAAAATAAATGTGGAGTTAAAAAAATCAACGCAATTTTAACTCTCTTAATCTTCCACTAAGTAGTTTTTAGTTATAGTGTGCTAAACTTTGTGGTTCCTTGCAGTTGAATTGACATGAGTTATATTATTTAATCTTCATTGGGAATTCCCTTTGAGATTAAGTCTGGTGCAGAATTGTGTGACAGCTCTAAAGTGAGAATAGTGAACCAGATCCCCTCTGGGGCTGACTAGTCTACTTGGTTCCTGGAATAACATGAAAAAAGGCTATTTTCTCTAGATTTATAACTGCCTCTGAAGCTGTATTGGGTAACATTCTAGCAAGTTCAACAGTCAGTTGGATAGTTCTAAATTAAGTTTATATCTGCTGTCATAAGAGTAACTTATTTTTAAGGGAATATTGACGTGTCTTTTTCATTTTGGTATACCTGGGGAGAGATCAGAAAAATATTTTTGTAGAGTAGCAAATATTTCTTCTTAGGATCTTGGCCATCCCACTCAGTACTGACCGGTCACTGTGGAGGAGGCCCTTATCAGAGACTTAACCAAAATCATTTATTTTGGCTTATAGGCACTGGAACAAATCTCCTGTCCTTGTGTTAGAAATGATCAAGTGAGAGATTATTGGCAGACAAAGAGGCAAAAAAAAAAAACCCTACAAATATCAGCAAAAAACAGATTTCTTAAGCTGACTTGGGAGTTGAAATAGAAGGCATTGAAATGTGAAAAGTTAACAAGTTTAAACTTATCCCAAATTGCTAGAGTATGGAAGAACTCTTAAAAAATTTCTGAATAAAAAATGACCACTTCTTTAGCAAAAACTGAAATTTAGATTAGGGATGAAAGAACTAAACCAAACAGTGAACCTTCTGCCCAGTTGTAAAACCCAGGGAAACCCAGACAGTATGCAGTGCAAATTGAACTAGAAGTAGCAACGTGGTAGGCTTTGGAACAGATGGTCCATAGCATTTACTGAATGTTCATGTGTGGAGTTGAATACAACTCCAAAGATATTGGATACAAGATATTGAATACAAACCAAAGATATTGTCGAACAAGGCACTGTAATCAACACATTTATTTTCACATGAACAATTGTCAAAGCAATCTCTTTTCAAAACAGTCCTGGGAAATACTAAGAGCACTGCTGTTATGTCCATGAAGTTGAAGCTTCAAGAGTTAAAATACCCTAAAAGCACTCAGCTAGGCAGGTACGGAGACAGGATTCAAGCCCAGATCTTTGTGCATTTCTGAGCCTGTGGCCTAACTACCAGTGTACATGACATTGCATTGATTTCATTTGCATTCAATATTTTCTTATATAAGTAGTGAACTGAGGCCAAGAATTGGGAGACCAAGGAGGAGTATGAGCAGATTCACTTCCTGCTTTGAAATCTCCTTAACTGACATTCCTTTCTATTTCTTGGTTGAAGAGTTAATGGAAAAGAATTTTTCTTTTTGGTGAGGGCACTCCCTGTGTCCTGACCTGACTGCATGTATGTGGTTGTCAATGTAGCTACTTCTTGGTGGTTGTGTTTAGTTGCCGAGTCATGTCCGACTCTTGCGACCCCATGGATGGCAGCCCACCAGCCTCCTTTGTCCATGGCAAGAATACTGCAGTGGGTTGCCATTAGGCTGACCTAAAGGGTTACTTTGCCACAAAGGTCCGTCTAGTCAAGGCTATGATTTTTCCAGTGGTCATGTATGGATGTGAGAGTTGGACTGTGAAGAAAGCTGAGCACTGAAGAATTGATGCTTTTGAACTGTGGTGTTGGAGAAGGCTCTTGAGAGTCCCTCGGACTGCAAGGAGATCCAACCAGTCCATCCTAAAGGAGATCAGTCTTGGGTGTTCATTGGGAGGACTGATGCCGAAGCTGAAACTCCAATACTTTGGCCACCTCATGCGAAGAGTTGACTCATTGAAAAAGAGGGACTGGGGGCAGGAGGAGAAGGGGACGACAGAGGATGAGATGGCTGGATGGCATCACTGACTCAGTGGACATGAGTTTGGGTAAACTCCAGGAGTTGGTGACAGACAGGGAGGCCTGGCATGCTATGATTCATGGGTTTGCAAAGAGTCAAACACGACTGAGTGACTGAACTGAACTGAAAGGATTACGTAGGGATCTCAACCAAATGGAACCAAAGGAGTCTGGAGATCCAGTGGGCTTCATGACTTTCAGAACCATCCTTGGATAGTCTGTGACTTTCGTCAAGAGACATAACCCTTGACCATCACAAGCGTCCCTCCTGTTGCTCTTTTGTAACAATGTCCTATTTAATTTGAAAAATCCAGTTTCTTTGTTGAGTGTCAGTGCACCCATAGTGATGATACTACATGTTAGGCCTTGTTTATTAGTGGGAACAGCACAGATGAAGAGGTTAGGAGGCCTGAGTATTCTGCCTGTGGTAGTACAAAGGTTGTGTGCTACCAAGCAAGGCCTTTAACTTCTCTGCACTTTAGTTTTCTCATCCATAAAACCTGAGATAAAAATACCTATCCAGTTTTGTTGTGTGGACCAAATGCAATTAAGTGGAAATGCTTTGAAGCAAATGAAAACATTATAAACCAATGGGGCCTTCTGTCTTGGCTCAGATTTTATTATCTTACCATGTAGAGACTCAGTTGATATATAAGAGCTTTACAGGCAAAAGAGGATTGGATGAAAGATAGTAGTGGGTGTTATGAGTTAAACTGTGCCTCCTCCCCCAAGGGAAAAAACCTGCTAAAGTTCTAACCTCCAGTACCTCAGAGTGTGGTCATATTTGGAAATGGAGGAGTTGTGGATGTAATTAAGTTAAAGTCATAATGAAAGGAGCCCAGATCCAAGCAGACTGATGTCCTTGTAAGAAGAAAGCCTTGTGAAGCCAGAGGTAGCTTGGGAGAAAGCCATGTGATGAGGCAGACAGAGATCCGAGTGATGTAGCTGCAAGCCAGTGGTCACCAAGGAATGGCCAGCCCTCCAGATGCCTTGGGGAAGGTGAGGAGGAATTTTCCCCTGTGTGTTTTATGGTGAGTGTGGCTCTGATGACACCTTGATTTCAGACATCTGGTCTCCAGGGTTATGAGAGAGCAAGTTTCTGTTGTTTGAAGCCACTCAGCTTGTGGTCTTTTGTAACTATAGCCCTAGGAAACTAAAGGGAGTAAAGAGTAAGAGTCATAAACTCATCTAATTGCTGGCAAGTGCTTCTAGGGACCAAATCCAGCATGACTCATTTCTCTGACTTTAACCGGTGGCACTGGGCCTCAAACAGTAGATCCACTTCATCACTGAATGGGAATGAATACAGACACTGAACAATGGGACACATTAACAGAATGGAAATTAGGCTATTGTGAAATCTGTAAAAGAGCCTCCTTTCATGAGTTGAGTCTAGTTGGGGATTCCAGATTATTATACTGTTGTGGTCATCTACTAGATATGGAACATGAGTGTCCGTTTGAGAGGATGTTGATTTCCTCAAGCTGTACAGTGAAAGAAAAGTTCAAATATTCTGAACTGGAAAATGATGCGATGTGATGGTGTTTTGGTCGAAACATAAAAACTCAAGACTTCAATCTAAACATATAGCGAAGAGAGACTTCCCAAGTCATCGACGTTGGGTCATTTTAGTTCTTTCATCTATGATTGTTGATCCCTTTGATACATAAGGACTTCCCTGGTGGCTCAGACGGTAAAGCGTCTGTCTACAATGTGAGAGACCTGGGTTTGATCCCTGGGTTGGGAAGATTCCCTAGAGAAGGAAATGGCAACCCACTCCAGTACTTCTTGCCTTGAAAATCCCATGGACGGAGGAGCTTGGTGCAGGCTATCCATGGGGTTGCAAAGAGTCGGGCACAACTGAGCGACTTCACTTTCACACATAAAATTAGTTTGGTATCGCATAGCTGTTTTAATGGCAGCATAAACAGCCAGGGTTTTAAGTATATTCTTGGGTTTTTCTGCAACTTAAGAATCTCTTACTTCCTCTTTTCAGTCAGTCCAGTTTAAATTACCCTAATCCCGATTACCATAATTATCCCTAGCAGGACAACATTCTTACAGCAGGAAAACATTACTGTAGGTTGGCTAGTTCATTTAATCTATTCAAAACTAAAAATACCTTTTTGTTCCTCCTCTTAATTTATTAACAATCAATTTTCTTTAGACTTGTTGTTAATTTTAGGTAATTTCTTTCAAAATGCTCAATGGAAATTTGTGGCTGGTTAGATTCTTTCGCATTGAACAAATTAGAATTTCTTTTTTTCCCCTGACTTTCACGAAGGGAAAAACTTCCTTAGGAGTTTGGTGTACTAATCTCTAATATTACCTAGGAATAGAACATTTAACCATTTATAGACAAATTTTTATATCGATACCAAACATATCTAAAATAGGAAAATACAAGACCTCTCAGAAAAAAGGAAAGAAATGGAGACAGCTCAAAATTCTTCCCAGGAGTCTCAATTTAACATTATCCACTCCCACAGAATATAATTCGGGGTAAGGTGTCACTTCTCACCCAGAAGACACTTGGCTATACTAAGTCATGTTTGAAAGAGGAGACCTTTCATTCTTTTAAAAAAAACTGAGAAAATGACTGGGAACATGAAAACCATGCTTTTTATGGTTACGAAGCTACTTGTTCGTGATTATTCTGTTCGGATAACTCAGAGGATAAAGCCATATGGGGGATGTTTGCACTAGTTTTTCTGGTCTGATGACTACATGTTACCTCATCAACTTCTTGAAACTTCTGCAAGTTTAGCAAACTAATGGTTGTGCCAGGAACATTTAATTCATTCACTTGAAGTACAGGTCAGTTATAACAACTTTGTTCTTTCTACCTGTTAAAAGCCTAAGGCAAATTACGCCAAAGGCCTTATTTGCTGATTCCTTGTTGAACCATGAATCCAAGCCTCTCTTATGATCCTGATAAAATAGGCAAAGAATTGTTCTCACTCATGAATGTAAATATTAATCATATAATATGATGAAAAGGCCATGTTTGA
This sequence comes from Bos indicus, assembly GCF_029378745.1. Classification (NCBI taxonomy): domain Eukaryota; kingdom Metazoa; phylum Chordata; class Mammalia; order Artiodactyla; family Bovidae; genus Bos; species Bos indicus. Next base: position 91,527,769 of record NC_091768.1, on the reverse strand, counting down.
ATATTTAACATTCACCAAGAGCCTTTTGGATATCTCATGTTTTCCAGGGGTTTTACTGCAAGAGAACAGACATGATCATCTTGTAAGTTCCCTTATCATCATGTGAATTAACATTATCTTTCCCTGGTTAGAGTCAACTACAGCCATTCTGTCAAAGAGAAGGCTCTGAACTTGAACTCTCTTGGTGAAACTTGGCCAGGATTTTCCAGCTCAAGCTGCATTTCACCCTGGAACACAAGCCACTGAGCTCCCTGGACTTGAATTTTCAACTTGATTAACCAACTGGAACCTTTTTTGCGTAGGCAACAGGGACTTAGAGGGAATTGTCGGGCAGGGTTGGAGGTACGCAGTAGGCACAATTTATTTTGTGGACACTCACCAGCATTCCAGAGTGAAGTACAGATCAGTTGCCTTGACAAGAACATCAGATCCCCAGCTATCCTGTCCCGAGAAGCCATCAAGAGGAGAGAGATCCCAGACCACTTAGCGGAGTAAGTGAGCAGAGCAAGGCTCGGCTATTCCTTCGGAAGGGACTTGCTTTTCAGTTTGGTGTTCCTGGGAGCAGCAGAGTCCTAGACGTGGGGTCGTTTCCACTTTGCATTAAACACTTACTCCTCTGTGATCTATGTTGGGTGTGGGTTAGCAAGAGTCTCCTCTCAGTCCCGGATGGAGTTCAGATACTGAGCATTGCCGTCTGTTCCCCACAGCCTCATGTTTCTTACCATGGACCTGGGCCTTTTGCCAATGGATGGAAGCCCCTGGCCAGTGAGGTCTCCTCTACAGTGTTTAGAACTTCCTGGGCAGTGAGCGCCACTGAGGTGAGCTTTGGAGTGAAGCCAGAAAATAGGGTTCGTGAGGGCTCCTTGTTTCCAACTGCTGTTTCTCAGGCAGGCTGCATTGGTTCCCATGTTCCCAGCTGTGTGGTTGGCACTACTGTTATCACTAAGAGCTAACGTGTACTTGCTGCCTCCCAGGGAAGGTGTTAAAGGCAGTATAATCCTTGTCTAATTTTCTCAATCGAATCACTCTGGAAAGTGCTACCTCCCCTTCACCTGATGAAGAAACAGGTTCAGAGAGTTTAAGAACTTGGCTGAAGGTCACGCATAAAGTAGTGTAGGCGGGAGCCCAACCCCAACAAAGCCCAACCTTTGATTCTGGCACCAGAATTTAACATATGGCTGCCTTGAGGGAAGAGGGAAAAGGATGCCACGATATTTCTTATTTTTAGATAAGGCTGATTTGTGCTTCTTGCCCCCTCCTCTCATCCCCGGGCTGGAGTATATGTCATCGAACTCCATTTAGGCCAGAGGATGCTTGTTTGGGTGAAGAATATAATGTCAGGAGTGCTTGTCACCGATTTGCCCAAGTGCTGAGGAATATCTTATTTCTAAAGACATTTCCAGATCATAGCCGAGGAGGCTTGGGACAAAGCCTCATTCAAATTGGAAAGGGGAACAAAATAGACATTAAAAGTTAGGCAGGTAGGATTTTGAGGTGTGTTTGAATAGTCTCCTTTCATGGTTTCTATTTATTATAAGATCAGAAGAAGTTCTTGAGAAAAAAAGATTTGTAAATACCAAATTAGATAAAAGGATAGTATAAAAAGATTTCTTTAGGCAAATACTTTGCATTCAACCTCATGCTAAATTTATATTATCAACTATCATGCTATTTACTGCTTGTTTTTAAAAATACTTATTTTTTTAGCATACATATAATGCATCTTGATTGTCAAAATGCAAATAAACTAGGAAAAGATAAATATTTCCCATTTTCCTACCATATTGAACTAAACATAATTAACATTTTGGTGCAAAAATTTCAATACTTTGTCCTTTTTCTTTATATGTGTGTGTATTTGAAAAAAAAAAAGAGATACAACTGTACTCTGACATATTAAAATTATATTTCTATTACATTACATGTGTTTAGAATTGAATGCTCAATATTCTCTGGCTGTTCTCCTTATATTCTTTTGAGAGTTCATGGAGAGCTGATCAAAACAAATAAACTTGGTTGGGTATAATTTTTAAAAATCATTAAGCTCTCTTCCCCCCTCATTTAGGGGTTAATTTTGCTTTGTCGAATCACACTTGTATTGATATTTTCTAGGACAAGGTAGCTTTGTTGTCTAATACTTCTCTTCCTAGACTTCTCTTCTTAGTTATTCATGGAAGAAACACTGTCTTCTTTTCCTCTACCTGTTCACCCAATCAGTAGCCCCCAGGAAATCTTGGCTGTGCCCTATTTTTTTTTCTTTACCCTTACTCCCAGGTTTCTGGGCCTCTTTTTCAAGATTAGCTGGGCATATTGGACTAATCCCTCTGCTGAACCCTACTGATCGCCTTGCCTCTCAGAATGTGTCCTGCTTCCTGGTATAAAGCAGAGATTCTCTGACTTTTTTGCTTCCTTGAATGTCTTGCGTGGTCTGGGGTTTTGAGTAAATATGACAAAGACTTGGGTTTAGCAATCTTTTTTATCATGCCGTCATTTCCAATGAACAGTCTGCTCCCTGTTCTCTTGGAGAGCCTAGAGAAAGTAAAGTGAAGTGAAAGTGAGAGAGTCACTCAGTTCTGTCTGACTTCTTTGTGACCCCATGGACTATATAGCCATGTCAGACTCCTCTGTCCATGGAATTCTCCAGGCAAGAATACTGGAGTGGGTAGACACATTCCCGTCTCCAGGGGATCTTCTCGACCCAGGGCTCAAACATGAGTCTCCTGAATTGCAGGCAGATTCTTTACCGTCTGAGTCACTGAAGTTTCACCGATTGACATTTCAGTGTCCATATTTTATAAGTGGGAAAGTTGGAAGCTGTTTACTCAAAAAATGTTCTTCCACCCTTTTGTTTGTTTTTGTTTTATTTTTTGGGAAGGAGACCTCCTTCTAAATCCTAAATGCCTCTTCATGTGGAACCTCTGAGCTATGATGTCTACAATCACCCAAGGGTGCTTGTGCACATTTTCTTAGATCGACTTTGTGCTGTGTGCAGGGAAGATAGTAATGGACCCATGGAGGAAACTGAGGCTCAGAATGGTGAAGTGACTTGTCCAAGGTTGCGAAGAGTTGGACACGACTGAACGACTGAACTGAACTGAACTGAACTGAGGCTCTAATCTAGTCTACTGCTTCTTATAGGATGTTTCTGCCTCTGGAGCATCCTATTGCTTTATCAGTCAGTTGTCTCTACTGATTTATCGTTTAGGTAAAGTTTGATTTCAAGCCTAATTATCTTCTGCTCCTCACTGTGTCCTAGCCTGGGTCATCCCATTGAGCAAGTATCCTTAGCTTATATTGAACGTTTCGGAAGGCCTCTCCCCACCTGTGTTGGAGGCCTGATGTCAGTGCCTACTGCATAGGATCAGACACCAAACCTATTTTGGCTCAGAGGGACCGTGGACTCCATTTGGTCTCCATTGATCACTTTATGGATAGGGAATGGAGGTCCAAAGAGCTTTTGTGATTTCTCAAGTGTGAGCAGCTGGTTAGAGGTAACGCTCAGTTCACTGCTTAGGTTTCCTGACTCCCAGACTCTCCACTGTTAAATCTGGGTTAACATGAACACATTCTTGGAAAGGAAAAGTCTTTCAGTCGTTATGAGTTACAGTGCCATTGTGTGAATTAGCCGGTTCCGACTGGGAGCTAGTTTTGGTTGCCAAACCGTTTGGCTCATCTGTCCCACAACTTCAAGCTGATAAACACTTAGTCTAGACCCTCTAAATGTCAACTGCCCGGCAACAAAGACTGCAGCATTTATTCTTGAAGATTCGTTCAGCGTTTTTTCTGATTTAAAATGTTTTTCAGTACAATGCGGTATTGTCCTGTGTGTGTGAAGATGGTAGATTTCCCTCATTTCATCCTTCCTCTCTCCTAATCCTCATCTCTCTCAAGGCTGTGCCTGTACAAGGCACTAAGGTTGAGCCCGTGACTGATAAGACATCTAAGCAAACTGGCTCATTTGAGGAGCCAACCCATGACTTGAGTTTCAGTAACACTCCAAAGGCCGTCAGAAAAGGAAGTCGATCTGGGTTTGGGCACTTTGGATGAGAGACAAGCCTGTATTTCCACAGGGCAGCAGCTAATGCTGGCTTTTTCATTAGAAGAAATTTCTTTCAAGTCTTTCCAATCATGATCCTCTCCAGGGCACCCCCCACCAGACCTGCTTCAAGATCAGCTGAACATTGAGATGTTGTAAGGTTTTGGGGGAAACCTCCTGATTACACAGATCTTTACTGATAATTTTTCTTTACCTTGTAATGTGCTTTTTTTTTTTTTTTAACAGAGCCCCTACTCAATCTCCCTTTCTCTCCTCGGGCTCTCTTATTAAGTGACAGCTTCTCTTGGGCTCGGAGGGTTATTTGTGCTGACTTTGTGCCTAGTGGTTTCCTCAGTGATTTAGCAAGCTGCACAGATGGGGCTGGGGGAGGGCGCCCAGCTGGCAGAGAAGACGTGGCAATTCAAGCAGAACTGGAGACAAAATACTTGAGTCTCCAGTTCTGTTTGCCAAGGGAGAGAAATCTCTTCAAAGTTTTCAAGGTGTTTTTTTTTTTAATCAAAAAGTTCTTAAGCACACCCTTAAACAAAATGACCAGTTTTAGCTTCTTGATAAGCTTAGATTCTCAGATAAATATTTGTCATTCACAGGCTTTCACCAGAAGGTGAATTTGCCTCATAAAAAGTTATCAAATGTTAGGTCAAGTGTCTGCCTCATAAAGTATGAAAATGTCATGGTCCCTGATTTTTCAGTCACGTACGTCCTGCGTGCTTGCTAAGTCGCTTCAGTCAAGCCCGACTCTTTGCCACCCTATGGACTGCAGCCTTCCATGGGTTTCTCCAGGTGGAGTGGCTTGCCATTTTTCTCCTCCAGGGGATCTTTCCGACCCAAGGATCAAACCAACTTCTCTTATGTCTCCTGCACTGGCAGGCGGATTCTTTGTCACTAGCACCATCTGGGAAGCCCGTGTTTGTTCTGCATGTGAATTAAGGAAATTGTAGCGGGATTTTGTTGGTGACAACATCGCCTTTAAAAAAAAAAAGGAAAAAAAGAATTCTTTCATTAAGGTTCACCTTTAGCTGGTAGACTGTTTCAGTCCAGGAAGCTTTGAAAGCAAGGCGTAACAATAAAAGTCAAGAGCTAACAGAACTTTGGAAGGCTTGGATCCATGTCTGAACATACTTGTAAGAGAAAATTCTTGGATTCGTTTTAACATTTAATCCAATAAAACTTTCTTGGGCAAAGTGTTAGCTGAAAGAGAGGCTGTAATTTTAAAAGTCCCATTGGTATTCTGTTAACAGGAAGGTTGTTTCCCATCCTATTTTATTTTGAGGAAGTGGTTTGAACTGGATCTCTTTTGTTCCATGCTTAAAAAAAAGAGAGATTGCATTTGTTGTTATTGGTTATTCCTGTGCTCTCTCAGAGAGGATTATCCTTAAGAGGAAATAATCTGGTAGGTAGTATTGAATTTCAGTTGTTTTAAGCACACACATGTTCAGTCTTCACTTTCTTCTTACCAGGGGACCAAGAGTGAGCTCCTTGTGACAGAGGTATGTTATGCTGTAATTCTTACCAATAGAAGCTGGAAGTAGCTGTGAGCTAATAAGAAATATGACAACATGACTTCCTAGGGCCAGGAAGTACCCCAGAGTTTGCTGAGAGGAAAGCAACGATTAAAAATGGAAACGTGTCCTGCTTTGAGAACAGATGATAATTTCCTCTGATGGCAGGAAATCTATTTATTAACATAGAGAAGAAAGAAAGAAACAGAGGCTCAGAGTTAAGCACAATTCTTCCTTGAAGAATTTTTTTAGAGGACTAATTTGCTAACAGGTGCTGTTACTCTCCAACGTGGGGAAAATTTTTAATTGTGGGGAAACTTAATATGCAGCTTTTTCCAGTTTATTGGCCAAGAAATCCCTTTATGACCAAACACTGAGCAAGCCTTGTGCTCATCCACTATATTTTAGAATATTGGTCTTTAGCTACTCCATCCTTTAACTAAAATATACATTTTTAATAAGTGAAGCAAATTCTTAACAGCTGTAATTTTACATTTTGTTGGCATAGTTGTTCTATATCTAGAGAAAAAGACATAGAGATACAATGGAAATGAAAACTTAGGCCACTGGTGAAAATTTTGTGTGTATGAATGATAGTAAAAGTCTTTGGGATGCTTTTAGTCCTGAATCTTCGTGACATAGTTTAGGTTTGAATTCTAAAATAATGAATAATAAGCAATAAGGGAGTGAAAGGCTTCTACACTCTCAATAGATAAATTGTAAAACAGAGGTTAGAAATGTTTTGCTCCAAGGACAATGAAGTTTTGCTGCAGCTGCTAAGTTGCTTCAGTTGTGCCCGACTCTGTGCGACCCCATAGACGGCAGCCCACCAGGCTCCTCTGTCCCTGGGATTCTCCAGGCAAGAATACTGGAGTGGGTTGCCATTTCCTTCTCCACAATGAAGTTCTAAAATGGTATAAATACATATGGAGGTATGAATCATGTATCTCTTCTTGTTTCTTCTAACTTGACAAAGCCTATCCAAATTATGATGATGACAATTGTGTCAGTTCCACGGAATGCGTTTCTATAGATACTATTGTATGTAAGACTCAGTATATTCCCTTACATTGAGAAGGGCACATATCCAAAGAAAACATTTGTGAAGTTGCTGTCAAAAAATAACGACTGAACAGAATTCATTAGAGACTTTTATGGTTCTCCCCTCGGGACCATGTTAGAGCTGGGGACAGAGATTTATGTTGGTTTTCCATCACCTATATTCTTAGCATTTGAACAGTGACTGACACAAAGAAATATCTGTTGAATGTATTAATTTAGCTTTTTTAAATCAACTAGTTATTTTTCACTGAAAAGGTAATACAGACATCCATTTAAAAATTTAGACTTTATATAAAGCACACAGGATGGAAAGTTATATTTACTACTCACACTGGATTTCCAGGCTTCCACTATAAAAGCAACCACCGTCACCAGTTTATACATTGTTCTAGAATATTCTATGCATATAGAACATACAGATGTATTTCAATACATATGGAAAGTATTTAAGCATAATGCATATATGTGTATATATAGATATGCATATACTACTACTAAGTCGCTTCAGTCGTGTCCGACTCTGCGACCCCATAGACGGCAGCCCACCAGGCTCCGCCATCCCTGGGATTCTCCAGGCAAGAACACTGGAGTGGGTTGCCATTTCCTTCTCCAATGCATGAAAGTGGAAAGTGAAAGTGAAGTCGCTCAGTCGTGTCCGACTCTTCGCGACCCCATGGACTGCAGCCTACCAGGCTCCTCTGTCCATGGGATTTTCCAGGCAAGAATTCTGGAGTGGGGTGCCATTGCCTTCTCCAATGCATATAGATATGTATTTAGTTATTTAGCACGGATAGAGGTGTACTACATAGATCATGCTACATCTTAAACTTTTTTCACTTAAATACTCTTAATGACGTATATTTTAAGAATTGCTTTCCAATAACTGAGCATTCATATAACATTTCCATTTTGCTTTTCATTTCTTTATGATTGAGGTTGTCTTTTTATTTGTTGCAAAGCTTTCGTGCTTGTTTTCTATGAACCGCCTCTAAGTTCTTTTTTAATTTTTCTATTGGTTTAATGGTCTTTTATAACTGATTTGTAAGAGGTCTTTTTACATTAAAAGAATGAGCTCATTGTCACATGTGTTGAAATATTTTTCCCAGTTGATCATTTGTCTTTTGACTTTGCATGTTATTTTTTTCTGTGCAGAAAAAAACTTTTATGTCATCACATTCACTAATCTTTTTGGAATCTGGGTTTTGTGTATTGTTTAGAAAAACTTTCTCATCTCCAGAAGGAAATAAATTCTCCTATACCTACTTTTAATAGTTTTGTTATTTTATTTTATGCATTCAAAATTTTTATTTACCTGAAAGTTACATTGGTGAAACAGCTTTTTAAGATGTTTTCCACACAGCTACTCAGTTGACTAAGTCATATTGCTAAATTTTAGCATATGGACTTTGTGACCCCATGGACTTTAGCCCTCCAGGCTCCCCTGTCCATGGAGTTCTCCAGGCAAGAATACTGGACTGGGTAGCCATTCTTTTCCACAGGGATCTTCATGACCCAGGGATCAAACCCAGTTCTCCTGCATTGTAGGTAGATTCTTTACCATCTAAGTCACCAGGGAAGTTCCAAACATTTATTAAAAAAAATTAACATTGTTATTATGGAAAATGCCCAACATATAAAAGTATATGAGGAAGATGACCTGATAAGCAAGATTTTGACATTATTGACCATATCTAAGACTGGAAATGTTTATTTCTTTTCTTTAACATTTTCAGCTACATAAATAAGAATTAACAAAGATGTTTATTTAAACTGATTTCCTGCATTTTCCCCATGAAAATAAAACAAAACAATCATCTTCATTAGGAAGACATTAGGAAAATTTTTCGTAATTTTTAAATGCCAAATAGGATGATTGCAGGGAACAAAATATCAAACAGTATTGTATAATTCCATTTCCATGCTTTCTATCTTTCTGTTATTTTGTGCTCCATGATTCTGGGGATGCCTACAATTACCTGAAAAGTCTGACTTACTAACAAATTGCACTGATTTTCCAAGAGTCTCACTGGATTTCTGATCTTTCTTCAGTATATATATGAATAAAAGCTATTTCTTAGAAAACAGTACATCTTAGCATATTTTGTTATTTTGTGTTTCTGGTAATATTTTGATTTTTATGTTATTCATTTTTCTATATACACCTAGAAGGCAATGGCAACCCACTCCAGTACTTTTGCCTGGAAAATCCCATGGAGGAGCCTGGTAGGCTGCAGTCCATGGGGTTGCTAGAGTCGGACACGACTGAGTGACTTCACTTTCACTTTTCACTTTCATTCCTTGGAGAAGGAAATGGCAACCCACTCAGTGTTCTTGCCTGGAGAATCCCAGGGACGGGGAAGCCTGGTGGGCTGCCGTCTATGGGGTCGCACAGAATCGGACACGACTGAAGCGACTTAGCAGAGCAGAGCAGAGCTAGATTTAGTGGACGGAAGGCATAATCAGTATCAAATGAGTTACATTAAAATATAATCATTGTCAGAGAATAACACAAGCCACTGACTTGGGGAAAATATTTACAAAAGGCATATCTGATAAAGTACTACAACCCCAAATATACAAGGAACTCTTAAAATTCAACAAGTAGAAAACAAACAATGTGATTAAAAAATTAGCAAAATATCTGAACATATACCTTACCAAAGATACAGATGACAAATGTGTATGAAGATACTCAACATCTTATCTTGTTAGGGAAATGCAAATTAAGACAGGGAGATACGTCTACACATCCATCTGAATGGTCAAAATCCCAAAGCACTGCCAACACCAAATACCTGTGAGGATCTGGAGCAACAGGAATTCTCATACATTGCCGATGAGAATGCAAAATATGGACAGCCAGTTTTGGAAGTCAGTTTGTCAGTCTCTTACTAAACTGAAATATTCGTATCATATTATCCTTCAGTTGCACTCCTTGGATTTTACCTGAAGGAGTTGAAAACTTATATCCATATAAAAACCTCAATACATGTTTATAGCAACTTTATTCACAATTGCCAAAACTTGGAATCAACTAAGATGTCTTTAACAGGGGAATGGATGCATAAACTATGGTTCATCCAGATAATGGAATATTATTTGATGCTGAAAAGAAATGAGCTATCAAGTCATGAAAAGACATTGAGGCTTCTGAAGTGAATTTTAGTAAGTGAAAGAAGCCAATCTGAGATTACATGCTATATGATTCCAACTATACTGTATCCTGGAAAAGGCTCAAGGAGCATTTCACATAAATGAGATCATGTTACTGCTCTGTTTATAATCCTCCATTTGAATGTATTTCACACAACTGACTGAGCCTATAAAGACACATGTGGTCTGGCCCCACTTACCTCTGATTTTGCCTTTTAATTCCCTCTCACTCATTCTGTTCCTAGCTACACTGGCCTTCTTTCCGTTTCTTAAATTTATGGACACTAATTTCATACTCGGATGTTAGGAAAGAAAAAAAAACCAGCTTTGTTGAGGTACGTGTGCTGTGTTGTGCTCAGTCGCTCAGTCGTGTCCGACTCTTGGAGGCCCCCTGGACTGTAGCCCGCCAGGCTCCTCTGTCCATGGGATTCTTCAGGCAAGCACACTGGGGTGGGTTGCCATGTCCTTCTCCAGGGGATCTTCCTGATGCAGGGGTTGAACCTGCATCTCTTGTGTCTCCTGCATTGGCAGGCAGATTCTTACCACTGTTCTACCTGGGAAGCCCTTTATTGAGGAGTGATTGATGTTTAATAAATGGCACAATTTAAAGTGTGCAGTTTGGTAAGTTTTAACATATATCTACACCAATGAAACTGTCATCACAATCAAGAAAATGTAATCCCTCTCACCAGCCCTTCCTTATTTTCCACATCCTCAGGTAACCACTGATCTGCTTTATATTATAGATTATTTTACATTTTCTAGAATTTTATCTTTTTTGTCTGACTTATTTTTCACTCATCATAATTATTTTGAGACATTGCTCTTATTACCATGTATTAATATTCAATTTTATTTATTTTTATAATGGTTCAATATTCTGTTGCGGCCTTCCCTGGTAGTGCAGATGGTAAAGAATCTGCCTGCAGGTCAGGAGACCAGGGTTCAAACCCTGGGTCAGGAAGATCCTCTGGAGAAGGGAATGGCTATCCACTCCAGTATTCCTGCCTGGAGAATCCCATGAACAGAGGAGCCTGGTGGGCTACAGTCCATGAAGCTGCAGAGTCAGACACAACTGGGTAACCAACACTTCCACATTTCACTTTCAATATTTCATTGAGTGGGTATACCACAATTTTGTTTATCCATTTACTTATTGATATATATTTAGGTTGTTTCCAGTGTTTGGCTATTTCAAATAAAGCTGCTATATACATTTGTGTACATATCTTTGAACATACATATACTTTCATTTCTCTTGGATAAGTATCCAGGAGTAGAATGGCTGGGGTGTAGGTGGTGTATGTTTAACTTTTAAAGAAACTACTGGTTTTCCGAAGTGATTGGACCATTTTTTATATTCCCACCAGTAATGTAAGAGCATTCTGTTTGCTCCATTTCTACATTGAGGCCTAGTGAGACCAATATTTTTAACTTTAGCCATTCTATTAGGTATGTAGGGGAAACACTGTGTTTTTAATTTTCGTTTCCCTAATGAGTAATAGCACTGAACATCTTTGCAAATGCTTAGTTGACCTCTGTCTTCTTTTGTGAAGTTTCTGTTCACATCTTTTGCCCATTTTTAAAATTGGGTTGTTTTACTGAGTTTTGAGATGTCTTTAAATATTCTGAATATGAACATTTCATCACATATAGTTTGTCATTTTATTCCCTTAAAAATGTCTTTCAAGAAATAGAAGTTATTTTAATAAAAGCTCCTATCTTTTCCTCTACAAATTTTATACTTTCAGGTTTTACCTTTAGGTGTATGATTCACTTTGAGTCAGTTTTGTATACAGAGAAAGATATGAATCAAATATGTTTTTTTTTTCTTTTTTGCACCTAGATATTCAATTGTTCCATCACCATTTGTTGAAAAGATTATGCTTTCTCTGTTGAGCTGCTTATGCAGTTTTATCAAAAATCAATTGACCGTATATTTGTAGATTTATTTTTGGACTTGCTGCTTTTTTCCATTGATCTATTTGCCATGCTTCATGTCATACTATACTGTCTTGATTACTTTAGCTTTACAATGAATCCACACTAGGTGAGTAACTCGTATTGTTATAAAGTTGTTTTGTCTTTTTTAGCTCCTTTGCATTTAATAAAAATAATAGAGTCAGTTTATCAGTTAAAAAAATTCTGCTGGAATTTTGATTGGGTGTGATTTGAATTGATAAATCAATTCAAAGAGAATTAACATCTTAACAATATTGAGTCTTCTGACTCTTGAATAAAGCATATCTTTCCATTTCTTTAGATCTTTAATTCTCCTCGCCATATTTTTTGCATTTTATTGTTAAATCTTTCACATCTTTTGTTAGATTTATCCCTATTTTGAGTGCACGTCCTTCTACTCTGCCATCTTGAACAAATGTCCTCCCCCATTTTATATTTTTTGATGCTATTATAAATGTCATTAGTTTATAATTTATTTCCATTTCCAGTTTTTATTGTTAGAACATAGATACAAAATTTATACTTTATATTTACCTTCTATCCCACCTTTTGATAATTCAGTTAGTTCTAAGAGCTTTTCTGTTTGTTTTAATTTCCATAGGATTTCCTTTCAAAATGTTCATGCCATCTGCAAATGAAGAGTTTTTCTTTTTCCCTTCCATTCTGTAGAATTTGTTTAAAATTTTTTCTTGCCCCATTGCACTGGGTAGCTTCTTGAGTACAATGGTGAATAGAAGTGGTGAGAATGTTTCTATCCTCACCTTGTTCCTGATCTTTTCATGATGTGAGCTTGAGTTTTTGGTGCACACACTTTCTGTATCTATTGAGATGATCATGAGATTTTCTCCTATTATTCTGTTTATATGGTGATATATATTGATTGCTTTTCAATTGTTAAGCCTGGGATAAACTTCCCACAGTCATAATATAATATACTTTCTATATGTAACTGAATTCAACTTGCCAGTATTTTATTAAGAATTTTTACATCTGTGTTCATGAGGGGTACTGGTCTACAATTTTCTTTTCTTATAATGTCTCTGTTAGTTTTTCATATCTGAGTTCTGCTGCCTTCTTTAAAAGAGTTGGGAAATATACCCTTCTCTACTTCCTGGAAAGTTTTAAAAGGCTTTTTGGGTCGTTTTGATCCTCATCATGTTTTAATTCTTCAAAAGTTAAAAATAATTAAATGTATGTAGTATCTTTTTTATTGAAATATTTATCTAGTATGTAATGAAAGTTCATGGATAAAAAAGTTGGATCATCTGTGTGCTTAGTTGCTCAGTCATGACCGACTCTTGCGACCCCATAGACTGTAGCCTGCCAGGTTCCTCTATCCATGGGATTTTCCAAGCAAGAATACTGGATCATCTGTAGGTTTTATTTATTCACATATTGTAATTCTTTACCTTCTTCTAAAGCTAGCATAAATATTTAAAGTGTAGAAATGCCAAACCAAAGCCAACACGTACATATATGTGTTTCACGTGTATTATTTTATTAACATATAATATGCCAAAGCCTTTGACTGTGTGGATCACAATAAACTGTGAAAAATTCTGAAAGAGATGGCAATACCAGACCACCGGACCTGCCTCTTGAGAAATCTGTATGCAGGTCAGGAAACAACAGTTAGAACTGGACATGGCACAACAGACTGGTTCCAAATAGGAAAAGGAGTACGTCAAGGCTGTGTATTGTCACCCTGCTTATTGAACTTCTATGTAGAGTACATCATGAGAAACGCTGGACTGGAAGAAACACAAGCTGGAATCAAGATTGCCAGGAGAAATATCAATCACCTCAGATATGCAGATGACACCACCCTTATGGCAGAAAGTGAAGAGGAACTAGAAAGCCTCTTTATGAAGGTGAAAGTGGAGAGTGAAAAAGTTGGCTTAAAGCTCAACATTCAGAAAACGAAGATCATGGCATTGGGTCCCATCACTTCATGGGAAATAGATAGGGAAACAGTGGAAACAGTGTCAGACTTTATTTTTTTGGGCTCCAAAATCACTACAGATGGTGACTGCAGCCATGAAATTAAAAGACACTTACTCCTTGGAAGGAAAGTTATGACCAACCTAGATAGCATATTCAAAAGCAGAGACATTACTTTGCCAACAAAGGTCCGTCTAGTCAAGGCTATGGTTTTTCCTATGGTCATGTATGGATGTGAGAGTTGGACTGTGAAGAAGGCTGAGCGCCGAAGAATTGATGCTTTTGAACTGTGGTGATGGAGAAGACTCTTGAGAGTCCCTTGGACTGCAAGGAGATCCAACCAGTCCATTCTGAAGGAGATCAGGCCTGGGATTTCTTTGGAAGGAATAATGCTAAAGCTGAAACTCCAGTACTTTGGCCCTCATGCGAAGAGTTGACTCATTGGAAAAGACTCTGATGCTGGGAGGGATTGGGGTCAGGAGGAGAAGGGGACAACAGAGGATAAGATGGCTGGATGGCATCACTGATTAGATAGACGTGAGTCTGAGTGAACTCTGGGAGTTGGTGATGGACAGGGAGGCCTGGCGTGCTGCGATTCATGGGGTCCCAAAGAGTCGGACGTGACCGAGCGACTGAACCGAACTGAACTGAATATGTAAATATGTATATTTGTTTGTTTGAGGAAATATATTCTAAGAGGTGCTCTGAGTATATACTGTGATTTCTGGATTTGAGCAACTTTTCATATTATTTCTTAACAGAATGTCTAAAAATATTATGTCTACTGTTACACTTTTAAATCAGTGTGACAGGAATTAAGAATATTAAGGATTATTTAAATTCTCAGATGCACCAAAAGCTTTATTAGCTGGATGTTCCAGGCTTCTTGAAAATAAAGCTTTTCCTCGGGGCTGTTGAGGTCAATTATATTCATTTTAGTCTCATCTCTCTCTTTTTTTTAAATCTCCCTTTTTTCATTCAATCACTTTCCTTCCAGAGTGAAATGAGCTATTAAATGGCCAAAAGATAATCACGAAAAATAAAAGAAAGAAAAATCAAGATCTTTAGTCAGACACAATTTGGAAATATAAGTCCCAAATCTCTGAAAACAGTTATTCTTTTTATTTTTGCTTCTTGACTACATATGAACTGAGGTTTGCTTCCAGGCTTTATAGTGCACTCGAGAGTTTTTGTTTTTGTTCTTTTTATCTTGCTTTGTTATTGCTTATGATAACACATGAATAAAAGTGAGAAATATTTCTGGGTTAAAACCCTAAACAATAGAATGATAATCAGATAGGATCAATTTATTCTAACTTAGTGTTCTAAAGAGTATGCTCTCATGATTTAACTGTGCCTTATATTTCTGGAAAAGTGTATGAACTTAAAATATGTTTGACTTTAAAAAATAAAGCAGGGAAGAATTAGAAGACATGTTTGTGTTGTGGTTTGAAATTTGGGGGACCTAGGAATGATTACCTCTTGAAAGCCAAGAATTTTCTCTTGCCTTTTTTTTTTTTAATTTGGAAAACTCATGCTTGAAGTTGTGCACTGGGAACATGAAAGAGGCTTCAGACAGGTTTGAATCATCAGAGGCTTTATTCAGATGAAGTCTTGCTAATCTTGGGGTTACCACTGAAGCCAGTTGTTGTTTGGGGGGCTTTTTAACAAGATATTTTTGCCTTCATATCTCAACTTAATTTTGTGCTTCTCATTCACAGATTAAAAAAAGACATGATGCATACTTTGATTAAGCTTCGGAAGTAATGATTGGTAGCAAGAGAGGACCCTGAAGCCAGAGGAACGGAATTAAGGAATCAGAGACAGGCCATCTTATTTCTATTTTCTTTATGCAGAAATGTCTCAAGATGAGATTAGAAACGATGTTTTGCACAAATATATTTTAAAAATGTTTAGCAGGCACATTTTCCAGTCATGTTATGATGAGAAACAGATGTAGATGCTGTTAAATCATGTCAAATGTGAACTGCCTGTGTACCCCATGTATATGTGTAAATATTTAACTAGAAAACCAGTCACATGAGAATGACTCTGGAGAAATCTTGGAAGAAGGAAGCCACAAATTATAGGTCTGAAATTTACCATGCAAGGCTTAGGAGTCCAGATAAGTAAAACCAAATGAAGAGACAGAAAGTTGTATAAATAGTTCATGTTTTTTTGGGAGGGGGAGGAAAAAGAAAGGATTAGGGAGAATTTTAAAATACTTCAATGACAGGCAGTACATTTAATTATAACCAGAGTGCTAAGAATCATATGATTGGAATTCAGTTATATACTTGAATCTAGAGTATATTACTTACCAACTCACATAGGAAAAATTACTATGGACTTTTAGCTTATCCACTGTTAGTTTCTAAAGTCACTGTATAAGGCAAAAGTCATACATTCAGCCTTATCCCTGACAGTCTTCCTGGAAGGCACTCAATTGGAGACAGAGAGTTCTACTAACACAGCTAGTAGATCTGTTGAAACAGAACTCCATATTTCTGTAGGTTCTGGATGATGAAGTTCATGGGCCAGAATGGGGCAGGGGAAGGTAATTACTGATTTCAGAAGCATGTTGTATGGAAAAGTAGAAATGAAAACAAAATTGCAGCTTCCATTGCACCCATAATCTTGAGTTTACACTCCCTGAGAGTGAAATGAATTTGCTAAATTTTATTTATTTTTTAAGATGAAAAAATATAATTTTATGTATTTTTGGTTTTGGCTGTGCTGGGTCTTCGTTGCTGCTCAGACCTCCTCTTGTTGCAGTGAGCAGGGGCTACTTCTCTCGTTGCGGTGTTCGGGCTTCTCACTGCAGTGACCTCTTGTTGTGGTGGAGCACAGCTTGTCGAGCACACGGGCTTCAGTAGCTGTGGTTCCCACTCTGGAGCACAGGCTCAGTCGTTGTGGCACATGAGCTCAGTGGCTCTGTGGCATGTGGGATCCGTGCGGATCAGGGATTGAACCTGTGTCTCTTGCGTTGGCAGGTGGATTCTTTACCACTGAACCACCAGGGAAGCCACGTTTTTTGTATGCGGAGCATTTTGAAGTCTTTATTGAATTTGTTACTATCTTGTTTCTGTTTTATGTTTTGGTTACTTGGCTCTGAGGCTTGTGGGATATTACTAGCTCCCTGACCAGGAATTGAACCTGAACCCACTGCCTTGAAAAGGAAAGTCTTAACCACTGGACCACCAGGGAAGTCCCTGAATTTTCCCCATTTTATTACTTTATTTGTTTTCAGGTTTAATTTTCATTTCATCAAAATAATATTGTCTAATTATCTCCTGAGCTTTAGGTTATTTGATCAAAGTATCATCCCCACGTAGTGAAATGTGCAGCTCAGAAGGGTTAGTTAGAGTTCTGTGAGTTTTAACAGATGCATGTTTTCACGTAACCCACACTGTTAACCAAGATATGAAGTATTTCCCTTGTGCCCCATGACAATCAATCCCTCATCCTCTCCTCTCCCCAGAGACAACCATGGCTCTGATTTCTTTCCCTGTAGATTACTTTTGTCTGTTCCAGAACTTCTTGTCAATGGCATCGAATGACATGCTCCCTTAGGAATGTGGATCCTTCTATTCATCACAGTATGTGATGTGTGCATTAATTTTTGCTGTTTTATGTATTGGTAATAGTTCACTCCATTTGCTGCTCTCTATTCTATCAAATGAGTACATCCCAATTTGTTACAAATGGAGGTTTGTACCCTTGGCCACCTTCACCCATACCCCCTCTTCCCACTGGCACTGCCTTTGCTGCCCCCTTCCCCTTCCTTCCCTCACCTCTGGCAACCACCAATACGTTCTCTGTATCTGTGGGCTTTTTTTTTTTTTAAGAGTTTCTTTTACTATTCCACATGTATGTGAGAACATGTAATATTTTTCTTTCTCTAACTTATTTAACTTGGCAAAATGCCCTTTAAGTCCATCCATGCTGTCATAAACGGCAGAATTTTCTTTTTTATGGCCAAGTAATATTCCATTGTGTGAGTGTACACACACACACACACATGCACACAGTTGACCCTTAAACAACATGGGTTTAACTGCACAAGTCCACTTATGTGCAGATTTTTTTCCATAAGTACATGGAGTACTACATGATCCAAGGTTGGTTGAACCTGAGAGGTGTATCAGTTCAGTTCAGTTCATTCGCTCAGTCATGTCTGTTCAGTCGCTCAGTCGTGTCCGACTCTTTGCGACCCCGTGAACCGCAGCACGCCAGGCCTCCCTGTCCATCACCAACACCCAGAGTTTACTCAAACTCATGTCTATTGAGTCGGTAATGCCATCCAACCATCTCATCCTCTGTCATCCCCTTCTCCTCTTGCCTTCAACCTTTCCCAGCCTCAGAGTCTTTTCCAATAAGTCAGCTCGTCTCATCAGGTGGCCAAAGTATTGGAGTTTCAGCTTCAACATCAGTCCTTCCAATGAACACCCAGGACTGATCTCCTTTAGGATGGACTGGTCGGATCTCCTTGCAGTCCAAGGGACTCTCAAGAATCTTCTCCAGTACCACAGTTCAAAAGCATCAATTCTTCAGCACTCAGCTTTTTTCACAGTCCAACTCTCACATCCACACATGACTACTGGAAAAACCATAGCTTTGACTAGATGGACCTTTGTTGACAAAGTACTGTCTCTGCTTTTGAATATGCTATCTAGGTTGGTCATAACTTTCCTTCCAAGGAGTAAGCGTCTTTTAATTTCATGGCTGCAGTCACCATCTGCAGTGATTTTCGAGCCCCCCAAAATATACAGAGAGTTAACTAGGAGACTTGAGCATGTGGGGATTTTGGTATCCTCCCCTGGCTGGTGCTGGAACCAGTTCCCCTTGGACACTGATGGACAACTGTATACCACGTTTTCTTTATCCATTCACCCATCAGTAGACATGAAGGTTGTTTCCATGTCTTGGCTATTGTAAATAATACTGCAGTGAACATGGGGCTGCAGGTATTTTTCAAGTTAGTGTTTTCATTTCTTTTGGATAAATACCCAGAGTGGAATTGCTGGCTCATATGGTAGTTCTATTTCTGGTTTTCTGAGGGACCTCCATACTGGTTTCTGTAGAGCAGACATTAATGTTAATCACACAAAATAAATACAAATTTGTGAGGTATTTGGAGTCCTGGGTAGTTTAACACAGAGAGCTCAGGGAAGAGCTCTATCTGAGAGACATTTTGGGGTAATGGAAAGGAGCTAGCTGCTGCTGCTAAGTCGCTTCAGTCGTGTCCGACTCTGTGCGACCCCATGGACGGCAGCCCACCAGGCTTCTCCATAAAGGAGCTAGCACTAGATATATAATGTTTAATAAAGGTTAAGTTTTCTTTTTTGGGGAAATCATATTACTTGGAAGAGACAGTAATGTTTTAGCATACATTAACCTTCTTCCCCATATGTCCCATTGCAGAACTTTTCTCATCTAAGATGACTTGTCATACTTGTAAAGGAGTTCCTTGTTTTTTTAAAAAAATAATTGTACTTGTTTACACTTTAGAAATGGGAACTATGAAGACTGTGTAACTCATTTTTAATGGACTGCCCCATGTTCCTAAGTTACAAATATTGTAACTGATCTTAAGTTGAAAAATATTCTTATCCTGTAAAATTAACAAATTAGAACCTTCAGAAGTATTACTGCTTTATGGAAATTATAAGTGCATATTACTGTTCCCATTGTATTGCAGTAGGGGCTGGTATATTTACAGTTCTTTCACTAATGTCTTTTTGAGGAGGTTTGAAGTTAATATGAAGTATACTTTATTCTTTGTTGTATATAAAAACTGCTTTGGGAAGGAATGCTGACTTCTGAATAGGTTTGGTAAAAACGATGAATTAAGTGGTGAAAATAAACATTTGAAGTCCTCATTAAAATATTTCAGACAGGAATATAAGCATGTGCATCATAGATTTTGGCCCCTTCTCATCCTGTTCTCATTTCGTTCTTCATTTCACTCTCTTTTATTTTTCTCCCTCTCTCCCTAAGAATTGCTGAAGCTTCTAGAGAACTATTTACACTTAAGTGGCAGTTTTCAAAGAAACTCTGTGCCTTTCTTCTTTTCAACAGTAGGATTCTTATGAGAAATTCTTTATTTGCTGGTTGTAATATTTGTCAGTGGGTGCATGTGAGAGGGGCAAGTTGGGAAGAGTAACTCGGTATGTGATAAGTGTATGTGCTATGAGTGTAGTACTTAGCGCATCAGTTCAGTTCAGTTCAGTCGCTCAGTCGTGTCCGACTCTTTGCGACCCCATGAATCGCAGCACGCCAGGCCTCCCTGTCCATCACCAACTCCCGGAGTTCACCCAGACTCATGTCCATTGAGTCAGTGATGCCATCCAGCCATCTCATCCTCTGTTGTCCCCTTCTCCTCCTGCCCCCAATCCCTCCCAGCATCAGAGTCCTTTCCAATGAGTCAGCTCTTCGCATGAGGTGGCCAAAGTACTGGAGTTTCAGCTTTAGCATCATTCCTTCCAAAGAACACTCAAGACTGATCTCCTTCAGAATGGACTGGTTGGATCTCCTTGCAGTCCAAGGGACTCTCAAGAGTCTTCTCCAACACCACAGTTCAAAAACATCAATTCTTTGGCACTCAGCTTTATTCACAGTCCAACTCTCACATCCATACATGACCACAGGAAAAACCATAGCCTTGACTAGACGGACCTTTGTTGGCAAAGTAATATCTCTGCTTTTGAATATGCTATCTAGGTTGGTCATAACTTTTCTTCCAAGGAGTAAGCATCTCTTAATTTCATGGCTGCAATCCCCATCTGCAGTGATCTTGGAGCCCAAAAAAATAAAGTCTGACACTGTTTCCACTGTTTACCCATCTATTTCCCATGAAGTGATGGGACCAGATGTCATGATCTTCGTTTTCTGAATGTTGAGCTTTAAGCCAACTTTTTCACTCTCCTCTTTCACTTTATCAAGAGGCTTTCTAGTTCCTCTTCACTCTCTGCCATAAGGGTGGTGTCATCTGCATATCTGAGGTTATTGATATTTCTCCTGGCAATCTTGATTCCAGCTTGTGTTTCTTCCAGTCCAGCGTTTCTCATGATGTACTCTGCATAGAAGTTCAATAAGCAGGGTGACATATACAGCCTTGACGTACTCCTTTTCCTATTTGGAAGCAGTCTGTTGTTCCATGTCCAATTCTAACTATTGCTTCCTCACCTGCATATAGGTTTCTCAAGAGGCAGGTCAGGTGGTCTGGTATTCCCATCTCTTTCAGAATTTTTCACAGTTTATTGTGATCCACATAGTCAAAGGCTTTGGCATAGTCAAGAAAGCAGAAATAGATGTTTTCCTGGAACTCTCTTCCTTTTTCCATGATCCAGAGGATGTTGGCAATTTGATCTCTGGTTCCTCTGCCTTTTCTAAAACCAGCTTGAACATCTGGAAGTTCACGGTTCACATTTTGCTGAAGCCTGGCTTGGAGAATTTTGAGCATTACTTTACTAGCGTGTGAGATGAGTGCAATTGTGTGGTAGTTTGAGCATTCTTTGGCGTTTCCTTTCTTTGGGATTGGATGGGCTTAATGCTATTAGAAGACATTAATTATTACTCACTGTTTTTAATGAGTGTTTTAAGCAAAAGGCAGGATGTAGATAGCAATAAAGACAGGGTGAATACTTTTCTAGGTTCTTCTCACTTTAAATTTAGATCTGCAAAAGAGTCTAAACCTTATTAAATACTAATTTGTGTTATTTTTATCATAATTTGGTGAAAGAGATTATTTGGTGGGAGAGTGAGATTAAGGATAGCAGAAGTAGAAGGTACAATTCTGGACTCCTGTTATGGACAGAATGGTGTTCTCTCCAAATTCATGTTATAGACCTAACCCCTAGAGCCTCAGAATGTGACCGTATTTAGAGATAGGGCCATTCAAGAGGTAATTAAATTGAAGTGGGAATGTTAATGTGAATCCTAAACTAACTGTGACATCCGGATCTTACACTTCAGCCTCAACAACTCTGAGAAAATAAACTTCTGTAGTTGAAGCCTCCCTGTGGTATTCTATTGTGTCATCCCTAGTAAACTAATAGAACCACCCGTATGATGGATCATACACAGAGGGGAAGAAACACAAATGTGGGTTGTATATAGTGTGTATAGGTGGAGGGAGCAAGAAGAGAGAGAAATAAAGTAAGATTTGGGGGTAAACACACTGAGGTCTGAGAACTGAGTTTGGCATTGACTATCTACATGACTTTGAGCAAATAAGTTACTGGGTTGGCCAAAAAGTTAGTTTGGGGTTTCCCATAACATTTTTTGGAAAACTCAGATGAACTTTTTGGCCAACCCAGTGTTTGCCCTTCCTGAGTTTCAGGTTTGTCCTTCATAAAATGTTTTCATTATGAGGGGCAGGGCTGAGAATTGGAACTGGGAGGTGTTCCTGAGTGTTTATCGCTCTGCCCCTTCGTTGCCATGTACCTGCTTTCCTGAGAGCAGCTGTAGGGTGAGGGTGTGGACGCTGAGACCTTTCTGCAGAAGGATGTCACAGATCGTCTCTGGGTCTTGGTTTCTTGACTGCACAGAAATAAGGGGATTGCATTGCACTGTTGAGCTCTAACCCAAGGTCATTTCTTTAAACTCTAAAATGTTACATTTTTAAGGAATTTAAGGAAATGAGTTTGGATGAGAAGGCATGGAAGGGGATTCTGGATAAAAGTCACCATGTATACTGAAGCATTATTAAATAATGAGAAAACAAGCACTGATGAGGTTAATTTGCCTGTCATGGAGAGCTTCTTAGAATCAGATACCCGAGTGGTAGAACCGGTGAAGAAGGAAGTTGAGGGTAGTTTCACTGGTTGGAAGGAAAAGCTTGTGATCGAGAACTATTATTCATTTCTTTTAAAATTAGTGAGATATAATTTTTGTGAAAGCTCATTCTAATACGTATGTGTAAGATGGATAGAGGAAGAGGAAGAGGAAGAAGGTTGAAATATAGGGAGAAGAATAAAGATAGGTGGGCCTGGTGATGGTTGCGGAGATGGAAAAATGGTGACGAGTGTATGGTAGAAATTACTAAGGAGCGGGTGTAGTAAGTGAAGGACAAGGGAGCCCAGGAAAATGAGAAGCAAGGGTGGTGAACCAGGCTCTTGAGGGGCAACTGGTTTTTCCTCCTAAGAAAAACACCTGTCTGGGTCAGTGTCGAGATGGAAAGGGCTGAGTAGACAGCCAGAAAGTACCAGCGTTCTCGTTAATTTTCTCATGACTTAAAACAAAAGACTGTTTTAGGCATAGACAGACTGACTCTGTCTAGAAATGCAAATGAGGATTTTTTTCCCTTTTCCAATTTGAAGATAGGTGGGAGAGTTCCCAGGTTAATGTTATAACCATTTGTGGTACTAGGAGGTCAGCAGAGAGCCGTCAGTAGGTGGCTGTTTATGGATCTGATCATCCTGGCCTCTTGTTTTTCAGGATCTCTGGTTTCTGTTCCAATGACTTACTCTGCCAGGAAGCCCTGATGTAACAAGTACCTCATTCAAGATATCAAAATGGTTCTTCATTTTTTTTAAATTTGTTCAGTGTTTGCTCCCAGTGGTGTCAGGGGTGAGCCTGCCTGCCAGTGGAGGTAGACGTAAGAGATGTAGGTTTGATTCCTGGGTTGGGAAGATCCCCTGGAGGAGGGCATGGCAACCCACTCCAGTATTCTTGCCTGGAGAATCCCATGGACAGAGAAGCCTGTTGGGCTGTGGTTCACAGGGTCGCAAAGAGTCGGACACGTCTGAAGCGACTTAGCATGCAAAGTCCTAGGTGATGCACTGAGAGTTGGGAAGGAAAAGATAAATACAATGCAAACCCTTTCATCAAGAAAAACCTGGGCGAAGGGCTGACAGACTTGGATATGGACTTGTGTATGCTCCTAAGGCAATGTGACAGTACTGCTACACAGCTGCATTCGAAACCTTATGGGGACTTATGCAGAATGACTAAAGCTGTTGGGCTGTTGATCAACGCTGACTCCAGATGATAACTGTGTGTTCTGAAGGCGATCTATATAGTTGCGTATTGCAGAGTCAACAAATAGAAACATAAAGGAACGTGGGAAAAGAGAGGAAACCATTATTAAGCATCAACTAAGTGCCTGAGACCAACTTCCCTGGTGGCTCAGATGGTAAAGCATCTGCCTACAATGTGGGAGACCCAGGTTCGATCCCGGGGTTGGGAAGATCCTCTGGAGAAGGAAATGGCAACCCACTCCGGTACTCTTGCCTGGATAATCCCATGGACGGAGGAGCGTCGTAGGCTACAGTCCCTGGGGTCGCAAAGAGTCGGACACGACTGAGCGACTTCACTTCACTTCACTTCAGTTCACTTCAAGTGCCTGAGACCAGCTGGGCAAATTCACGGGAACTGTGTCCCTTTTGCCCCAGGTCCTAAATTATGATCACTTAAGAGATGCAGACATTGAGACTATGGTTTCCCCAAAGTCCCACACAGCTAGTTGGAAGCAGAAGCAGGATTTCAGTGTTTGTCCACAGACCTTCTACCACGTGGTGTGGTTACAACTAAATGAGACAAATTAAGCATGGGTGAAAGAGGAAGTGGGAAAACTGAGTTTTGCTGCCTCTGTGAAAATACGTGTGTGACTCAGAGATTTCTGACAGCAGGACCCACAGTTTGTGCAGTCAAGGTCTGGAAATATTTCAGTTACTAGATGCAGGAGATTTTTTTAACTCAATGACAGAGGCTTTCTATCAGCCAAAAGCTGTGATAAGCATTTCTTTGAGCTGGTATATAGACATACCTATGAGAGCAAGGTGGCCTCTTTGAATGTTTGACACTGAAAACCAAGTAAGTATAGGTGAATCTCATTTATTTGGAAATCATCTATACCAAAAACTCATACATCCAGCATACAGCAGAAATCAGCAAACCAGTAAAACTGTGAATACTCAAATAGATATCGTAAACAACAAATAATAAATTCCATGCACTATAGTTTTTATTCCATTCAAAATGACCTGAGGCCCTCAATTTTTTTCTTATTGTATATCTGCTTTCCAAATCTATTGGAACATAGAAGAAAATTTTTCATTAGTACTATTGAAAACAGGGAGAAATAATGTCTGACATGAAAGAAATAGACAAAAATATTTAAAAAAATATAAAAAGCAGCTGTAAGAGTTCAGAGATCTCAGCATCAATTCAAATTATCGTCAAAGACCCTCAGGATCCTAGGAATTACCCTGTGTTGACTGAAAAAAAAATGAACCCCCTAAAAATTGAGAATTATGTTTCATTCAGTGGACATTCTGAGGACTTCAAGCCCAGGGGACAGGACTCTCAGATCACTGTGAGGGGCTGCTCCTAAACAGGCAAAAGGGGAGCCAGGATATATAGGAGTTTTTTACAACAAAGACTAGGTAAACGGAACATCAAAAGATTACGGTTAATGAAAGAAAACCAGGTATCTCAAGTTAATGAATTTAGTGCTTTTGCATGTATGGGGAGATGCAGGAGTCTGGGCTCGCTGAAATATTCCTTTGATGTGCACCTCAGCTATCTAGGGCCAGTATCCTGTGCTTTTTCATCCCGTATGTCCTCAGGGTGCACCACTGGGGGCAGCTGTAGCAGTTGACTGCTGGATGTCAGGCATCCTGTTTCCATGCTGAGTTCCCTCACAGCTCCCTATAGGGGAGGCAGCAATGGGATGGCTTGATGGCTGCAGCATCCTTTGTTTACTGACAGGGCAGGTGGCATTGTTAATTCACACCTTGTAATATGCCCATGCAAGAAAGCAGATTTTTTAAAAATTTTAATTAATTTTTTAATTGATGGATATTGTTTTACAGAATTTTGTTATTTTCTGTTAAACATCAACCCGAATCAGCCATAGGTATACATATGTCCCCTCCCTCTTGAACTTCCCTCTCATCTCCCTCCCCATCCCACCTCTCTAGATTGTTACAGAACCCCTGTTTGAGTTCCTGAGTCATACAGCAAATTCCCCTCTTGGCTATCTATTTTACATATGGTAATGTAAGTTTCCATATTACTCTCTCCATACACCTCACCCTCTCCTCCCTTCTCCCCATGTTCATATGTCTGTTCTCATGTCTGTTTCCCCATTGCTGCCCTGTAAATAAATTAATCAGTGCCATCTTTCTAGATTCCATATATATGCATTAGTATATGATATTTATCTTTCTCTTTCTGATTTACTGCACTCTGTGTAATAGCCTCTAGGTTCATCCACCTCCTTAGAACTGACTACTGGCTGAGTAGCATTCCATTGTATATATGTACCACAGCTTCTTTATGCATTCCTCTGTTGATGGACATCTAGGTTGCTTCCATGTTCTAGCTATTGTAAATAGTGCTGCAATGAACACTGGGTACATGTGTCATTTTCAATTTTGGCTTCCTCAGGGTATACGCCTAGTAGTGGGTCGTATGGTGGTTTTATTCCTAGTTTTTTAAGGAATCTCCATACCATCTTCTATAGTAGCTGTATCAATTTACATTACCACCAGCAATGCAAGAGGGTTCCCTTTACTCCACACCCTCTCCAGCATTTATTGTTTGTAGACTTTTTGATGATGGCCATTGTGACTGGTATGAGGTGGTATCTCATTGTAGTTTTCATTTGCGTTTCTCTAATAATGAGTGACGTTGAGCATCTTTTCATGTTTGTTCGCCATCTGTATGTCTTCTTTGGAGAAATGCTTGTTTAGGTCTTTTCCCCACTTTTTGACTGGGTTGTTTGTCTTTCTGATATTGAGTTGTATGAGTGGCTAGTATAATTTGAAATTTAATTCTTTGTCAGTTGTTTCCTTTGCTGTTATTTTCTCCCATTCTGAGGGCTGTCTTTTCACCTTGTTTGTAGTTTCCTTTGATGTGCAAAAGCTTTTAAGTTTAATTAGGTCGACTTATTTATTTTTCTTTTTATTTCCATTACTCTAGGAACTGGGTCATAGAGGATCTTGCTTTGATTTATATCATTGAGTGTTCTGCCTATGTTTTCCTCTAAGAGTTTTATAGTTTCTGGTCTTACATTTAGGTCTTTAATCAATAATGAGTGTATGGCATTAAGGAAGTGTTATAATTTCATTAGTTTACATGTAGCTGTCCAGTTTCCTCAGCACCACTTATTGAAGAGCTGTTTTTGCCCCATCATATATTCTTGCCTCCTTTGTCAAAAATAAGGCACCCATGGGTGCATGGGTTTATCTCTGGGCTTTCTATCTTGTTCCATTGGTCTATATTTCTGTTTTTGTGCCAGTACCATACTGTCTTGATGACAGTAGCTTTGTAGTATAGTCTGAAGTCAGGAAGCTTGATTCCACCAGCTCCATTCTTCTTTCTCAGGACTGAAGAAAGCAGATATTTTTAATGTTGACTCAGAGTCATTAATAGAAGATTAAACTGCAGGCTACTTTTCTAAGTACATAAGAGGTATATAGTGCATTCATAATACATTCAGTTGTGTAAAATAACTAACATGAAAAAAAGTGTCATTGCTTAAAAGGTAAGAAATCAGCCATCTGAAAACTTACTAGTTATGCAAAGTAATGTATACTGAGCAGAGCTGGTGCCTTATCATTTAACTATGAACTTTGATTTCCAGCTACAAGTTTCGCTGGCATAGGGGCAGGTGGCCCAGTGCTAATAACCTCCTGTTGGTCTGAAAGAGAGAGAAAGAGACCGAGAAGATAAACTCCACCTTGGCAGGGACACACCATGCTGCCTCAATTCCTGCTTCTCGCTGTAGTTACCACGTGGAGTAGTGGCTGCTGCTGCTGCTGCTAAGTTGCTTCAGTCATGTCCGACTCTGTACGACCCCATAGATGGCAGCCCACCAGGCTCCTCTGTCCCTGGGGTTCTCCAGGCAAGAACACTGGAGTGGGTTGCCATTTCCTTCTCCAGTGCATGCATGCATGCTAAGTGGCTTCAGTTGTGTCCAGCTCTGTGCGATCCCATGGACAGCAGTCCACCAGGCTCCTCTGTCCATGGCGGGTGAGAGTAAATATCCTCAGTCAGTCTTTAGTCCCTTTCCTTATCTTCCACCAAAGAAACTGGAAAGTAGGAACAAAGCCCCTTGTCCATGGCCTCTATGGAGTGCTGTTACCACATGTATACTGTTCCCCCAACACACTCATACAATGTCACAGCAGTAACTAATTTTCAAGTGTGTATTGAGTAATCATATTGACAGCTTTTTGTTTTAGTTCCTTATTCTTGTCCTACTCTAGTTGTGCTAAAAGTACCAAAGTATCTGATAAAAATTCAAAAGAAGGCTGACTCACAAGGAAAAAATAAAAGGGAGGGGCTTATATAATTTGCAAAGTGTATAATGAGTCTTCACACAGTACTGATTCTTAAGAGATGTTTTAAATGTCAGTTTTTTTCTCTCTTTGTCAGAGAAATGCTGACCCAAAGTTTCACAAAGCTGTTAAATGTCTTTTCAGAAGTTATAAGTACAGACTTAAGAAATGGATTTATTATGTCAGGGCTGATGGTGACCTTTAATGTCAAAGTGTCTATGAAACTTGTGCAGCTTCTAATATTCCCTTTTATTTAAAAGAAGATGCCTTAGTTCTCCAATTAAGAGAAACCACTATTTCCTAGGCATAGTATAGCTCTCAGTAAAATATTTGCAAACACTTTGTAAAATGCTGCCTAAACAATTTGTGTGTATCAGACTTTTGACTTCTTCTATGCCCTGGACACCCTTGGCAATTGGAAGAAGCCTGTGGACCCTTCAGCTGGGATATTCTGGGTGGCACAGTGGTAAAGTATTTTGGGCTTCCCCGGTGGCTCAGATGGTAAAGAATCCGCCTGCAATGTGGGAGACCTGGGTTCTATACCTGGGTTGGGAAGATCCCCTGGAGAAAGGAAGGGCTACTCACTCCAGTATTCTGGCCTGGAAGGTTCCATGGACAGAGGAGCCTGGCAGGCTACAGTCCATGGAGTTACAAAGAATCAGACATTAGTGAGCAACTTTCACACTTCACACACGGACCCTTATTCAGAATAATGGTTTTAAATGCATAAGACAAAATACAAAGGATTACAAAGAAACCAGATATGTAAAAATATAATAATAAAAATGTGTGATATAGTAATATGTGCGCTTCTATATTAATGCATTAAATAACAATCCAGCAGCAAGTCTGGTGACATTTGAATGATGGTGAGGAGCATAAGTGATATTTGGAGAGAGCTGCAATAACCCAGCTGGAGACAAGAACACCTGTGGTTTCTATGGGAAACAAAATCACAGACCCTGATAATACTTCTGTGGTTTGTTGTCAGCGTTTATATTTGAAGGAACTGTTAAATTTCAGTTAGAATTCAGTGAAACTGAAGGTATGTTTTCCCCATTTGCATGTATAGAATCCCAGCGTTCTGTTCACAGGATCCATGAGCCTCAAACTAAGGGCCCTTAGAAGAGGAAAATCATTCTCATGGAATTATGAGCATGGTTGAGATAGTTTCTTCAAAGAAATGTTTGCATATAATTTCCAAAGCAGTTATGAACATTTATATTTTTAATTTTAAAATGGAAATGTCATTCATTTATATTCTTTTTTTGGGTTCATTTTGTTTTTAATCTTATTTATTTATTTTTGGCTGTGCTGGGTCTTTGTTGGTGCGTGAGGGCTTTCTCTAGTTGCAGCGAGTGGGGGTTTACCCTCTAATTGTATTCCATGGGCTTCTCATTGTGGAGGTTTCTCTTGTCACAGAGCACAGGCCCTAGAGCATGCAGGCTTCGGTAGTTGCGGCTTTTGGGCTCTAGAGCACAGGCTCAGTAGTTGTGGCACACGGGCTCAGTTGCCCCACAGCATGTGAAACCTCCCTGACCAGGAAAGATTCTTCCCTGATCCAACCGTGTCCTCTGCATTGGCAGCTGGATTCTTAACCACTGGATCACCAGGGAAGCCCTCATTTATATTCTCACTTATAATCTGATTTGTTTTTGAAACCATTTGAAGCAACTTGAAGAGATTCATACAGCAAACTATAATAGGATGGCAAGTTAGTGGATGAGAAAAAGGAAAATATTGATATGAAATGTAAATGGTGTCTTGAAGTAAAATTAATATACAAAGTGTATGTGGGAAGGTTCTAGAACAAGTACTCTTGTACTTTACAAGAGTACAATGGCAAATTTAATTCTAAGTTTAACCTTCAATGTAAAGGGTAAGAAGCAATTAGCTACAGATTCATGATCACATCTCCTGAGATGCCCGGCTCTCTCTCTACTAACACTAGAGAACAATTCTTCTGTTAGCTTTGCCTCATACTCACTGTCTTAGCTTGAGCTGCTGTAGCAAAATACCCTAGACTGGGTGGTTTAAATGACAGACACGTATTCCTCACAGTTCTGATGGCTCACAAGTTCCACGTCAAGGTGACAGCTTGGCTGGGCTCCAGTGCAGACTCTCTTCCTGGCTTGCAGACGGCCACCTTCTTGATGTGTCCTTGGAGGGTGGAAAGAGAGTGATTGTTCTCTTTTATGTTCTTTTCTAAGGGCACTAATCCCATCATGAGGTTTCCATCCTTATGAGCTCTGAAAGGCCCATCTACAAATAACCTTCACACCGGAGGTTACACTTCAACATCTGAATTTGGGGGTGGAGGGATACGATTCAGTTCATAGCAACGATACACTGGGGAATGAAATTAACGGTACATTTGAAAACTTCCTTTGTTTTATTGAGCTATCTCTTATAATTTCTCATGTAAACCAATGACATGTTTCTACTGGCCCAGCTTACTTTAGTAACAGATTTTAAACTTTCTAGTGTAAATTTTTTTAAAACATTTTGAAGGTATGAAGTATTGTTATTTATTTTTAGTATCACCTCCTTGGTGGCACTTGAAATGTGGATTAGTGATTATTAACTTTCATGTGTCATAGACCAATTTGAGACTCTGGTGAAAGCTGTCAATGCAGACACACATTAAACTCTGTATACAATTTCAGGGAATCACAGACCTCCTGAAGTCTCAGCACTCTAAGAGTAAATAACTCTGCAATATACAGTAATAGATAGGCCTTTAGACATATTATATAAATATTGTTTACTGTAACTGAGCATTTGACATGGATTGAGAACCAGCCAGTTGGATTTAATGCTCTTGGCAAGCATAGGAATGCAGTTATTCCATGCAGCAGATTAAACAAATGCTTCAATAACTTGGAGAACAGGAAAGCTGCAGGCACATTTAACAAAATACAATGCTAATATTTCAAAGTTGGAGGGATGTCTGTGTTAGCCAGACCCAAGTCTTGTGCCCAAGATTCTCAAGTTCCTTGGGGAACATCACAAATCTCCAGCTACCACCATTTCATGGTCCCAGGAGACGACGCCCCAAACATGGACATAATCCTCAACTCCCTCTTCACCCCCTTCCCCCCATCATTACCATTGCTCAACTGAGACCAGGCTGTAATGTGAGAAACTGGAGCTAAACAAGGTACAAATATAATACAGACTTACAAAGAAAAAGCTCTAAGAAACTCGGTATTGAAAAAACATGTTAGAAATGACAATAAATTTCACATTTTAAAAAGCTGACAAAATACCAGAAACAGCACATTAGTAAGAAAATTAAGGTCATTTAAAAACTAACTGCCTGACAGATCTCTGAAATACTTTGCCCCTACATGTTTAGGTGTGTGTTCTTTGGTGGCCTCGTCACACGATAGTGATCTTAGAGTCATTTTTCTCTAGATAGCATAGAAAGATAATCCAGTCTGTCTGGCATAAGCTGATTGGAATTGTTTTCATTTCTACTGATTGTTCAAAAAAAAAAACTTCTTTTGGGCTTCACAGCTTATTGCTGATAATGTAAAATTTTAGGGTTTCTCTCTCCTGTTTTGTTCGACCGTGAGCTTTAAAATTTGGAAGGATTTTCCCCGAACTTGCTTCAGGTTTATTTGAAACCCTGTTTCCCTTCACTTGTCATAGACACAGAGAGACCTATTTACACTATGATATGATCTCTGGTCCTGAGCCATCCTTTGACTGTGCCAGGTGGGTCGGCCAGTGGAAAATAGAGTATTACTGGAAGTTATTACCACACTGAACAGCTGGCGGTAACCTAATTGTACAAAGAGAGTGCAAGCAACATATGTATTCCAGCAACAACAAAACAAGTATATCCCTCTCTGTATGCCTGCTCTCTGAACTCGTAAGTCGCAGCTCAACCTCGTGAGAGTTTTTTGCTCTTCTCTCTCCCAGGCGGCTCAGGGGTAAAGAATTCACTCTGCAGTGCATGAAACGCAGGTTCAATCTCTGGGTCAGGAAGATCCTCTGGAGAAGGAAATGGCTACTTGCTCCAGTATTCTTGCCTGAGAAATCCCATGGACCTGGCAGTCTACATACAGTCCATAGGATCACAAAGAGTCGGACATGATTCTGAACTAAACAGTGAACAGCTCTCCGCCTACTCCAAGGGCTGCCGATATATGGCTGTGGCCATTTTTGTAACACCTCCATAGAACCTTCTAGTAAGTATCCTTAGGGTTCAGGCTCAAGACAGCCAAGACAGAAAGAAGAGGAAAATTTTTCTCCTCCTGATGATGTTGGTTAACCTTAATAGGAATTACTCATTTTCTATTGAAAGGAGAAGAGATGTTCTTTACTCTTTACAGAAAGGTTGCTCTCCATTTCCTTTGCTTTCTTTGGGCTTGCATCATTTTTTTTTTTTCAGTTGATACAGTTTTCAGTTGGTACAGTCAGTTTCTTGTATGAACAAATTAAAATGTCTCCTTTATTGGAGATGATATAATTGACTATAATAACTCATGAAATGTTTGGGAAGTTAGAGTTAAGCTGTTGGCCTAAATTTAGTTTGTTATTAAGGTGTTCTAATAACAATTAGAACAAACCAATTCTAAAAAGACATTTGGGGGACAGTTTAAGAGATTGTTAAATCAAAGTGGTGTGTATGTGAAATATCATCATCCTATGTTTTCTAATATGTCCTCAACGTTTTTTCTAAGAAAATTTTTCTATATTTTCCATAGTTCTCTAACACAGAACCAGTTGATCCTGAATCGATGTTTTTCAGTGAATTTTGAGAGAAACAATCTTTGCTTTCTGTCATTATGTAGCTTTCCCCTTCAAAGAACACAGAAATATTAAACAATGAATATTTGATATGGCACCAATCATTGAACCTTATAAGTTATTGGTCTTGTTCTCAAAAGCACTTCTGTGTTTATGTGCTGGTTTCAAATGTTGAAAATGTCCATGTGGACTTTTACATTGTTCTGCACCCTAGGACCTCCTGCTCAAAAACCAAGATAAGAAAAGAATGCTCTTCAGAGCATTACGGCTCATTAGGGTGCCGTCCAAAATCTCATACATGCCTGATAAAGTTAGTGGAATGTCAGGGCCTCTGCTATGATTAAAGGATCTAAATGTGACTTGTCAAGTAGCTCAAATATTAGCTCTAATCCCCATTTGCACAGAGCTCTGAGTTGTGGCTTTGTAGACACAAAGCTGTATGTATAGAATATCCCTTGTTACAGTCCAAATTTTCCAAATGAATAGAAGAAAATGGAACAGGAATACACAACAAGTTAAGAGTGGGTTATCTCTGGAGTTGGGCTCATGGATGATTTTTGTTTTCTTTTGTTAATGCTTTTCTTTTGCATTTTAAATTTAAAACAATGTAAATATATATATTTTACTATAAAAAACATAAAAAGTGGAATTGATGCTGTGCTTATTGGCAGAGCCATCTTGGAACAAGGACATGGTGGACAAAGGTCCTGAAGACACTTTGTTCCTTCGAACACTCAATAATAGGCATCATGTCAGACGTGCCCATCAATTTCAGGTTTAAAAATATGCTCGTGGTTGTTGTTGTTTAGTCACTAGGTTGTGGTCCGACTCTTTTGAGACCCCGAGACTGTAGCCCACCAGGCTTCTCTGTCCATGGGATTTCCCAGGCAGAAATACTGAAAAAAATGGGTTGCTATTTCTTTCTCCAGGGGATCTTCCTGACCAGGGATGGAATCCTCATCTACTGCATTGGCAGGTGGGTTCTTTACCACTGAGCCACCGGGGAAGCCCATGCTCTTGGGTAGGCATGCACGCCTAGTCATTTCAGTCGCGTCTGACTCTGTGTGACCCTATGAACTGTAGCCCACCAGGTTTCTCTGTCCATGGGATTCTCCAGGCGAGAATACTGGAATGATTTGTCATGCCCTCCTCCAGGGAATCTTCCCCTCCCACCATTGCAGGTAGATTCTTTAGGGCTGAGCCACTGGGGAAGTCCATGCTGCTGGTAGGGGTGGTGAATCAGGAGCCTACTCTTGCAAGAAGGGCCAAGCAATTAGAAATGTAGTGACTTTAGACCAACAGGAAAGAGAAGGGGAAAGCTTCTTGTATAACCTGCATTTAGCATTTGCATCTCATTCATCCACCCTCAGTCCCACCATCAGGAGGTGAGTGGGGGAGGGTGTAGGTGGGAAGGTCCTGATAGCCTCTCCTACTTTAATGTTCCTTCATCATTACTGTAAACCACTGATGCTGACATTCATGAACCAGCATTTAATGTAGAATATCCGTTGTGTTCAGGGAGAGGTACAGAAGGGGAGTCTTCCTAGGTCAGGAAGTTGACATAAGTGAATTTGTGCTCATGTGAGTTTCTAGGGTGTGTGTTGGAACTTTGGCGTTAGTGGTAAAGAAACTGCCTGCCAATGCAGGAGATGTAAAAGATGGGGTTCAATCCTTGGGTTGGGAAGATCCCCTGGAGAAGGGCATGGCCAGCTACTCTAGTATTCTTGCCTGGAGAATCCCATGGACAGAGGAGCCTGGTGGGCTACAGTCCACAGGGTCATACAGAGTCGGACGCAACTGAAGCGACTTAGCATGCACGCATGCATGTTGGAACTTAAGGGAGGGCGGACACAGGTAAAAGGTGTGATTTCAGCCTCTGGGAGGAGCAGAATAGGGAATGGTAAAGCTGAGAAGTGACTTTTGTGTTTCGTGTTTGTCTGTCTTCTTTAAATCCTCTTCTGTGGCAGCTTCTTTCCCTCACCTCTCATGCCTGGCCCCCTGATGCCCTCTGGCTGGTCCAAGACCTACAATAACTCACTGTCCAAATCGCTCTCTTCCCCTTTCTTTTCTTTCTCCCTGTGCTTCCTTTCATTCTCATCAAGTGTACCCTGAGTGCACAGCATATCAAAGCCCAGAAAAGTCTGAAAGTCATGAACTTTACTTCCTTCATGGAACACAGTCTCTTCAACCACGTCAGGATGAGAGTTGGCCAACACACGTGGCAAAGTTATGCTGCAGCCAACCAACTGCTAATGTACTTGTGCATGTCATAGCAGGGTCACTCCTGGCTGGCAGACAGCATCTGGTGAACAGCTGAGCAGCTTCAGAAAGGACTCAGAGGCGTGTCCAGGTGCAGTGCACGGGGTCCAAGAGCCCTGGGAAAGAAGGGCTGAACTTATCTGCAGTTTTGGTTTAGACATGGCAGACTCGAATGATGGACAGAAAGCTTCCAAAAGCAGCTGGACTAGAGCAAGCCCACAGCCTCTCCTACTTTAACGTTCCTTTGTCTTCCCTCTAAACCACTGATGCTGATATTCACAAGCCAGCATTTTATATGGAATACATACTTTGGTCAGGGAGAGGTACAGATCAGATCAGATCAGATCAGATCAGTCGCTCAGTTGTGTCTGACTCTTTGCGACCCCATGAATCACAGCACGCCAGGCCTCCCTGTCCATCACCAACTCCCGGAGTTCACTGAGACCCACGTCCATAGAGTCAGTGATGCCATCCAGCCATCTCATCCTCTGTCGTCCCCTTCTCCTCTTGCCCCCAATCCCTCCCAGCATCAGAGTCTTTTCCAATGAGTCAACTCTTCGCATGAGGTGGCCAAAGTACTGGAGTTTCAGCTTTAGCATCATTCCTTCCAAAGAAATCTCAGGGCTGATCTCCTTCAGAATGGATTGGTTGGATCTCCTTGCAGTCCAAGGGAGAGGTACAGAAGGTGAGTTTTTCTAGGTGCAGGAAGTGGACACAAATGAATCTGTATTCATGAGCATTTCTAAGGAGTGTAATGGAGCTTTAGGGAGAGAGAGCCCTGGGTGCCTGGAAATAGCTGAGATGAGGGAAGTTTGGCCTCATGAGAGGAGGTGGGGTTGTGGATGCAGAGGTCACTGACCTGGATCCTCACTGTTCTCTACACCTCCTCACACAATCCCTCTTCCAGGGTATCTGGGTTCTGGAGAGAGAAATACAGTCAACTGAAAGTGTGTGTCTGTATGGAGAGCCCTCATCAAAGTACTGATTAAAAACAGACATGTTGGGGGTTTGTTAGGGATTCAGGGTAGCACAGGGAGCCACCTGTGAGAATTGGGGTGGCAGCTGTCTACAGAGTAGTGGATGCCAGCCAGCCAGAGCTGCATATTTCAGGACATTCATCTTCATTTGTAAAATGGGAATAAAAACAGCATCAACTTTACAGAGTTGTTGTGAAAACTACATGATGAATGCACGTACAGCACCTAGCATAAACACAAATGAAATAATAATCAGGGCTTAATAAACGTGGGCTATTATGATTTTTGGGCTTCCCAGGCAGTGCTAGTGGTAAAGAACCTGCCTGCCAATGCAGGAAATGTAAGAGATATGGGTTTGATCCCTGGATCGGGAAGATCCCCTGGAGGAGGGCATGGCAACCCACTCTAGTATTCTTGCCTGGAGAATCCATGGACAGAGGAGCCTGACTGGCTACAGCCTATAGGGTTGCAAAGAGTCGGACACGACTGAAGCGACTCAGCACACATGGACACTGTGATTTTCATTGTTGTTTCGTTCTTTTTGTGAGATGCCTTCTCTCTGCTTATCTTCTACTTATTTTCAAGTGATTGCACAGCATTGATTTTATTTGGTACAATAAAATGGATTTTGGCCATGTTTTTGTTTTTAATCAGAGAAATTACTTCTTGGGATGTCATAGAAAAGGGTTAGATTAATCCTTAAGTAGATCAAATTGGAGCAAAATTTTTTTAAATGATTGTGGCATCTCCAGTTTGAATTTTTACTGAATAAAAATGTTAGGCACTAATGTCATTTTCTTTTTGCTCTAAGAAGATTGTGAGAATAACTAATAACATTTGGTAGAGGTTAATATAGTATTGAAAGCAGTCATTTGAACAGTTTTGAACTCATTTTCAAAGACATAATTGGAATAATTTTCAATAGACATCAGTCCTTATTTCTTAGGAAATGACAATGATTAAATTAACTGCAGACAGCTTCTCTTATTGTTGTTTGAAGACAATGGGAGTCTGTTGAGAATTGGTGGGGGGAAAATGAATGGTACATGTTCTATTAAAGACTTCACTGCTGAGACATTTTTCATCCGCTCTTTCTGTCTGGCTGTAATTTATACATTTAAGGCATGGTCTTCAAATGCATCTTTCTTTACTGTATTTGACCTACATAATGAATTCAAATGAAGGATAAGAATAATGCTTTTCCTAAGGCTAAGATATAGGTTTTTCTTGGAGGGGGTGAATGATATGCCAACTCAGAAAGAAAATGATGCTACATTTGCAGCATTCTGTGGAAGCTGAAAGGAGAATTTTGTTCCTTCTTTGGGTATTTTCAGGATTCTGTCTCTGCTTCCTTATGACACTGAGCACTGGATAAGGGTGAAGTATCGCACTCATTATTCAGGCATTTGAAATTACTCTTTTCTTTTGAAATGAGATATTCAAAGCATTGAGTGTCAGAGAAATTGTGCCTGGGTGGAAGAGTAAATGGATCTTAATCTGTCCTCTCAGTGTGAGGCTTTCTGGAGGTGGTGAAGTGGTTTTAACCAGTGGAAAATAGCACCCAATTTCTTTAAGATCTTCCTAAACTCAAAGTGATTTCGTCAGTACATCTGAGTCCAAATACCACCCAGATAAGCATCTGCAGTCACATTTACCTAGACATGGGTGGTATTACTTTTAAAATTTCAGTATTACTATAAAACTTGTCTGGCTTTTACGCCCATGAGTGCTCTTGATGGGAAAACCTGTTTGTGTTCTTTCTGGCTGGAATGTCTACTTAGAGATTCATTCTTCTGGCTCTGAGCAAGATACATGCACTGATACCCCAACTTTTCTTGAGTTGGCCTTCAACCAAACAATACCAGGATTGTGAGGTCCAAGAGTAGAAAGAAAAATTTTATAACCAGTTTAATATATCAATTCTAAGAAGTTCTTGTACAAATGCTGATTACCACAGCTGAAACAGTGCTGTTTTCTCTGCTTTGAAAAGCAGAAGGAAGTGACATGAGTCTTGTTGTGGGGAGAAATATGGCTGGTTCACTGCTAGGTGCTCTAAATACAAACGTGAACAGAAGCCAGTGACTTGGCATTTGGTACAGCTAACATTCATCTACTTTTATATCGCTTCTGGTGAGCTGTTATAATTTCAAATCATTGCACTCGGAAAATATTTAGATAAAACATAACATTACATTACCTTGCAGTTTAAAATAACAAAACTAGAAATTTAGGCCACAAAGTGTGAGCAATGTGCAGTGCAGCCCGTAGAAGAGGAAAAAAGGATGTCTGGTCGTTTTTGATATGAAAATAGAGGACTTTTTAATGTAGTGATGGACTAGATATTACTTATATGTGAAATATAAAATATAATACAAATAAACTTACTTACAAACCAGAAATAATCTCACAGACATAGAAAAGGAAGCTATGGTTGTGGTCCTTGTGATTAGAAAGTTGCTACTTTGCTGCCTTTTCTTGGGGTTGATGTGGTAGGACTTTGACCTCCTCCCATGCAGTCGTCCTGGCAGAAATCTGATGACCACTTTCTTGACTTTTTCTTGTACAGATCTGAGTCAACGGAACTGGAACAAGGACCCTCATAGCTTTTTGGTATGTAATTGAGAACTCTTCAGAACTAATTCTTTCTCTTAGTGATATTTGTGACTTGAACAGCCTGTACTCCACTTTGTTATTCTAATTTGTGAACCAAATTGTAATAGCCTAGGTATATTTATTCCTATGGTAGGATTAATGCAGAGAGAAGCTAATAGAATTAATAAATAACCAGTTGTATTTGGTCCTCTGGATTTTCCGGAGGACCTGAAAATGGATTTTTGATAGTGATTACTTTTCAGTGAGAGAGCTGTTTAGC
Source organism: Bos indicus (assembly GCF_029378745.1). Classification (NCBI taxonomy): domain Eukaryota; kingdom Metazoa; phylum Chordata; class Mammalia; order Artiodactyla; family Bovidae; genus Bos; species Bos indicus. The sequence goes on along the minus strand of NC_091768.1, from coordinate 91,488,938 downwards.
AAAGCAGTTTATTTATGGAATTATCTTGTTTGATCCCTTTAGTGGTCAGGAACGTACCATAACTATCGAATACCATAAAACTGTAATTATGTGAAGAATCTATTTTATAAGAAATAGATGCCCACATATAAATTACCACCATTTCCCATAGCCCTTTTCATCTTGTAGAGCTGAAACTTTATGCCCCTTAAGCAATAACGCTTCCCTTTCCCTTCCCACCAGCCCCTCCCACGAGTATAACAATACTTCCTGGCTCATGGTTTTGATTACTCTAAGTATTTCATATAAGTGGAATCATACAGTGTTTGTCTTTTTGTAACTGGCTTATTTCTCATAACATAACGTCCTCAGGGTTCATTTATGTTGTAGCATTTTGCAGAATTTCCTTCCTTTTTAAGACCAAATAATATTCCATTGTGTGTATTTTGCTTATCCATTCATCTGTTTATTGGTTGCATCCATGTTTTGAGCTATTGTGGATAATGCTATTATAAACATGGATGTACAAATATTTCTTTGAGATTCTGCTTTCAATTCTTGTGACTACATACCCGGAAGTCAAATTGATGAATCGTATGGTAATCCTATTTTTAATTTTTTAAGGCTCCACTGTATTGTTTTCCACAGCAACTGTATCCTTTTACTTTCCCACCAGTAGTCTTCACAGAGTTTTTAAGTACAGAATGCTTTTCTAATTATTTTGACATATTCTTGCTGGGCAGTCAATATTGTGAAGTTTTGTGTGAATATATTTTGAACACAGATGTATTTTTTTTGTTCTTTTTTTTTTTTTTTTTTTGCTGTGCCTATGAATATTATGTTCTAAGACCTACTCAATGTTAATTTATGTTTCCAGGTGACTCAGAATGTCAATAGAGTTTTTCCAGAACAGAAATATGTAGGGCCAAGTCTCAGACTTCTAATGGAAAAACAACTTAGACTCCAAGGATTTCTTGACTTATTTTAAAATAGACTCTATGTTAAAATCTGTTCTGGCAGTGAAGGAGTAGTTACCACATATGTTTCTTTCTTCCCGAAGACTTGTAATTCTTTTGCACAAAATATACCATTTTGACCCTGGAGGAGGGCATGGAAATCCACTCCAGTATTCTGGCTTGAAGAATCCCATGGACAGAGGAACCTGGAGGGTTACAGTCCATATGGTCACAAAGAGTTGGGCACAACCCAAGCAACATAGTGTGCATGCATGCATGCCAGTGTGAACAGGGGTAAGGACTAAATTACAAAGAGAGTGGCTAGCTGAGAAATTACTTACATATCCTTTGAAACAGAATCTGCAACTTCTTCAAATTATTGGGACGGCAGGTTAACATTGGGGCTGTTATTTTAACTGGCTAATGATATTTGTGCTTTCTTAAATTTTGGTTCAAAATATGAACGTAGCTTTCTAAGGGACAGAATCTGATTCTAAAACTGATAGGTATTCACTGAATATTTTGAAATCTTTTGAGGTTACTTGCACAAATTAATGGACCATTTTCCCAGAAAATGTTCTGTATTTATTGTTTGTAGGGAGTGAGGAAAAGGGGGAGGAGAGAAATAAGCTTACTCGGGAAGCAAAACAGTTCCTATTTCAGACGTTTTTCTCTGAGTTTATGGTCCTCAGTAAAAATGTCAATGTCTTTGCTAATCAAACACCTTCTACTAATGTGTTCAAAAAAGGGATTGACTACCTTAGGTATGTCAGTTTACTTTACAAGAGAAAAATTTACACCTAACTTAAGTAAATTAGAAAAGTCTTTTGTTAATGATTATAAAGGCAAAATAACCCTTATCAGGCCACGCTAGGCTGTGCCATGGTAGCAGATTAACTCTGAAGGCTCAGTGGCTTTACACAAGAAACTTCAGTTTCTTATTTACACTATATAGTCAATACTAGTTGACACGAGAAGGGGAGGGCTCCTCTGCTCCACACAGTCCCTCAGGGATGCAGCTGATGAAGCTCCACCCCTTGTGGCATCACCATGGCAGCAGGTGGCTGCAGGGTTTGCCGTGACAGCAGAAGAGAGCACGTGGAGGACTCACACTCGTCTCTAGACAGGAGGTGTTCCACATCACCTCCACTGTTGGCCAGAACTAGGCATATGGCCACTCGTCACCACATGGGGCTGGAAGTCTTCTTGCAGGCCCAGAGGGGAGAGGAAAACCAGTTACAGTGAGCACCAGTCATTTCTTCTTTGATGAATTTTGCTGGAAATCCTTGTACTTGGCACATATATGAAACAACTTTCTAACTCTGTCACCTCTCTGCTAAGTCGCTTCAGTCATGTCCAACTCTGTGTGACCCCAGAGATGGCAGCCCACCAAGCTCCCCTGTCCCTGGGATTATCTAGGCAAGAACACTGGAGTGGGTTGCCATTGCCTTCTCCAATGCATGAAAGTGAAAAGTGACAGTGAGGTCGCTCAGTCGTGTCCGACGCCTAGTGACCCCATGGACTGCAGTCTACCAGGCTCCTCCGTCCATGGGATTTGCCAGGCAAGAGTACTGGAGTGGGTTGCCATTGCCTTCTCCGTGTCATCTCTCTAATTCTTTATATTTTAATATGCTTTCCTTTGGTGAGCAATTTTAATCTTTTAAAATTAATTTCATGTTTTTTTACTTGCTGACTTTAGGTTGGGGAAAATAAAGCAAGTATTACTGACAAGGAATTAGGGATGATATAGATATAATCGACAATGGGAAAAAATGGCCCTCAAGTGTTTAGATGTCTATAGACTCTATTTGTATTATTAATAATATCTATTATTTCTTCTAAATAAAACCATCATTACTTGAAATTAAATGTAACTCTAAACACAGAGGTTTGATTGCAAAATCAATTCATGGGATATCAAGCAAGGAATATGAAACTAAGAACAGTTTTAATAGATTGTCTTTCATAATTTTTCCCCATTATTCAGCTTTCCCTGAATCTTAATGTCATGGTTTTCTCCTTTTCACTTTATTAGAGTGTTTTACCAAGCAATACTTTTATATAGGGTACGTGGGGAATAAACATGTCTGAGAAGGTATTTTGACCTCATGATTGATTGCGTGTTTGACTAGGTATTGAATTTTATGGAGAAAATTTATTTTCATTTAGAACTTTCAAGGCAAAGCTCCAATATCTTTGACATTCCATGTTGCATATGAGAAAACTGATGCCATTCTTATTTTGTTTCTGTGTAGATAATATCTTTTTATCTTGTCTATAAACTTTTAAGAATTTTTTGTATCTCTTAGGAATTCTGAAATTTCATAAGACATGTGCCAGGTGGTTCAATGGTAAAGAATCTGCCTGCCAGTGCAGGAGATGCAGGTCTGATCCCTGGGTTGGAATGATCCCCTGGTGAAGGAAATGCAACCCACTCTAGTATTCCTGCCTGGGAAAGCCCATGGACAGAGGAGCCTGATGGTCTAGAGTCCATAGGGTTGCAAAGAATCAGACACAGCTTAGCAACTAAACAACAAGGTTCAAGTGCACATCTTTGGAAATATATCTGATTCAGCATTTTGTGGCAGTGGAAGATTTTTTTCCCTTCTTTGTGTTCTGCTTCCCACTGTTTTGGTTTCCCAGGTATGGCCACTGTTAACTCCAGGTTCGTGTTGTATTATGACTAAAATCCCAGGGAAAAAAGGACAAATCTTATCCTAATACTCCAGGAAGAATTTCCTGAGTAGCCTGAGTTGGTTCATGTACTCCTTTCTGAATTTGTCATTATGTCAAAGAAGTTAAGTGTTTTGGTCCATCTACTTCTTACCACCTCTACTGCTTCTGCTTGGGCTCAAGACATTCTCACATCTTCTTGGGATGACCTCAGGGAACTTTTAACTAGTTCCTCAGTTTATATTCTCTCTCCCTTCAGTCTCTCTCAGTGTTAGAGCCAGAGCTGCTAATGTGTTTGTCAGATCAAAACCCTGCAAAACTTGCCTGTTTCATTTCAAGGAAAGCTAGAGTCTTCAACCATCACTCGAAAGACCACCAAGATCCATCACTCGAAAGACCACCAAGATCTAAAAGATGATACAAGAGAGATGAGGGATGCAGATCATGGAGGGCCACATGGACAGATTTGTACCCTGTCATAGAGTTGATGAGAGGCCTTGGAAGGGTTTCTAATTGATAAGTGACATGATCAGATCATAGAAAGGTTTATCTGTAGCAGGATTGAAGATGAAATGGAAGCATAGGAACCAAGATAGGGGGAATCAACTAAAGTGGTCCAGGCCAGGTGATGATGGGCTGAACTACACTTTGAAGTAATGAGAATGGAAAAGAGATAAATTTCTATCAGTGATGCTAACAAAGGAGAATCAGTTGGTCTTTGTCACTATATATGACCTTAGTTCAGACCCAGTTCTCACACCTACTAGATTTATGTAATTTATATAATACACATAATTCTCAATTCAAATTTCTTTTTGAATTTAAAATAAAAATGATAATTCCTAATGCAAAAAAAAAAAATGACCACCAAGACCTGCATGCTCTGACCTCCCATGACCCTTCTGACCTCATCTTCTGCACCCTCCTCCCATTGCTTACTCAGCCTACACTGCTGGACTCCTTGTTATGCCTCAATAGGCCAGACACACACCCAATCCCAATCTGGGGCCGCTGCGTTGACCGTTCCCTAAACCCGGGCTGCTTCACCCTTGAGTAGCCATTGGCTGTTTCTTGATGTCTTTCAAGTCTTTACCCAAATGTCAACTATTTAGTGAGTCCATTTCTATCCATCTATTTAAAAATCACAACCCTCTATGATACTCTCTACTATTTTATTTTTCCCTGTTTATGTCCACCTGATATACCATTTGTTTTACTTACTTATCTTGTTGTTTGTCTGCTCCCATGTTTGTAGATCCCTTGAGGGCAGGAGGTTTTATCTGTTGTGTTCAATATTGTATCTTCAGTCTGTTAGACTGCCTGGCATATGATCAGCCAGTACCTATTTGCTGAATGAATGAATGGTTGGCCAACCTAAGCCATATACTTGCTCCTGTGTGGGAATGTGGAGCCACATGATTAACAGAGCCACACCGAAGGGAAAGAGGCAATTCTTGAAGTAAAAGATGCTGGTTAGACAAAAATTAGTAAATAGTCAATAAAAGATCCTTCTAGTGAAGGATTTGAGAAATGAGGGCCTGTATTTAAAGGGCCTGAGATTAATAGGTGGAATAAAGCAGCAGATCTGAAACCAGATGGTAATTTTCCAATTTGCTTGATTTAGAATTTTACATGATATAATTAGTTTTTAAATGTTAAGCAATTTTGCCTGAAAAAAATTATAGGGAAAATAATTTTCTCTGATTTTATGAATAATTTATTTCATTTTCAATTATATTTTTACTCCCACTGATCAGTGTATGAAAAAATGTTAGACTTTGGCAAAGAATATTTTATTTCTTTCAGGAAAGCAGATTATAAGATGGATAATTGGGTAATATCTCTATATTAGATTTTTTTCTTAACTATTTTTCTGCATTTGAATGACATTTTTTGATGTTAACAATTTCGGGCTGAATAATTGGTAGGTTAAGAGCTATAACTCAGAAGCTTTTATGTGCATCTCATTTTCCCCCCTTATCAGTCTTGTTGAATTTCTACTTTACTAATTTTTGTTTAAAGAATTAGCTTTGTGTTTTATTAATCTTCTCTATATTTTTCTATTTTATTGATTTCTGCCTTTACTTTTTCTATTTCCTCCTTGGGTTTGTTATTTTGCTATTTTTCTAGTTTTTTCCTTAAGCTCTTAATCTGTTTTTATTCCTCTTGTGTTTTGATAAATGAATTTAAGGTATAAATTTTCCTTTGAAAAATGCTTTAGCTGTGTTTCCTAAAACTTTTGATATATAGTGTTTTCAGTGGTGATAAATTCTAATTATTTCCCATTTTCTTTTTAATCTATTAAAATTTTCAAATATTTTTAAAGTTTAATTTTTATCTTTATATTGGTGTATAGTTAATTTACAGTGTTGTGTTAGTTTCAGGTATACAGCAAAGTGGCTTAGTTATATACATATACACATATCCATTCTTCTTCAGATTCTTTTCCTTTATCAGTTATTGTATCCTAGAATATTGAGTGGAGTTCCCTGTGCTATACACAAGTCCTTGTTGATTATCCAGTTTTGTTTTGTTTTGTTTTGTTTTTAGTACTGCAAGATTTAGTTTCCAGACATACAGACTTTTTAAAGCTATGTTTTCATTAGGGGAATTCTCCAGGCAAGAATAGTGGAGTGGGTTGCCGTTTCCTACTCCAAGAATCTTCTCAACCCAGAGATAGAACCCAGGTCTCCCACATTGCAGGCAGATTCTTTACCATCTGAGCCACCAGGGGCCAAAGTTTTCACTATTAATTTCTATAATTAATGCATTGCAGTCAGAGAACATAGTCTGTGTTAAATTGACTTTGTGAAATTTATCAAGACCTCTTTGTAATATAGTACTTTTATCAATTATTGACAAATACTGTGTATTCTGAACATGAGAGTTTATCCTTTGTTTCTCAAGTATAGAGTTTTGTGTATATAAATTTGCTAATTTGTATCATCTACATTTCTGTTTATTTATTGTCTGCTTGGCAATAGCACCCCACTCCAGTACTCTTGCCTGGAAAATCCCATGGATGGAGGACCCTGGTAGGCTGAAGTTCATGGGGTCGCTAAGAGTCGGACACGACTAAGCGACTTCACTTTCACTTTTCACTTTCATGCGTTGGAGAAGGAAATGGCAACCCACTCCAGTATTCTTGCCTGGAGAATCCCAGGGATGGGGGAGCCTAGTGGGCTGCTGTCTATGGGGTTGCACAGAGTCGGACACGACTGAAGTGACTTAGCATGAGCTATTGATATAGTTTAATGTCAATAAACTATGACATTTTATTTTTGTTATCTATAACATATATATATAATTGTTAAGTTATATATTTCTCTTTCCAGTTCTGAGCTGTAGTTTCTTAAGACAATATATTTATATGTTTATGCTGGTTATATTTTCCGATCTTAGTTTTTGTTATAAATGTATATATTTATCATGAATTTTATATTTTCAGATATTAAAATTGTCATCACAGCTTTCTTTTAGCTTATGTTTTCCTGGATATCTGTTTCTATCTTTTAATTTAACATTTCATATCTTTTTAGATAACATATTGCTAATTCTTACTTCTTAAATTTTATTTTGAAATAAAACTTATATTAAATATAATATTAATAGAGAAGAGTGCACAAAACTAATGTGAATAGCTTGATTTATCACACAGAAAAAATTCTTGTAACTATTACTTGAATCAAGAAAGGATATTCTTGGGACCCCAGGACACCTTTTGTGCCCCTTCTAATAAATAATCCCTGCTTTCCCTTAAAGGTAACCACTTTCCTACCATTTGTAATCCTTACTTTCTTGCATTTCTGTATAATTTTATGACCCAAGTGTACTTTGCTAAACACTGAGATCTAGTTTTGCCAGTTTTATTATTTTGTATAAACAGAATCATGCCATTTATTTTCTCTGATATCTGATTTTTTCTCTCATTATAAGACTGTGAGATGAGTCTCCTCCTTTTTATTGCTAAGTAGTATTCCAGATGTGACCAATCCACAATTTATTTATCCACTTTCCTGTTGATAGACATTTGGATTTTTAAAAACATTTTTGCTATTATCAATAAAGTTGCTAGAAACATTCTTACATACGTTTTCAACTTTTGTGTGCATGCATATCTGATGCATGTACACTTAAGAATAAAATTTATGGGTCATAGGCTATACTGGTTAGCTTAGCAGATTTTGCCAAACAGTTTTCCAAAATGGTTGTCTTAATTTACACTTCCGGCAGCAGTGGTTGATTGTTTTCATTGGCTCTACAGTGTACTTGCTATTGTCAGTCTTCTAAAATTTCATGATTTTGATGGATGTTTAATGATGTTTCTTTGCAGGTTTGCCTTTCATTTCACTGATTGTTATATGAGGCTTAGCACCTTCTCATACATATATTTACTAATTGATATCCTCCTTTGTGAAATGCCTAAGACTTTTTTTTTTTCATTTTTCTTTTGGGTTTTTCTGTGTTTCTGACTGATTTATAGGAGTTCTTTATGCAGTTTGGTATATAGCCTTGTATAGGTTATATATATTGCACATCTTTTCTCATTCATTTTCTTGCTTTTACAGTCCCTAATGTTGTCTTTTGGAAAATGAAAATTCTTAATTTTAGAGTTCCAACTTACCAAGTTTCTCCTTTATGATTAGACATGGAAATGACAGTATTTTCAATAAATTATGCTCAGTTAGTTATTGATTTGAAAAATAAAACTAACCAGAATCAAAATTCAATTGCAAGTAGATTATAGATCTAAAATGAAAGACAAAACAACAAAAAATTTAAAATAAAAGGTAAAATAATATCCCATGGCTGTAAGATAATAAAAATAACAGCAAAGAAAAAGCACTAACTGTAGTTATCTTTGCAATTAAGTCCTCTAATTAATGAATGTGACCTAGCCTTCCATTTCTTTAGATGTTCTTAAATTTCTTCCAATAGTGTTTTGTAGATTGCCTCATAGAAGGATCTCATGTCTTTAGTTAGATTCATTCCAACAGATTTGGGATTTAATGATGCTGCTATATGCATATCTTCTTACAAATTTTATTTTCATGCTATTTGTTGCTGGAATGTAGAAAGTTATTGGTTTTTACATACTGGGCTGGTATCTAGCAAGCCTTCTATATCCACTTTTAGTTTAAATAATTTGTGTTGATTCTTTTCCACGTGTAAAATCATTGTTGTTGTTCCACAACAACATGTAAAATCATATTTTCTGAAAATAGACGATCTTAATTTCTTATTTTTTAATTATTGTAATTCTTACTATTTTTAAATGAGCACTTCTGACACAATGTTGAGAATCGTTAGTATAGTCCTGCTGCTGCTGCTGCTAAGTCACTTCAGTCGTGTCCAACTCTGTGTGACCCCAGAGACGGCAGCCCACCAGGCTCCGCCATCCCTGGGATTCTCCAGGCAAGAACACTGGAGTGGGTTGCCATTTCCTTCTCCAGTGCATGAAAGTGGAAAGTGAAAGTGAAGTCACTCAGTCAGGTCCAACTCTTAGCAACCCCATGGACTGCAGCCCACCAGGCTCCTCTGTCCATGGGATTTTCCAGGCAAGAGTACTGGAGTGGGGTGCCATTGCCTTCTCCCAGTATAGTCCTAATATCCAAGAAAAGGTTCAAGATTTTGCCATCAAATACGCTGTGGAGGAAAGAGCTTATTGAAAATGATAGAGGACCTCATTGGTTTGCCCATGACAGAATTTGGGAAGGGCTCAGCTTGGCTTGGCTTGGCTTGGGAAGCCTGGCGTGCTGCAGTCTATGGGGTCACAAAGAGTCAGACACGACTGAATGACTGAACTGAACTGAACTTGCTTGGCTTGGCTGTTCATCTGTTTCATGTGGTTTCAGCTGGGGTGGTTGGGACAGGAAGACCCACTTCCAAGACCACTTTTTCAACCACACATCTGTGTTCTTGGCTTTTCCTGGCACTTTGTTCTCCTGGGATTCCACATGACTTGGCTTTTCCTGGTACGGCAGTCTCGGAGTGAGTGGACTTTGTAAATGTTGTCTGGTTTCCTCAAGAACAAGTATTCCTTTTTCAGAGCTAAAATTCTACAAGTTGGAGTCCATGCATTCATACACATTCAAATTTAACTTATCTATTTAATTAATAAAACGTTTCTAAACGTTGGACATAACCAAATTTCAGTAAAATGGTGTCAGGAATAGGTAAATGATTCCTTGCTTTCTTGTGATGACAAGACTTTTACTTTTGAGGTTAAAATTATCTAGGGCAGTGGGAGGGTGGCAGGTGCATATATAAGTTGAATGTGAGAAGATGGGTAGAAAACTGTGTGTAGGTGAGGTGTGGGTGAGAAGGGAGTATGAAATGAAGAGAGCAGGCAGGCCACAGGAAGCCCGGCAGACCACAGGAAACAGGCTGGAAAAAAAAAAAAAAAAAAGCTTTACTTAATTAAAAGCAAGAATAAAACAACCCAAAGACAATGGAAAATCTCACACATAAGGTCTCTGAAGAGGTGGAAACCAAAAATAAGCACACATATGTTCAGAGAAACACAAGTGGCTGGTCAATCACATTCTACTCTCATTTTTGTATTATTTCTCAGGACTTTATGTCAATGATAGTCTAATTAAAAAAAGAGCAAAAATTTCCTGTAGAAATGAACATAAAATAATATTTTGTAAAACTTATATATCCAGCTTTATGATTCCAGTAGTTTTAAAAACTGCTCAATTGACGTCTAAAGCGTGTTAAATTAGAGAGAATGGTCTTTTGAGTCCGTCTCTGGTCTCAATAGTGTACATATATATTTGTCCACTAGGTGTCTCTTTGCATATATATTATGATTCCAGAGACAGCTAATCGAGTTCTGAAGGCAACAGTACATGGACTGTGTCAACAAATGTCTCAACTTGGGGGTATTTAAGAATGGCTTTTGACTCAGCAGGTAAAGAATCTGCCTGCAATGCAGGAGACACAGGAGATTCGGGTTCAATCCTGGTCAGGAAAATCCTTTGGAGGAGGAAATGGCCACCCACTCCAGTAGGCTTGCCTCAGAAATCCCATGGACAGAGGAGCATGTCAGGCAACAGTCCATAGGGTCACAAAGAGACATGACTGAGCGACTGAGCACACGCACACACACACACACACACACACACACGAGAATGGGTTTAATAATTTAACAGCTCTTCTTAGATAATAAATAGATATACATCTCTTTAAAAATTTTGGAGACATTAACCAAGAATTTGTCAGCAGACACAAAAATCAGATACTTGCATCAAGGTTGTTGAGAGACTGATACAGATATGTAGGACGGCAACCAGGAAGTGAGCCCTACATTATTTATGAATGAAGTCTTGGCACGGGTGCTTAATTTGAAAACAAACTGCATTCGAGTCTCTGATGTCTCTTTCTAGGTACTATATTCCTTGCTGATCAGATCCTTCAAAATCACCCTGTGGCAGCGGATCTGTAGCCCTTTGAGTGCATGCTTAGTCGCTCAGTTGTATCTGACTCTTTGCAACCCCATGGACTGTAGCCCGCCAGGCTCCTCTGTCCATGGGATTCTCCAGGCAAGAATACTGGAGTGGGTTGCCATTTCCTCCTTCAGAGGATCTTCATGACCCCAGGACTGAACTCATATCTCTTAAGTCTCCTGCATTGGCAGGCAGATTCTTTACCACTGAGCCACCTGAGAAGGTCAGCCCTTTGAGTAAAAGATGTCAATTGTGGTGAGTCACATAAAGCTTCTCTGAATTGTTCAAATTTGGTACATTGTTTAAATTTACTCTAACTTGTCCTTAAGTAGAGGGAGGGTCAGAATAAGTCAACAGATATTTATTAGGTGCCTACTGTATGCCTGGCTTGGAGTGTCTACAAGAATTATGGCACTCAATTTATTCTTTAAGAATGTGATGAGATTTACTGTTTGCAGAAAAATTAAGCATGCTGTTAAGTTGAAAAGGCAAAGTTTATTATAAGAGGCAGCACTGCTAATATCCAAAGGACCCCAAGATGGGAGTCTGAAGACTTGAATTCAAATTTTGCCTTTATGACTTGCTAGCCATGTGAAGTAGCTAGTCTACGTGCTCTGAATATCAGTTTCTTTATTTGTGAAAGTGTATGTATTGTTATTTTACTGAGTTGAAGTGAAGACTGCAAAGAATTTTTGAGAATCCTGCTGAGTGTCACTGTATCTAAGAGAAGTCGCCTTTTTTTTTTTTTGATAAAGTCTGTACCTGTGCTCAGATGCTTAGTTGTGTTTGACTCTTTTCGACCCCATGAACCCACCAGGATCCTCTGTGCATGGGATTTCCCAGGCAAGAATACTGGAGTAAGGTGCCATTTCCTCATCCAGGGCATCTTTCTGACCCAGGGATCGAACCTGCGTCTCTTACCACCTCCTCCTGCATTGGCAGGTGGGTTCTTTACCACTAGTGCCACTCTGGGAGCCCCTTGGTTAAGGCAGCCTTTCCTGTGCTGATGCACAGCAGGTTAGCTCCTTATGGTCACGACCTCTGCTTTTAGATTGGGCCTCATGCATTATTTTGCAAAAGCAGCAAGTCCCATCGAAACAATATTTCCCTAGAAAGAATCAGCCAAACAAAAGAAAAATTTTTGTCCAACTCCAGAGCAATGGGTACAAACAGCAGGCAGCTTTTGTAATAGTTTTTCTAGCTTCTTTCTAGCCTGCAATGGTTCCATAGAAGAGGGCACTGCTGCATGGAGTTATACTTACTCACTTTTGTGGAAAGAGGGTTCAATGGAAGGTTGTTGGGGTAAAGCTTAATTAAGGTGACAGGTTGCCTCAGAGCAGTGTAAACACAGTCTGGATATCACAGTCAGAAACATGTGCTCTCTTCCAGAGAGAGAAAATATGCCTGCAAGTCACATGGAGAAATTTAGGGCTGCAGATTGTAGAAAGGGAAGGGTGATCATTTGCCATTCTTGTCTTGCCCATCTTAGCACGCAGCATCTACTCTCGCCCATACAGGCTGGAGTGAAGTGAATTTAGGGATCACGTGTTGCCTAGGAGCTGCCACTATGGACAAACAGGGTGTATGTACTTCAGGACACCCCGTAGCAGACCTAATAACTGATCCTTTGTGAGAAGGGCTACCAGTGGTTCCTGTGGCCTTGTCATATGCCTGGAAGCCCTGTTCATACTTGATGGAGCATACTGGGGCTAGACAGACTGGGGCTAGAGGAGGTTCCTTGGGTTTCCATCACAAATCTTATAAATCCAGCCTCAGCACACAGCTAGTTTGAATGGTAGAATTACTGACTCCTAGAAGTTCCTTCCATCTGTCACTGGTGTAGGAGAGGAGGCAGGTACTTTGCAGGCTTTATCTGCATTGGTGCACGAAGTTGCTACTATGGTGTGCATTTTTGTGCGTGTGTATGTTGAGGGGGTGGGTGAAAGTATATTTTGCAGGCCCCCTGCCTTTATACATAATTTGAAGAGCCAAAAATCAGTGTGCTAGCTCAGTTCTGGAGGGCTGGTGGGGTTAATCTGGGCTGGCATCATGGAATTTAAGACAGTCATAGGAACAGAATTGATCCCATAGGTATGAGTCCCACTGGTCTCTGGGCATCTGGTTGACCCCACTAGCTGTTAAAGGGAAAGTGCCTTCTTGGGAGCAATGAGCACAGGGCTCACGTGGGCAGCACTGGCTACACTGGGAGGGGGATTGGCAGGGCTCCAGTCGCTTGCCAGAGCCCTAAGGCATGCTGGGTTGCAGATCATAATCTGTGAATCTTTCGGGTTCTGGAAGCTGCAAAGGGACCTATATGTCTGAGGTCAAAGATGTAAGGGAGCTTCGTGCCTCGCTAAGCTGGGGCGGCCACCAGCCTTCTGGGTTGGTGCAGGTTCCTCCAAGAGGTAGAAGAGGGATTGTTGGTCATCGCTTACATTGCTTGTTACTATGGTAAAAATGATTGTTTAGGGATAGAGATTGACATTATTGGCTGAAAGAAGGGCTTTTCCATCTTAGATTTGTGGACTTTTATGTCTAAATTGTGATTGTCAGGGCTGAAAGCTTATGTGGGAAGGTAGGAGGGAGAAGAAAAGATGAAGGCTGCCAATTTCCCGAGACGATGGATCACAGCATTTCGGTGGTGTTGAAAATAAAGTAATTTTAATTATAGTTTCTGTTTAAAAAAAGCTGCGACTCTTAAAACCATCTGTCGGATTATCTTCAAAGTGGAGAGACCGCAGAAAAGAAATGTAGTGAAATGCGTGGAAGAGTTAAAGACAAAAAAGAGAAAATAAATGAAAGAAGAAGAATAAGACTTTTAAAACTTGTAGGAGAGATGGATTGGGACAGAATGACAATAAAGCTAAAAGGAAAAAGTTTTCAATAATTTGAATAAATTTTTCCCTTTCATAAATTTCCTGGACAAAGTGATAACCACAGACAAGCCCACCCAATACGTGCATGCTCCCAGGGGGTGGGGATGAAGGGGGGGCATCTTGAATTTTGCTCCCTTCTCTTCTACTCTGCCTTAATAAGAGATGTCGTGCTAAGGAGCAAAGCTAATGGATTGTTTCATGTTCTTCACTTTTTTATCTGAGCAAAGACGCATTTTCTCTGCTGCTCCCATGGTGTTGCTATGATGGACAGTCACTTAACAGAAGACGCTTACAGGCTGGTGTCATTGCTAGTTAAGCGTGTACTTTGTTGTCACACATTTTCCATGCTTTTTTGATGATTGAGAGTTCTGCCTTTAGGTGACCAGCATTTTTCTGCTTCTGAAGAGCTCTAGTTTTTGGATTAAGAATAATGCACATTGTTTGCCTATGCTCTTGGATTGTCTATAAATCCATTTACTGTTCTGAGAGTGTCTTGTTGAGTGCTAACACTGTAATTTTAAAGGATAAGCCTGTTGTGAATGAATCTGTTGGCTTTTAAACTTTTTGTTCATTATGTTGTTTTCACTTAAGGCTCCATGAAAAAGAGAATAAGCCTAGCCCATAGTTTTTTTCAAACGGAAAACTATCTTGAGATCATAATAAATTGTCTTCTTTAAAATAAAGAAGGCAATTTTTTATTTATATAGATATAAATAAAGACAATTCTTTATTCTTCTTTAAAAGGGTAGGCATGGTACTTGTTTCACTACATCATCCCCAAAGATAATTTTAAGACATAATTAAGACAGTTACTTTTGGATCAATGGAAACTATAACTGCCTTTAGTGAATTTTTTTAACTTAAAAAATGCTAATTATCAACTGTCTGCTTTATCAATAGTGCATTTGTTGTGTATTGATATTCTTTTTTTTTTCAAGTTCTTTTTTTTAATACACACAAAATATATATATATATTTTAAAATTTTATTTTATTTTTAAACTTTACAAAATTGTATTAGTTTTGCCAAATATCAAAATGAATCCGCCACAGGTATACATGTGTTCTTAATTTATTTTCTGGTTTTAAAATGATATAGGACCAGAATACGTATTTCTACTTAACTAGTTTACCAAAAAGTTTCTAAAATAAATTGCTAGAATGAAGTTTTATTTTGTTAGGATAAAACAAAAAGGAACGATTCTTCACCAGCATCTTAGCTAGCTTGGGCTGCTGTAACAAAATATTGTAAACAAGGGGGCTTATCAACAACAGAAAATTCATTTCTCACAGTTGTGGAGGCTGGAAGTCCAAGAATATGGTGTCAGCTTGCTAGGTTCAGATACAAGCTCTCTTCTGGGTTGCAGACTGCTGATTCTTCTTATAGCTATACGTAGGGAGAGAGTGAGTCTGGTCCCTTCTTATAAGGGCACTAATTTCATTTATGAGAGCTCCCCCCATACTGCATCATGAACTAACTACCGCCCAAAGTCCCCACCTCCAAATACTATCACACTTGGAATTAGATATCAACATATGAATTTTTCAGGGACACAAACATTCAGTCCAGAAAACCAGTAATAAATTCAGGAACAGTTTCGTCTGTGGAATTGTAATGAAATATATTTCCACTTTTCAATTACAGGACTTATCAGAAATACAAATATTTGATTTGATTTCATCTCACTGACTTAAAAAATAGTAATGACCTTAGTGTTTTTGCTAAGTCTCATGTGGTGTTGGGAGAAGGCAATGGCACTTCACTCCAGAGCTCTTGCCTGGGAAATCTCATGGAGGAGGAGCCTGGTAAACTGCAGTCCATGGGGTTGCTGAGTCGGACACGACTGAGAGACTTCACTTTCACTTTTCACTTTCATGCACTGTGTTCTCCAGTGTTCTTGCCTGCAGAATCCCAGGGATGGGGGAGCCTGGTGGGCTGCCATCTATGGGGTCGCACAAAGTTGGACACAATTCGAAGCGACTTAGCAGCAGGAGCAGCAGCATGTGGTATTGTGTTAAGGAATTGTTCTCCAAAGAAGGTAATTGTCTCAGATAACTGAGAAAACTATTTCCTTAAACTCTGAAATTAGGTACCAAAAATGTCTCTAGGAGAGTAGGTTAGGGAGTTTATTCAACCTTGAAGTGGGAAAGCTATTTTATTTGATGAAACCTGTTATCTAACTTGTTCAAACCCTTTAGTTGGGTGCTAACTCCATTAGGAAGAATAGTTTTCTATAATAAAGCTATTTCTGGGTAATTGCACCCATTCTAGGTAATTGCTACCTCTTGTTGAGCATCCACGTGTCTCCCATATGATATTTCACTTAATTGTAACAAAATCCTATCAGCTGGTTATTGTCATTTCTGTTTAATGGATGAAGCTCTTACTATTTAGAGAAATTAGGTGGGTTTTTTTTTTTAAGTTTCCACATTTAAGTGGTGGAGTGAGATCTGTTTGGCCCTAAACCATGTGTGTGCACTGATTTTAAAACATTTTTTTTGGTTGTATATCTATAAAATAATATGGAAACCCTACGTACTTCCTCACATTTTAAGTTGTCACCCAGAGTTTTTATCATACGTTTGCTGCTGTTGCTGCTGCTAAGTCACTTCAGTCATGTCCAACTCTGCTCGACCCCATAGATGGCAGCCCATCAGGCTCCCCTGTCCCTGGGATTCTCCAGGCAAGAACACTGGAGTGGGTTGCCATTTCCTTCTCCAATGCATGAAACTGAAAAGTGTAAGTGAAGTCGCTCAGTCATGTCCGACTCTTAGCGGCCCCACGACGGCAGCCCACCGGGCTCCTCCGTCCATGGAATTTTCCAGGCAAGAGTACTGGAGTGGGGTGCCGTTGCCTTCTCCGTTTAAATAGTTGCAAAAGATGTAATTTGTGGCATATTATGAATCTTGATAGTGAAAAAAGGTTATACGTGCGTGCTAAGTCAAGTCAATCATGTCTGACTCTTTGCGACCCTATGCACTATAGCCGGTCAGACTCCTCTGTCCATGGGATTTTCCAAGCAGGCATATGGGAGTGGGTTGCTATGCACCCCTCCAGGAGATCTTCCTGACCCGGAATCAAACCCACATCTCCTATGGCTCCTGCCACTGGGAAAGCCTGAAAAATGTTATATTCTCTTTATAACTTATTAAATATAAACAGAAATTTGATATGGTTAATTATTTTTTTAAAGTAATCTTTGGAATTTTAGATTTTACATAGCACTTTCCCCCCCCAGAACTCATATTTTTATTCCAACATTCAATGGATTTTTGTACAATTATAAAACATTTTTATGCTTAAAACTTATTAATAATCCTGTAATACATTTCAACAATATATTGCATATATTTAAAATGAAATTTATTAAAAAATTTTGAAGTGGCATAATCCTTTAAACCATAAATGATTTCATTTGGAGTGAGTCATTATAATTATTATTGGTTTGTAATTTAACAAAAAATATGAATATGTTACACATCTTGACAGATGATGATTAATACAAGAGGTAAATGTTTTTAATGAAAATGCAGTGTTTAATGACACAGATGAGATTTTCTTCCTAATTATGTTGTTCAGTCTCTCAGTCGTGTCCAACTCTTTGCAACTCCATGGACTGCAGCACACCAGGCTTCCCCATCCATCACCATCTCCTGCAATTTGCTTAAACTCATGTCCATTGAGTCAGTGATGCCATCCAACCATCTCGTCCTCTGTCATCCCCTTCTCCTCCTACCTTCAATCTTTCCCAGAATCAGCGTCTTTTCTAATGAGTCGGCTCTTTGCAACAGGTGGCCAAAGTGTTGGGTATGTAACAATACCCATGAGTATTATTTATTTCCAGTATTAGAGTTCAGAACCAGTTTTAATCCTATTACTGTTTTTTTATGTATGTGAGCACTTAAAACTATTTTTCATATAAATAAATAGGTGGGAATGGAGCACTTTTTGAACTTCTCCCAAGAATATGCCAAATACCACAACTACTTTTAATGATTAATAGACTTAAAATAGATTTTTCTTCAATTTTGTTGAAAGCAAAGAATTGGAAACTTGATTTATAAATGTTATTTGTTACTCTCGTTAGGCTCTTATATGTTTTTAATTCCTGGGAATTATACAAAAATTCTTTATCAAAACATCAGAGAATTTAACACTTCTTCCTTTAACTCTTTCACTCACAGGCAGCTTCCTTAAACTAATATTCTCAGAAAGGTTGGGACTATGGAAAAATTATTACTTCCAAAGCACTTTTGCCAGCATTATTATTATTTTCCACAAGCTAATTTTATTGTGTGCTTTATAAGTATTTTTATCAAATCTTGGTGCTACCTATTTTTTAGAGACACCATGTACCCTATAACATCGTTAGCTGAGCTGGTTCCTTTTGTCCAGACCATAAGCAAGTGTATTTCCATGAGTCTTCATAAATATCATCCCACTTCCTAATTCTTCTAAAGTATGGCTGTGTGCTTTGTATGGAAGAGGAGAACCTAGATAAAGCTTAGGTTGTTCTGACGATTCTTCTGCCACACTCTGAATCATTTTGGTGACATTTTAGATTTCACATATATCGACCACCTCAGGAATATAGTACCAAGGCTCCAAAACCACTACATGAACTACTTAAGTGAACACTCACATAGCCTCCATAAAGGCACGTCTCCTCACCTATGCCTCCTTGCACCAGTGTTTGCATATTATTTCTGCCCATTTGCTCTCTGACTCGGGGAGGTTTGACATCACACAGTCTCATTTCCACCTTCTGCACATTGGGAAGGGGATTTCTCATGGGCTATTCATGACAGTACTATTCCAGTAAATGAAAAAACAATTGAAATTCATAGGTTTTCTTTATGGAAACTCATCTGTAGTTCAGAGCTTTTATTTTCTGTATTTTAAATTCATTTACTCAACAAATGTCTATTTACTCAACCAGTATACAAAGACAAGATACAGAGCAATAAACAGATAGACAAGGTAAGAAAGAATGCCTGCTGCCCTCAGGTAAGTTACTATAGTGGGAGTCAGATGTTAGCAAAGTAATTGCAAAATTAAGAATCCTATACAATTATGAGACCTAAGGGGCTATGAGAACATACAAAAAGATACTGATCTCTAATAAATATAGTGGAAAGCTTTCTTGACTAAATGAGAATTGACCTGACTGTTGAAGAGCATGCACTAAGGTTCTGAAATGGGTAGAAACATGTTTAAGGAATTGATTCTTAACTACTAGACTACCAGGAAAGTCCCACTATACATATTTGGCTATAGATTTCTTCAGACTTTTCCCTCCAAGGCACTGATGTGTGACTTGTATCACATAAACTTAGATTTTTATAATAAAAAGTGAATGAAGTTCCACTGCATATATTTTCCCTACTGTTTCATTAAGAATATATTGTAAAACTCTTCTCATGTTTGGTATGGTGCTCAGTTGCTTCAGTCGTGTCTGACTCTTGCAACCCCATGGACTGTAGCCCACCAGGCTCCTCTGGCCATGGGATTCTTCAGGCACTAATACTGGAGTGGGTTGCCATGCCCTCCTCCAGAGGATCTTCTCACACCAGGGATTGAACCTGAGTCTCCTGTGTCTCCTGCAGTGGCAGGTGGGTTCTTTACCACTCATGCCACCTAGGAAGCCCATAGTTGATGGCAGATAGTAAAGATTCAGCAAATGTCAGCAGTCATTGTGAATGTCACCATTGTCATCAACATCACCTTGACAAATTGTCCTCCAGCAAGGCTATAATAATTGGGCATCCCAACAACAAATTTTTCTTTTCGACACCCTCCACCAAACTTGGCTTCTAACAATTTTTTTTGTGTATGCCAGTTGTGAAGATTAAAAATGGAGCTAGGCTGTTGTTTTACTTTGAGCTTATTTCATTACTAATGAGACTGAATATTGTGGTTGTTTAGTCGCGAAGTCGTGTCTGACTCTTTGCGACCCCATGGACTGCAGCACCCCAGGCTCCTCTGTCCCCCACTATCTCCTGGAATTTGTTGAAATTCATGTCCAGTGAGTCAGTGATGCTATCTAACCATCTCATCCTCTGCTGCTTCCTTCTCCTTCTCAATCTTTCCCAGCCTCAAAGTCTTTTCCAACAAGTTGGCTCTTTGCATTAGGTAGCCAATGTTAGTCATTTGTATTTTTATGTTTTGAATTTTCCTTCACTTGTTATCTTATTAGTTTGATAATTATTTTGTTTTATAAAATTTTTAATATTTTTATTGAAGTATAGGTGACATTGTGTTAGTTTCTGGTGTACAACAAAGTGATTCAGTATGTGAGTGAAGTGAAAGTCACTCAGTCATGTCTGACTCTTTGCGACCCCATGGACTATACAGTCCATGGAATTCTCTAGCCCAGAATACTGGAGTGGGTAGCCTTTCCCTTCTCCAGGGGATCTTCCCAACCCAGGGATTGAACCCAGGGGTCCTGCGTTGCAGGCAGATTCTTTACCAGCTGAGCCACAAGGGAATATATATGATATGTACATGAATATAAATGTATATGCATATATACATTTTATATAGTTTTTCAGATTATTTTCCATTATAGGTTATTATAAGGTATTGAATATAGTGCCCTGTGCTCTACAGTAGAACTTTGTTATTTATCTGTCTTGTATACTGTTCAGTCGCTCAGTCATGTCCGACTCTTTGCGACCCCATGGGCTTCAGCATGCCAGGTTTCCCTGTCCATCACCAACTGTCAGACCTTGCTCAAACTCATGTCCATCAAGTTGGTGATGCCATCCAACCGTCTCACCCTCTGTTGTCCCCTTCTCCTCCTTCCTTTAATCTTTCCCAGCATCAGAGTCTTTTTTAGTAGGTCAGTTCTTTGCATCAGGTGGCCAAAGGATTGGAGTTTCAGCTTCAGCATCATTCCTTCCAATGAATATACAGGACTGATTTCCTTTAGGATTGACTAGTTTGATCTCCTTGCAGTCCAAGGGACTCTCAAGAGTCTCCTCCAACACTACAGTTCAAAGCATCAGTTCTTCGGCACTCAGCTTTCTTTATAGTCCAACTCTCACATCCATACATGATTACTGGAAAAACCATAGCTTTGACTAGACAGACTTTGTTGGCAAAGTAATGTCTCTGCTTTTTAATAAGCTGTCTAGGTTGGTCATAACTTTTCTTCCAAGGGGCAAGTGTCTTTGAATTTCATGGCTGCAATCACCATCTGCAGTGATTTTGGAGCCCCCCAAAATAAAGTCTGTCACTGTTTCCATTGTTTTCCCATCTATTTGCCATGAAGTGATGGGACCAGATGCCATGATCTTTGAATGTTGAGTTTTAAGTCAAATTTTTAACTCTCCTCTTTCACTTTCATCAAGAGACTCTTTAGTTCTTCTTTACTTTCTGCCATAAGGGTGGTGTCATCTGCATATCTGAGGTTATTGTTAATTTCTCCCGGCAGTCTTGATTCCAGCTTGTGCTTCATCCAGCCCTGCATTTCATTTGTGCTTCATCCAGCCTGGCATTCTGTATACTGTAGTGTGTATCTATTAATATGAAGCTCCTAATAACCCCCCCCCCCACCTTTCCCCTTTGGTAATCACAGTTTTGTTTTCTGTCTATCCGCGAGTCTGTTTCTGTTTTGTAAATAAGTTCATTTGTATCATTTTAAAAGATTTTATGTGTAACTGACATAATACGATATTTGTCTTTCTCTGTTTGACTTATTTCACTTAGTATGATAATCTCTAGGTTCATACATGTTACTACAAATGGCATTATTTCATTCTTTTTTATTGCTGAATAATGTTCTATTGTATTCATATCACAGTTTCTTTATTCACTCACATGTCAGTGGGCACTTAGCTTGCTTTCTTGTCTGGCTACTGTAGGGTGCATGTATCTTTTCAAGTTAAGAGTTTTCATCTTTTCTGGATATAGAGGCAGGAGTGGGATTGCTGTATCACATGGTAACTATTTTTAGTTTTTAAAGAAATCTCCATACTATTCTCCACAGTAGCTGCACCAATTTACATTCCCACCAAAAGTGTAGGAGGGTTCCCTTTTCTTCACATCCTCTCCAGCATTTACTATTTGTAGAATTTTTGATGACAGTTATTCTGACTGGTGTGAGGTGATACCGCATTGTAGTTTTGATTTGCATTTCTCTAATAATTAGCAATGTTAAGTGTCTTTTCACATGCCTGCTGGCCATTTGTATGTCTTCTTAGGAGAGATGTCTATTTATGAATAGGTCTTCTGCCCACTTTTTGATTGGGTTGGTTCTTTTTCCTTTTTCTTTTTTTTTTTGATATTAAGCTGTATGAGCTGTTCACATATTTTGGAAATTAATCTCTTGTCAGTTGTAGAATCTGCAAATATTTTCTCCCATTCCATAGGTTGTCTTTTTGTTTTGTTTATGATTTCCTTTGCTGTGCAAAAACTTTTATGTTTGATTAGGCCCATTTGTTTTTTTTTAATTTTTATTTCTTTTGCCTTGGGAGACTGACCTGAGGAGACATTGCTACAATTTATGACAGAGAACATTCCTTCTATGTTCTCTTCTAGGAGTTTTATGGTGTCATGTCTTCTATTTAAATCTTTTTTGTTTTTTAATTTTTACAGCGTTGTGTTGATTTCTGCCATATGACAATGCAAATCAGCCATAATTATACATCAATCCCTTCCCTCTTGAGCTTCCCTCCCCTCCCCCATTCCACCCTTCTAAGTCATCACAGAGCACCGGACTGGGATCCCTGTTATACAGCAACTTCTCACCAACTATCCATTTTACACGATAGCATATTTGTTGGTGCTACGTTCTCCATTCATCCCACTCTCTCCCTCCCCAACTGTGTCCACAAGTCCATCCTCCACGTTTGCATCTTCATTCCTTCCCTGCAAAAAGGTTCATCAATACCATTTTTCTGGATTCCATATATATGCATTAATATATGATATCTGTTTTTCTCATTCTGGCTTACTTCATTCTGTGTAACAGGCTCTAGGTTCATTCACCTCACTAGAATTGACTCAAATTTGTTTTTTTAATGGCTGAGTAATATTCCATTGTAAATATGTACCATGTATTCTCTATCCATTCATCTGTCTATGCACAGGATTGCTTCCATGTCCTAGCTGTTGTACATGGTGCTGCAATGAACACTGGGGTACATGTGTCTTTCAGAACTCTGTTTTTTTCAGAGTATATGCCCAGTAGTGGGGTTGCTGGGTCACATGGTAGATTTTTTCCCTAGCTTTTTAGGGATACTCTGTACTATTCTCCATAATGGCTGTATCAGTTTACATTCCCACCAACAGTGTAGGAGGGTTCCCTTTTATCTATATCCTCCCCAGCATTTATTGTTTGTAGATTTTTTGATGATGGCCATTTTGACTGGTGTGAAGTGATACCTCATTGTAATTTTGATTTGCATTTCTCTAATAATTAGCAGTATTGAGCATCTTTTCATGTGTTTATTGTATGTCTTCTTTGGAGAAATGTCTGTTTAGGTTTTCTGTCCATTTTTTTAATTGGGCTTTTTGTTTTCCTGACGTTGAACTGTATGAGCTGTTTATATATTATGGCGGTTAATCTTTTGTCAGTTGTTTCATTTGCAATTATATCCTCCCATTCTGAGGGTTGTCTTTTAATCCTGTTTATTGTTTCCTTTGCAGAAGCTTTTAAGTTTAATTAGGTCCCATTTGTTTATTTTTGTTTTTATTTCCATTACTCTAGGAGATGGATCAAAGAGGATCTCGCTGTGATTTATGGCGAAGTGTGTACTGCCTATCTTTTCCTCTAAGAGCTTTGTAGTTTCTTACATTTAAGTCTTTAATTCATTTTGAGTTCGTTTTTGTGTATGGTGTGAGGGACTGTTCTGACTTCATTGATTCACATGCAGCTGTCAAGCTGTCGCAACAACACCTGTTGAAGAAGAGACTGTCTTTTCTCCATTGTATACTCTTGCTGCTCTTGTCAAAGATGAATCAACCACAGGTCTGTGGGTCTGTTTCTAGACTCTTTATTCTGTTTCATTGACCCATATGTCTGTTTTCATGTCCTTGCCATGCTATTTTGATTACCGTAGTTTTGTAGTATTGTCTGAAGTCTGGGAGAGTCTTGCTTCTTGTTCTTTTTCTTCAAGATTGCTTTGGCAATTCTGTGTATTTTGTGGTTCCATATGAATTTTAGGATTGTTTAATTCTGTGAAAAATGTCATGGGTTATTTGTAGGGACTGCATTGAATCTGTAGATTGCTTTGGGTAGTGTGGTCATTTGTAATAATATTAACACTTCCAATCGAAGAGCATGGGGTATCTTTCCATTTCTTTGAATTGGCTTCAGTTTCCTTTATCAATGTTTTATAGTTCTCAGTGTGTAAGTCTTTCATCTCCTTGATCAGGTTTATTTCAAGGTGTTTTTTTTTTTTTTTTTTTTGACATGATTTTCAAAGAGATTGCCTTTTTACTTCCTCTTTATGACTTTTCTTTTCTCCCTGTATCTGGATATGTTTCCTTCTTTAGGTCTGGGAAGTTTTCAGCTGTAATTTCCTCAAATACATTTTTGATCCCCTTTTCTCTTTTTTTTCTTTCTGGTACCCTTATTATGTGTAGATTGGCATGCTTTATATTATCTTATAGGTCTCATATGTTGCCTTCTTTTTTTCATTTTTCTATCTATTTTCTCTTCTGATTGGGTAGTTTCTAGGTCACTTTTTTGTTTGGTATTGTTTAATTTGCTATTTATTGCCTTTAGCTCAGTTTTCATCTTGGCAATTGAGTTGTCTAATTTTAATTGGCCCCTCTTTATAGTTTCCAGTTCCTTGTTACAGTGATCCCTATTTCTAGCAATAATCTTTCTTAATTTCTTCAGAATTTGTATTACTTCCTTTTTGAACTCAGGGTCTGAGTAAACTGAAAAAGCCTGTTTCATTATTTGGTCTTTCAGGTGACTTGTCTTATTCTTTTATTGGTGAATAGTTTCTCTGCTCCTTCATTTTAGTTATATTTCTGTGACTCAATTTAGGAGAAACAGTTATCTGTTGTGGTCCTGAAGGGCTGTTTTTATGTGGGAACATTCTATATGAGTCTCATTAATGCCGGGGCTGCTTTTGGTACCTGCCACATTGTTCTTCAGGGGTGGTGTGCCAGCCAGTTCCCCTTCGTCGGGGGTGAAGGTTATGTTGTGGTGACCAGAGGCTGCACTGGTTTTTGGAGGGGTCTCCTCTTTGCTCTGCGGTTGTCATAGCTCTGTCAAGGACGGGGCCTGTTCTCCAGCTGTTGGAGTAGAAGCTCTAAGATCTGGTTCTAAGCTGCGTGTGAGGTAGGCAGGACTGGCGCACTTTTACTGGTAGCGGAGCCCGTGGGTATTCTTCCGCCAGAGCTATCCACTGGGGCATGCTTTCTGTGATGTTCCCTGTCACTCTTGTGTGTGCTCACGAAGCGCACTGTTGACGAAACTGCCCTCTGCCCCACCTCAGCAAAGGAAAAGCCGGTAGTCAGCTTGGAAGTCCTTCCGGTGCTGTGCTCCGGAAGCTGCCAATGGCGTAAATCTTCTGTGAAAGTCATGCACCCACCAGGAATCAGTTCAGATTTCAGTCCCACCCTGCGTGTGGGCCACCCACACGTGCTTGTGTGTGCCCAGAGGTTGTAGAGTGGAGCTGCACCCCCTGTGAGCAAGCTGAGGATGAAGCTGCTCTGGTGGGGCCATGCCACTCCCTTTGCACGTGCATTTACAAATAGGGTTCCCATTGGTCCCATACACACTTACAGTGGCCTGAACCATTCTTGAGGCCCTTGGGATTGTCTCTGCATCCAAACCAAATCTTCTCCCTGGTTCTGTCTGCTGAAGTCCCGTGTACCAGCAACCAGCCACCACCATGCCTTCCACCAGTGATGCATCTCAGGCTGGGGTGTGCAGTGAGGTGGCCAGGACCTTCTGGGCACCTTTCTCTCTGTCCTGCTCCTGCAGGCTGGCTGCTGCGTCCTCCTCTGAGCTCCTGAAACTCCATATCTGGTTGAGGGGTCCCAGAGTGAGAGAGGCTTTCATAGCTCAGGTCCATCCCAAGCTGCTTTGTTCTGTCCTTTCATCCTGCCCAGTTATGCGGTGGTCTTTCTTGCAGCGTTGGTTCTATGAGATCTTCAGTATTCAGTGGGTATTCTGTGAGAATTGTTCCACACGTAGATGTGTTTTTGATGTATTTGTGGGAGGAGGTGAGCTCCATGTCCTTCTATTACACCGTCTTGGTCTCCCAGTCTACTTATTATTTTCTTATTGGTGAATAAGAGAACTGTTTATGCTATGATTTTTTAAATGAATACTGCAAATGTTTTCACCAGCCTGTGATTTGATTTTCCATTTATGTTTGACTGTATTTTTTAAACAAGTGAGTTAAAAATTAAGTAAATTGGTCAGTCTTTTTTTTATTGTGGTTTTTCTCTTTGGCATTTTACAAATAAATGTTTTATTCATATCAGTGTAATATAAATATGGCATTTTGACGTAAAGAAGGGCTATGCATTTTCAGAATTTGGAAACGATTGGTGTAAGAAATAAAGTCACATGGGGTATGGATCTGTCACTGGGAGAGGTGAAAGGCTTTTTGCTTTGCAGAGAGTTTCAGCGGCTTGTGGATGTTTAACAAGTTTGTTGCTTATCAAAGTAGATTTTTTTTCTTAGTCTGAAGATATGAGATTTTCGTCTTTTTGTTTTCATCTTCTTTTCTTGAAACCAGAGTGTCTTATTTCTCAGGTAATCCACTACAAAGTGCAATACATCAAAGGGGGCTCATCTTCATATTAAAGTTGAGATTTCTGAGGCTGAGGGATTGGTTACATTTTTGAAATTGTTCAGTTAATACCATCAGAACAATAGTAATAGATCAGATATGTCCACATCTTACATTATGTTATTCATCTTGAAGATGAAAATATTTTCACTTTTCAAAAACGTATGTTTATGTATGATTCAGTATTGTTGTTAAGTTGCTGGGTCATGTCTGACTCTTTGCCACCCCATGGACTGTAGCCAGGCTCCTCTGTCCTTGGGATTTCCCAGGCAAGAATACTGAAATAGGTTTGCATTTCCTTCTCCCGGGGAACTTCCTGACCCAGGGATGGAACCTGTGTCTCTTTCATTGTAGGCGGATTCTTTATTACTGAGTCACCAGGGAAGCCCATAGTACAATATTAAGTAGATAAAAATATATATATAATATATCTTGCTGTAGACTTGAAAGAAATACTGACACATGTGCAATTAAAATTCTGGCTTATTTTATGAACTCAGTTTTTAACAGTTGGCTTATTCTGAATTAAAAGGCTTTGTAATGAATTGCTTTCATTGTGAAATTCATCAATCAGAATACAAGTGCTTTTCTTCCTGTCAAGAAGATATACAATTTTAAGAGTGATTTCCTCCAACATTTAACTGAAAATGCTTTTTCTCTTCTAGCTTTTGTTTCTACCAATCTGATGTCATACATGGCTACTGATGGCAATGAGCTTGTAAGTATTCTTTGGAATATTCAGACTTTAAGTATCGTCAGTTTGATGAATGAGTAAAAAATTAGGTTGATTTTAAGTTCGACTAACTACTTATTGTCCATTTCATTAGTCATAATGGAATGAAAGAGCTTCCCTAGTAGCTTAGATGGTAAAGCATTTGCCTGCAATACAGGAAACCTGGGTTCGATCCAGGGGTTGGGAAGATCCCCTGGAGAAGGAAATGGCAAACCACTCCAGTATTCTTGCCTGGAGTATTCCATGGACAGAGGAGCCTGGCGTGCTACAGTCCATGGGGTTGCAAAGAGTCAGACACGACTAAGTGACTAACACACACAACAGAATTAAATGATCCCTTTGTTAGAGTTCGAAAGTTTCTTATGATCACCAAGCTTTTGTTTAAGACCCCTAGCTGTTTAAATATCATGAAACATAACCATGATTTTGACATAATATACATAAATTTGTCCCTATTTTCAATTAATTCTGGTATAGTATAACCTCTCATGCAACTTCTATGGGAATAATTCTGCTAATTATTATGCCAAAATTATAGGTTCCTTTAAAAATAATTTTATGGCCATAAATTTGCCTAAATTAGGTAAGTCAGTTAAGCAAGTTTCCTCTACTAGATGAAGAAACTCATGCAGGGAAAATAGAGATGTTGATGTAACATGATACTTCAGATGGAAGGGGATACACAGACTGTAGCCCACCAGGCTCCTCTGCCCATGGAATTTTTCAGACAAGAATACTGGAGTGGGTTGCCTTTTCCTCCTCCAGGGGATCTCCCTGACCCAGGGATTGAATCTGCATCTCTTGTGTCTCCTGCATTGGCAGGCAGATTCTTTACCATTAGTGCCACTTGGGAAGCCCCTTTATTGGTTGATTATGCAGGGAAAATAGAGAATTTAGTATAAGTAACATGACACTTCAAATAGAAGAGGCTGTAGTGCAGTGTGGGATTGGATGGTGTGCATCTTTTGGCAAATCTAATGACTTCATGATGAATGCGTAGGACAGAGTTTTTGGGGTAGAGCCAAAAGCAGAAGCAGAAGTGGGGTGTTAAGAAAATATAGTATAGACTTCCTGCCAAATAGGGAATGTGGACAGTGGTTTCCTGATGCACATTAAGAAATGGATGTCAAGGCAAATTGTATTATAATGATAGAGAAATTGAGTGAACTAGACAGCTCCTGGAAGAGACACCTTACTAAAAACCAGGACAACATATTAATTTTCTGCTTGATAACAATTTCATATTCCAGAGGGAGAGAAGGCAAAGAGCACTTTTGTTTTGATGCTCCTTCTAAATGAGGAAATCTTTGCTAATGATGAAAAATGGTGGATAGTTTGGGAGACAAGGGTGCAGAAAACCAAAAAAGAAAATGAAAATTATAGTCGCTTATGCAACCTAGGAAATTCACTATCTAAAACTTGCAGAAAGAGGGAAGTCTGATTTTTTGCACATGAATGGGTGTGTGTTTGATAATAGAATATGAATAATCACGGTGAATATAGGGAAGAACAATAAAGAGAATAAATGTGCTTCAATGGAAAATTTTTGCAAAGATTAGATATAAAGCTGTGTGTCAGTTCAATTCAGTTCAGTCAGTTGGTCAGTCATGTCCGACTCTGCAATCCCATGAACTGCAGCACACCAGGCTTCCCTATCCATCACCAACTCCTGGAGTCCACACAAACCCATGTCCATGGAGTCGGTGATGCCATCCAACCATCTCATCCTCTGTCGTCCCCTTCTTCTCCTGCCTCCAATCCCTCCCAGCATCAGGGTCTTTTCCAATGATTCAGCTCTTCGCATGAGGTGGCCAAAGTATTGGAGTTTCAGCTTCAACATGAGTCCTTTCAATGAACACCCAGGACTGATCTCCTTTAGAATGGACTGGTTGGATCTCCTTGCAGTCCAAGGGACTCTAAAGAGTCTTCTCCACCACCACACTTCAAAAGCATCAATTTTTCAGCACTTAGCTTTCTTTATAGTCCAACTCTCACATCCATACATGACCACTGGAAAAACCATAGCCTTGACTAGATGGACCTTTGTTGGCAAAGTGATGTCTCTGCTTTTGAATATGCTATCAAAGTTGGTCATAACTTTTCTTCCAAAAAGTAAGCGTCTTTGAATTTCATGCCTGCAGTCACCATCTGCAGTGATTTTGGAGCCCAGAAAAATAAAGTCAGCCATTGTTTCCATTGTTTCCCCATCTATTTGTCATGAAGTGATGGGACCAGATGCCATGATCTTAGTTTTCAGAATGTTGAGCTTTAAGCCAACTTTTTCACTCTCCTCTTTCTTTTTTTTTTTTTTTTTTTCACTCTCCTCTTTCACTTTCATCAAGAGGCTCTTTAGTTCTTCTTCACTTTCTGCCATAAGGGTGGTGTCATCTGCATATCTGAGGTTATTGATATTTCTCCTGGCAATCTTGATTCCAGCTTGTGCTTCCTCTAGCCCAGCATTCCTCATGATGTACTCTGCATATAAGTTAAATAAGCAGGGTGATAATATACAGCCTTGACATACTCCTTTTCCTATTTGGGACCAGTCTGTTGTGCCATGTCCAGTTCTAACTGTTGCTTCCTGACCTGCATACAGATTTCTCAAGAGGCAGGTCAGGTGGTCTGGTATTCCCATCTCTTTCAGAATTTTCCACAGTTTATTGTGATCCATACGGTCAAAGGCTTTGGCATAGTCAATAAAGCAGAAATAGATGATTTTCTGGAACCCTCTTCCTTTTTCCATGATCCAGTGGATGTTGGCAGTTTGATCTCTGGTTCCTCTGCCTTTTCTAAAACCAGCTTGAACATCTGGTAGTTCACGGTTCACATATTGCTGAAGCCTGGCTTGGAGAATTTTAAGCATTACTTTACTAGCGTGTGAGATGAGTGCAATTGTGCAGTAGTTTCAGGATTCTTTGGCATGGCCCTTCTTTGGGATTGGAATGAAAACTGACCTTTCCAGTCCTGTGGCCACTGCTGAGTTTTCCAAATTTGCTGGCATATTGAGTGCAGCACTTTCACAGCGTCATCCTTCAGGATTTGGAATAGCTCCACTGGAATTCCATCACCTCCACTAGCTTTGTTCATAGTGATGCTTTCTAAGGCCCACTTGACTTCATATTCCAGGATGTCTGGCTCTAGGTGAGTGATCACACGATTATGATTATCTGGGTTGTGAAGATCTTTTTTGTACAGTTCTGTGTTTTCTTGCCGTCTCTTCTTAATATCTTCTGCTTCTGTTAGGTCCATACCATTTCTGTCCTTTTTCAAGCCCATCTTTGCATGAAATGTTCCCTTGGTATCTCTAATTTTCTTGAAGAGATCTCTAGTCTTTCCCATTCTATTGTTTTCCTCTATCTCTTTGCATTGATCTCTGAGGAAGGCTTTCTTATCTCTCCTTGCTGTTCTTTGGAATTCTGCATTCAAATGGGTATATCTTTCCTTTTCTCCTTTGCTTTTCACTTCCTTTCTTTTCACAGCTATTTGTAAGGCCTCCTCAGACAGCCATTTTGCTTTTTTGCATTTCTTTTTCTTGGGGATGGTCTTGATCCGTGTCTCCTGTACAATGTCATGAACCTCCGTCCATAGTTCATCAGGCACTCTATCAGATCTAGTCCCTTAAATCTATTTCTGACTTCCACTGTATAATCATCAGGGATTTGATTTAGGTCATACCTGAATGGTCTAGTGGTTTTCTCCACTTTCGTCAATTTAAGTCTGAATTTGGCAATAAGGAGCTCATGATCTGAGCCACCGTCAGCTCCTGGTCTTGTTTTTGCTGACTGTATAGAGCTTCTCCATCTTTGGCTACAAAGAATATAATCAATCTGATTTCAGTGTTGACCATCTGGTGATGTCCATGTGTAGAGTCTTCTCTTGTGTTGTTGGAAGAGGGTGTATGCAATGACCGATGCGTTCTCTTGGCAGAACTTTATTAGCCTTTGCCCTGCTTCATTCTGTATTCCAAGGCCAAATTTGCCTATTACTCCAGGTGTTTCTTGACTTCCTACTTTTGTATTCCAGTCCCCTATAATGAAAAGGACATCTTTTTTGGGTGTTAGTTCTACAAGGTCTTGTAGGTCTTCATAGAACCATTCAACTTCAGCTTCTTCAGCGTTACTGGTTGGAGCATAGACTTGGATTACCATGATATTGAATGGTTTGCCTTGGAAACGAACAGAGATCATTCTGTGTGAGATCAAAGCTGTGTATACAGGATATTAAAGGAGGTCACGGG
Organism: Bos indicus; assembly: GCF_029378745.1. Taxonomy (NCBI): domain Eukaryota; kingdom Metazoa; phylum Chordata; class Mammalia; order Artiodactyla; family Bovidae; genus Bos; species Bos indicus. The sequence continues at coordinate 91,457,270 of NC_091768.1, read as the reverse complement.
CAAAAGCACACAGAGGTCACAGATCTGTAAAGACAGAATCAGGGAAACTCAGGTTTAGAGTATCCAAAATTTATGAGAAATTTTAAAAGAAAAAATGCATGTGATTATAAGCATGTGTATGTGTTATTTGGGAAAATGGCATGAAAAGAAAGAATTAGGACTGTTGAGTCCTTGAGAAAGATAATGCAGGGTTTAATTGTGATAAAAAAAAAAAAGTAATCTTCCAGCTGGAAAGCGTTTATCTTATATGTTTAAGAGGAAATGGAAATTAAGATAATGAGAGCACCTAAGGACTTCAAATGAATAAATTGATTCATTGATACATTCATTTAATGTTCACTGATTACCTCTTCTGAGTTTATTATGTGTCAGCCACCTACTACGTAGGAATTGGAGATTTAATGGTGAGTTGAAACAAGTCAAAATCTCCATGTCTTTAAAAAAAAAGTATGGCCTTGGATTTTTGAACAAAGATGGCAAATCTGATTAGCCAAGGACTAATGCATTATCCTGGAACTCCCAATCTAGGGCTCTTAACCGTGTAATATGTAACCTGCTTCCCCTTTGGTTCTGGGCACAAGTGGATTCTGTTCTTGGTGGGAACTGTTTTTGGGCCTTTCTCATTTCATGAGCCATCATCCTCCACCCCTTGACTGAATCAGCTCAGCTCTCCTTGTGTGTCAGTTTTCCTGTTATTTTTATCTCACAGCCATCAGTGTCTGGCTGGGAACGCTTAATATCTCTCTCAAGCATTTCTTCCAGCTGCTTTTCAGTGGTTACCCTACTTTATCTTTCCATTTAGAAAATTAGTTCCATTTTCTGCTGTCATTTGTTCTCTAAATAATATGTAGCACCAGAGACCTATTTTTATGCTAGGTGGTTTTGATAGGCCTGACACATTTGACCTAATGACATCCCAAATTACCCTTCATTTCCATTAAAATAACATGTATTGAGCTGCGTGTGCTGAGCTCTCTGCTTAGTGCTGGGGTACTTAGAGGAGGAGCCGACCACCTGGTGGGGGCAGGGTGATACTTCTAAGGGACTTTTATTGATCCCGACATGATAGGTATCATTGAAGTGGTATGTAAATAGTGCTAGTTCAAGAAACTAGACTCTACGCATTGAAATTTTATTATGTGCACAGTAAAAAAACACTGTTCTTTTTTTTGTTGAATTGTTGTTAACTGATAGTATGTTTCTCTTGCCTCTGATTTTCTCTCTTCTGAAGGGAAGCAGCAGGATTTTCAAAGCTAAAGCTTCAAACAGAATCAAAAGGATTAGCTCATTAAGTTCTGTCTGTTTTAACACCTAAATGTTGGGTTGGCCAAAAAGTCCATTTGGGTTTTTCCAGAGGATGTAACAACAGCCCAATATTTTCCCATCTTCGCAACACTTGCCCTCCCCCTGCTCACTGGGCTCTTTGCCTCTCTCTGCACTTGTCTCCTCCCCACCCCTCAACAACAGCCAGGGTGAATTTGCCTACACATAGACGTGATTTTTCTACTCATCTTTTCCCATCTGTTCAATGGCTTCCATTGGCTTTCAGATGAACTTTGTACTTTCCAGCATAATTTACAAGGCTCTTCGTGATGTGACTTGGCCCCTCTGAACACGGTGTCCACCCCCAAATCCTGCCATCCTCTGTGTGTGGTCCATGCCTCCTGATTGTACCTGCATTACTGTGCCACATCCTCTTATGCATAGGTCTTTATCTGGAGGCCCGGCTCTGACTCCTCAGTTTTAGGTCAGCACTGTGATGGGGTGAGACCTTGTTATCCTTGCTCAGTTCTCTTTCCTCTGTGTTGCCCTAGAAGCTGTGTTAAAACTTTCTTGCCACTGAATTGCTGGTCCTTGGCACTGAGTAACTGTGCAGTAAGGGGTGGTTGAATAAACAAAATCCATAATCTACCAACTTGTGACCTGAAAGAAAGCACTCGCCTAACACCTTTAGGATCTGGGTCAAAGATTTTGGGGAAATTTCCACCATTATGATTATATTTGGTACAATCATTAAACATCCATTGTGTAGTTCGTATAAGGCTTTCCGTACATTATACTGTGCTTCTTCATGTGGCTCAGTGGTAAAGAATCCGCCTGCCAATGCAGGAGACATAAGAGACTTGAGTTTGATTTCTGGGTCTCGAAGATCACCCTGGAGAAGGAAATGGCAATCCACTTTAGTATTCTTGCCCGGAAAATCCCATAGACGGGGGCGACTGGTGGGCTACAGTCCTTGGGGTCGCAGAAGGGTCAGACATGACTTAGCAACTAAACAACAGCAAGCAGCACGATACTGTGGTCATTCAGCATTATACACTAAATCAGTGTGCTTAGCTTTCTTTTATGATTCGTTTATCATTAAAATAAATAGATAAATAAATAATAATGACTAGTATATGAGTCTTAAAGGCTTGATTACTAAAGTCTCAGATTTCAGTAACAGCATTTTAGCTAAGGAAGGAAAGCAGCCTTAATTTAAGGATGACAAGGCTCAGAGAGAATGTGACACAACATCTTGTTTACCGTTGTACACAATTCTTTTACCTAAAGCTTTCAAGAATTGCTTTCAGGGATTGCTCTAGTGGGGAAGAAATGTCACAGTTCTCTTAGATCAAAACTTTATGACAGTGTTTTCTCAAAAATTGTTTAAAATAAATTTCCTTCCCTAAATGTTTCCTGGAAAAAAGAAATGCCAAGGGAAAACTTTTTCCTGAAATGGAAGTCTCTGCATAGAAATCTGGAGAAGGCAATGGCAACCCACTCCAGTACTCTTGCCTGGCAAATCCCATGGATGGAGGACCCTGGAAGGCTGCAGTCCATGGGGTCATGAAGAGTCGGACATGACTGAGCGACTTCACTTTCACTTTTCACTTTCATGCACTGGAGAAGGAAATGGCAACCCACTCCAGTGTTCTTGCCTGGAGAATCCCAGGGACGGGGGAGTCTGGTGGGCTGCCGTCTATGGGGTCGCACAGAGTTGGACACGCCTAAAGCGACTTAGCAGCAGCAGCAGCAGCAGCATTGTTGTCTTAGAACTACAACTACTTACCTCAACATGGGGAAAAAAAAAAATCTAAAAAATACTGAAAATTAAACACCTCCATTAATGCTATTAGGGTTTCCCTCGTAGCTCAATCGGTAAAGAATCTGCCTGCAATGCAGGAGACCCGGGTTCAACTACTGGAAGATCACCTGGAGAAGGAAATGGCAACCCACTCCAGTATTCTTTTTTTTTTTTTTTCCACTCCAGTATTCTTGCCTGGAGAATCCCACGGACAGAGGAGCCTAGCAGGCTGCAGCCCATGGGGTCGCAAGAGTTGGACACGACTTATCGACTAAACCACCACCACCCATTAATGCTATTGCTTATGGTATTGTTAAATGCTCCTTATAAATACTAAAATTGCATGGGAATGATAAATATCACATTCGGTTTAGTGTAACCTGGGGTGAATGAGAGGGAAATGGAAAAGGGAAGTTGTATATCATGTATTCATATTTCATTCCCTTAAAAATAAAGTAAAAGCTAAGAAAGAAAAGAAGGAAGTGAGAAATGTGTACTCAGTGAGTTAGAATATGAACAGCTGAGACTTTTGATATCATGTAGTTAAATGGCTTTTCAATTTCAACATCCGACTGTCAGTGAACAAGTGTTTGTCTATAGTTTATTGCAGGAGAGATTATAAGCACAGGAGCATAGTTTTGAAAACACGTGTAACAACCTCTGTCTTTTGGCTTTAGGACTCCTGTTACTATCATGTCTCCTCTTTTCAGTCAAGATTCTGGAGAGACTAGTCTTTAGTGCTCTGTTAACTTCTTAAATTCCCATTACTCTCCAACCCACTGAAATTTGTTTTCTAGCCAACACAATGATGAAACTGTTTTGCCAAGGTCTCTAGTAATTTTTTCTTTCTCTTTTATACTGGTGAGTGTTTGATGGTTTTGGCTCACCTCTCCCTCCAGTCTTTCCCTCACTTCCATGACAATCCCTCTCCTGATTTTCTTGTTTTCCTTTGCTTGTCTGCTCTGTCTCCTGGCAGTCTCCATTCCTCTTAGTTCTGTGTAAATGCATTGGTCTTCCTTTGGATTTTGACTTCACTCCTTTTACATCCTACACATTTGAGTGATCTTACCCAAACTCAAGATTTCCACTCTCTATATGCTGATGATTCCTAATTTTACATCTTTATTCCAGACTTCTCCCAAATCTCTAGACTCATAAATACTATATATGCTATTTTCCCATGTGTCTTATATACATCAAACTCAATATGTTTACTATGGATATATATGTATTTATTTATAAATGCTGCTGTGTTAAGTTGCTTCAGCCATGTTTGACTCTGTGTGACCCTATGGACTGTAGCCCACCAGGCTCCTCTGTTGATAGGATTCTCCAGGCAAGAATACTGGAGTGGGTTGTCATTTCTCTACTTAAGCCATGTTCTCTATCATTTCAGTTCAGTTGCTCAGTTGTGTCCGACTCTTTGCGACCCCATGGACTGCAGCACGCCAAGCCTCCCTGTCCATCATCAACTCCCGGAGTTTACTCAAACTCATGTCCATTGAGTCGATGATGCCATCCAACCATCTCATCCTCTGTCATCCCCTTCTCTCACCTTCAATCTTTCCCAGCATCAGGGTCTTTTCCAATGAGTTAGCTCCTCGCATCAGGTGGCCAAAGTATTGGAGTTTCAGCTTCAGCATCAGTCCTTCCAATGAACATTCAGGATTGATTTCCTTTAGGGTGCCTTGGTTGGATCTCCTTGCAGTCCAAGGGACTCTCAAGAGTCTTCTCCAACACCACAGTTCTCTATATTGTCATTTATTCCACTGATTAAGCTAGACAGTCTTTCCCTGACACGTTTCTCTCCCTCACTTTCCACCTTCTAGCTTCCTCCTCCTCACCCTCCTCTCCTTGTCCCTCCTTCTTTTTCTTCTTCTTCTTTTTCCTCTTCTCCCTAGTTCTTCTTTAATTTCTCCAGTTTCTCTTCAATGTAGAAAGTGCCATTGCATCCAGCTTCTCCTCAAACTTCAATCCCTGCTTTTCTGTTCTCTTACTTTATATAACATCAACAACCGAAGCAAATACCTTAAAGGTTACTACTTTGTGAATTTTATTCTTAAAATAAATATATGTATTTTACCATTTCCTTTTGTGACTTTGGGCAAAACACTGAACCTTGATTTACTTCAGTTTTCTCCTCTGACCTAAATGGTGGGAAGGAAATCTAAAAAAGAGGGGATGTGCATATACATATGACTGATTCACTTTGCTTTATGGCAAGAGACTAATGCAACACTGTAAAGCAATTATACTCCAATAAAAATTAATTAAAAAATTTTCTTCTCGGTAAAATATGCATTATAATAATGTCTAAGCTGTGAATGTGACAATTTAGTCCAAGTATTTATGAAAAGACTCACCCTGGCTATGGCAAACACTATCTAACTATAAGCTTTATGTTTCTTGGTTATCATTGTTTTCAATTATTGTCTATTGTTATTATAAAGTCTCTTATCTATCTTCATTTTTCACTATCAGAGAGTTTCTTTTCATATTAACTTAGTAATATTTAAGGTAGCTAGTCTTCTGAAAAAAAGTAGCAAGTTTTTCATGTATTTTTACAGGTGAAATTTTAATATTTAAAGCTTGAAAATTCTCTTTACAAAATTGAGTTTAATTTGCCAGGAAAAAGGAGAGATTTTTTTTTTTTATAGGGGGGCAAATGTGTTTTGTAGAGAAACTTCGTAATGGTTTTATCAGCTGGAGCTGGCTTGGCCCTAAAAAATTTAGGAATTTTTGTGGCTTGGTTAATGGAGAGGGAAATGGCAACCCACTCCAGTATTCTTGCCTGGAAGATCCAATGGATGGAGGAGCCTGGTGGGCTATTGTCCATGGGGTCACAAAGAGTTGGACTGACGGAGTGACTAATACTACCCTAGAGCTTTGAGGCTGTTTGTGTCCTTTGGCTCAGGCTGCTGGCCACTTAAAGTATTGGTAGCTTAAAATTGACAATGCTGTGAGGTTTTATACCATGGAACTTGGGAAAATGGTGCAAATCAGGACCCATCATAGCCTGCTGCTGCTGCTGCTAAGTCACTTCAGTCGTGTCCGACTCTGTGCGACCCCATAGACGGCCTTCTACCAGGCTCCTCTGTCCCTGGGATTCTCCAGGCAAGAACACTGGAGTGGGTTGCCATTTCCTTCTCCAATGCATGAAAGTGAAAAGGGAAAGTGAAGTCACTCAGTTGTGACTGACTCTTAGCGACCCCATGGACTGCAGCCCACCAGGCTCCTCCATCCATGGGATTTTCCAGGCAAGAGTACCGGAGTGGGGTGCCATTGCATCATAGCATATCACCGTGTAATTTTAAGACACGATCATTGTGAAGTTTGATGTAATGACAAACTATTTTATGGTGAATTTTAATGTCACAGGTAAATTGTACCTTTTAAGATTTAATTGCTATATAAATTAGAAATCAGTATAATAATTACCCTTAACTTGGATGTGAACACCATCATTCAATATCAGAGGAGGTCCATTTGTATATTTTACACTGGTTCCTTTGTATATTTATACAGCATGTGTTTTTGAGCGATTAATGACCAAGTGAATTTTTTTAACCCCCCCTGCTTAAAAAGTAAAAGAAAAATACTCTTTTTCAATAAAAAGGAAATATGTATTCAAAAGAAAAATTTCCTCAAATTTTAGAGCCGAATTAGGGCAAATTCAGAATTTTAAGTTTTACCTACAATATCCCAATAGGAAGAAAATCTTGTGAGAAAAATACCTTATTAGGCTTTAGATATTTGTTATGAAGAGACACAGGTTCAATCCCTGGGTCAGGAAGATCACCTGGAGCAGGAAATGGCAAGCCATTCCAGTCTTCTTGTCTGGGGAAATCCCATGGACTGAGGAGCCTGGCGGGCTGCTGACTATAGGGTCACAAAGAGTCAGACATGGCTGAGCATACTTACACACACATTTGTTGTAATGGTTATAATTCCCTATAAAAAAAAATGGTTTCATAAAGTGCTCACTGTTTGCTTGGCTTTTTCTCGCTCATCTAGTGGAATAAACCACATGTGAGATCTTTTTGAAACTGACGAGCTCGTGGGTTCCACTTCCTGTTGTGAGGAGTTAGACATATCTCAAACTTACTAAAGTTCTCAAGATTGTTTTCATTCTTTCATGTAAACCAATTTAGGTTTCAAGTTCATGTCGATCAAGTGAAAATGCAATTCCCACTAATTTATTGTTCCTGTAATATGCAGCTCAGCTTCTGGTTGGAGGAAACAGTTTGAACACTTATACAGATTTTATGATCATTTGCCTTAGGAAAAGTTCTGTCTGAGGCATAGGGCTGACTCAGTGACTAAACTCCTTGCCCGTGTTTTAAAAAAAAAGTCTGAATAAAGTCCTGTCGGTTTTGAGTGCTCAGCCTGCTTGAGGTATCGTCCAGCCTAGAGCCCCACTTCTCATTAGTCCAGGTGCAAGAATCTAGCATAGACCAAGGCCTGTTTTGGGGCCATGTTGAGACAGAGTGTGCAGTTTGATAGAGGGTTTTCTCTAGAACCAGCCATCAGCTTGTATGGTAGAACTGGAAAGACCTTGTCAAATTGTGCTGTGCTGAGTTGCTTGAGTTGTGTTAGACTCTTTGGAGTGGACTCCATGGACTCCATGGACCATAGCCCACTAGGCTTCTCTGTCCATGCGATTTTCTAGGCAAGAATACTGGAGCGAGTTGCCATTTTCTCCTCCAGGGTATTTTCCCAACCTGGGGATTGAACCGATGTCTCTTATGTCTCATCTCCTGCATTGGTAACAGGAGATACCTTTACTCCTAGCATGACCTGGGAAGCCTGCTGCTGCTGCTGCTAAGTTGCTTCAGTCGTGTCCGACTCTGTGGGACCCCATAGATGGCAGCCCACCAGGCTCCCCTGTCCCTGGGATTCTCCAGGCAAGAACACTGGAGTGGGTTGCCATTTCCTTCTCCAATGCATGAAAGTGAAAAGTGAAAGTGAAGTCGCCCAGTCATGTCCAACTCTTCTCGACCTCATGGACTGCAGCCTACCAGGCTCCTGCGTCCATGGGATTTTCCAGGCAAGAGTACTAGCCTATAATTAATGGATGGAGGAGATTCACCTGCTCCCAGTCAGGAGGGATGGAGCGTGGGCTGCCTCCCTTCACGGATACTACAGTGTCCTCTCCTACTTTCTGTTCCTTTCTAAGCTGCTCTTTTTGTATCAGCTAATGTGATTGACCTTGTTCAGATGTGCCAGAATGGTCTAGGACTGCCTCTGTCCATAATTCCCTTTTCTTCCTACTCCCTGGTGGTTCTTAATTTGTCTTGAGAGCTTCCTGGGGTCTCCTGGACCCCAGATTCTCTTAAATTATTCCCACTGTCTAAATTGACTTACTCTCTTCTTTTTCAGTCCTGGCTGTCAGCTAAGTTCTAGCTATCAAAATAAAATACATTATCTGAACAATATATTTGGGTTAAAATATTTTGTTAATGGGCTTTGCTGAACTCAGAAAAAAGCCCAGGAGAAAGAACGTTGAAGAGAATAGTGGGAATTTTAGATCAGGATGCAGGTCAGTGTGGGAGGTATCTTATGAAGTAGAAATGACTAGAATTTGGTCAAAAATACCTACATTTTTGTTGCCTGTCACGACTCTAACAGGTCTTCTCTTGCCTAAAATTTAGGGCAAATATTGCCTTTGTCATGTCCATTTTTCAAAAGAATGATTTCTTTCTTCAAGAATAAAATTTTATTCTAATATTTGTAAAATAAAAAGTTAGTATGAGGTTTCTCAGGAAATACAGTTTAAGGCACTTTAACTTCATCACTGAAGTTAAATGATTAGAGAAATACATCTGAGAGAAATACAAATCCTACCTATCCTAAAACTTGATAGGAAATTTTTGTTTATTATATATGAAACATTTGTTTACATCTATAATCATATAATATTACCATGCATACATAAAGAATTTTTAGTTTTTAGCGCATTTTTGTGTACAACCATATTAAATACTTATGAGACTTATGGGATTGGATTTATAAATATCTTGATTTTACAAATGAAGGAAGTTGGTTTTGAGTGCTAAACTGACTTTTCCCTGGGTAACACAGCTACTAATTACAACAGCTGTAAGTTGATTTCAGGTCTCTGGATTTAAAAATCCCATCTTACTTCCACTCTGTCACATTCCCTCTTCAAAAATATAATAGAGCCATTGTAATTATTAAAGCAATAGTTAGATACAGAGGATATTAGCCAGGTGCATCTAGAATAACTTTATAAGCTCTTGTAATAGAATTGCATATCAATTTTTAGAACTCCTCTTCGATTATGTACATTTTTTTTCAAATTCTCCACTCAAAAGATTATGTCATTTAACCCTGACTGAATTCAGCTTAGATATAATGGAGGAAAAAAAAAAATCTCACACACATACAGAGCCAGTTGAAAGATTTTTTTTTCTGTTTTTGTTTATAGTCTGATGATTTTACTTGAATTGTTTAAAATGTAATGTGAAAAATGTATATTTCAGATATAGTATCTTTTTTCTAATTTGAATCTTAGAAGAGCTGGTATAAAATAGAAATTGGTAATTAATTTATCTTCCATAAGACAATATGTGAATTAAACCTGGCTGCAAATCAGAATTTCCCAATAAGGAGGGTTGATAGGTACTTACACCTCACCAAAAGAGGTTGTGGAACTTCTTTTTCTGGGATGGTTAATTCATGTGGTTTACATGCAACCCGATGGAGGTAGCAGGACCATGAATTTAGTAGTCTGATGTAAACCTGTAGTCCTGTGAGACTGTAATGGTTGTCTTCCAGGTTTATTTAAATAATTGTTGCTCTTTAGAAATGGCACAAAATAAAGCATGCTATAAGTTTTTCTTCTCTCACAAAGAATAAAAGGGGAGATATTTTTATTATTTTTAAGAACTTGAGTGAACGCTATCCTGTCATAACTAAAGTGGTAGTGAGAAAGGTGGTTGTGGGTGGAAACAGGAAACATTAGTGATAAATGCTGTGTTCCGTAGTTTTCAGGTGCAGCTAGATGTCTATTGATTCTAATTAGCACATTTTGTGCCTCAGCTAGTAAGCGCCCCTTTAGCTCTGCTGGGAGAGTCGTTTTTTTTTTTTTTTAGCTTCCATCCTGCTCATAAACACTGCCACCTCCTCCCTCCTTCTCTCTTTACAAATGTTACAACACAATCAGAAATTTCCTCTTTTCTCTCCTTCCTGCATTTCCAGCAGGTTCCCTTGCGTCAGAAGCAGAGAAAGAAAACTCAAGGTAATTAGATCTTTTGTTTCTTTATCCCCTATGTGTGTGTGTGAGTGTCGTGTTCTCCTGGATGTCTTCTTTGGGATCCGATGTTTGTCTGTCTTAATGCTAATACCAGGACGTGGATGGCAGATTAATGTGGGGTTCTTGTTTTTGGATCGATTTTAAGAAATGATGGCTTGCTGTTCATTTGGATTAATCCCCCGTGGTATGTCAATAGAGCTTACAAAGACTGGCACTGAGTCGGCAAGTGGCTGTGTTTCTAGGTGGGCATTAACCCTTTTCCATCTCTTGCATAACTACTGCTATTATTGTTGAAACAAGCTGGTTAGTGCAGTGATGTGCCTGCCAGAATCATGATTTTCATGTTTTCAATTTACTCGATTGAAGAACGTTCTTAGACTTACACCTGTATGTGTCTCACTGTTTCTTTGATCTTGTCCCTTCTAAGCACCAAATGAATGTTTAAAAATAAAATCGGTAAATTACTTTAATTTTCACATTTACTTTGCATAGATCTTGGTACAAAAATCCAACTTCCTGAAGGTAAACAGTGTACAGTTCCCTTTCACTCTGTCTTATAAATCAGGGTACAACGTTACGTACTTTTTCATGTACTTGTTTGCAGGTTTTTTCAGCATGAGTCGGAGGAGGATATCATGTAAAGACCTGGGGCATGCTGACTGCCAAGGGTGGCTCTATAAGAAAAAGGAGAAAGGAACTTTCCTAGGCAACAAATGGAAAAAGTTCTGGGTGGTCCTGAAGGGGTCGTCGCTGTACTGGTACAGCAATCAGCTGGTGAGTCCACTCTCTTCCTTCTCTTCCCTCTTCAACAAAGGGTGGGTCAGAGATCATGATGGAGCAGGTGGTCCCTATGGGAAAGATCATTTCAATTTCTGGGACTTGGAATAGAGCAAATAAACCAATAAGCTCTAGAAACTGTTTCTGTGGATATGTAGGTTTTTCTGTTGTACTTGGAGGAGAAAACCATCCCGCTTGACTAATCTTTGGTTGGAGAGGAGCATCCCAATGTATACCTGTCTTGAAGGAGGATTTCAGGGCCTGTTAATGTTACTCTGCCATGAGAGATGCTAATCATTTCAGGATTTCCATGGACAACACTTGCTATGGACACTTGACATTGCTAAAATCTCTACTAAAAAAAGGGTCTCAACTTAAAGAAAAGTTGAGGGTATAAACTGATTCTGTCCACAGAAGCTGTTTTCATTTTCCCTCCTTCATTATTTTCTTTTCCTCTGACCTTCTCTGTGGCTGGAGTGGGCAGGAGTTGGTTTTGGAATCTCTAACCTGTGTGCCAACATTGTGTCGCTGACTGTCATCTCTTGTTCTTTGGCATGTACGCTGATGGCTTTAAACTAATGATCCTTGGACAAGTCTTGATAAGAAAGTTGCCTAATTTATCCTGTAATAGGCAGTGTACTTTTGAGATCTATTTTGCAGGCAAGTTTTCTGTTGGAAAGGGCTGAAAATAAAGTTATTGTTAAAATGTGTAATGATCAAAATTTAAAAAAAAAAAAAGTGTGCTGATCCTTCCTGGCTTGAGGCATTCTGAAAACAATGATGTTGTTGAATATTGAGCAGAGACCTTTCACAGAAGAACTCTCTCCACTAACCCCGAGTAGCCAACTGCTGATCTAAGGAGAGCTTGTTTCCCGTTTTGGTTGAGTGAAGGTCAGCAATGGATGTCCTTTAATCTATTAAGGGGAAATCATTTAAAAATTGACCACAAGCCAGAACAGTTCTTTTTATATGACACCATTCTTTTAAAACATCTTATGTATGCCCATCTCTTGAGCAACAGAGCTTTAGGGCAAATAACTTTATAAATGTAAAATAAGTGCCCTGTGTAGTTTGAAGGTGAAATTTTCAGCTAAGAAATCTACATTCACTGGCCACTAATCGAAAACTTGTGTATCCACATGACCCAAGGACCTGTCCTGTAAGGGTCTGGTTAAACTGCACTCAAATCCAATTCCAGTGCACTGGAATCAGCTCCCTCTCTTGTGCTTCTCTCTGTACGCCCCCTCCTCTGTCTCCTGCTGCCAAGTTTATTGCTTTGGTTTCACCCAAAACCTGGTACAAAATTCTTCACTGAGTTTTATAACTATATATTTTTGAGTTTTAGCAATTTTATTAAAGATTTGGGAGGTTCACAAGTAAGAACCACCTTGTAGAATATGTAATCCTCCACTGTCTCCTTTTCGCTCTTTTGTTCTCCTCTCCTGGATACATTCATCATCTCCTCTAGCATGGAATGGTTTCATCCAAATTAAGGCAACCTTGGGCTGGGCTCTCACCTTCTACCCTAAGGGGTTTTTCCTAAAAAATACAGCGTCCTTCTTCTTCTTCTTTTTTTAATGAGAAAGTTTAAGATTTGTTTACTTTAAACTTTCAAAGATGCAATACAGTATTATTTACTATAATCACAATATTGTACATTACATCCCTATGATTTATTTATTTTATAACTAAAAGTTTGTGCTTTTAGTATCTTCACCCCTGTTGCTCACCCCTCAATCTCCACCTCAGACAGCCACCACTCTGTTATCTGCATTTTTCAGCTTAGGTTTATTTCTTTTTTTAAAGATTCTACATAAAAGTGAGAGCATACAGTATTCATTTTTCTCTGTCTAATTTATTTCACTTAACATAGTGCCTTCAAGGTCCATCCATGTTGTTACGAGTGGCAGAATTGCATTAGTTTTAAAGCTGAATGTGTGTGTGTGTGAGCAGCTCAGCCGTGTCCGACTCTTTGCGACCCCATGGACTGTAGCCCTCCAGGCTCCTCTGTCCATGGGATTCTCCAGGCAAGAATACTGGAGTGGGTAGCCCAGTACCCACCTGGGATCTTCCTGACCCAGGGATTGAGCCCAAGTCTCTTGCACTACAGGCAGATTCTTTACATCTGAGCCACCAGGGAAGCCCGTTATAGCTGAATAATATTCTACTATTTACATATCTCAGTCAGTTCAGTTCAGTTGCTTAGTTGTGTCCGACTCTGCGACCCCATGGACTGCAGCACACTCACATCCTTTTAATCCACTCATCCATCGATAAACATTTGGATTGTTTCTGTATCTTGGCTATTGTAAATAATACAGCTTCCTTCTTAATGAAGGTTAATAAATTAGGGTTAATATAATTTTCTGCTTCTCATTTATAATGTTTTAGGCTTTTGCTTTTGGCTAGTTGTGGCAAGTTATAGTCTGGATCTTTTATGAAATGAGACGGCTTACTAATTTACTTTTTAATAGCTCTTTAGGAATTTTCTGAGACTGTTGGGAAGATTGGGTGCTGATGGAGCATAGCACATCTGTGGGAAGTAAAAAAGCTCAGATATAAGCCTGGCGTTAATTTCCTCGTTCAATTGCATTTTCCCTCCAATATGTTCTCGGTGCTGTTCCCGTCTTCATAGAATTGAATCCCCTCTGAACCACACATGGTTACAGAGTTGGCTTATTTGGCCTCATCAGTTCATTTGGCTTGTTTCTCTTAAGGGAGCAATGAATTACCTGTTTTAGGCATTAGGAATCTCATGCTTCCACAGGGACTAGCACTGTTGACAGAGACTTGATGTGAAAGAGGAAAAGGAGGGACCATCAGACCCCCTCGAGGCCCCCGTCCTCAGTTGCTGTCATACAAACACATAAAGCAATACTCAGGGAGCAAATGATGAATTCGAGCAGAAATAGATTAGCAACATTGAATGGAGATAAACTTATTGTTATCTGGCCAGAGAATTATCCTATTCAGCTAGTGGTATATAACAGAACAACCCTTTCAGCTCCCTAATTCTATGCTGTATTATAGAGGAGTCATCTCTACACACACACATACACACACACACACATACACCCTGACATCTTAATTATATGTTTGTTTGGGGGGAAAAAGTCTACTCAGTGAATACTTAATTTAAGAGTCATAGTCCTGCCATCCGTGTGAATATCAACTGTGAAGTAAGAGCCAAACACATACGCTCAGGCTGAGAACATTTATTTACTTTAAGCCACTCAAGGAATTCAGACTCAATAAAGTAGCTCCCAAGGCATCTATGCCTTATGAAGAAACTTCTTTTTCTTCTACCTTCCCTGTTGCCCATTCTTTTTCATACGGTAATGAAGCTGATGGTTTCATAGCCAGAGTCTCCTCTTATCAAATGCCTGCCAAATGCCAAGAGAGACTCGAGGTACCTTTCCTACATGTTTTTTTTTTTTTAACTCCTCCAAAATACCCTCTGAAGTAGCAGTTGTCACCTATTTTGAACGTTGGGAGAAGGCCGAGACTCAGGGAACTCACGCACATTCTCCAGGTGATCAGAGTCCTAACGGAGGGAAAACAGATCCCCTTAAGCCCCTTAGACGTCTCAGCCCCAGGTTTTGTCCTATGCCAACCTGACTCCATGCAGGGACCAGGACAAACTTGGTTCCGTGTGGTTCCCCGCTATTGTCTGCCTTCAGAGGGGCTCAGAAGGAGCAACTCTAGAAGTGAAACGTGAGGCTGGGCTTATGTGCAAGTGCAGCTGCTGTTGTGGCGTCCCTCTGCTTGTCGCGCTTGTTACCTGACAACCTGAGGAGATGCCACTCTCACCTCTCTCAGGGTTTTGTTATCGTCGTTACCTAGTAACCGACACATGGTGTACTTCCTTCTTCCACCACACTTTGATGCTTTAAAAAATGCTACGCAGATTTTCTTGAGAAAGGTCAAGTCCAGACATTCATCTATCGCTTTTCACACCCCATCTTACTCGCATAGAATCTCATGCTGCACACAAGAATTTATGGCATGTTTTACAAAACCATATTCAAGTTGAACAGCCTTAAAAATCCAGGCTGTTTAAAATCTTGGATTAAAGTCCACACAAGTGCTTTTCCTTGCCCCTGAAGTACCAGTTCATTTCCTGGCTACTGATAATCTCCTGGCCCATATCTGTCTTATTCTCCCTACCCTCTACACTGCCACCCAAGCTGCAACTGCAGAACTAATTTTAATTCTTTATTAATGGCATGTATGCCAGCTCTCTCTTTAAGCCTTTGCATATGCTGTTTATTGGCTCAGATAACTCTTTGTCTTCATCCTGTAAAGTCTTTCTCCCACTCAATCCCATCAAGCTTACTCCTCCTCCTAAATCAAATTTTAGTTTGAATAGCTGATCCTCTTAGTGTCCTTACCTTTCCTCTGACCCAGATTAGGCCACCTCTTCTGTGCCCACGGCAGCCTATGCTTAATACTTATTACACTTATCTTCCTCTTTTGTACATCTTGTTGTGTGTGTTTAGTCTCTCAGTCATGTCCCGCTCCATGTGACCCCGTGGACTGAAGCCCGCCAGGCTCCTCTGTCCATGGAATTCTCCAGGCAAGAATACTGGAGTGGGTTGCCATGCCCTCCTCCAGGGGATCTCCCCAATCCAGGGACTGAAGCCTGATGTCCCATATTGCAGGCAGATTCTTTACAGTCTGAGCCACCAGGGAAGCCTGTACATCTTGTTAGTCTTGCTGTTTTCCACTACTGATAATAATCTCTATAGAGCAAGACTGAGTATATCTTTAGCCCCTTAGGCGGTGTCTGACACTTACTAGGCACTCCTGTTGTATTTGTTGATTTTATAAATAAACAAGATTTAGGAATCACCAGCATTTATCTTACCCGTGGGGGTTTTGAGAAATGGGCTGGGGAGTAAAGACGGCTTTTGATGGAAAATGATTTTCCAGTAAAATAACATCTATTAAAAAAAAAAAAAAATATATATATATATATATAGTCACACCTAGTCATGTCTGTTCTTAAAAATACAGGACAAGATCCAATTTGAGATTTGCTAGAAGGTTTCCATGGTCCCAGATGGGTCCCACACAGCTGCTTGCTCCCATTTTGTTAACGTCTTACTAGAGTTTATTTTATTAGATTCTTTCTAACCATGGCCTCTGGCTGAAAACGAGGGTTTATTGATCCAGATCACCAGGTTAGGGCAGAAATGTTGAAAGAGAGAAGGAAGACTTCCCAGGGAATCCCCTCCACTCGAGATTTTCACCTGGATTCCAGGCACATCTGAAGACTGATGTTTGGGATCAGCATCTTCTCTCTGGAAGAGAACAGACAAAGTTTTGAATTATTGTTTTCTTTCAGGCGTGTTGCTATGAAATAGTGACAGGATAGGTCCTGAAGATGTGATTACTTATTGGTGAAAAGTATCATATTTTTTCAGCTTTAAGATTTCCCCTTTTGCTATAACTTATTTTTCTTTTCTAAGAATTCTTCATTAAAAGTTTGCATAGTTCCTTGAGAAATATGTTGTGGATTTTATTTATACCCAAGACTGATCATATGGTAAATATTATATATATATATATATTATTTTGTTATATAACCCACTTAAAATCAGTGAGGTTCTTAAACGTTTCTGCTCACAGAGCATTTAATCATTTTGGTGGCGTATCTTCTTACTTTATCTAAGAGCATATGTGAGCTATCAAAATTCATCAAGGGAACATATGCATTAGGCTAGTATAAAACTTGGAGGCATTGCCTAAACAATTTAGGCTTTAATTACAAAGCACAGTTTAATATTAATTACAGATAACAGATATTAAAATTCTCTTTCTAAATGAGCCAAACATGAAAAGTTTATCATCTATCCTTCCATTCATCCACCTACCCACCCATTTATATATCCTCTCATCAGTATTTATTGAGACTTAAAAATAATTTGGACTAACTAGTAGATGTAGATGTTATAAGTGTAGAATTACAAATAAATGAGAGACTGCAATTCTTCACTCTATTAAAAGCTTAGAGACTGGTGCACACAAAGAGACCTGTGTAAATGACATGATCAAAGAAAAATTGGTGAAGAAATGGCTCTGAGAGTGAGAAATACAGATGAATTCTATAAAATTCAGGGTAAAGGGAAGTATTTTGGGTTGAATGTGGGAGAGTTCTGCCAAGCAACTTTTATTCCTGAAAGATTCTTCTCCCTTTCTATCTAGGAAGGTGTGTTTTTCCTTATCTCATCATTTCCCAAAGCTGTGTGATTTCCTTGGTCAAAGAAGCTAGCCTTCTTTACTGGATAAATATAATTTTCACCAACAAAAAAACATTGTTCCTGTGGATTGCAGTGAATTTAGAAAGTCTTTGTGGAGAAGATCAGCCTTGGAAGACAGTTTTTATTATTATTATTATTTTTTTTAAGGACAGAGGGTAGAAGGGTAGGCATTCCAGTCTGGGGACTAATGTGAACAAAGGAATGAAAATATAAATGAACTGTGCCAACCCATTGTGTTAGGCATTATACTGAATTCTCAGAAACCCTGGCAAGATAGAGTTTATTATTCCCATTTTTCAAGGCGTTTAATGCAGCTGAGGGAATTTAAGTAACTTGCTCAAACCTGCTTAAGGAGTAAGTGGCAGGACTGGAATTCGGAACAAGATCTACCAATACTAAAGTCAGGCTACATGACCTCCCCGTTGAGAGGTGAGCCAGGATCAGTAAGTGTGGCCCCAAATGCACATGGTAGGGATGTGGATTTGGTCAGTAGGCAGTAGGGAGCCACTGCAGATTCTTGAGTCTGAAGATGACCTCATGAAATTGGCTTATGAAAATACCAACCGAACAGTAATATAGGGGCTATGTGCTGTGCTGTGCTCAGTCGCTTCAGTCGTGTCTGACTCTTTGCGACCCATGGACTATAGCCCGCCAGGCTCCTCTGTCCATGGGATTCTCCAGGCAAGAATACTGGAGTGGGGTGCCATGCCCTCCTCCAGGGGATCCTCCCAACCCAGGAACCAAGCCCTTATCTCTGGTGTCTCCTGCATTGTAGGCCTTTTCTTTACCCACTTAGCTACTTGGGAAGCCCATTAACACACTAAGACCCCCTAAACCTTTTTTCCCGTTAGCTCATGGTATCAGAAGGTGGAGAAGCAAACCTACAGATCTGTCTTCTGACTGCCTTCATAAGGCATGTAACTGGTCTGTTATCCGCTGCACACAGGCCTCCTGAATGCATGGTTTCTCCAGCCCAGCAGAGCCCCTTAAACTGCTGCTGTAAGTGACATTTGCAATAAGCAAGGGCACCAGTATAAAGACAAATACTAATGGAAGAGTGGCAGAGCAGCATGTCACAAACTCCCATCAAGTACAGGACATAGAGTGAAGAACAGAACCAGGAGAAATCGTGTCAGAGCAGGGCTGGTAGGCAGTGCGAGTGGGCTGTGCAGGAGTGTCCTGTGTACCCACAGGAAGCCAAGAGATGCTCTCCATACCATGTTTCTACCAAAAAATGGGAAGAACGGGGTCTGACAGGAAAACATTCTATCCCTAAGTAAAAGCAGAGCTTGGTTCATGGACTCTGAATGCACATTTATGGCATAAAAGAATTTCAATTCTCTGTCTTCATAAAGCAAAAATCTCAAGTCTTTGTGATTGAGTTTCACATTAACTGGCACTTTATTTTGCTTAAAACCTAAACGTTATCAGTTTGAGAAGAAATCCACTGTGATAGATCTCCCCATTTTAATTCTAGGGTTTCTTCTTTTGATCCTTGGTAAAATATTTTTTATCTAAGAAACAGAATAGATACATGTATACATATTTAAAAACATGAACCACCGGAGAACGAAATAGGAAATCAAGGAAGATTTAAGTTCTGGGGGAAATCAAGAAAGATTTAAGTTTTGGCGGCCCTTGATTTTTTTGTAAATTCTTTGAAGACTGTAGCAGAATAAAAGGATCACTGGCTCCGAGTCTCCTAGAGATAACAAGTGATGAAACTAAAAACAAACAAACCTACCTACCTCCCCAAACAAAGTCACCTCAATTCCTTGCCCTGCCCCACAGTAAAAAACATGCATATCTTTAGTAGCAGTTCAGAGTTCATCTTTATCACCTATCCGCCTCATCAGTGGACGTTTAAAGCCATGATTTTTTTAGACTTCCAAATTTTTGTATATAGAATATAAACTTGTATTAGATGACAACTGATTTTTTAAAAAAATTCAGGTAGAGAAAGAAGCAATAACTTTTAACTAACACCTTCTCCATTTTTTATTACTGTTCAACTTGCTACCATTTAGCAAAAAGCAAAATTTTCATATTGTTTACCTCAAATCTTATTGCTTTACAATTGTGGCATACTCTCCATTAAAAATAAAAAGATGAAGCAGTCAATCCAGTGATTGATTTAACATGGCTTTCATTTGGAAAAGGGGGAGGGGAAAGAGGGAGTCATGACGAAGAAGAGACCAACAAACAAAAAAGGTAAATTAAACATACAATGGTTTTCTTTAAAGAAGAAGAAGAAAATGTTATTTTCAACAAAAGGGGGGAAAAGCATTGAAAAGCCTTGAGTCAAGCCATAGCCAAAACCATATTCTAAGTAGCTTTTCTTTTTTTCCCTGTCTTTTTTTTCTTTTTTAAAAATAAAATCTCTTCCCAAACCATTATCACTTTTAATCTTCCCGGGACTGGGCTTCATCTTCAGTCTGGGGAAGATGATATAGGGGCTATATTGGAGATGATATAGGGGCAATATAGGATGATATATATAGCCTATAGGATGATATAGGGGCAGTATAGGGGCTATATTGGAGAATAAAGGAGCTTTCAGAGGGTCAGTTAGGAGATGGTGACAAAAGGCAGTTGTTGAAACGTGAACTCCTAGACTGGAGGGGAAACTAAGAAATTAGGACGCAGTACACAATAAGTGGGGCTTCCCAGTGGGTGTGAGTCATAGAGAACTGAGTGAAAGCTGCTCAGTCGTGTCCAACTCTTTGTGACCCCATGGGCTGTGCAGTCCATGGAATTCTCCAGGCCAGATTCACTAGAGTGGGTAGCCTTTCCCTTCTCCAGGAGATCTTCCCAGCCCAGGGATCCAACCCAGGTCTCCCGCATTGCAAGCGGATTCTTTACCAGATGAGCCATAAGGGAAGCCCAGAAGTCGTAGAGAAGGGAAGCCAAGGGAAGTCATAGAGAACCAGCCTGCCAATGTAGGAGATGTAAGGGATGTGGGTTTGATCCCTGGGTTGGAAAGATCCCCTGGAGGAGGGCATGGCAACCCACTCCAGTATTCTTGCCTGGAGAATCTCATGGACAGAGGAGCCTGGAGGGCTACAGTCCATAGGATCACAAAGAGTAGGACACAACTGAAGCGACTTAGCATGTACTCACACAGTTAGCAAGGGAAAGGTATGTGGAGCGCTTGATATAGAACACAAAATATTTGAAGCTAAAACGACTCCAAGTTTTAGAGCCTGGAGAGACTAGGAAAATAATATGAAAATTGAGGAAGGACAAATTTGTTGGTAAAAATATGCACTTAGACTCATTGTCAGTGACTTTTCCGGTTTATTTTAGTTTTGTACATTCTTTGTATAAAATTACTAGGAAACCTATGTTCTTTAGTAGTAGAGTAACCATTTATTGATGTCTTTTGTGCTGTTGCATCAGTGATTCAAGGGAGCCCAGGAACCCCTGGGCCTCATACAGAAAAAGGTGAATCACCAACTCTTTATTTCATAAACGCTTTTGGTAAACTGGTGAGTTTATATGTTAATATAAACATATAACCATATGTTAATATATGGTTTAATGGGCTTCCCTGATAGCTCAGTTGGTAAAGAGTCTGCCTGCAATGCAGAAGACCGCAGTTCAATTCCTGGGTTGGGAAGAACCGCAGGAGAAGGGATAGGCTACCCACTCCAAGTGAAGTCACTCAGTCGTGTCTGACTCTTTGTGACCCCATGGACTGTAGCCTACCAGGCTCCTCAACCCACGGGATTTCCCAGGCAAGAATACTCGAGTGGGTTGCCATTTCCTTCCCCAGAAGATCTTCCCAACCCTGGGATTGAACCCTGGTCTCCCGCATTGTAGTCAGACACTTTACTGTCTGAGCCAACAGGGGAGTCACACTCCACTCCAGTATACCTATTATACAGACCTTGCAGTTCTTTGAGAATTCAACCTGCCAGCCTGAATGTGACTGACTTTCCCCCTCACTGCCTGGATGATTCCACGTGTCTGCAGGTTCAAGTAACCGTGACTATATCAGAAGTTTTCAGTATTCAGCTGCATATTTAGGTCATGTGAATTTTGGAAGATCTTAGGTTTGGAAGGGATTTTTCTTGGAATCGGTTTTATAAGAATCTCTATAGAAAAGACTAATATGGTTTTTAGATTGAACTGAATATACCTTTGCAGAAAATGTTACTTGAAAGCCTGAATTTCTCTTTTTATGAGAAAACTGCTCTGAAAGTTTCACTCAATATAGAGCACCTTTTTTTTTTTTCCACCATAAGAAAATAAGAAATGGGTTAACTCTCCCTTTGAAAGAGTTGTTGATGTTTTCTTAACTTTTTTTAGTAATCAGTTATTAACATAGATTTGGGGGAAGATGTCTGAACAAGTTTAGCATAGGTTGAAAAAAAATCTGTAAGAATTTATATTGCAATCAGAGCTTATTATATTCTTTTTTTCCTTTCCCCCAGTATAATGGGAACACCTGAGGGCATATTTTTTATCTCTCTGATTTAAACTGTTTCTAGAGACTCCCCTGGCAGTCCAGTGATTAAGACTCTGGGATTCCACTGCAGGGGGCATGGGTTTGATCCCTGGTCAGGCAACTAAGATCCCATATGCTGCCCGGCGTTCTGCAGTCCATAGGGTCACAAAGAATCAGACATGACTGAACAACAATGCTGCACGGAGCAACCAAAAAAAAAAAAAAAAGAAGTCAGTGTTCAGCATTCAGAGTTATCCTCTGTGAATACTGGTGACCACCTTGGTCTTGGGATATCACTGAATGTATAGAGTAAATGACACACCCAGAAAGTGAAAAAAAAAAGCCAAAAAAGAGAAAATTATGTCCCTGGAGCCTAGAACCAGTAGGCACAGAATAGGCACCAATCATTTTTTTAAATACAATTACTTAATTATCACATTACATAATTGTCAATTATTTATATAAATCAATTAATCAAAGCATGTTGAACGCCTGATTATTCCTGGAGTTCTACCAAGCAAGATCCTTTATGAATGATGGGCTTCTAATTTGTTTGATCTCTGTATTCATTGTTTTGGCCAACAACCAGCTTCTGAGAGTGTCCCATACAAAATTCCAGTACTTAACAATGCTTCTTCAGTGAAGGCAATTCAAACCACTGAAGTAAAACGGATACACTTGTTGCCAACCCGTGTTCCTGGAGTGTGTATGCGAAAGGAGAATGGGAAGGTGGATGGCAAAAGATTTTTTAGCAGCTGGAAGTGACTGGTTACCCTCAAGATGATGACTTGAGTGAAAGGAGAAAAACGAATTTAGGTACCACCTGAAAGCCTGCATTTAGGAATGACTGAAGACTTTTTGAATTCTTTTCCTTCCCTCATTATAATTCAGGCATGTGGAAAAGATCTTTAAAATGGATGCTTGGTTTTGGTTTAATGTATTTGTTGTCTGTGATACTATCACCATGTCTTAACATTTATTTTCCTTGGTAGGCCTCCGAATGCATTTCTAAAATACTGGTTCCCCACCCATAGCTTTATTTATTTATTAAAAATTTTATTGGAGTGTAGTTGCTTTATAACTTACTAGTTTCTATTGTATAGCAAAGTGAAGCAGCTAGAAGGTATACTTGGGATTTACATATATACAGTATTGATACTGGGATAAAATAGATAACTAATGAGAACCTACTGTTTAGCACAGGGAACTCTACTTGATGCTCTCTGGTAACCTAAATGGGAAGGAAATCCAAAAAAAGAGCAGAGACATGTACACCCATATGACCAGGGCAGTCTGTAACTGAGGTAGGCTGTCCTTTGTGACTTCTTATTGCTAAATTCCCACAGTGTGGGAACAGTTGCTGACATTGCCAATATTATTTTCCTTTCGATTCTTTCCAAACTTTGCCGAAGAAGCTGTGAAATACCAAGGCTGTGAAATATTTCGCCTGTTGTCTTGTTCTCAGGGCAGGTCCACTGTGTTTGGGCACTGATGCTTTGACGGAGGACCCCAGGGTTCATGACAGCGGCTGGGCTGTCGGAGGATGGTCCTCAGCTCGTGGCAGGAACTGGAATGCCCTCGGGAGATCAGTGGTACCTCCTCTCCTCTCCTCTGGCGGCCAGTGCCGAGTGCTTCTGCTGGTGTTTCCACAACCTTCCTCTGTTTTACTTCATCTTTTTTGGGTGGAATCCAGCTTCTCGCTTCTCTGAAATTTAAATACTTTTTTTAAATGCCTTAAATAATTAAGAAGATGGCTTAAAATGTCAGACAGATATGGAAAGAGACAGAAAGAAATGAGTGAATTAAGATAATTTATGTATTTAAATGAATTATGATCCCGTGACCTTGATGCAATCACTCCAAACATTTTGGTGTATGTGTTTGCAAACATTTTTCTGTGTTTCCCAAAAATCCAGTCATACCATGCGTGAGATCATAACTTGATTTTTTCACCAAGCAATTATTACAAAAATATTTTCATGTCTATGTACTATATATATACTATATACTATACATATATACTGTATGTATATATATATCCACAGCATCATTTCTAATGGCTGTATTACATATGGATATATTATAGTTCATTAATGCATAGAATTTGAAATAAGAAATCTTGGTTTTAAAAATTCTTTAAAATAGCTAACAGGAAATAGAATTTACAAACACACATATACTAAGTTGAATATAAAGCAACATGTGTTTAATTTATAGTGTATGTTTAATATGGGCTTCCTGGGTGGTGCTAGTGGTAAAGAACCCACCTGCCAATGCAGGAGACGCACAAGATGTGGGTTCAGTCCCTGCCTGGGTCAGGAAGATTCCCTTGGAGAAGGGCATGGCAACCCACTCCAGTATTCTTGCCTAGATAATTCCATGGCTAGAGGAGCCTGGAGGGCTCGTGAAGAGTCAGACATGACTGAAGTGATTTAGCATGCAAGTGTGTTTAATATATTTGCATTTATATAGTTATTGGTATGCGTATAAATATATTGATAGGTGAATGCGAGTGTGTGTGTGTATCTCGGTTATTCTTTTAAACGAGCAGGCAGGAAAATGAGTTTTGCCAGCATGGATATGAAGGACAAATGTCACAGGGTCCTTAGTCCTGCCCTTTCATACTAACCTGTCTCGTCCTAGGTCAGTGATGCATTCATTTTCTTATAAGTACCTTTTGACCAAGAATACCGTCCCTACGTAATTCAGAGTGGTTGTGAGAAGAGTAAACGCATTTTAAGGCAATATATAAAAGATCAAAGGAATACTTATAATGGCAAATTTGTGTACACTTTAGATGAAATGTGTGTGTATAGCATTGTGATTTTAGGATGCAAAAGGGTTGTGCTAAGGATTTTCAAACACTAGAAATGTTTGCTTTTGTTTTGGCGGCAATGGCTGTCATGTGCTAGAGATTCTAAAAATAACTCCTACTGACCCTGTGTAAAGGGTGATTTCTAAGCCATAAAACAGGAAAGTGAACTAGGAGGCCCTGGGGGCATTCTTCAGCACAGTAGTTCCTAACGTGGAGTAAGAGCTTAGGTAATATGTGATTTAGTGATGAGGGCTGTGTGCACATTTTCCAAACAATAGAATGAGAAGTGACCCATGGGATGAGCTGAACTTTTGGTTAGATTTGAGGATTTTCCTGAGAAGTCATTATTTGAAGATTTATTGTTCCCTGCGGAGCAAGCTTTTTAAGGTCCAAGGGACCAGATGCTTCTACTGACAAGCTAGCTGATAAACTCATCTGTCATCGTGCTGCTGTGTTTGGTTTTCCATAAAGTGTGTTTCAAGCACATTTTGAAAGGAAGCTATGCAGTGGAAGTGACAAGAAATATATATATAGAACATTTTTTTAAAGGAGCCAGAATTTAGAACATGTTTGAAACAATGTCTTCAAAAAGGACAAAAGGGACTTCCATGGTGATTCAGTGGTTAAGACTCCATGCTTCCAAGTGCAGGGGGTGAGGGGTGTGGGTTCGGTCCCTGATAGGGGAACTAAGATCCCACATACTGCACAGCATTCTCCCTGCCTCCCAGATAAATGAAAAGGACACAAGGAAATGACATCTTAGAGTTGAAGTTGTCCCTAGATTCAAAATCAGGAGGATGGGCGCTCCTCTGATGCTGGAGCCACTCATCAACCTAGGCCAACCCCTCACCCTCTCTGGGCCTTCTTTCTTATCTGTTAGACTGGAATGTGAATCTCTGGCTATTCCCTGGGAAAGAGGCAGTCTCATGAACAGCATGTTAACCACTGATATTTTCCTATTGGAATCTTAGGAAACTTACTGTGGCAAATGCATTCTCATCCTTCACTGACAAATAATGATTTTCAGAGGAGTATCACCACATTTTTTGGAATTTATTTTTAGAAAATTGTAGTACCTCAAACATAACATGCAGTCACCCCTCTTAACCATTTTGAAGGGTACAGTTCAGTGGCAGTAAGTGCATTCACATTATTGTGCAACTGTATCCAGAACTCTTACCATCTTATAAAACCACAGTGCTATATTCAGTATCTCCACCTCTGGAAACTACCATTCTACTTTCTTTCTTCATGAATTTGGCTATTCTTGGTACCCCATTCAACTGGAATCATGCAGTATTTGTCCTTTTGTGACTGGCTTATTTCACTAAACATAATGTCTTCAAGGTTCATTGCATCATTCTGTGGCATGTGTTAGAATTTTCTGCCTTTTTAAGACTGAATAATATCCCATTATATGTGTAGACCACATCTTACTTGCATGTTCGTATCTGTTGATGATCACTTGGATTGTACCCACCTTTTGGAGATAGTGAATAATGCTGCTGAGGATACTGGTGTACAAAAGTCTTTTTGAGACCCTTCTTTCAATTCTTTCAGCTACATACCCAGAAGTGAAATTGCTGGATCATATGATAATTCTATTTTTAATTCTTTGAGGAACTGCCATACTGGTTTTTTTTTTTTTTTTTTTTTATGGTGGCCATTTTACATGCCCACCAGTGACGCACAGGGGTTCCCTTTTCTCCGCATCTTCACGACCATTTGCTATTTTCTGGTTTTTTGTTTGTTCGTGTTTTTGGATAGTGGCCATACTAGCAGATATGAGGTACTGTCTCATGGTGGTTTCGATTTGCATTTTCCTAATGATTTGTCACCTTGAATATCTTTTCATGTGCCTTTTGGGCATTTATATATCTTCTTTGGACAACTGTCTTTTCCCAGTGGAGTCTGTTCAGCTGTGGCTGAGCAGTAACTTAATGGGACTCAAGAAACTCATGAAAGCAGTTTGAAGAGATTTGAAATTTTCTGGAGTTTTGGAAGATTTAATATGCATGGTGTGAAGGCACAATTATGTGCTATAATAACTGTAATTTTGAAACAATCTGCCTTATTTTTCTTATTTCCACCAAATTTCTAATATTGAAAGCAAACATGCCAGACTTCAGGTTTTCTTAAATGATGTTCCTTTATTTATTCTTCCCTCACTTCTGCTCTAGCCATGGATGGAAGATGACCTCTATTGGGAAACAAGACACGTAGCTTATTCTGTAATAGTGACATTTAGCCAAATGTCTTCCTATTCATTTAAAAAATTTCCTTCCTGTTTAGTGCTTTTTCTTCCCTTTTTTTTTTACCCTGACCATGCTGCCGAATAGACCAACTCGAAGTAGGTGGAAGTAATAGCGTCTCTAGGGTTTTAAGGCTTCTAAAACACTGGTGGGAGTTGAAGCTGGATGTGGAAGATCACGTATGGCCTTCTGTGCTAAGGCTTGTGCCCTGTGAGGAAGATTTTATATTATAAAGAACAATAATAGAAGATTCTTTTATACTAAAATTTCCACCTTGTTCTTATAATGGTATTTCAGAAGATAATGACTACTTTTGTATGTCAGACTGCCAGAAAATTCACTGATAACTTAATTTCGTTAAAACTATGATTTCGTAGGGAGAGAATGGAAGAATGTTTAAGTAAGCATGGCTAGCTAGGATTGCTGATTTACAGATCATAGAGTGAGACGCCAGTCACTTGTATGTGTGCATGCTTGGTCACTAATTATATCTGACTCTTTGAGACCCCATGGACTGTAGCCTGCCAGCTCCTCTGTCCGTAGGATTTCCCAGGCAAGAATACTAGATTGGGTTGCCATTTCCTTCTCTGGGGATCTTCCCAACCCAGGGAACAAACCATGTCTCTTGCGTCTCCTGCGTCTCCTGCAGTGCAGGCAGACTCTTTACCACTGCGCCACCTGGGAAGCCCGTGGTCACTACTTAAATATGACCTAATATGATAATGAAAGAGTCATATCCTTGGGCAATTTTTAAAAGGAAATCATGAAGAGGGCTTCAGGTGCAGAGCAGATGGGCTGTTCGTGAGCAGGAACCACTAGTAGGAATGCTTTCTGTGAAAGGAATAGCATCGTGGTTTAGATTTCCCAGAAGCAGACCCTGAGAGAGAATTTAGGTGCAAGTACTTTATTTGGGAAGTGATACCAGAAATATGTGGAAAGGAAATGAGGAAGTGAGAAAAGGTGGAAAGTCAGCTGATAAAGCTCTCTTGAGCATGCAGATCGTGACTGTGAGTAGCTAAAGCTTAATTCTGCTGGGGAACTCTGAGAGCCTGTGAGAAAGACACACCTCTGAGTTTTCCTCCCAAGGGACAGGGACCCTGGAATATTTATACACCAAGTCGCATCAGTCGTTGCTTGCCCTGGGGGCAGGGCACCCCTGCACAGATGGGGAGCTGGAATCTGGCAGCCAGAGAAGCCTCCCACAAAGAGATGCAAGGGCCGGCAGTCCAGTCTGGCCAGCGTGCCCCGGGTGATCAGGACGTGGCCGCGTGGCTGGGTCACCCACAGCATTCTCTGCAAGTGGTCGGCTTCCTTCTGAGGCCTTTTCTCTCCTCCTGTTAGAGCCCCAGCCTCTTCAGTACCATCCTGATTATCACCACCAACACCTTCAGTCCATTTTTATAATGAATGGCCACTATCTGTGGGTTTGGTAGGAAATCAGGCCTTTGTGTTGATTAGTCAAGAACACTTGCCAAATGTTTTCTATGTAGGACATCTATTTCTAAGCATTTATAAGAAGAAAAATCTCTTTGGATGAAAATCTCATTATATGCAAAATACAGCGCTAGATAAACTCAAATGCAATAGCATTTAAATAAAAGCATACCCCAGATACTGTATGAAGGATGCAGAGAGCTTGCTAGCATTATTGCTCTCTAAAGAATTTAAAATATTTTTCTACAGCCATTAATCTGAGACAGAGGAAATAAGGAAGAGTTTAGACTGAGAAGGAGCTATTTGGAGGGCTTGGCTGACAGTGAGCAGAGTGAAAAACTTATTTTACTTTACCTTTGTCTTTTTTGGGTCATTCCTTCTATTTTCTTTCCCAATTCTTCTCATTAATAATAAAATCTTAAATTTTATTTTAACTGTATAAAATTATATAGTTCTGACAACTTTACAGTATTACATAGATTCATATTAATTCTAATTAGGCTCGCTGACCCAAGAGGTTAAATGCTCTGCCTAGGATTACACAGTAAGTGGCTTGCTTCAAGATACTCTGATTCAAGTCCAGGATTCTTTCTTCTATGACATTTGTCAACTGCAGATTCTCTTCTATGATATTTCATCTGTGGTTGAGACTGAAGAAATTGTTGGCTAGAATTATTTAACTGACTTCTGGGTTCTGGTCTGAGTTCTGTCACTTTAATGAACCATATAATTTTTCTCTTGTACGATGCCAATCTATTTATTGGTTGTGCTCGGTCTTAGTTGTGGCATTTGCATGCTTAGTTCAGGCATGTGGGATCTAGTTTCCTGATCAGGGATTGAACACAGATCCCCTGCATTAGGAATGCAGATCTTAGCCACTAGAGCACCAAGGAAGTCCTGAATGCCAGTCTAGTTTCATGTCTAGGTTAAATAGTGATCAATTTTGTAAATTCTGGCATTTGAATATGATAAATTTTTCTCTAAATACTAAGATATTAGTACCTAGATGTCATGTACTTAGTACTCAACAAAAGTTAGGTTTTACTAGAGATTTTACTCAAGATTATTATAATTACTTCTCAACAAAGGTCCGTCTAGTTAAAACTATGGTCTTTTCAGTAGTCATGGATGGATGTGAGCGTTGGACTATAGAGAAAGCTGAGTGCCAAAGAATTGATGCTTCTGAACTGTGGTGTTGGAGAAGACACTCAAGAGTTCCTTGGACTGCAAGGAGATCCAAGCAGTCCATCCTAAAGGAGATCAGTCCTGAATATTCATTGGAAGGACTGATGTTGAAGCTGAAACTCCAATACTTTGGCCACCTGATGTGAAGAGCTGACTCATTGGAAAAGACCCTGATGCTGGGAAAGATTGAAGGCAGGAGGAGAAGGGGATGACAGAGGATAAGATGGTTGCATGGCATCACCGACTCAATGGACATGAGTTCGAGTAAACTCCAGGAGTTGGTGATGGACAGGGAGGCCTGCCGTGCTGCAGTCCATGGGGTGGCAAAGAGTCAGACACTACTGAGTGACTGAACTGAACTGACTGATACTTCTCAAAAGGATTTCAAGTGTTCTCACTGCCAGTCTTGCTTCTGATATCTAAAAGAGGAGAGAAAATCATTCTTTCTTCTTCCTTTGCAGTGCTTATCAAAACCCAGTGCTAATAATGTCAGCTGTCTGCCTGCAGGCCCACATAACACTAGCAGACTGGAGATGGCCGTGGTGTATAATCTTTCTAGTTCCTTTCCTGAAAGGAAGAGGGAGTGGAGTTGACTTTTCATAACAAAGCAGCATCACATAGTCTGTCATCTAGAGCCAAAAGCCAACTCCATTCCCTCTTCCTTTACATTTCAAGGAATTTTCTGAGGGGAAAAAAAACTACTAAAATCACCTAAAAATAAGGACAATGTCACTACTAAAAGTTTTTAGACTGTGTTCCACTAACTATCTTGTAGTCAAAATTCTGTGCTCTGTTATTATTTGTGGGGTTCTGTCACCATGTTTTCAATTGAGTTCGTTTGTTTCTATTTGTTTTTAATTTTGGGAACTGCTTCTTTTTTGTTTGCATTTTTTAAAAAATATAAATCATTTATCCAATTTCAAAGTCAAAACTATATAACTAATTATAACCAGGTGAGTCTTGCTTTTGTCCCTGTTCCTCTACCCTTTTGCCTTCCTCCTTTTACGTTTGTTTTTAAAATTTTTGCTATGATTTATTTTTACAAATAAAGATGAGTATGTAGGCATGAACATATCCTATCTCTTTTTTCTTACATAAAATTAGCATACTGTATCTATTGTGCTATACCTTACTTTTTCTCTTGCCTTGTCCTGGAGATTACCCTGTATGTATATATGTCATTTTTCTTAGTTATTCATTGTATGTGGATACCATACACACTTTATTCAATTGTCCCCTGATGATAGACATTTGAATTCTTTACAGTCTTTTGTTCTTGCAAATAATGATACAATTCATATGCCATTCAACATATTTATATTTAGGACAGATCCCAGGAGTAGGGTTTCTGGGTCAAAGAGTAAATACATTTTTGCTAGTTAATGCTCAGTTTCCTTGCAGTGGCTTCCATTTTTGCATTATTGCCAACAGTGTGTGAGTTCATATAAAGTTGTTATAAAATATTGGCTTATTCCTGTGCTGTACAATATATCCCTGTAATTTATCTATTTTATACCCGGTAGTTTGTACCTCTTAATCCCCCTCACCCATTTTTCTCCTCCACCCACCCCTCTCTCCACTGGCAGCCACCAGTCTGTTCTCTGTGTATGTGAGTCTATTTCTGCCTTGGTGTATTTGTTCATTCATTTTAGTTTTTAGATTTCACATATAAGTGAAAACACACAGTATTTGTCTCTTCCCATCTGACTTAATCCACTAAGCATAATACCCTCTAGGTCCATCCACATTGTTGCTAATGTCAAAATTTAATTCTTTTTTAAGGCTAAGTAATATTCCATTCCATCATGTATATGTATACCACATCCTCTTTATCCAGTCATGTTGGTGGACAAGAAAATTGGGCAGCAATACTCATATCAGGCAAAGTAGACTTAAAAATCTATAATAAAAGACAAGAAGGGCATTATATAATGATAAACAATTCAATCCAAGAAGAGGATATATCATTTGTGAACATAAATGTATCTACTATAGAAACATCTAAATATATAAAGCAACTATTAACAGACATAGAGGAAGACATTGACAGTAATATAATAATGCAAGAGGACTGTAGTAGCCTACTTATATCAATGGACAGATTATCCAGTCAGAAAATCAATAAGGAAATAGTGGCCTGAAAAGACACATTAGATCAGATAGACTTAATAGATAGCCACAGAACATTCCATCAAGATCAGCAGAATACATATTCTTTTCAAGTGAACATGAAACTTTGTCCAAGATATATTACATGCTAAGCTACAAAATAAGTTTCAGTAAATTTCAAAAAATTGAAATTATTTCAAATATTTTTTCTTACCATAGTAGTATGCAACTAGAAGTCAATTTCAGGAACAAAAATGGAAAAACCACAAACACATGGAAACTAAAAAACTTGCTACAAAAAAACCTAATGAGTTAATGAGAAGATCAAAGAGGAAATCAGAAAATATCTTGAGACAAATAGAAATATAACTTTTCAAAATCTATGGGATGCAGCAAAAACAGTTCTGAGATGTTTTTAGTGATGTAGGCCTACCTTAAGAAATAAGAAAAATCTCAAGTAAACAACCTTAACTTTCCATCTAAAGGAATTAGGAAAAGAACAAAGCCCAAAGTCAGCAAAAGGAAGGAAATAATAAAGATTAGAGAGGAAATAGAGACTAAAAAAATAGTTAAAAAGATCAATGAAAGAAACTAAGAGTTGTTTTTTAGAAAGATA
Organism: Bos indicus; assembly: GCF_029378745.1. Classification (NCBI taxonomy): domain Eukaryota; kingdom Metazoa; phylum Chordata; class Mammalia; order Artiodactyla; family Bovidae; genus Bos; species Bos indicus. The sequence continues at coordinate 91,425,026 of NC_091768.1, read as the reverse complement.
TTTTTAAAGCTGGTAAACCTTTAGCCAGACTCATTAAGAAAAAAAGAGAGTGAGACCAAATAAACAAAATTAGAAATGAAAGAGGAGAAGTTACAACCAATGTCACAAAAATATAGTCACAAGTGAATACCACAATTTTATGCCAAAAAATTGGACAACCTAGAAGAAATGATTAATTCCTAGAGATGTACAATCTTACAAGATTAAATTAGAAAGGAATAGAAAATCTAAATAGATGAATTCTTGATACTGAAATTGAATCAGTAATCCAAAATCTCCCAACAAATAAAACTTCAAGACCAGATGGCTTCACAGGGGAATTCTGCCAAACATTAAAAAAAGAGTTAATCCTTCTCAAAGTATTTCAAAAAATTAAAGAGGAGGAAATACTTTCTAGCTCATTCTACAAGGTAAACATTACCCTGTTAACAAAATCAAAGACACCGCAAAACAAGAAAATTGAAGGCCATTAGAATTTAGTGACACCTGTTCCAAGGTGACATGAGAGTGAACTGCTCTGCTTAGAGTTTAGACTTTGATTGTCTCCTTGGAAGGAAAGTCATGACCAACCTAGACAGCATATTCAAAAGCAGAGACATTACTTTGCCAACAAAGATCCATCTAGTCAAGGCTATGGTTTTTCCAGTGGTCATGTATGGATGTGAGAGTTGGACTATAAAGAAAGCTGAGTGCTGAAGAATTGATGCTTTTGAACTGTGGTGTTGGAGAAGACTCTTGCGAGTCCCTTGGACTACAAGGAGATCCAACCAGTCCATCCTAAAGGATCAGTCCTGGGTGTTCATTGGAAGGACTGATGTTGAAGCTGAAACTCCACTACTTTGGCCACCTGATGAGAAGAGCTGACTTATTGGAAAAGACTCTGAGGCTGGGAAAGGTTGAAGGCAAGAGGAGAAGGGGATGACAGAGGATGAGATGGTTGGATGGCATCACCGACTCAATGGACATGAGTCTCAGTGAACTCCGGGAGTTGGTGATGGACAGGGAGGCCTGGCGTGCTGCAACTCATGGGGTCACAAAGAGTCAGACACAACTGAGTGACTGAACTGAACTGAACTGTTTCCAACATACTGGGAGTTTCAGGGTAGAACTGAGCAAACCATGGATTTATGTGGAGTACTAAAGTTTTGCAAATTTCCCGATTTTGATATTCATTGGGTAACTTCACTGAAGTTTATTTAAAGTAATTTCAAGAGTGTCAAATTCATATTCATGCATAACTGCAAAAGCATATTACAAAGAAGTCTATATTTTGTTTTTTAAACTATTTTCCCCTTGAATTTAAGATATTCATTTAAAGACCTATACTTTATTGAATAACAGGATTTTGAGGGAAATGGTACAAGGAAAATACACATGGTTTCTAAGGTGCCTCTTGATTTCAGAATTATTGAAATGTAAAAAATCAGGCTTCTTAGAATCAAGGAAATAGTGTTCCACTGAGAATAGACAGGTAATTATACTCTTTATTTTTAACCATGAAATACATAATAGTTTCCTATATTATACTTCATTTGTTTCTGGCTTGGTCTTCTTTGACCTACTTAGTCTCTGGGATATATTTATAACACTCTTATTTTTCTAGGTCTGCCCTTCTACCTTTCTGACATATGTAGGTCCTTAAGAACTGATTCTGTCTATTTTGTACTATGAAAAAGTCAAACTTTATTGATGGCAATGAACACTTATTTTGCATTTAGATATTAAAACTTAACATCTTATTTTAATTAATTTAAAAAATATGTCTGAGTGTGGCAAATTCTATGTAAAATACTTTTCACTCTAAAATTCCTGTAGTCCAAAAATTGAAGCAAATAAATTTTAACTTAATTTTGTGTCTAAAGTTTGAACAAGTCATACTGAGTCATCAGTGGAGTCATCAAAGACCTCATATTTTGCCTTCTTTTAAGTCTTATGGATAGACAAACAGGAAAAATTTCATTCATTATTTTTTACTCCCCAAACTTTTCCTGCATCTCATATTTTTAAAAAGTTTTATTGAGATATATTTCACATATCATAAAATTACACTATTCAGATTTACAACGATTTTTGGTAAATTTACTGAGTGATGAGCCATCATAATAAATCAGCTTTAAATAATTTTCATAATATCAATAAAATCCTTTATGCCTTTACAGTCAATCTTCATTCCCCATCCAGGCAACCACTATTCTACTTTCTGTCTTTATAGATAGATTTGCTTTTTCTCTACATTTTATATAAAAGAATAATATAGTATTACATGATTTTTTGTGTCTGTCTTTTACTTAGCATTATGTTTTCAAGATTCTTCTATGTTTGAGCTCATGTCAATTATTCACTAAACAGTATTCTGTTGTATGAATATACCACACTATTTACCAGTTGATGGATATTTAGGTTGTTTCCAGATTTGAGCTATTATGAATACTGCTGCTATAAATGTTTGCAGGCAGATCTTTGCATGGGCATATGCTTTCATTTCTCTTGGGTAGATACCTAGGAATGGAATTGCTAAGTTGTATGGTAATTATTAGTATATATTTATATTTTTTAGAAACTGCCAAACGTTTTTCCAGGTGACTTCTGCATCTCATTTTAGCACTTTATTGACTGAGGAAAAAGACCATGTTTCTGTCCTTCATTCATTCATAAAGCTCATTTCTTTATTTTATTTGTGTTGAACACCTTCAGTTCAGTTCAGTCGCTCAGTTGTGTCTGACTCTTTGCAACCCCATGAATCGCAGCACGCCAGGCCTCCCTGTCCATCACCAACTCCCAGAGTTTACCCAGACTCATGTCCATCGAGTCAGTGATGCCATCCAGCCATCTCATCCTGTGTTGTTCCCTTCTCCTCCTGCCCCCAATCCCTCCCAGCATCAGAGTCTTTTCCAGTGAGTCAACTCTTCACATGAGGTGGCCAAAGTACTGGAGCTTCAGCTTTAGCATCAGTCCTTCCAAAGAAATCCCTTCAGAATGGGCTGGTTGGATCTCCTTGCAGTCCAAGGGACTCTCAAGAGTCTTCTCCAACACCACAGTTCAAAAGCATCAAAAGTTGAACACCTTAGCTTATCTCAATAATTGATGATATAACTGTAAACAACAAAATTATTTCCCTCAAGGTGCTCAGTCTGTTGGAGAAACAGAGGAATACCTTGATAACTAAATACAGAAAGAGAAGTATGGTAAGCAAAGCCCATTGTGGAGGTTGGGACATAAAGCAGGGGGCATTAACTCCAAGCTTGGAGGAGCAAGGGAAAGTTTTGGAGAAGGTCACACCTAAGTTGATTCGTGGAGACATATCTAGGAAAGTGAGAGAGGAAGGGCTTTTTAAGCCTAGGAACAGAAGGCATCTTGCCCTGCTTGCAGTCAGAACCCCTTTACCCAGATCGGTTTTACTTTTCTCTGTAGTAATTATTGCTTAGAGTGTGCTATGGAATTTATGTGCTCATATGTTGAGCTATTGTCAATTTTTTCCTTGAAAGTAGATATCCCTGTCTGTTTTGTTCACTGATAAAGCCCAAATATCTGACACAGTGCCTGACACAAAAGAGGTACTCAGTAAATGTTCATTGAATAAATGAATGTATAACATCAACAGTTTTAATAAACATGTGTGTTTAATGCTGCTAATATACCAACTGCAGATGAAACTTCACCAAGTTGAACAAAATCAGAGTTGCTAGAAAAGTGGAAGGATGAATATGTGGTATTTAAGATTGTAGAGCATCATATCACAAAGTGAAAAGCAGTGTCTTGTTTCAGAATGTAAGACTAAATCTGATAAGACAAGTTTGCACAGTGACCAAAGGATGGTGTGATACTTCTGGTAAGAGAACAAGATTTTTATGACATTAGAATCCAGGGAGAAAATTGCAGGTACCAATGAAGAACTTTCAAGTAACTTTTCAGAAAGTTAGAAATGATTGGAGAGGAAGGATGCTATTTGAGAAAGTTAGTTCAGTTAATGCAATAAGGAACAAGGGATCTGAGGGGGTGGGAGGAGGGAAAGGAGGAGAAAACTGTCATTTCCTTAGGATTTTCCCACTGTGATTGTCATTTTTGAGGTATTTTTTGCAAGTCAAATAAGCAAAGACAATTTTTGACACAGTTATCTGTGATTTTGAATACAGTTTGAACATAAAGTGAGAAATGCCTTTGCTCATAGAAGAAAAATTTACTGGGGAAATATTAAGGTATCTTTTACTCATTTTTATTTAGGCTCTTATTTGAAGGAATCTCAGCCATTTCAGTTTTACCAGAAAGGAATCCATCAAAATGAAGATTTACAGTTTTTCTCTTACATATATCTGTATTTAGTTTTTTGTTGATTTATTTTTGTGTTGTTGTCATTTAAGATGGCCTTCTTGTTCTGATAGTAGATTATCTAGAGAGTACTAATGCTATAAATTGGGTATCAATTATAATTCAGCTCAATAGAAGTATTTTTTCTGTGTTTTAATTTTTTCATTTACTTTTGGTTGAGTAAGGGGTAGGGACACTAGAGAAAATGAAACTATATAATTGTAAAAGTGAAAAAGTGAAAGTGTTAGTTGCTAGGTCAAGTCTGACTCTGTGATACCATGGACTGTAGCTCTCCAGGCTTTTCTGTCCATGGGATTCTCCAGGCAAGAATACTGAAGTGAGTAGCCATTCCCTTCTCCAGAGAAGATGAAACTGTAATTAACCATGGAGTAATCATGAAAGGCCTTTTATACTCTGCTTAAACACTTAAGGAAATGGCAACCCACTCCAGTAATCTTGCCTGGAAAATCCCATGGATGGAGGAGCCTGGTAGGTTACAGTCCATGGGGTCCCAAAGAGCCAGACATGACTGAGAGACTTCACTTTAAACACTTAGACTTTCTCCAAGAGCAATTGGGAACCATGCAGGATTTTAATGAAAGAAGAGGTTTGTGGAGTGAAGATTTGCTGTGATTGTGATTTGGACACTAAATCAGAGGAAAAAACAGAACTATGGAGAGGGATAATGGTTAATGGTTTCGAGGACTTCTGCAGTAATGGTAGTCTGAAGGTGGTGTGGGTAACAGAAGCTTTGAAGAGCTGTGGCAGACGCAGCAATGATACAACTTAGTGGTTACTCGCACAGATGCTGAGAAGGAGATTGAAGTGTCAAAGATGTCTCCCATATTTCCTGTTTTTGGACAACTGGATAGAAAGTGACATCATTCACTTCAGAGGAGAACACAGGAGAAAGAGAAGCAGGCCTTTCGTGGAGGGAGATGATGAGTTTGGTCTTGGATTTACCACTCTCGAGGGGAGAATCTTAGTTTGTGCTGCCACATAGCAAAATACCATAGTCTGCAGGGCTTAAACAACAAATACTTGTTTGTCAGAGTTCTGGAGCCTAGGAAGTCCAAGATCCAGGTCTCATGGATTCCATATCAGATGAGAGGTTTCTTTCTGGTTGGAAGACAGCTGCTTTCTTGCCATATGTTCAGATGGAGGAGGCATGGGCAGGAGCAGGAAAGCACTGGTGTCTTCATCTTTTTATAAGAGCACTAATTCCATCGGAGGGGTTTCACCCTTATTACTTCATCTAAACCAAACTACTTCCCCAAGACCCCACTTAGAATACCATCATGTTAGGGCTTCAAAATATGAATTTGGGATGTGGGGGAACACAAATATTGGGTCCATAGGGAGCCTGTGGAGTACTCATCGAATAGGTACATTAGGCAGTTGGATCTTGGGATGGGTGCACTAGGACTGAAAGGAGTTTGCGGCTATAGGTTTTGGATACGTGTGTACAAATGTGGTTATATGCGCTGCCATGGAAGTGTGTATGATCCCCTGTGGAGGGTATTGGAATAAGAAGAGAGTGAGTTTGTACTTAGAATCTGGGGCATAAGGAACAGAGCGGGAAAGAAGACCCTATGAAAGAAAGCAAGGAGCAGTTAAATGGGGAAGAGGGGGAGGCTGCAGAAATGCATTGTCAGAAAAGAGACATTTCATGAGGGAGGGAGTGGGCTGGAGTGTCAGTTTCCAGAGTTCAAGTAACTGAGGGCTAAAAAGGGTACATGGGATTTAGCAACATGAAAATCATTGCGGTTTTCGGTAACAACTCTTTCTGTGGGCTAGTGGGTGTAGAAATCAATGAAGGTAGGAAGTAGAAACAAATGGTGAATATAAATTGTTTTATTCTTTCTAAAGTAATTGTAGGAATTTACATTAAAATACCCTAGCCCCAAATAGCATTTTTTTAATTGAGGTAAAATTCACATGAGACTGTTGTTTAGTTGCTAAGTCAGGTCCAGCTCTTTGCGACCCCATGGACGGGTGCCCACCAGGCTCCTCTGTCTGTGGAATTTTTCAGGCAAGAATACTGGAGTGGGTTGCCATTTCCTTCTCCAGAGGATCTTCCCAACCCAGGGACTGAACCCACATCTCCTGCATTGGCAGGTGGATTCTTTATCTCTGAGCCACCAAGGAAGTCCTCACATGAGATTACCCATCTTTAATGAGTAATTCAGCGGTATTTGGTACCCTCACATGTGCAGCCACTTCCTCGATCTAGTTCTAAAACATTTTCAACAACCCAAAGGAAACTCACGCCCATTAAGCAGTTGCTCCCTATCCCCTCCTGCTTATGGCCCCTGACAACCACTAATCTGTCTTCTGTTTCTATGGATTTTCCTATTTTGGCTATTTCATATAAATGAAATTATGCAATATATAGTGTTTTGTATCACTTCTTTTCCTTTGTATAATGTTCTCAAGGTTCATCCACATTAGAGTATTTATCAGTACTTCCTTTATTTTTTATGACAGAATAATATTCCATTGTATGGATAGGCCACTATCTGTTCCTCTGTTGATGGACACTTAGACTGTTTCCACTTTTTGACTATTGTGAAATAATGCTGCTGTGAACACACATGTATTTATTTGAGCACCTGTTTTCTTTTGGGATAAAGAGTGGAATTTCTGGAGCCTAATGCAATTTTTTTTAAAACTCTAATTTTTAGTATGGGTGAGGGAGGGCTGGGTTAGGAGTTTGCAGATGCAAACTTTTATTATATAGGATGGATAAACGGCGAGATCCTACTATATAGCACAGGGAACTATATTCAATATTCTGTGATGAACCATAATGGAAAAGCTGAATAGCTGAATCACTTAGCTGTACAGCAGAAATGAACACAATATTGCAAATAAATCAATTATACTTCAATTAAATAAATGAAAAATAGTATACTTTTATATAATGCTGAGAGTCCACAAAAAAGCATTGTGCATTGTAGAGAAAGTTGAATCTCTTCAAATGCTTTACATTCTCTTTAGATAGGATTGGTGAAACCATCATCCAGTGATTAAATAGCCCATCCAAAAATAAATAAGTCTAATTGGAAAAACGTATAATTTTTAAAGAAGGAAGTATCCTTTGAATTGAGTTTTGAGTTTTATAAGAAGAAAGATCTTCGAGCGAAGAGTCTGGCTAAGTTGGTGCACGTAGGAGAGAATAGACGGAACAAACCTAAGATTGGAAGTTTTACAGTTTAATTTTTCTGAAGAAAGAGTGCAAGTTACACCCTAGTTGGTGATAAGGGAAAGAAGCACAGATGAAAACATGAACTATGAGCACTCAAGGTGCTGACCTAACAACTAGCTGCCTTTAATTGTGTTTTCAAAACCAATTTTTACATATCCTCTAATAACCACTGACTCATTTACGTTTTGCTTTGTTTTTCTGGCCATGCGGTGCAGCATGTGGAATCTTAATTCTCCCACCCATGCCCCCTGCATTGGGAACTTGGAGACTTAACCACTGGACTGCCAGGGAAATCCTAGACTCACCTACGTTTAATGTTGTGGACTGTATTTCTCCATTCAGAGATACTAGTGTAGATGGAAGATTTGAGTTCTATCTGTGACAAGCAATCTAGCCTCCTGTGGTTCAGTTAAATTTTATTCATAAAGGCTAAGAAACTTTTTAGAGGCAGAGCAATGATTATATTCCCTGTAAAATTTTTGGTATTGTTTAATCTTTTATCTTGAAGTCTCATAGTTTTTATATAAAACTTTCATAATGAATCAGGTACAGTACAAAACTCACTAGATTTTAAATAATGGTTGGAATAAATTAGGTTAAGTTGCTGAAATGCCCAATATCTTTTATTATTTGTTGAGAAATTTATATTTGAAACACTGACATGCACTTTTTAAAAAACATTTTATTTAGCATTGGGGTATAATCAATTAACAATGTTGTGACAGTTTCAGATGCTCAGCAGAGCAACTCAGCCATACATATACCTGTATCCATTCTCCTCTAAATGGTGTTTTAAAGTGGCATTCGTTTTATGTCCTTAGAAGTATCATTTTCCTGTGCACTCTTTCCTTTATAGAAAGAACTCGAGGAATTGATTATGGAACTGAGATTTTCCAAGACATGGCTCTGTGATTTAACCCTCTGGGAACTTACTAAACTTGAGAGAGAAAATAATGTTTGTTGAGTATCTGTTAAGTGTTTTATTTTTCCGAGTTTATTTAAATCCTATAACAACCAGTAAGTGGTGGATCCATGATATGAACCTCAATTTTAATTAACTCCAAAATCAGGCCTCTGTTCATCATGTAATAGGGCATGCTGTTAATGACTATGTCTGTGATGCTAATTAGGTTCCACCTTAGATACTTGTGGCTCACTAGAGAAGTAGGATGAGATACTGAAGATGGCCCTGGGCTCAAGAGGAAGTGGAGCTCTGATCAGTTAGCTCTGATGTTTTCTAGGAAGACAGACAAGAAGGGGTTGGGTGGGTCTTACTTGTGCCACACGTTGGCTGTCCCTAAACTGTGTCATGTTACTTCTCAGAGAAAATTCTGGATGCTTTGTTAGAAGACTATTAATTTCTCTTATAAAATGTATGTCCGGGGGAAGTCCAATGCTGATTCAGAGAAGTATCTTTTGATCCTCCTCCATTTCACTTGTTCTGTCCCTGTTCAACATATGATCTCAATAAACGAACTGCTAGGATTGATGCATTTATTCCTATTTGTGGTGTGTGTTTATTTCAGGCAGAAAAAGCTGATGGATTTGTTAACCTGCCTGATTTCACAGTAGAGAAAGCATCTGAATGCAAGAAAAAGCAGTAAGTTGTCTATCATTTCCCACAAAATAATGGTGCCGAGATAACAGCCTTTTTATAAGCTCCTCAGGTGATATGGTGGTTTAGAAGTTCATGATGATGATATTCAAATGTCTAAAAATTTTTACTTTATGGTTTGGCACACCAAACAGTAATAGAAGCTTTTAACCTCTTGTTTTCTGGAATTTCACTTTGTGAAGCAGATGGTTTTTAAAACCCCATGGAGCCCTGGCAGGGCATGCTGCTAATGACCATGTCCATGATCCAGTGAGAAACGAGCTGCCATCCAGGACTGGCAGGGTGATCAAATGTCAAGAATGTGTCCTTGTAAAGAGAATGGCTAGTTAAATAGGACTCACAAGAGCAGCAGATATGATATGAGACCAGTTTCTTTTTCTTAGTTCATGAAATTGTTAGTAGCATTCTGAAATTGAATTCTCTGAGTTGTCTTAGACTTGGGGATTGCACCCTGATACACTTAAAGTCTAAGAGATTTGATAAGCAATGGGAGCCAGAGTCCCCAACCTCCAGACTCCCAGTCAAGTGCTCTTCCCATAACAGGATCCATCTTCATTTTGTATATGTGTCTTTTTCATCTTTTACTTATTCTTTGTTCTGCTTTTGACATCACTTCCTGTTTTGTTAGAAAAGGGCAGTTCCCTATTGACCTGTGTTTCTAGTAGCAGCAACTGATTATTAAAAAAAAAAAAAAATTAACCTGTTGTGAGCTTTAAGTCTGTGCCATTGTGATGTAGCTGCATCAGAAAGTACCTAGTGATGCATGAGGTTGCGTCGATTCTTATGGTTTTGACCAAACTGGTCACGTATAAAAACTCTGGTCCACACTACAGGACTTCCTGTCTAAATGGTAAAGAGGAAATACTTTGTTATCGTCGATGTTTTTATACTTTTCTTTTAAACTCAAAAATCTGCCTTGTATTTTTTCTTCACCAATAGAGGATAGCTTGGTTAATGTTTTTGATGTGTTGTCACAGTGTAGAAACTTTATACTTAATTATTTTTCTATAAATGCAGTATCTGAATTTAAATATTTTGCTTGTTGGAGTTGATCTGGGTACTTTGAAGTTGCACATCTACCACTTTATATTTTAGTTTATTGTCTCTATAACAAACAGCAATTGAAAATAAAAGAATATGTTCATATGTTTTAAGAACAGACTATTGATTAGTCAAGACTAAGTCCTGGTCTGAAAGTCCTGACGTGATGAATTCACCCTCTGCTCCCTACATATAATAGAGATTAGACAATAGATATTTAATGTAATTAAAAATTCTGCTTTTGTAAATTAACAAAGAAATCAGATGAACTTACCATGTATATATTTGACTGTTTTACTGTTGACTGCACTGTTGACTGTACTAATTTCTAACTTCTCATGTGTCTGTGCTTTTCTCCTTCCAAGCGCTTTTAAGATCAGTCATCCACAGATCAAGACCTTTTATTTTGCTGCTGAGAATGTGCAGGAAATGAACCTGTAAGTAGAGAAAAATCACTCGATATAATCTTTACAGATTATTTTGGTTAAGTGTCTGAATTTTAAGCATATGTGCATTTCGTTTGTTTCTGCTGCTTTACAGCCTAAACTCCTTAGCGGTTATAAAGTCTTTCTGCTTTCTTTCCTAGTATTTGGAAGCATTTTGGAGCACTATACAGATCAAAATGGCTGTTTTAGGAAGAAGTAGTAGGGTTCTTCTAAGGGAAGCACTCAGACACTAGACTGAGAAAGGAAAAGACAGATGACATTGTAAGAAAATGTGGAAGTGAGAATTAGCCTCACAGGGAGAAAAGCCTGCAAGACTTGTGTTACAGGTCCCACAGCTTTCAGAAATCTACATGGAAACTCCCTGCAGGACTTCGTATGTGCTGTGTGATTCATGGTGACTCACGTTTATCATCTCTCCATGTTCCATCCTGAACATTTTGCAGCACGTCTTGTTCAGAGTCCCTCTAATATAAAAATGTATATCACTAACTTCATTTCCTGTTTGCTCAGGTTAAGTGGAATATCCTGGTAGAGCATTGCCTGCCTTGCAACATCCCCTGCTGGTTTATATTACAGTGTGATCCCAGGGGGTCTTATTTGAATGAAACTATATATATTTGAGGTGCTTGTGGCATTGGAGGGCGTTCTGTTTAATTAAGTCCTATTCTCAGAATTGTCAATGTTTCATTGCTTTCAGTTAATTAATTAAAAATATGTGTATGGATTATCTATGATGTACTCCCTTGTAATAGATCCTGGGCATTAAAAATGAAGAATACAGATTTAATATCTCCATTCATAGAGCTTATTGTTTAACCTATTTATATCTTTGTATCTAATTATATCTATTAATTTAGACATAATGACTTTATCCTTTTGCTCTGTGTAATTTCTTTTTTGCCTGTTGCTCAAGAAACTTAAAGGAAAAAAAAACTACTTTTCACTAAGCATGCATGAGCAAGAGTACACACACACATGCACACACACACACACACAGAGCACCTTACTCTGTATCCTCACAGAAGCCCTTTGTCACTAGAATCATTCTCATCTGTTCCCTACATTTACCTTCCCATTACAAACCTTCCAATGAGGGCAGAATGGCTTTTTAGCACAAAGTTAGGAAACCCTGTGTTAGAAATAACAAAGCAAGGTATTGACAATCGAGTCTTCCAAACGAGTCTTTTATTTCCTTGGACAAAGGGAGAAATAGTTTCTATCCTCTTTTGATTTTAGCTTTTCCCTCTGGCTTTCTCAAGCATCTGAGAAAAATAGGAGCAGATACACAAAAGGAGGATGAGATGGTTAGATAGCATCACTGACTCAATGGACATGAGTTTGAGTAAACTCTGAGAGATAGTGCAGAACAGGGAAGCCTGGCGTGCTATAGCCTGGGGTCACAAAAAGTCAGATATGACTTAGAAGACAACACAACAACACAAAAGGAGAAGATGAAAAACTTGACAGTCAAAGTTCTTTTTTCTCTTTTTATCTGCCTTGGTAACTCTAAATCCTATTGATTAGCAAAGTCTCAGTTCAGTTCAGTTCAGTTGCTCAGTTGTGTCCAACTCTTTGTGACCCCATGGACTATAACCCACCAGGCTTCTCTGCCCACGGAATTCTCCAGTCAAGAATACTGAAGTGGGTAGCATTCCCTTCTCCAGTGAATCTTCCTGACTCAAGGATCAAACCCAGGTCTCTTGCATTGCAGTTGGACTCCTTACCTTCTGGGCCACGAGGGAAGCCCTTTTTAAGCTTTACTGGTGGTGAAATAGAGCTGCCCGTCAGCCACCTCTCCCCACCCCTATAGGCTCCTGCCAGTACCTAGCTTCTCCCACGAACTTCCTGTATCTCCAGCTTTCTTCCGTTCTGTATCCTTTCTGTTCATCCCAGGGCTGGTTCTTTCAAAGTAGTTCTGTTCACTCCAACAAGGGGGAGAGTAAGACTGACTTTACCAGGAAAACAATGACACAAAGTCTTTTGTTACCTAGAGAATTTCTCTAGCTACATGGTGAAACACATTTTAAAAGTGTGAGACCCTTACAAGATTATCTGAAACTCCTCTATTTCAGGCAAATTTGCTCTCTCAATCACACATCAGCGTTATTTAGCTCTTGCTCTCCCACTATTCCAGTTTTGCTTACATATCTGGTCTATTCATCTTCCCTTTGAAGTGATCTATCTAATGGGGAATACAGTTATATGAGCATTAGCTACACACTCTGCCTATCTGACTATTAAGTCTAAGCCTTTCACAGTTATCAAAGCCAAAGTCTTCGGGCCTTTCTATGCTGTGAAGATCTGTGTTACTTGAGATTATTTTAGCATTTATCTTTCCAGCTTACAAATAAGATTATAAATTGAAATTTGAGTGTGAGGTGTCCTGGCCCCATATTTTTGAATCTCTCAGTGACCTTTATATACAAAAATTGTCTATCTGGCCACTCATAAGTAAATGGCTCATTTTGTCTATGCCTGAATGTATCATAATTTTTTATTTATAATATCATTATTAAGCTTTATTTGGAGAAGGCAATGGCACCCCACTCTGGTACTCTTGCCTGGAAAACCCCGTGGATGGAGGAGCCTGGTAGACTGCAAACCATGAGTTCGCTATGAGTCAGACACGACTAAGTGACTTCACTTTCACTTTTCACTTTCACACATTGGAGAAGGACAATGGCAACCCACTCCAGTGTTCTTGCCTGAAGAATCCCAGGGACGGGGGAGCCTGGTGGGCTGCTGTCTATGGGGTCGCACAGAGTCGGACACGACTGAAGTGACTTAGCAGCAGCAGCAAGCTTTATTATTCTGAAGATGATTTTTTCTAGTAGCTAACAATGCAGAATCCCTTTGGGATTGCTAGTTAACCTCCTCCTTCTCCCACAAGACTAGGCAGAGGATGTTTAAAGATTTGCTCTTCAGTAGCCACTGAAGAACTTCCTGTCTTACTGATGAGACGTGTTGGAGCCAGGACATAATGCCTCTGGGTATCAGTGAGACGCAGAGGTGCTGGGGAACAAGGGAGTGGTATTTGGAGAGACGGGGCCTGTTTTAGAAGTTCCCCTCCTTAAGAAACTGCCTTTTTGGGTGGTGACGTTTCTCATGAAGGAAAAGGTAATTAAGTTTAAGAAACACTGTGTGTTCTGCAGGGACCCTCAATTTACAAGTGCAGGGGTGAGTAATTAAGGGTAATGTAAAAGTTGGTTTCTAAACAAAGGCTGGTGGTAGCTGCCTTTCTCAGGCAGTATTTGTGGGAAGAATGTTCTCATTTTGTACATCAATTTCTTAACACTTGTACTTCTTCAACGCACACATTCACAGCAAGTTAACATACAACAAACTCCCAGGAAACATCTGTCGTCTTCTTTTATATAAATATAAGTCTTTTTGCATCTATCTATTTAGCTACAAATAGAAAGTTTTCTACTGCCTAGACGTTAAAAAAAAAAAAAAAAGTTCTTAGCAAAGAAGGTACTCTAAGCCTGTAAGTTCTAGAAAGAAAACAAACAAAATTCTGAACAATCACGAGTTTTCCCAGCAAGTAACTGATAGTGTCAATTACAGGGAGAAGAGTTTTGAGTGAGGGCTGAAAGGAATCTTTTCTTTACTGTCAGTATTCTTCCGTTCTGCTCATTTCTGAAAAGGAACTTAGGAATGTCTTTACTTGATTCAGGCATTCTGAATTCATCATTTTTTTTTTGCATTGATATGTTAAAGAATTTTGTCTATTTCATTTTGAGATGCTTTTTTTTGGGGGGGGAGTCAAATGCAATTATAAAATTATGAAATCAGGAATAAACTAGGGATTAGTTAGCCATTAAATTCATTGTGCTTTGCCTGATCAGTTTTTAAAAATGTATTTTTAAGTGTTTAGTTGAGTAATGTGTAAAACACATTCTTGTAAAAAAAAGTCTTGTAATATAGAAGTATGTAAAATGAAAAACCTCCCATCCCCCCAACTTTACTTCCCAATTTAACTTCTCTCCCTAACATTAAGCCACTTTTCACAATAAGACTATATCCTCTCTGATGCTTTGCTTTGCAAATCAAGTCCTGCACACAGTTTTAGAAGCACATTGATGACATGAATACACTACTATGTATAAAGTAGGTAACTATTGAGAACCTACCGTATAGTACGGGGAGCTCTATTCAGTGATCTCTGGTGACCTAAACGGGAAGGAAATACAAAAAAGAGGGGATATGTGTCTGTATAGCTGATTCACTTTGCTATACAGCAGAAACCAACACAACATTGTAAAGCAATTACAATGAAAATTAATTTAAAAAGGAAGCACATTGAATCAGGATAAACACTTTGTTTTGTATTTGCTTTTTTTACTTAACAGTATGTTAGGATTTTTCCAGGTCATGACAAGGCTCCCTCACCCAACCGCAGTCTTTTTATTAGTTTCTTTATAACATGGTACTGATGGAATTGTTACCATACTTCATCCATTTTTCTGTTAATGGACAATTCTATTGTATCCATTTTTTTTTGTCATTGCAAGGCTATCGAATTAATATTCTTCCATATTTCTTATATACATGAAGATGTGTTTTGAAGGATAGATATTTAGAATTAGAATTATTTGGTGAAGGGGAATGAATATATTTTGAATTCAGTTCAGTTCAGTTCAGTCGTTCAGTCGTGTCCGACTCTTTGCAACCCCATGAATCATAGCACGCCAGGCCTTCCTGTCCATCACCAACTTCCAGACTTCACTCAAACTCATGTCCATCGAGTCAGTGATGCCATCCAGCCATCTCATCCTCTGTTGTCCCCTTCTCTTCCTGTCCCCAGTCCCTCCCAGCATCAGGGTCTTTTCCAGTGAGTCAACTCTTCACATGAGGTGGCCAAAGTATTGGAGTTTCAGCTTCAGCATCAGTCCTTCCAATGAACAGCCAGGACTGATCTCCTTTAGGATGGACTGGCAGGATCTCCTTGCAGTCCAAGGAACTCTCAAGAGTCTTCTCCAACACCACAGTTCAAAAGCATCGATTCTTTGGTGCTCAGCTTTCTTCACAGTCCAACTCTCACATCCCTAGATGACCACTGGAAAAACCATAGCCTTGACTGGATGGAGGCAAAGTAATGTCTCTGCTTTTCAATATGCTATCTAGGTTGGTCATAACTTTCCTTCCAAGGAGCGAAGCGTCTTTTAATTTCATGGCTGCAATCACCATCTGCAGTGATTTTGGAGCCTCAAAAAATAAAGTCTGACAGTTTCCACTGTTTCCCCATCTATTTCCCATGAAGTGATGGGACCAGATGCCATGATCTTCATTTTCTGAATGTTGAGCTTTAAGCCAACTTTTTCACTCTCTTCTTTCACTTTCATCAAGAGCCTTTTTAGTTCCTCTTCACTTTCTGCCATAAGGGTGGTGTCATCTGCATATCTGAGGTTATTGATATTTTTCCCGGCAATCTTGATTCCAGCTTGTGCTTCTTCCAGGCCAGCATTTCTCATGATGTACTCTGCATAGAAGTTAAACAAGCAGGGTTACAACATACAACCTTGATGTGCTCCTTTTCCTATTTGGAACCAGTCTGTTGTTCCATGTCCAGTTCTAACTGTTGCTTCCTGACCTGCGTATAGGTTTCTCAAGAGGCAGGTCAGATAGTATCATCCAATTAACTGCTTGATATTGACTGTACCAGTTTTTTAGGGTCAACTCAACAAAGGATGAGACTGTTTATCTTGAAATCTAGAAATTAGCAATATTTAAAAATTTTGCCAATCTCAGGGTGAACAATATTTGCTTGTGCTTGAATATGCATTTTCTAAAATATTATTGAGGCTGAGAATTTTCCCTTATATTTATTAGCCATTTGTAGCTTTTTGTCATTTTCCATTTCTTTGTTTTGTTTATTTTGCAGTTGAGTCTTGATGAATATTTTTCAGTGCCTCTGGCATGATCTTGGCTTGGGTCTTGGTCTAGTTTTAAGTGGCCACTTAGAGACACGTGTTTATCATGATACAAAAGGGGACTTCCCAAATGAGGCTGAAACTCATCTTGCTTCTTATAGAAAGTTCTATTTTATTTGAGGGCTGGGTAAAGATTCCTAATTTGTTGACAATTGCAGATTTGGGAATATGCAGTGTTTATACTTTGGTGAGGGTGTAGCTGGATAGTTTATGACGCATTATTGGACTAGCAAAAATAAAACATCAGATCAGATCAGATCAGTCGCTCAGTCGTGTCCGAAGTGAGTCAATAAGTGCATAGCATTATTATCGTCATTTTGTTGATAGTTGACTTCGGCTACTTATTTTTCAAAAAAAGATTAATATGTATTATGGAATATGTTTTTAAAATAAAGAAAAGTAGAAAGAAATGGGAAATAGGTCATTTAGATTATCACTGTCCCCAAATAATATTTTTCCTTTAAATAGGTTATATCAGTTCAGTTCAGTCGCTCAGGTGTGTCCGACTCTTTGTGACCCCATGAATTGCAGCACGCCAGGCCTCCCTGTCCATCACCAACTCCCAGACTTCACTCAAACTCATGTCCATCGAGTTGGTGATGCCATCCAGCCATCTCATCCTCTGTCGTCCCCTTCTCCTCCTGCCCCCAATCCCTCCCAGCATCAGAGTCTTTTCCAATGAGTCAACTCTTCACATGGGGTGGCCAAAGTATTGGAGTTTCAGCTTTAGCATCAGTCCTTCCAATGAACACCCAGGACTGATCTACTTTAGAATGGACTGGTTGGATCTCCTTGCAGTCCAAATAGGTTATATAGCTAGGAACATATGAAATAGATGCATTTTATGTGTTTTAAAAATTTGTGTATTAAAATAAATTTCTAACTGAACCCTTGGCCTGAAGTCATAAGCCACATTTGCATTCATTCCCTCAGGTTTGTTTAGTTCTATTTTTATTATGGATGTGTAGTTGAAATTCATTGCCAATAATGGTAAGTCAGTGGAAAATGAGACATTGTCAGTTTTACCTTATATAAAATTTTTCAAGAAATTGAAAATTTCCCCAGCTTAGGAATAACTGTGAAACTCTGGCCAGATCTTTTTCCTTATTGATATAAAGATCATGGTTTAAAAATAGATCATCATCACTTTTTGTGAAGTAAGCTTACATTTTAAGAATTAAAGAGAACTTTAAAGGTCAAGTTATGAAATTCATTTTGATGGTTGTGAAAGAATTTCAAATATGCAATTACAAAATGTGTATTTGTTTGTATATTTAGAATATCTAATGTAGTTACCCACTTTAACTAGCTGTATAATGGGCCATCTCATTTCTTATCCTCATTTCGTATCATATTGCTTATGACACGGACCATAGTGTGAAACCAGTGGTCTTAGGTTTCCATAACACATGTTTAGGCTGTTTCTGAAAACATTTATACTGATATAGCACTACGATTAATTTCGTTATAAAGTCTGATACAAGACCTTCCTCTGGGGTCTAGGATAAGGGTGAATAGGTGAGGGACCAATCTCCCTGGTCAAATGTCTATTTTCTATTTGAATTTTAGGTGGTTAAACAAATTGGGATTAGCTGAAATCCATCCTGAATCCACTTCAAAGGATGAAGGTATGTTCTATTTTCAATTTCTGAAACTTTAACAAGCATCTGAGAATAGGGTGAAAATACAAAGTCAAGTTCTATGTAGAGCCTTGTTCTAATGAAACATAGCTTGTTATTTAAAATTATCTGAAAATATGTAGAGACAGACATAATCACACTGGCTCACCAACATGGAATAGAGCCTCCCAGGCTGGCTAAGAATGCTTTTCACACTTCACCCACACATTAGCAGCTGTAGGCTTCATGGAGATCGCAGTCAATTGCCAATGCAAATGTTTTATTGCCCCACTTACTGAATTCTTACTCATCGGTGTGATCTCATCGTGATCTCTAGGCAGATAACTTTCAGCCCACTCTTTCCTCTCTGATATTTTAGTATTTTCACCAGGTGTGTGCCAAGACTAATTACCCTAAGTTTGCACCAGGAGCCTGAATGTCAGACTGGGACAAAGGCCACTTTTTTAGCTCAGTCTATAGCTTTCAGTGTTCAAAAGCTCCAGGAGTCTAATTCTTCTTAATGATGCAGTTGCTCCTTAATATTGAGAAGAAAGATGTCTTTATGTGTCTGGGTCACAGAGCTGACACTATTTCTGAAATGCTCAGACCACATAAAACTCAGGAGTTAGAAGTAGGGAGTTATTTCTTTGGAGAGCAAAATCATAAAATCTTAAATTTAGAAATGGAAAAGTGACAACTTGTTTTAGAATAAAGAAGTAGAATATGATAGTGTGAAATCAGTGTCCTAACCGTCTTCTTGATCCTCTTTTCCATAAAATAAATTCTCATGGTATATTTGCAGTATTTTATAGATTGTGAGCACAAAAATAACTACACAAAACCCTCCTCCTTATCCTGTTATGTAAGGCCTTCTGTGATACGGCATCAAGCAAAATTTCAGCTTTGTTTTCCACGCTGTCCCTTAGGGAACTCGGAAGACTTGGCGCCTGGGACTCACATTACTCTGTGTGCATCATTGGTGGTTTACTTATCCTGCCATTTTCAGCTCATTAAGATTTCTATGCTCAAAGTTAATCACTGCTGATTTTATTCTCCCTTAGTGTATGACTCACAGCTCTTTTGAGGAATTAGTTTTATTTTCCCTGAGCTATGATTACTCCTCTTTCTGCCTAGTGGACACTCTTTGAGGGCAGAAACCCTAACAGAGAGAAACTCTTATGTATCAGGTAGCCCACTAGATGAGGACTTTCTGAATTGGATTGGAATTGCAATAGCCAGATGGAAAAAAACCTCTGCTCATGCATTATGGAATAAGTGATGACAGCGTTGAAACATTCAGCATTTTCCTTTTTGTTCTAGAATGCTACAGTGAGAGTGAACAGGAAGATCCTGAAATAGCGGTCCAGACGCCACCCCTTCATCACTCTGCAGAAAGTCTCTCTCCTTCGGTAGGTACCAAATTAGTCTGTTGCTCATCGATCAAACGTATGGATGTCATTCCTTCCAGCTGGGTAGAAACTACCTTGACTGATACGTTTTTAGAGCAGGCTAAATAAAGGTATTGCCAAAAAGCAAGTGTAATTCCCGGGGTGCCATAGCAACCCATTAGTATGACAAATTTGGTGCATTTGTTTGTGACCTACAAGTGTATTATGCCCAGAGGATTCACGCTAATGCAGAGGGCTTCTAGGTAATAGGCCGATGCTGGCAAAGACTTATTTTATAACATTTATTTATACCCTACTTGTTCTCAGAAAGAATTGAAAATGCCTTTCCTAGGTGCAGGCCCTATAGTGATGTAAAATGAATGTAAAGGGGGTAAAGGCCAGACCATGAAGAGAAATTTAGAATCAGAAAGAGAGCTGGAAGCCAGGAGTGGGGTTAGCGCATTAAATCTGCCTATAGAATGATTCGGTGTGTTCACCAGAGAGCAGTCCACGTTTGATTCGAAACTTTGGAAGCATCCAGTGTAAGTTCAGGTTATTGATGGACATTAAGACTATGAAAGTGAGTGTTAGTCACTCAGTCGTGTCTGACTCTTTGCGACCCCATGGACTGTAGCCCAGCTCCTCTGTCCATAGAATTCTCCAGGCAAGAATACTGGAGTGGGTTGCCACTTCCTTCTCCAGGGGATCTTCCGACCCAGGGACGGAACCCACATCTCTTACGTCTCCAGACTTGGCAGGGGGATTCTTGACCACTAGCGCTGCCTGGGAAACCCCCTATAACTTTACAGGACATGACTTTTCCACAGTACCATGACACTCGTCCATCCACAGACCCCAGTAACTATAAGTTCTCATAGGTTACAGCATCTCCTTTGCCGACCAAAATTCTTCTGCCAGAATTTTCTATTTTGTGTGATAAGGTTTTTAATCTTTATTTGCATTTTTCCAGTTCCTGAGTTAAAGGTGTTAATATCATTTAAATAATGAGCTCTACTGCTTTTATTTGCTATCAGTGGAGAATTATGGTCACATTTCTAATTTATTTGGCTAGCAGTCAAGACCAGAAGTAAATATTTGTTGAATGAATGTTTATTTAAAATTTCTATTAAATAGGATTAGCCAAAGTTAAGCAAGATATAAATAAAATTAAATGTTGACTATGGTAAAATGTAGACCAATTTTTGAACTAGACGTACAATATAGCCTTTCTTAATATATTCTTAGCTTTCCCTTGATGTAGACTGAATCCTCTTCTAAAGTTAGCCTTGTTGGCTTAATGGAGAAGCCTATATTTTTGTGTAGTTTCTTTTTGTCTTTGTCTTTTTCTCTCTGTGTCTCTTCTCTATCTCATATGAATTATTTTAGTTCTAAAATATTGTGATTTTAAGTTTTATAAATGGCAAACTATATCACAGATTCAGTTCAGTTCAGATGCTCAGTCGTGTCTGACTTTTTGTGACCTCATGGACTGCAACATGCCAGGCCTCCCTGTCCGTCACCAACTCCTGGGGTTTACTCAAACTCATGTCCATTGAGTCAGTGATGCCATCCAACCATCTCATCCTCTGTCGTCCCCTTCTCCTCCTCTGTCTCCTCCTGCCTTCAATCTTTCCCAGCATCAGGGTCTTTTCAAATGAGTCAGCTCTTTGCATCAGGTGGCCAAAGTATTGGAGTTTACAAAGAGCTTTTTAAGGGATCTAGAACTCTACTTGGTGAATGTAAAAGCAACCACATTGTCATCTTAGATGAAGGATCGTGGCTGAGTTGCATTATATGATGATTTGTTGTTGTTGTTCAGTCACTAAGTCATGTCCGACTCTTTGCGACCCCATGGACTGCAGCATGCCAGGCTTCCCTGTCCTTCACCATCTCCCAGAGTTTGCTCAAATTCATGTTCGTTCAGTCGGTGATGCTATCTGACTGTCTCATCCTCTGCTGTCCCCTTCTCCTTTTGCCCTCACTCTTTCCCAGCATCAGGGTCTTTTCCATTGAGTTGGCTCTTCTCATCAGGTGGCCAAAGTATTGGAGCTTCACCTTCAGCATCAGTCCTTCCAGTGAATATTCAGGGTTGATTTCCTTTAAGATTGACTGATTGGACCTCTTTGCTGTCCAAGTACTCTTTAGGATAGTGGTTCTCAATGAATATTAAATGAATGAATAAGCATATGCATGATAAAGTCACTTCGGTCATGTCCGACTCTTTGCAGCCCTATGGACTGTAGCCCATCAGGCTCTTCTGTTCATGCAATTCTCCAGGCAAAGAAACTAGAGTGGACGGCCATGCCCTCCTCCAGGGAATCTTCCCAACCCAGGGACCAAACTCTAGTATCTGACAGCTCCTGCACTGGCAGGCAGGTTCTTTACCACTGAGCCACCCGGGAAGCCTGAATAAGCATTTAAGCAGCATCAAGTTACCAGATAACACTTTTTAAAAATTAAACTTGAAAAATATTTGTAACAAATTTTTAATGATCTTTGAGCTTTTAAATCACTTTATATCATATAAAATTAATGAGTTTGAAATATAATGAGGTCAGTTCCTTTTTTGCTGTTTTGTGGGTTTCAAGAAATCATGGGTAGTGATTTTCACAAAGGATCTTCCTAAGTGAAACCTACAGAGTCTCATCTATCTTAAGCCTGCCAAAAAGCTTTCCCTTTTTAATTTCTTTGTAAATAAATGGATGTCCTTTCCATTATCCATCCTGTGGGGCCTTCTCAAGAAGAATAAACATGAACAGAAATCTCTTATTTACTCAAAGACCCTGTAATATTCCTTATGCTCTTTGTGAAATGTGGTTTCACCCATGAGAAGCATAGGTCCAAACTGGTCTGGTGCTGAAATCTTACTGTTTATAGAAATCAAAATGATTGGACATAGAATTAAAATTTTAATTCAAGATTTTATCATTTTTGAAATAATTTTCTAGAATAGTAATTATTTTATACTCATGAATTCATTATTCCAAAATGAAAGTTCATTACCACAAAATTAAAAAAGAAAAACAAGAACTTGGGAAAGATTTGGTTGTTTGGGAGTTTGGTTTTATTTTGTCTTCTTTACTTGTCTAGGCTTAGATAGCTCAGTCATGACTAGCCTATGCCGGATTCAGCCAAAACAATGTTTGCTCTTGGTCTGTACAAACGTTACCATAATCTCAAAAATTTCATCTGTTTAAATAAAAAGCTTAAGTGTTATTTTAACCAAGTGTCTAGCATGTCTGCTTTTCAGAAACAAGAGAAAACAAAAACAAAATCTGCCTGGGATATATGTGAGCAGCAGCAACACATTCTGTTTCTAAGGAACATAAAATCTAACTGTTCAACATTTATCTATTTCTAATACATTCCTTCAGAAAAATAATGTTAGCCTTAGTGGTCTTCCAGACAATGCTTAACTTAGAACTTTAAGGAATAACATTTGATTGACATTTGGAATAACATTCTAAACACTGCTCCCATCTCAGTGACCTAACTTAGTGGTCTCACATCCATCCTTAAGTCCATTTGTATTGAAACAAGCATTCCCTGGGCTCCTACTATAACATTAGGTAAGACTATCATCATATAAGCTCAGCGTTAAGAAAAGTAAGCTCATGGCATCCCATCCCATCACTTCATGACAGATAGAAGGGGAAAAAGTGGAAGGAGTGACAGAGTTTATTTTCTTGGGCTCCAAAACCACTGAAGACGGTGACTGCAGCCATGCAATTAAAAGGTGCTTGCTCCTTGGAAGGAAACCTATGACGAATCTAGACAGCACATTAAAAAATGCAGACATTACTTTGCTGACCATTCTGAAGGAGATCAGCCCTGGGATTTCTTTGGAAGGAATGATGCTAAAGCTGAAACTCCAGTACTTTGGCCACCTCATGCGAAGAGTTGACTCATTGGAAAAGACTCTGATGCTGAGAGGGATTGGGGGCAGGAGGAGAAGGGGACGACAGAGGATGAGATGGCTGGATGGGATCACTGACTCTATGGACGTGAGTCTGGGTGAGCTCCGGGAGTTGGTGATGGACAGGAAGGCCTGGCGTGCTGCGATTCACGGGGTCGCAAAGAGTTGGACACGACTGAGTGACTGAACTGAACTGAACTGAAGGGCTTTGATGTTTTGAGTTCCTCAGCCTTTGGGTGTTTTGAGCAGAGAAGTGATGTGAACAATGTCCATTTTGAAAGGACCACTCAGGCTGCCATGTAGGAGTGACCTGTGACATAGGGAGGAAGTCCAGAAGCAAAGAAATCTAAGGAAAAGTGTTGAGTCATCTAGTGTGAGAAGTGAGGACTGGGGTCAGGGTGTAGTTGAGAGATGGAATGGTTGGATTTTGAACATAGTTCTAAGACCAATTGGTGGATCGGATATGAGAGAAACTGAGAAGATATTATCATCCCAGATTTAAGCAGCTCATGGAAATTATTTTAGCACCATAGTCCTTATATTTTAACGCTTTTCAGAAGTACAGTTCCTTTATATCCAAAAGATGGGGGAAAATCAACTAAAAAAAATCAAAGAAGCGATAAGTAGAAACAAACTCTGCACATTGTGGCTCATTGGGCAGAGGCAGAGGAAGAGGTCAGAGATTAAACACAAGAAGGGGTAAAAACAGTTGTAGAAATTCAAATTTAATCTTACTAGGATAGTTCTTACTCAGTTATTTACTGAAGGAAACGATCTTTAGTTACGTGTGCTATATATAATAATAGAAATGTATGTAAGGGAGATAGTATGGATGAAAAATTGGATGAAAAAATTTTGGATAAAAAATAAGTGGATTTAAAATTATTTGTGCATTACTTTTGTATTTTCATGTACTTTGACTAAAGTTGCTTAAGATTTATATGCTGACTCACTCCTTTCTAATTACAGGCTTTTGGTGGCCATTTTAAACTCTTTTTTGCCATGTCATGCTTGTGCTTTAAAAGCAATTCAAAGAAAAGAATTTTAGAGCTAATCAGCTTTTTAACTAAGCTTCTTCAATGATTAAAAATGTCTTATACAGAAAATGGGGAGAAACATGTCTTATTGATTATTTTATTTAAAACGCACATAGTTTCCTCATGAAAACTAAGATTTTAAAAATGTCCTGTATTTTCTCATTAAAAAAATAGCATTTTAAAACCCAGTTGTTCTCTAAGAAGTGAAACAGCATGCAATTATTAATCAATAATAAATAAAATAATTTTGTTTGAGATTGTGAAGACATTTGTGGGAATATTGGCATTGCAAGCAGTAATTCTGGATCTTGGGATTAGGATAAATCATCCATAGCACTTTGCAGAGAATTCCAGGGTGCTCCTGAGTAAGAGACTGAACTTCTCTAGGCACTTTTCTTGTACAGCTGGCTGTCTAGACCAGCCTTTGTAGCATTGGTTTATTTGTTGTTTGGTCACTAAGTCATGTCTGACTCTTTGGTGAGTGCGTGGATTATAGCCTGCCAGGCTCTTCTGTCCATAAGATTTCCCAGACAAGAATACTGGAGTGGTTGCCATTTTCTTCTCCAGGGGGTTTTCCCAACCCAGGGATCGAACGGCATCCCTTGAGTCTCCTGCATTGACAGGGGAATTTTTTACTGCTGAGCCAGCTGGGCAGCCCCCTTTTAGTTATTACCAACTACTAATTTATTAATGTCAGGCACAAATGCAAAACATGGAGACGCAAAAATGATTAAAAACAGCCTTCTCTCAAGTAACTCACCAAAAAAGAGGAACAAGTTGTTCAACAATTACAGTAATAGTTGACAAATAAAATTATATTCCACCTGGTATAATAGAAGTAAGCATGGGAGAACCAGGCAAAGATGCCTGCCTCTCCCTGAGGCACCCAGTGAAGGCTTCCAGGAGGAGCTAGCCCTTGAATGGATACTTGAATGGTTCATAGAAGGCAGTGAGCTAAAAGTTCTCAGTTTGACTTGTAGTTATAGGTAGCTAGAGAGTCATAGAAATAATGAACCGAGTTTAGCACTGCAGGGTTTGCAAAGCTCATTCCCATATTGATTCTCTGTGGTAGCACTCCAGGGAACTTTAGATTTGTGTCCACCTTTCTTTGAATGAAAATTCCCTCTGACCTGGTACATATCATCTTTTTCTCATTTGTTTGTCCTTCTTTCTGGTTCTTTTCTTATTCTCTTTTGTCCCTCACCCTTCTTTTTTCTGTTCAAAAATCAGCTTTATAAATGCTACATGGTGCTGGAAAACAATGGATTGAAAGCATTTCCTAGAAATTTCTGATGCTCATTGACATAGTCTTTTAAGTCTTTCATTCTTTTAGGCAGAGTTTTTAAGTTCAAAAAGGCTTATGAAAAATGCTGCAGCAACAGCTTTTTGCACAAATAGCTTATTTTGCTATAATCAAATTACAGTAGTATCAGTAGGAGCAACAGGAAAAGCTTGTGCTTGGTCTCTTTTCAGGAAAGGAAACTGATCACACTGAAGCCAAGTTTGACAAAAATAGCTCACAATAGGGGACCATGTCAGCACTGGGCCTGAATGGGTATTTTTGTTAATATTTATTCTGTAGATCTTGTTAAAGAGTAAACAAGTCTTGGCCTTTATTTGGACAGTTTGGTAGGGGGGTGTATTAACTCCTTCAGATCGCTAGGGTTTTCCTTTGTTGTTGTAGTTGCTTTTTCGTGAACTGCAGATCTTGGATCTCCCAGCTAAGTGGTCTAGGTGGTTGAAGGCAGCCAGTTTGAAAGCTCATTGATATTCCTGAAAGGAAAGTTTTCATGTCATGCCAAGCATGTTGCTATTAGGAAGACGTGTGTGATGAATTAGTGTCCTCAAGCAGTTCAGTTCAGTTGCTCAGTCTGACTCTTTGCAGCCCCATGGACTGCAGCGCACCAGGCTTCCCTGTCCATCACCACTCCTGGACCTTGTTCAAACTCACGTCCATCGAATTGGTGATGCCATTCAACTGCCTCACCCTCTGTTATCTCCTTCTCCTTCTGCCATCAATCTTTCCCAGCATCAGGGTCTTTTCCAGTGAATCAGTTCTTCACATCAGGTGGCCAAAGTATTGAAGCTTCAGCTTCAGTGTTAGTCCTTTCAATGAATATTGAGAATAGATTTCCTTTAGAACTGACTGGTTGGATCTCCTTGAAGTCCAAGGGCTCTCAAGAGTCTTCTCCAACACCACAGTTCAAAAGTATCAATTCTTCAGTGCTCAGCTTTCTTTATGGTCCAATTCTCACATCCATACATGACTACTGGAAAAACCATAGCTTTGACTAGACAGACCTTTGATGGCAAAGTAATGTCTCTGTTTTTTAATATGCTGTCTAAGTTGGTCATAGCTTTTCTTCTAAGGAGAAAGTGTCTTTGAATTTCATGGCTGCAGTCACCATCTGTAGTGATTTTGGAGCCCAAGAAAATAAAGTCTGTCACTGTTTCCATTGTTTCCCCATCTATTTGCCATGAAGTGATGGGATCAGATGCCATGATCTTCACTTTGTGAATGTTGAATTTTAAGCCAGTATTTTCACTTAATATATTAACTAGATGCTTTAGTGCCATGGCTCAGTGGGTAAAGAATCCGCCTGGCTCAATGAGTAAAGAATCCGCTTGTAATGCAGGAGACACAGGAGACACAGGTTCCATCCTTATGTCAGGAAGATCTCCTGGAGGAGGAAATGGAAACCCATTCCACTATTCTTGCTTGGAAAGTTCCACGGACAGAGGAGCCTGGCAGGCTATAGTACAAAGGTTTGCAAAGAGCTGGACATGACTGAGTAACTAAAAATGCATGCTGCTTATTTATTTATTGCTTATTTGACAATCCATGTCTAGCTTGCAGCTAGCTAGGCACTCATTGGATATTTACTGATTTTTTCATCAGAACATAAAGCTTAGAATCTGAAAAATTCTTGGGAACATATTAATTTAGAGCAAAGTCAACTATCCTGAATTAGTTGCAATCATTCTGAGTGTTTTGGGAGAGGATCCTACTTTGCTTTTTGGCTCCTTCCCTCGAACAGTCTCCTCCCTACCACTTCCTCCACTTCCTTGGAGTTCTGAATGCTTGAAATTGACAGCAGGATCTCATAGAATGATGTAATGAAACAGAACCAGAACACAGACTTCACTGTCTTATCTGCCACTGGAGATATAGGGTAACCCCAGAGCACTGGTGTTTAGACTTTTGGATTTTTATTGAACGATAAAATTAAAAATGGAGGACCAGCATCTAGTTGCCAAATCTTTATTTTGCTATGCAGAACATTTAAAAAGCTCCAAAAAGACAAAAGGTATAGCTACCATTACCATTTTCCAAAAGAAAGCATATGTTTTAATGCAAATATATGATAAAGATAAAATGTCAGAATAAATGAAGTTCTTCCCAAGAGAGGACATTGGTGTTGTTGCATTGATAGACTGGTGAAGATTTTACCAGGGCTGTCATTCACCCTTGAATTGTGTGTCAGCAGCTGCTTTCAGAAGATCCTACATCATCAACCCATTTCTCATAGTTCTTGGTTTCCTTTAATGAATTACGACCCTGCATATGTATTCTTGTCTTTTTTGGAGAAAGTTTATTGACATTTTAAAATTATTGAAGAGTGAATGAGTTAACATTAGCTCACCTAATTATGTAGTTATGAGCTGATACTGGTCATGTGCTAAAGAATATCTGAAAAACATTTGAGAGTATAAATACATGTGTTTTGTCTACATCACTGGTCTTCCATTCAGTTCGTGTTATTATGCTTCCTGTTTGGCTCCAGCTTTTTCTTTCTTTTAATTACCTTTCTTAAGAGTTTTTGCCCAATCAGTGAAAATTCAGTAATCTACTTTTTGCTCCAAGTGTCCTTCAGTGTTCCAGAGAATTCCTCAAAGAGGTCTTCTAAGTGTTTGGGAAAATGGCATCATCATGCCTATCACACAGGTATAAACACCATCTAATTTTCTTTCAACTCTTTTATTATTGGCTCTTTTTTGAAACACTGGTCTACCTTCATTGAAAATGACAAGTAGAGAATGTTGACTTAATCATAATTTATTTCATGCTCTTTTGGTTTTCTTTGTGAAAAATAGGCTGCACAACAGGCATCTTCATCTTCATCCAAATTGAGTGAAACATCACGTTCCTTCTCTTCCATGGAAAACATAAAAAAGACTCCCAGCAGTCTGTCTTCCTCCATATCGAGAGAAAGACAGTCCTGGATTGACATGGTGAGCAGCTCATCTGCCACTGAAGATATGGGAAAGTCTGTGACATGTGCAGTGCAGTTGCTTTCACCTGCCCCCTCAGAGGCAAATGGCCGCGGGGCCCTAGAAAACAACGCTGACGCATCAGAAAGTGGATTTTTGAACTCTCTATCGAGTGATGACACTTCTTCCTTGAGTAGCAACATTGACCATCTTACCGTCCCAGATAAGCCTGCTGGATCAAAGATGACAGACAGAGGTAAAAGCAAGAAATTATTATTTTTTTAACATAATTTTATTTATTTTTGGCTGTGCTGGGTCTTTGTTGCTATACGGGCTGCTTTCTCTAGTTGCAGTGAGCTGAGGCTACTCTCCAGCTGTGGCGTGTGGGCTTCTCCATATGGAGGCTTCTCTTGTTGCAGAGCACAGGCTCTAGGTCATGTGGGCTCAGCAGTTGTGGCTCCCGGGCTCTAGAGCACAACTCAATAGCTGTGGCTCACGGGCTGAGTTGCTCTGTGGCATGTGGGATCCTTCTGGAGTAAGGATTGAGCCCATGTCTCCTGCATTGGTGGGCAGATTCTTTGCCACTGAGCCACCAGGGAAGCCCTAAAAATTTATTTACTCTTTTCAGAGAATGGGTATTTGTATGTGGATGTAGAATGCTAATGTGGATTATAGAAAGAATGTTGGAAGTCTTGAATGATTCGATAATTAAGTCAAGTGAGGCGAAGTGCGGAGGTTACTTCTGTAGAGGAGGTTGCATGTGGAAAACTCCAGCTTCAAGGCCATTCATTGCCCACTGTGTGTGTGCTTAGTCACGAAGTCGTGTCTGATTCTTGCAACCCCGTAGACTGTAGCCTGCCAGACTCCTCTGTCCATGGGATTCTCCAGGCAAGAATACTGGAGTGGGTTGCCATTTCCTCCTCCAGTCTGACTCTTTAGGACCCCATAGACTGTAGCCTTCCAGGCTGCTCTGTCCATGGAATTTTCTAGGCAAGAATACTGGAGTGGGTTGCCATTCCCTTCTCCAGCCCACTGTAAGTGTCACTAACCAAATGCTTGCAACTGTGAGACATGTGTTCACAAAATAATGATACCTTTTCACCAATCTGAGATAAAGTGTGAGTTTTCTTTGTTTTTTGTTTTAATTAATTATTTTTTTGAAGGATACTTGCTTTACACATTTTTCTTATTTTCTGTCAAACCTCAACATGAATCAGCCATAGGTTGTTTTTGTTTGATTTGGTCCCATGTCCTCTGATCTGGAGTTCATGGTGACTAGATCAACATTTTGTAGATGACATCACCTCCTTTGTTCAAAACATGCACAGAGCAACCACCTTCCCCGAGCTATCATCACAGATAAGGGCTGGGTCCTAAGCTAGTTGGCTCCTGAGGTGCCTGCTCATGTAGTTAACAGGAAGAGGCAATCTACCTCGGAGGGCATCACTAGAACTTTAAAACCAAAGGAGAGGACAGCTTATGTGTTAATAAAAGAAAAAAAATCATTTGAAGTCTTAGCAAAAGAAAGAGTTACTGGAGTGTAGAAATGAAGAGTGTGAGCCTTCGTAATGTTGTCGTTGTTCAGTCTCCAAGTCGTGTCCGATTCTTTGCGACCCCTTGGACCACAGCACGCCAGGCTTCACTGTCCTCCACTGTCTCCCGGAGTTTCTTCAAGTTTATATCTGTTGAGTTGGTGATGCTATCTAATACTTTTTAATATTCCATGGTAATTGGTCCTTATCTTTTATCCAGACTAACTTTAAAAAAATGATTAGTTTTCAGTCATGATGGGTTGTTCCTGACGGTCTGTGCCTTATTCTCTCCACTGTCAGACAAGCTTACCTGATAGAAGATACTTAAAAATGAGAAAATGATAAGTTGACTGGCTAAATTTCCAGGATCGCCAGCCACGGTGATCTGATGGTGTAAACGACTGCTTCGCCCCCTCTCCCAGGTTCATCAGGGACAATTCTTTAAGTTCTCAATTTTTTATATGTACCCTATTAATTTGATATTTTGTATCAGAGTAATTTTGGAGAAGGAAGAGGCACCCCACTACAGTATTCTTCCCTGGAGAATTCCATGGACAGAGGAGACTGGTGGGCTACAGTCCATGGGGATGCAGATTTGGACATGACTGAAGCGACTTAACATAGCACAGCACATCAGAATAATTTAGGCCAAGGATTAGAACTCTACAGACCTTGGTGTGTGTGTGTGTGTGTGTGTGTGTGTACAGCATTTATTTGAATTCTCAGACTGGGAACTCATTCTCCAAGTCACCACAGTTGTTAACCACTCCCTATGGCCTTATCTGAAGATGCTTCACACAGTTGAATTACCTGCTGGGCCCCAGATGACATTATATTTTCAGGAGAGCTTGAGAATAGGCTATTTTATTTTGTTAATTTATTTAGTTTCTGGCCATGCTTCTGAGGCATGTGGGATCTTACTTCCCTGACTTCACTTGTGACTCAGACGTTAAAGAATCCACGTGCAATGCAGGAAACCAGCATTTGATCCCTGAGTTGGGAAGATCCCCTGGAGAAGGGGATGGCAACCTATTTCAGTATTCTTGCCTGGAGAGTTCCATGGATAGAGGAGCCTGGTGGGCTACAGTCCATGGGGTCGCAAAGAGTCAGACACGACTGAGTGACTAACACTTTCACTTTTAGGGATCAAACCCATACTCCCTCCATTGGAAGTTTGGAGTCTTAATCACTGGGAAGTCCCCATCTGATGGCATTTTTGTTGGATACCCTTAATTAATGCTAATGATCTACTTTACATTAGTAAATACAGTTATTGCCAAAATAACCTGCTTCTAGAGATGAGCGAGGTTGGGTAGGGGGGAGAATGGAAATAGCACCACTGATGAGTAAGGGGAGATGGGTTAATATTGGACTGTGCAGGATAGAAGGCAGGAGACTCAGGCTGGCCTCAGCTTGGGGAGGTGCTGTCATATGAAGGTGCTGGGCTTAATTTGCACCTCTGTGGAAGTTCAAATTGATGTAAATTTTGAGGCCAATCGTTCACATAAAAAGGAAATAATTTTCAATTCAACATTAGACACTTTTTAGCATTGAGAATTGTTCAGAACTGAACAGGTTCCTTGGAAAGTAGTGTGTTCCTCATCACTGAAGGTGTTTACTCTTTCTGAGACAACCATTTTCATTGCGTATTAATTGCATATTATGTGTTGATTACAATTTTTGGCCTTATGGAGATATACTAAGGAGGGAATTTAAGCGTCTTGAACTAGATTGCCTCTAATGTGATATTTGGAAGATCCTTCCAGATACAGGATAGGTGGAACTAAAGAAAGTAATGAAAAGGGCCATATTTACTCTCTCCTGTTATCAACTCTTACTTTAATCACTGGACCATTGGTAGGACTAAAAAGTTTCACGCATGCACAAACAAGCTTGCACACACGCACACACACACAGCACCTAGGACGAGGATGGCTTCAGAAGCAAATGAGAATAAAGTTCCATTCTCGTTCATTCTCAGGAGGTAACTCTGCAGATTGAGTTTTCCTTTAGGATGAATGATTTGAAAGTCACAGGAAGATGCCTGCAGTTCTTGTCCATGTCTAACGTCATTCTGGGCATGTGTGTGCTGCAGAGCCTGGCTGAGTACCAACAGGTCTTTTAATCTCCAAAGGAAGAAACCAGGTATTTTAACATTTTGAGTTAGGTGCAGAGTGACCAATGAAATCTGTGTGCTTCTTCAAACAGCTCCACACAAAGGTATTCCTTTGGGTAGAAAGGAAGAGAAAATAAAACTATTTTTCCCCTCATTGATTTGTTGGCATTTGCCATATGGTACAGAATGTTTGCTGATGCTTTTCTCCTGCTGCTGGGGATTTGGTCAAATTCCCAGCAGAGTTAAACCACAGAAAGTCATTGCTATGGAAACAGCCACCCAGTTTTTGCTTGCGTTTGCCATGACATGTTGAGTAATCAGGTTGCGTATTTGTGTGTGTATGTGTGTGCGTGTGTGTTTTATATATGTGTTTGTGTGTTGGAAAAGAGGTAGCTTTTCATTTTTCTGACTTCTAAAAATTATTATTTTTTATCTGCAAATTAAAAAAGAAAAATGCTAAAAGTCTTGTGCCTGACATATGGTTCAGGATGCTTTTATTAATATGACAGGGATTGAAGTTTCAACAAGGTCTATGATAGGACTTAGGATTTTAGATTAAGTCCCAGTCTCAAGATGTGTTTGCTGGAGAAAGAGGCTTTTATCCTAGAAAAGATTCTTGAAGGTTAATAACTGAGCCCAGAAATAAGCAGACAGCACGTATTATAGCCTTCTTTTTATTTAGACAATGAGAGAAATATTTTACAGTTGGTATGCAATTAAAACTGTAGTTGCTAGAATTTTATACTGAAGTTAAACCCTTTTAGACATCTTCCTCCACAGAGTAAGCTAGTTAAACAATACATGGTGTTAATTGTATCCTGTTGCCTTTCTACGTTGGTAGATCAGAGGTCTTCAGACTCTTCACTGAGTCTTTCCACAAAGCAAAGCAGGGAAAGAGATGATGAGGTTAATGGAATGTTCATCTCAGCTCAGTTTTACTCTGTCCTGTTTCTTTTCTTTTATGAAAGGTTATTTGGCCCATGACTCATGCCTGTGTGATGATGACTCACACTGTATTTTTCTACTTATATTATGTCGACAGTGTGAGACAGTTACACCTACTCCATGAATGAAGTGGCCATACCCTGGATGCTGACAAGCTGAATAGTCAGTAATAAGTGTGTGTGCTAAGTTGTGTCTGACTTTTTGTGGCCCCATGAACTGTAGCCCGCCAGGCTCCTCTGTCCATGGGATTCTCCAGGCAGGAACACTGAGTGGGTTGCCATGCCCTCCTCAATCAGTAATGAGACTAATACCCAATTTATGCAAATAGATTGTTAAGTAGAAGTACAGCAAGATTGAATGTGGAAAGCATTTTGAATAGATGCATCTTTAATGAAGATATACAAATAACTAGAGGATGCATGACACCCCAGGAAAGTGACACAAATTAGCCAGATTTAGAATTTAGCAATTACCCCAAACCTGACCAAATTCTAGTTTGATGTGCATGCTGATGTTTTTTGTCTGCTCAGAGTATGAGCAGGTGTAGAAATTTTTTGTTTGCATTAACTATTTCACCTAATCCAAGGTGCTCTTATGATTGGAAGAATACATTTTAAAAACAAATGGAATCTTTGTTTTAAAAATGTAAAAAGCCACTTATTAGAATCTTGGGTAATGAGGTCAACCTCAGGTTATTTCTGAAAATCACTGCCACACAGGCAATAATAATAAAACAAAAGAACAGAAAACACTAAGGGTCTCCCAATGGACTAAGTTTATTCTTATCAATGAAAGCAATGATACAGTACAGGGGTACTGAGTTATCTTGCTTAATAGAAACATCAAATATCCATGATAAAATATTAATAGATATCTGATTGGTAGAGAAGGTAAATCAAATATAGGAAAATATGGGAAACCAAAGTAAAATTAGTCTCAGAGTTACAGAAACACAAGATTATACTTGGTTTATACTTGAATGCTGTCTCTGACTTTCTCTCAATCTGTTTGATTTTTCTCTTATAGAATTTTCTTTACCTGCCATCATTTTTTGAGACCCTGACTTTGCATTCTCCATTTCTGTGCCTTTATATCTTTGTTGTCTTTGGGGGTCCAGCCTACCATGATAGCTCCTGATGTGAACTGGTTCATTATCCCTAGGTGTCTGGTTCAAACACCCAAGCAGAGAATCTGATTCTCCAGCCTGTGTCTTAAGTTGCTGACCAGCTTATGAATTTCCTCTCCTAGGACTGAGTGCCCTGTGAGAACAGAATTTAAGGTATAAAATCTGGGCACCTCGGAAGCAGAGGCTTTGGGTGGAGACTTTTCCCTTGGAGACAGAGTAGAGGGGCCAGGGATCTGAGCCTTGGCCTTGCCAGCTACTGTCTTGATAACTATGCATTATTTGACTTGAAATCCTCTTCCTTGAACTTCATTCAAAGACAGTGTGTCAAATATTTTTATAGCATAAAGCATAATGTTTAAGGCAATGCGCTTTGGATCAGAACTTAGACTTGTTTCTTTGTGAATTTGGTCAAAGTTTTTAATCTTTCTGTGTCTTGACATTCTCTCCTTTATATTAGGACTAATAATACTTCCTTGTAGGGTTGTTACAAAGGTATTAAGATAATGTTGGTACAGTAGTTAACACAGTACCTGTTACACAGTTAAAAGTTCAGTACATGAAAGCTGTTTCCACCAGCAAAAAGCTATTTCTTAACAGCAGCAGAGACAAATAGTTAATCTGTCTCTAAAATTATACTATGCTAATATCCTTGGTTAGTAGTATCCTTATGAGTAAGATAAATTGTCCAGATGTATCTTAGTTGCATAAATTATAGATAGCATATTGAAAAGCAGAGACATTACTTTGCCAACAAAGGTTCATCTAGTCAAGGCTATGGTTTTTCCTCTGGTCATGTATGGATGTGAGAGTTGGACTGTGAAGAAGGCTGAGTGCCAAAGAATTGATGCTTTTGAACTGTGGTGTTGGAGAAGACTCTTGAGAGTCCCTTGGACTGCAAGGAGATCCAACCAGTCCATTCTGAAGGAGATCAGCCCTGGGATTTCTTTGGAAGGGATGATGCTAAAGCTGAAACTCCAGTACTTTGGCCACCTCATGCAAAGAGTTGACTCATTGGAAAAGACTCTGATGTTGGGAGGGATTGGGGGCAAGAGGAGAAGGGGACGACAGAGGATGAGATGGCTGGATGGCATCACAGACTCGATGGACATGAGTCTGGGTGAACTCCGGGAGATGGTGATGGACAGGGAGGCCTGGCGTGCTGCGATTCATGGGGTCGCAAAGAGTCGGACACGACTGAGTGACTGATCTGATCTGATGATTCTAAATTTGACTGTATTATGTAGAGTCATCAGAATCATTAACTAGAGGAAGCCTATAAAATGCTTTTAATCTCTTTGCATCAGGTGCTATTGTTGTTTAGTCACTAAGTCGTGTCCAGCTCTTTGAAACCCCATGGACTATACAGCCTTCCAGGCTCCTCTGTCCCTGGGATTCTCCAGGCAAGAATACTGGAGTAGATTGCCATTTCCTTCTCCAGGGGATCTTCCTGACCCAGGGATTGAACCCACATCTACATTTGGAGCAGGATTCTTTACCACTGAGCCACCAGGGAAGCTCGTCAGGTGCTAAAGTGAATGACATTTGTAAAGTCTTAAAGTCTGAATGTCCAAATGACTGTGTAGTTATATCTTCTCTTGGTAACAAGTAACTTCCATAGTCTTTCTTTTCTCAAGTACTTAGAACACTGCATATGAAACAGGAAATACTGTTTTCTACGTAAACTTTTTTAAGTGTTTCATATTTAGGAATGACTATCTTCCTTGGGAGAGCATTTAGATTTTTCCAACCTCAAAAAGTTTTCCTTTCAAATTCTGATTTGAAATATGGCGTGTGAATTTCCCTCTTGTCTCCTAAAGTCAGCTTTTATGTTCTGAACAGAAAATAAAAAGCCCACAGTCTAGAAAGCACAAGGAAGCGCCAAAAATAAGATAGTGGGGGAGGCCAAGTTGACAGTACAGCGTTTAAAGAGATAATCTTCATACAGTGTTCTCGACAACCAAGTTCCAGACTTACTGGAGCGTGTGTGTCCCATCAGAAGCACACAATAGGCTGAATATGTGGGAGGAAGCAAGAGAAGAGTGCATGCATTTGGCATCATCTTGGAAAGGAAGGAACTAGTAACCATTAGTTAGAAGTGTTGTTTTGTCTTTTGCTCATGTCAACAAGAAAGATCTTGTTAAAAAAAAAAAAAAAACAATCATCCCTTTCTTGAGTCTAAATCATTAGATTATTAACCTAAGTTTGGAGAATGTTTTATGCCTGACCCCTTCAGACATTCTGAGCGAGTCTAACAGAAGTAAAGGGTTGCTAACATTGACCTCAAATTGCTACCAATTCAATGTGTGAGATACTAATGCTTTAGAGCAAGGATTCTTGGATCCTCCTTTGAGCAAGCCAGATTTTTTTTTTTTTTTAAATTAAGCTATGGCTCAGAGAAAGAGATGCTGCTTTCTGGATGAGTCCCAACTTTCTGATTGTAATTTCAGCCCCTTTCTCTTCCAATGAACTGAGACAGGTTCTGTGTGACTAGCTGTTGGGAAGCAACCCAGCCTTGCTACTCAAAGAATGTCCAGGAACCAGCCATTCTGACATCACCGAGGAGCTCGTTAAAAATTTAAATCTCAGTGCCTGCTGTCCTGGAGTGAATCAGAAGCCACATTTTAACAAGATCCCTAGGTGATTGCTTATTAAAGTTGGAGGAAACTCATCGAGAATTGCACAGGCCTGCACAGCGTGGAACTGAACTCTTGTTCCTAATTTTGCATCGATTTACATTTTGGAAAGATTGCGTGCTGTTTTTCAAGAATCTCTACATTTTTTCTCATCTGTAATATAAAAATAGTTTTCATCTTCCTCGGCAAGGAACTTGTGAGGCTTGATGACATAGACTACAGTGTGCCTTATGAGAAGAAGGAAATTAAAGTCCTGTTATTTTATGTAAGAAAACTAAAATATGCACTTGAGAGGAAGGAGAGCAATTGCATGGGAAACACTTGATTGTCAGACAAAATTCATTTTATTTTGCCACAGAAGACAAAGGAGGTGAAGATAATGAACTTGGCTTCTGTTTACAGAGGAGAGAGACCAAATGCCTTTCCTGCCAATCATTTTTTGTTATTTTGCTCTTTTTATAATCTGGTAAAATAAGGGAATAATCTAGTGTTTTCTAATATGAAATTAGAATTTAGAAAAGTATTTATATTAAAAAAAAGATGAAAAGGAGATTAAAAAAAATGCTACTTTATTGAAAAACCTTTGAAAGGTGTGGAGGTAGCCCTGTAAGGTTAGCCAACCAGTGCTAGTCTTCATGTAATGACTAGTAAGGACTTTCATTTCTGCTTTGAGGTCAGGCGCAAGCTGTCTTTGATATGCTTGTACCCTTTGGGTCCTTTTTTGTCCTATGCTCCTACTTATCATCTGCTTCCATTTTTATTGGGTTTTCTGTTTATGGTCCTGTGAAGACCTACGCACCAGCCATTAGCAACAGTAAAATAGAGTAAAATCCCCATCTAGGTCATGGACAAGGTTGGGTCACAGGTCTTACCCCTGAATATCTAGTAATATGTTGAGTATTCCACAGATTATTATGCAAAAAAAGCCATCAGGGTATTTTCTTGACTCTTAACATCATCATTATTATTTTCTCATCTTTACCTTTGCGAGTGATTCTGGAATCGGGTAATCAGAGGTCAGACATATAGTTTTCTAGACTCAGGTTTCTTTTGAGGAGGGACAAGGAGATGAGTGGTAGAAGGTAATGGTAATTTGAATTCATTTTTCTCCATTTTTCCAGCAGCTTAAAACTTTCTTTGAATATACTCACTCCTTACTACTATCTCCAATTTCTAAGTGAATCCCAATGAGAAAGTGTTTGTTTTTTGAACATTGTTTGGTCATATTTTAGGTAAATTGTATTAACTTTTTGTAATGGCAAAAGGTCCACTGTACCTACGTGTTAATTTGAAAGTTCCACTATTTCTAGGAGGAGCAAGTCACACACACACACACACACACACACACACACACACACACACACAGACTCACACACACATCCTCCTGGGTAGTGCCCTGAAGTTTAATTTAGAGAAGGGAATGTTGGGGTGGGTGGGGAGAGGGAGATAGTCTGTGATTTTTTTTTTAAACTTAAAGGTAATATATATTCATAAAAATATATTAAATAATATAAGATTATCCAAATAAGCCATCTTCTTTTTCATTTAGGGAATGTACTTTATGCCATGCTATTCCAAGCTCCTAAAGCTTATTTTCATCCTTACCGATTTACTGTCTGTCAAATTAGATATAAGATCTTATAATCATTTTACTCTGACATAATTACAAATTAACGTGCTAGTCAAAAATAATTTTATTTTCTATCATAGTCTTTAGTAGCACAACTGAGCATCTTGGTACACACAGAGAAAGTAACCATTCTGTTTATTTTTGTTGTATACTTATTTCACTGATTTCTTAAAATTTGTTAAATATATATTACTTTAAAAATACTGTGGTATTAAAAGCTATGTGAAAGTGTTAGTCACTCAGTCCTGTCCGACTCTTTGCAACTCCATGGACTGTAGCCCACCAGGCTCCTCTATCCATGGAATTCCCCAGGCAAGAATACTGGAGTGGGTAGCCATTCCCTTCTTCAGGGCATCTTCCCAATCCAGGGATTGAACCTGGGTCTCCTTCATTGCAGGCAGATTCTTTACTGTCTGAGCCACAAGGGAAGCCATAAAAGCTATATATCCAGACTTTATTTGAAGTAGAGTCCTGCTTGCCTATCTGTAAAAAAAAAAAAAAAAAAAAAAGATGTATAAAATTACTGTGATCTTGTGGGACTGAAAACTCGTGGAGTCTTCAATGCTAATGTTACCCTCTAGGAGTCAGATGTCTTTTAATTTCAATTTCTTAACACTTTTTAATGTCTCCAGCTTAACTCCAGGACTATTACCAAGCTTAGTATTTTTCCTATGCAAATGTCATCAGTTATCATGATAATCTTATTAAAGCCTAATTTTTAACAGCTTTATTGAGATATATTTCACGTATGCATGCTTGTTCAGTTGCTCAGTTGTATCCAACTCTTGGCGACCACATGCACTGTAGCCCACCAGGCTCCTCTGTCCATGAAATTTTTCAGGCAAGAATACTAGGGTGGGTTGCCATTTCCTTCTCCAGGGGATCTTCCTGACCCTGGGACTGAAACTGTGTCTCTTGCTTCTTCTCATCGGCAGTTGGCTTCTTACACATACCGTAAAATTCACATATAAAAAACAGTTCAGTGGTTTTTAATATATTCATAGAGTTGTGCAACTCCACAGTCTGATGTGAAGTGTGTCACATCACACACAGGAAAACCCCATACGCATTAGCTGTCATTCCTGCTTGTCCCCTCCTCAGCCCCAGGCAACCACTAATCTACTTTCTGTCTCTATAGATTTGTTCTGGAAATTTTATTATAAATGGACAATATGGTATGTGCCTTTTGTGACTGGCTCCTTTTACTTCAAAGAATTTTTTGCAGTTCATCCATGTTTTTGTGTGTGTTAGTACTTCATTTCTTTTAATGACTAATACTCCATTCCCTGCATGTACCATATTGCAGCAATCGATGAACATTTATTTACACTGTCGCACCTTTTGTTTGTGTCTTTCATGACATTCATGCACAAGTTTTGTGTTAATGTATGTTTTTAATTTTCTTGAATACATAGTTAGAAATGGAATTGATGGGTCATATGGTGGCTCACAGTAAATAATCTATTTGCAATGCAGGAGACACAGGAGACATGGGTTTGATCCCTGGGTCAGGAAGATCCCTGGAGGAGGGCATGGCAACCTGTTCCAATATTCTTGCCTGGAGAATCCTGTAGACAGAAGAGCCTGGTGGGCTACAGTCCACAGGGTTGCAAAGAGTCAGACATGACTGAAGTGATTTAGCACACACACATGATAAGTCTACAGTTAGAATTTTGAGAAACTGCCAGATTGTTTCCTAAAGTGGGGTCCATTTTACATTCCCACCAAGGACTTTAATGTTCTGGTTTCACCACACTTATGTCCTTTTTAATTTAGCCATCCTGGTGAGTGTGACACAGTATCTCATTGTGGTTTGGATTTGCATTTCTCTAATGACTAATGATACTGAGCATCCTTTCATGTGCTTATTGGCAAAAGCCTGCTTTTGATATCTGCACCAACTGAGCCAAAAA
Organism: Bos indicus; assembly: GCF_029378745.1. Classification (NCBI taxonomy): domain Eukaryota; kingdom Metazoa; phylum Chordata; class Mammalia; order Artiodactyla; family Bovidae; genus Bos; species Bos indicus. Next base: position 91,384,411 of record NC_091768.1, on the reverse strand, counting down.
GTCTGTGTTCGAATGTAGTTTTGAATATTTCCCCCTTTTTTTGATATTGTTTTGATAGAAAACAAAGAAGTTTATTGACCAGTACTATAATTTAATTGCAAAGTTAACCCAACATCTTTTCTCTCCATTTCATGAAAGAGTACTATGCATGCTTATGGACTTTCTGGTAGTAGAAGGGGGAAAAAACATTGCCTAAAGACACTTAATCTTACAAGAATAAACTGTGAAGGAAGTGAGTGTGCTTGATTTTGATGCTCCTAGATGACTATTGTATGACTTTTTTATCCCCTTTGGAGAGACTGTTTTTTAGTTCTCCTAAGGCCATGCTTTCTATATGATCCTCTGTCAATCTTGTTCTCAGGACAGGAACCAAATCTCATGATTCCTGCATGTGTAGAAAAAACTAAGGACTGCATGGTAGAAAAAAAGTCTTATTGTCTATCTTTCCCAAGACTTTTCAGAGACCAAAGTGAATAAAGGACTGAAGTTCTTAGTAAGAAATTAAAGCAGCGACAGGAGATGATTTTCTTTGAGTAAATTTCTATATCATTCGAGACTCTTTCAGTTGCATATGACTGAAGACAACATCCAGAATACCTTAACAAAGGCAATGGATTAGCTCCCAGGGGCTCAGATGACACTAACAGTATCACCAAGATCCATGTCTCAATTGTATCCTATGGATTGGCTCCATTTTCATGACTCTTGGCATGATTCCTGGAATCTTCCAGGTCATATCATCACATTGCTCAGTTTAGGAAAACAAGGAGATTGATTCCCTGATACTCCAAACCGAAGTCTCAGAATTGAGTCTCTTTGGCCCTGTGGGCCTGATCTGAGACCCGTATGCATCCCTAGATCAGTGACTATGGCTAGCACGATGGGACTGCCTAAATATATAGGGTCCCTCTGGATACCCGGGAGAATCACTCCAATGGAAGCATTTGGGCTGAGGCTGGTGAGGCGTGGTTAAGGAAGAGAATGGGGGTGTGTGGCATGAGAAATGATTATTATCTGCTCAGAGCCACAGACCACAGGCAGATTCCTTCTTTCAAAGGGCAGTTCTAGGAAGGACATTAAAAAGGAATCTGGGACAATGGTTCTCATTATTTAGGATGTATATTGGTTTGCAAAGGTTTTCCTCTCCCACCACTGTATTTGAGAAGCAGAGAACTTGTTTGGGTTCACATGTTCACAGGTGGAGAGGAATTTTTCCATAGGATGAATCTTCCCCTGAGTCCCACTAATCTCTGATTTAGATGGTGTCTGGACGAGACTTAAGAGTTGACTTAGAGTTTCAGACTTAAAGTCGATGTTGGAATGGGTTAAGACTTGTGGCGATGTTAGGATGAATGAATGTATTTCACCTGTGAGAGGGACATGAATTTTGGGAGGTTACGGGGTATATACTTCCAGGTAGTGCAAGTGGTAAAGAACTTGCCTGCCAGGGCAGGAGATGCAAGAGATACAGGTTCAAGCCCTGTGTGGGGAAGATCCCCTAGAGAAGAAAATAGCAACCCAATCTAGTATTCTTGCCTGAAAAATTCCATGGGCAGAGGATCCTGGTGAGCTACAGTCCACGGGGCCACTGAGAGTCGGATGCAACTGAGCACACAGCACAGAGGGTGTACTGTGATGGGTTCAGTTTTGTCCTTCCAAAATCCCTGGGTTGAAGTCCTAACTGAATTCATCTCAGCATCTCCAAAAGTCTGAATCCATTCCAATATCAACTCTAAGTCAACTCTGAGTCTCACCCAAATATCATCTAAATCAGAGATTGATGTCCCCCTAATCAATATGACTGGTGTCTATAGAAGGGGATATTGGGACACACAGACGTGCACACCATAAGACACCAAGTCAAGATAAGAGTCCTGCTGCCACAGCCAAGGAACCGTCAAAAGCTGGGGGAGAGACTTGGAGCAGATCCTGCCCTAGAGCCTTCAAAGGGAACATGGGCTGTTGTGACAAATGTATGTCTCACCATTGTGGAGCCTGGAAGTCTAAGATGAAGGTGTCAGAAGGATCTTGTTTTAGGACCACAGTGTCAAATGTTCTGTCCTTGATTAACTGGGCATATTGTTATGTTTTTATTTTAATAGAAGAGACAAAAGCCTCCGAAGATGATGAAATGGAGAAGCTCTACAAATCGTTAGAGCAAGCTAGTCTGTCTCCTCTTGGGGACCGACGACCTTCAACCAAAAAGGAGCTGAGAAAGTCCTTTGTCAAGCGGTGCAAGAATCCATCCATAAATGAGAAACTCCACAAAATACGAACTTTGAATAGCACATTAAAGGTAAGAAATTCCAGATTGTGGATGAACTCTGTGGGTGTGGGGTGAGAAAATGCTGGTTTTGTGGAACAATCCATGCTAACCACATGTGTTTATGTGGCTAGAGGGTGGGGAAAGGCAGTAAAGCCAATACAGTCTCTGTAGGGTGAGTTGACCCTTGACATTCCTAAAGCCCTAGGGAATGTGGTTTTTACAATAGGCCTTGATTTTTGCATTCACTCTGGCATAAAATCTCAAATATTAAGCTTCGAGATGGCAAGGATCATGTGTAATTTGTTTTTGTACCCTTCTACCTGGAATAATAAATGTTAGAGAGAGTCTGAGATAGTCAACTGGCAGGAATACACAGTAATATTTAATAAGATCTTGGGATTTCACCTGATTCATGAGAGGAGGCCCTTCTTCTATACTATATCCAGAAGAAAATGTCTACATTTTAGATACAGCAAAGACTTAAGAGACTTCAAGCTGTTGGGTTTGAAGCTACAAAACACCATGAGAGCTGGGCAGTGGGAAAGAGATACTTCCTGGTAGCAGGGGATTTCATCATGAGAATAAGGGGCAATGTACAGGATGTACTGGAGCTATTTCTAGGGCCTCCTGTAACTGAAAGGGTTCTCTGTAGCAAGAGCATCCTGGTTTCACATTTAGACAACAGTACAAACAAGGGGAGGCCAGAAGAGTTTGTAAAATAGTTCTGAATTAGCAGAAGATTTATAGATTCTGAAAAGCCTTGACAGACCTGAAATTTAATTCTGTTTTGTACATGTCCTTTTATATCATATGAATGTGAATCCCTTTCCGGGAAGAAATGTCAGCAAGCAAAAAGACAAGGCTACCAAAGATGCCTGAGTAACTCTTAGTCAGATGTCCCTGTTCATCTATAGAAAACTTAAGCACCCTAAAAACCTTGCTAAAATGAAGCTGAAAAATAAAAGGCAAAGGTACATTTTATTTATAGAAAGAAAACCCAAATGTAGAGAAATTTCCTTAGCATTTAATGATGAAAAACATTACTAGCACTCCTTTCAAAATCAAATATAGTCTGTCATCATGGGTTGGCCAAAAAGTTCATTGGGTTTTTCTTAGGATGTTACTGAAAAACCCGAATGAACTTTTTTGGCCAACTCAATATTTGCAGAGTTGTGGTTCTCTGTGACCTCTTGTTCTTCAGGCACTATAGCCACAGAATTGATGAATCCAACAGATTTTTCTTTTCTTCCCAGGTTTTAGTAATTACTAACTAGGCGACAAAAATACCCACAAACATAGCAGCTCCAGGTACTAGACATTTATTGTCTCACAGTTTCTGGGAGTCAGGACTTTGGGTGTGGCCTGGTTCAGTGTTTCTGCTTCCATGTCCCTCATGAGGCTATAATCCAGGCACCAGCTGGGGCTATCCACAGTCCTCCACTGTGGGAAGGTGTGCTTCTAAGCTTTTTCACAGCAGAGTTCAGTTCCTTACAGGTTGCTGGACTGACGGTCTCAGTTGTTCATTTGTTCACTGTCTATGGGCTGGAGGCCACCCCAGTTCCTTCCCATGTGGGTCTTTTCATAGAGCAGCTCTCAAAGTAAGAGCTGACTTCCTGCAGAGCGAGTAAGGTGGGGAGAGTGAGCAAGCAGGGTGGGTCATACCCCAGCCTCAGGAGAGACGTGACATTGCTTTTACAGCGTTCTATTCATTAGAAGCAAATCGCTAGGTCAGCCTCCCTACAGTCAAGAAGGAGAATTACAGAAGGGCATGAATCCCAGGGAGCAAGGAATGCTGGATCATTTCAGGGGCTCTCTGCCCCACCCAGCTGCACTCTCTGAACATCACTGAAAAGAAGGCCTTTCCACAGATCCCTTAGGCTGGGGCTGATGAGATAGATTCCACGTTGTGTATTTCTGTGAACCTCCTACGAGGTCAGAGGGCAGGATGACATGGAAATTGACCGTGTTGGAAAAAAAAAAAATCAGCCTCTTCATTAGAGAATGATCATTTGGTACATGCATGCTTATTCATGTCAGAAAGCTATCAGAATAATTTTCTTTTAACTATCTTAACATTTTTTTTCCATTTATTTATTGGCTACACTAGGTCTCCATTGCTGCATGTAGGCTACTCTCAAGTTGCCGTGCATAGGCTTCTCATCACAGTGGCTTTTCTTGCTGTGGAGCATGGGCTCCGGACGTGTGGGCTTTATTAGGTGCAGCACACAGGTTCAGTAGTTGTAGCTCTCAGGCTCTAGGGCTCAGTAGTTGCCGCACATGGGCTTAGTTGTCCTGGGCCATGTGGGATCTTCCTGGACCAGAGATTGAACCCATGTCCCCTGCATTGTCAGGGGGATTCTTAACCACTCCACCACCAGGGGAGTTCTGTCTTTAAAACTCAAGCTGTCAGGATAGTGGTCACCTTTGAGGAAAAGGTGAGGATATATACTGAGTAGGACCACAGTAAAGCTTTTGAAGTGCCAGATAAGAGTCTTTCCTTGACTGTGACAGTGGTTACACAAATGTGCTCTTTTTGTGATGATTTTATTAAGCACAGACTTTATGTGTACATTTTGCTCTGTGTATATTACATTGCAATATAAATATATAAAAAAAATACTTCAAAGCTGGAGTGTGGACAAGCCAAAAAAAAGAACAGTTTCATGCAGAAGCAAGCAAACTATTTTAATAATAATGTTTATAGTAGTGTAGGCACATTCCAGAAATAAAGAAAAATTCTTGCACGGGGATTGTATTGGAATGAATACTCTCTATAGAAATTCTTTTAGGAAGTTGAGCAAACTATTGTGTCGCACACTAGAGATCTTTAGATCTTTAAGAGTCTCCGAGAGCTCCACCTTCCCTGACTTTTGGCTAAGCCTGTCTTTATTTTTAAATGAATGATTAATGAAATGATTAATGAGTCCAACTGAAACTTTCTCCGAAAACTACCCTCACTTGTATCTGAAGGGGAACAGACCTTTCTTTGCCCAACTGCTCTGATAGAATCCATTTCCAATGCTTAGGTCTTGATACAAACCATGCACTGAATAGTTGGAGTAAAAAAATGAAAGGATGATATTTTTCAGAACTCTATCAGACCCTGCCTGCCAGAAAACCAGAAGGATGTTGTAAAAGTAGTTCAAAGCATTCAGCAAGCCTCTTGCTCTACAGGGGAGAAGCAGGGCTTTTTGCCTGATGCTCTTGACCCTGGGTTGCCAAGTCTAGGAAGGAGCTCAGAGAGTTTTATTGTTTTGCTAATTTCCTTCCTCTCTATTCTTATCTACAGTTTTTTTCTTTTATCCATAAAGGAACTAACACAGACTTGAGCTGAATGGGAAGAAATTTGAATTATTTAGAGCTAGAAACCATATGAGAAGTGTTAGCCCAAAGTTGAAGAGATCCTTTCCTAAAACCTTTTATCCCCTTTAGAGGGGTGGTGAATTCATTTTTGCCTTGAAAAAATCAGTTTTCCAAATTTTGTTGATTTGCCAAGATCTTAATTAATAATTTCTTCAATAGCATATTAGGATCACTCTCTGGACAGATATCAAGATTTCTTAAGAACGAAGTGAAACTCCTTAAGTGACTACTTACGATAGTACTATGGTAAGACTAGAGAATAGAAGCATATTTTTGGGTGGGAAAGATTGTTTTCTGAAGTGTTGATGTTGGACTCAGAGAGAAAACTGCCTTGGCTTTGCTTGACTTTCTGGCAGTCCTTCCTAGTTACCCACTTTACTTACTAACCTTTCTTTCCTCTGTTTCTTGGTCTTGGCCAACCTCCTGGGTATTCCTCTTTGGTTACTTTCCTTCTGCACAGTTTTTCTCTCCTTCCTGAAACCCCAAAGTATCTTTTAACCTCCGTTTATCACCACACCCTTGCTTTTGTGATTCAAAATGATAAATCTCACTACTCAGATTACTATGTGTGTGAACCTTTTCCCTTGAAATGCATGTTACTCCAGTCAATTTAGAAACAGGAAAAGAAGAAGACAAGAAAATATAATAAAACACTCCAAATAAAGCATAAGTTAACGCTGAATGTAGAGCACAAACAATACATTCATGTGCCAGTGGGTCTAAAAGAGGAGGCACAAGGACATTGGAAGCAGAGAAGGGGGTCAAGGAAGGGCTTGTATGATAAATAAGAGCATATGAGTACGCCAGTGAGAATGATCACCTGCAGATGGGAAACTGATGAGTCACAGGAAAGGGGTGAGAATTGCTGGAGCAAATTTCCTAAATGTACGAAAGAACGTGCTTTTACAAGTAGAGAGATGGGTCTTTGCTGGAAGCACAGACATTTCACCCAAGTGAACAGGAAGGAAGGCAGCATGTACTTGTGCTGATGTAGATAGAAGGCAATAGGAGCTTGGGAGAACTACTCTTCTGATTGTTTCCATTTCCTCAAAAAAATAAAGAGCAGGGTCATCAGCTACAGGGGAGGATTGGGGAGGAGATCTGAGCAGAAATGAGAAACTCTGAAATAGTCATTTAGGGGAGTGGGAGAAAAAAGGGATGAGAAAACACAGTTACTGAATAGTCGTGCAAGTCCACTTAATGGCAGTGGTCATGCATTTGAACTTGGACCAGTAAGCACAGCAGTGAATGCTTACCTATGCACATCCTGCCCCGGATTAGCAGAGATAGTTCATAACTGAATGTCTACCTGGCCCTCAGCACTGTGTGAGATTCGGGGAATGCAGGAATGAATAAAATATGTTCCTTGTCGCTTTCCTTAAGAAGCTTTAGAATAGACGACGTGACAGACCCATGAACATCTAAGTGTGATGTGGTAAGTTCTAAGAGGGTTCCAAGCATTGGAAGGCATGCAAGCATGAAAAAATCTTCTCAGTTCAATCTGGGGGTTCAGTTTTTTGGAGAGCATGATACCCGAAGTGAATGTACATTTATGAGCAGTAGTAAAATCCATTAAAAAAAAAAAAGAGATTGGCCAATGTTCCATGTGAAAATCACTCTAGGTATGAATTAGAGTCGACTAGGTGAAGGAGGTCCTCTGCCTGAAGTGAATGTACATTCATGAGCTGTAGTAAAATCCATTAAAAAACAAAAGAGAGAGAGAGGGAGATTGGGAAATATTCCATATGAAAATCACTCTAGGAATTAGAGTCCACTAGGTGAAGAAGTGGAGAAGGAAATAGCAACCTGCTCCAGTATTCTTGCCTGGGGAATCCTAGGGATGGAGGAACGTGGTGGGCTGCCGTCTATGGGGTCGTGCAGAGTCGGACACGACTGAAGCGACTTATCAGCAGCAACAGCAGGTGAAGAAGGGTGCAGAAGGTCCTCTATGTGACATGTCCTGGGGTGGTGAAGCAGCATTGTATGGGGGAGAAAACCCATGTCAATACTCCTAGAGAGGAAAGGAAAAAGCAAGTGGAGAATCAACAAATGGGCTCATGTCCGTGGAAACTTGGGTGAGAAGGGGAACCGTTAAGAGGACTCAGAATTTCAGGGGGACTCCCTGGACTGTCGGACAGAGGGTGGATACAAAGTGGGGACTGGGGGCAGGAACCTCACTTGGGAGGCTGTAGCAGCAGATTAAGGGTGATAGGTGAGACTTTATATCCCAAATTGGGATTACGGTCACAGAGATGGAGGAAGCAGGAATAGGTTTGCGATAAATATGTAGGCTGAGAAATCTTTTTTTTTTTTTTTAATGTGGAAACTGATATGTCTTATGTCTCATTCCATTCCTTGACTATAGAAAAGTCCCCTGACCTGAGACAGACATTTCAGAAATGTGTGTCACTGGTTGCGGAGGAGGCAGGGTGAAATGATATGAATAGATTATTGGCGTCATTGAAATACGCATTGTTTGTATGGAAGTTTAATGATATCTTCTTTGCATAAAAAGATAGCCTACCTGTTTAGTCTGTATACATTAAATAAATGTGTGAAATTTATTTAAAATTAATACAATTTAATAGAAAATAAAAAAAGAGACATTTTGTACTGTCTTATGTCTTAGGATAAGTACTGTGTGGTCAACAACATGGTTATACAGTTATCCATCCCAGGAGGAATAAAGCTCACACTGAGATAGAAATATGACTGTGATGTGGAATACTGGATTAATCAGGAACATAGGAGACATAGGAGACCTTGGTTTTGTGTCCAGTTCTTCCCCCAAGCCTTGTGTGGGATGTTTACCTCTTTGTGCTTAGCTTATCTAAGCACAAAGGGCGGGTGTCCTGCCATGTCTCTTAGGATTGTTGTAGAAATTTGAATATTAGTGTGTAAAAACACTTTGATAATTTTACAGTCAAGGTATATGTGCATTTATTTGCAAAAGGCTAAAGATGGTTTATTGAAGTTAAGATAGCTATCACATCTCACCCTCCTCTCTCTCTGTGTCTCTTTTTATTTTCCTACTTGGACAGTGTAAAGAACACGACCTGGCCATGATTAACCAGCTGCTGGATGATCCGAAGCTGACAGCCAGAAAATATAGGGAGTGGAAGCTCATGAACACCCTGCTGATCCAGGACATCTATCAGCAACATCAGCAGAGGCGAACCCCCACGTCTGCCTCTGAAGGCTCCCCCCAGAAACCACCTTCCTCTGCCCGCCTTGAAAATTCAATTTGAGAACCAGCCAGGATGCTCTCCCCTCCTGTCTTACCCCTCAGGCAACTCTTCAAGACATTGCGAGAGCTTAACATTTTTCCTTGTAAAGGAAAACTGAAACCCAGTTCCTGGAAACACCAGCTCCTCCTGGAGGGATGCGGTTGGGATGGAAACAAACGATGATGCTGCCTCACCAATTCCAGTGCTCCCATCGTACTGGAGGGATGGAGTTCAGCTGAGAAAACAGTGTCTGTGTTCCTTCTGGGACCCCTGACCACGCTGGGTTCTAGGTGGGATATGCAAACCATATTTTTTGTTTCTTGTTCTCAAGAGAAGGACAGCATTCCACGGGCAAAAGATCACTTTTGACCAGGGATACTTCTTCATAGAAATATTCTGTTTCCAAAAGAAGAATGTACATATTCCATCTGGTTGGGTAGCTGAGTTCCCCAAATCACCTTTTGAGTGGAGGAATGCTTTCCACAGAGCGCCCGGAGCAGCACAGATGTGGCATCTGGAACCCAAATCCCTTGCCTTCGGCCCAGAATGCTGGTGCCTTTCCCACGTGTTGAGAAATGCTTCGTAGCAAATGCTGTATGGGAACACTCAAGAAAGAGACGTGTTCTGTATTCCACTCATTCAAAGGACAGCTTCATATTTTCACACTTTGTCTGGGTTGGGGTCGGGGACCTGATTCATGTGTCCTTTCCACGGAACAGCTAAAGACAACTCTCTCATCACACTCGGACACCTCTATTCCAACCTAAGCTTTTCTGAACCAGGATGTAGTAATACATCCAGCGAGGAATGTTTCCCGCCATGGCCCTTGGGTGCGGTAGCTATGCATGGTATAAATGTACATCCAGGGAGTTCCCTGGTGGTTCAGTGGTTAGGACTCCATGCTCGCAGTGCCGAGGGCCCAGGTTCAACCCCTGGTTGGGGAATTAAGATCCCACAAAAAGCACAACATGGCCATTAAATAAATAAATGTGTATCCGCGATCCCCAGGATCCGTATTGACAAGGTGATTCTGGTGTCTGAAATTTACTCCAAAAAAAAAAAAAAGTTAAAAGATGATTGTTTTATTTTTGTATGGTTATGTGTCACTGTGTCCTATGTGAATAGCTATCTATAATATGTTTGTTATTTAAAGATATTTATAGAAGTTTAGATTACTAATGTCTTAAAAGAGGCTATATACTATGGTATGTTTTGTTCAGTATATATTTCAAAGTATATACTTTTTGCTTGAGAAAAATAGAAATACTATGGGTACATTGGAGTTATGATATTGCACTATAATGTCTGAGGAATGCTCAGGAAATCTTGTGGGATAAATGTAGGGCATGCATTGCTAATAATAATCTTTATTTTCTGGCTTTTCTCTCTGCTTCTGTCTCTGTCACCAGAATGCTTAGGTTTCTATCTGTTGTAAACCATTCTCCTAACCAGAAAAGGACTTTCCTTTTACATCATCCCTTCTAGTAAATACACGTTAAGGTTTATGCCATTTATGCCCACACATCCTAAACCAAATGAAGCACAACTAATGCAGTCTTCTGAAGACTATTAGGCTAATACCCTTAAAGGAAACTCATTTTATTAGAGAAACGAGAGGCAAGTCTCCACTCACTAATCACCATGAATACTTCTCTCCATAAGAATAACCACATCAGAGACCCATTTCAGCCTGACCTCGAGCAAATTGTCAACACAACCTCATTGGGTTTGTAGTGTCAGAGTGTGTGGCTTGACATTCAAATGGAAATACCCACCCCCCACCTCTGAATTTTATCTGCAAACTAAATGGAAATAGTTGTTGAAAATTTCCCTAAGCTTTACTAAGAGGTCTCAATACTTTGTAAACAAAAAACAACTTTAAACCAAACAAAAAGCACGTTGTAATACTAGAAGCTTCTGAGAGATAAAGGCCAAGCTGGTCAGTGTGACCCAGTGAGCATTCAGGTGCTGTTGCCCCAGGTAGAACTGGTAACCCTGAGAGAAGGAACCATTCAGGTCCTCAGGCTGGACCCTGAAGCTTCTGGTTTGAAGCCTGGTGTTTCATCCTCTTTACTCTAGAAATTATCATTGATTCTGCCTATAATTAGCAGCATCTGATTCTTCCTGTTTCCATTGCTTCCCCATTTCCCCCTCTATTTGCCATGATGTGATGGGCCCAGACGCCATGATCTTCGTTTTTTTGGATGTTGAGTTTTAAGCCAGCTTTTTCACTCTCCCTTTTCACTTTCATCAAGAGGCTCTTTAGTTCCTCTTTGCTTTCTGCCATAAGGGTGGTGTCATCTGGGTATCTGAGGTTATTGATATTTCTCCTGGCAATCTTGATTCCAGCTTGTGCTTCATCCAGCCTGGCATTTCGCATGATGACTCTGCATATAAGTTAAATAAGCAGGATGACAATACACAGCCTTGATGTACTTCTTTCCTAGTTTGGAACCAGCCCGTTGTTTCACGTCTGGTTCTAACTGTTGCTTCTTGACCTGCATACAGGTCAAATTCTTCCTGTAATCAGAAGGTGGATTGTTCAGGGTTTGCAATGGAAACAAAGTGGTGAGAAAAGCTGAAATAATCATGGAGGAAAGGATATTATGATATATGTTCTTCTGCCTTATTTCTCTTTAGTTTCCAGCACCACCCTATAAACGTCAAACCAGTTTTCCCCAGGTGGAAGTGCTTCAACAGCTTGCAGATATATTCTAATGCTTTACTGTGATTTTTTGTTAATATACATGTAACTGACCTTTTCAAGTCCATACCGCTTGATGGAGAAGCGCTTGATACCGCTCCTGGAGAAGGCAATGGCACCCCACTCCAGTGCTCTTGCCTGGAAAATCCTATGGATGGAGGAGCCTGGAAGGCTGCAGTCCATGGGGTCGCTGAGGGTTGGATACAACTGAACGGCTTCACTTTCATTTTTCACTTTCATGCATTGGAGAAGGAAATGGCAACCCACTCCAGTGTTCTTGCCTGGAGAATCCCAGGGACGACGGAGCCTGGTGGGCTGCCATCTACGGGGTTGCACAGAGTCGGAGACGACTGAAGTGATTTAGCAGCAGTAGCAGATACCACTCCAGTTTAAAGGCAAAATAGATCCGTGAGATGACTTGTCTTTCAGTTACTTTTCAAGGTGAAGTCAGTTGACACGTTTTTGCTTTGTTAGTTGAAACAGTTGCAGAACCCCCCATGAAAGTTAAAATTGAGTTGCAGGATTTTGCGCCCAGCTCTTCTAGACCTGCTCACTTGTGACTTCCCTTCTGGGGATGTGTTCGCTCTGTGTTCTGCTGTGCTAGGAAGTAGTGGGGGCTGCAGCTCTGAGTTCCCACCTTCAGCTGTGGTTGAAGAGGAGGGCAAGAGAAGTGAGAAGAGGGGGGTGACTTTCTTCAGAAGTAACGCCAGTAAGTCTCTGGGCCTGAAGCCATTTTTTTCTGATCTGAGGGATACTGAGAAAATTGGATTACTTCCGATTTATTCCTGAGGACTGGACCATCTCTGAAATGGATTTGGGGCCATTTCATGTGGGTCTAAGGGGAGATTTCTACACCCATTGCTGTTTTCAAAGTTTACTGTTCCTCCCATACTGATCTGCTGCTGGGCTGGCTGTGGATTGGGGTGTAACTTATCATTCTGCTTCCTTTCCTTCCTTCTGTAAAGTACACTGCTTGTTAGGAGCTGTGAGATCCTTGGATAAAAGAGATCTGTGGTCAAGCGCTGTGGAACGGCACACCACCATGACCACTCAGGAAGTGGAGAAGCTGTGAGCATAACCGGGTCTGAACCCGCGGCACCTGGCGTGGCCTAGGATCTGGCTTGGACTCCTCTCGGGTTGTTGTGGGTCGGGGGCTGCTCCCTCCACTGTTTGCCTGGAGCGGGATGTGACGCTCTCACTGACTGGCCCACTGCAGGATCTGCTGAGTTGTGTCCCTCACATGGCGGACGTCTGTTGCTTTGAGCAATCCTTAGTTGTGTCACGGTCTCTGTGTCACACCCCAGGCCTACAGCCTTGGACAAAGACTCTAAAGCACACTATGGTGAAGACTGCAGGAAGCAAGCCTGGGCAAGCGGTTGTGCTGGAGTCAGAGGTCAAGGTGAAACGATGGTGCCTTAGATTTAAGTAGCACTTTGTAGTAGTTTGCAAATGGATGTATTTCAAGTTCCCCCTACCCCTCTGGAGGGGTCTCTGTAATATTGGGGATGGCTGTGGATTATCGTTCTTCCTTCTGGCCCAGGATGAGTGCCTTGGGGAGACCCCCACGTGGTGTGGCCAGGACGTGAGTCTCCCTCCATCTCTGCCTTGTGCAGTGGTGTGGGGACCAGCAGGTGAACTTGATTGTACGTGCCCTTGCACTGCCATGGGCACAGGGCCATGGTGGCTTCTCTGAGGTCATCCACCAAAAACCTGAGGGCCCCTGTTTCTTGAGTACAGTCTCTTCCTCGTGGCCTGAAAGTTTACCGTTCCTCCCGTACTGCTCTGCAGCTGGGCTGGCTGTGGATTGGGGCATAACTTATCATCCTGCTTCCTTTCCTTCCTTCCGTAAATTACACTGCTTGGTAGGAGCTGTGAGATCCTTGGATGAAAGAGATCTGTTTATTTTTCCTTTTTAAAATGTGTCAGGAGATACCAGACACTGAGCTTAGCGATCAAGGGTTAGGACCTTAAGTTCCTCTGAGTTCTTTTTTATGTAATTATGCTAATTTCCTCAGACAGCCTCTAAATCACAAGCAGTATCACAGAGGTGAACCAGACACTTAAAAGTCTTTTGAGGAGAGGTGCTGTACCAGTTCCAGCCATATGTAAATTTATGGACATATACCTCTTTGTATGATATTCCAATTGAAAGATAATATTTTGATGAAGTCCACAGAAGATTGAGTGAGTAATTTAGGTGCAGAAGGGGGCCACCCAATAGTCATTCTGTGTTGCAAAGCTGCCGTGTCTAAATGAAGTTTGAGGATGGATCTCCTCTTCGGTCTAATATTTGATATTTGATTGGGGTTTTCCAATTGGCTTCACCATCCAATTTTTTTTGGGGGCGGGGAGTATAGTTATATATAAGAGAAATAGAGTCCTAGAAATGTGGAGTGACTGCCTACCTAGGGTTTTGTAATATGTCACAAAAATGGAAGCCCCCGAAACTAGATTTTAACAACTCATAGGAAATGGACTGAGGTGGATCAGTCATTCCTCTAGCACCCAGAGCTGCTGTCTCAGTGAACAAGAAAACGATCTCGTTTCTATGTGTTGTGAGACAGGAAGCCTTCTCTACATCTTCACCCTTGCACACATCACCACAGACCACAGAGAAAACGAAGAAGAAATGGATTCTACATTTTGAATAATACTTCTGTTTCTCGTGCTGTGAGAAGACTTTGCTGCCCTGTTTTGATATTTCTTTACCTTGAATCCAAAAGGGGACGCCTGCCCCAGGGAGATGATGAACATCTCATCATAAAGCCCAGGATTTTATTCCACCATGTCCTTTAATGTCCTTGCATGATGCGGATGTGACTTTTTGCACTGCATGATGTTTGGGGGCAAATGTTAATGTCAAAACGATACCTTCAATCTCATTGTACTCTCATCTCCCCTCTTGGAACAAACTGAAAAAAAAGAGGCATGACTCATTTCTCCTGCTTTCTGTGTTTGAGGATGACTTTTCAGATAAAAATAAAAACAGAAGAAAATATGTCTAGTAAAATGACATGGGAAACAGTGGAAATGTTCTGTTCCTGTTCGTTTTCTGCCCTGCAATGTTGCTTGGTCAAAATAAAAGTTCCCTGGGAAGTATTGAGTGGCTGGGCTTTTATCGTCTACAAAGATTAGGGCGCCCTCTGGTGGCATCTTCAAAATAATTGCTTCTAGACGATTTTTAAATAAAAGAATTTTATTGAGAAATCTATTTCAACAATAACTCAGGTGGCCTTCTCCAGTGGTCTTCAGCTGACAGGTTTTCTCAATGCAGATATATTTATACTTTTCAAAATTGTTGATGCAAACAATTTAACTCGTCATTGTTATGTACCCACATCTTGTTTAGAGAATCTTAAAAATCTGCAGATTACAAAAATTACAACCAGTAGCACATAAGCTCCTTAAAACACATAAGATATGTTCGTGAAAAAGGGACAATGAAAATATTGAAGTAGCATCATAAATCGCCTTTATTCCGATCCACTGATGAAAGGAGGTTAGTTTGCGTTGAACTTAACACCTTCTTGACTGCTGTATACACAAAGTGTTTATTTTTTTTCCTCCCTCCCTCCAAATTTTCACTTTACCTGCCGAGTCTCATCCTCTTTTTCCTCTATCTGCTACCAGCAAGTCTGTCTATGCTCCCACACAGAAGCAGTAAAAAATTATTCTAGACCAAAGGGATTATCCAAAGGCATCGATATAGCATGTTCTTGATTTCCAGAACAATCTTGCATTAGTTTTATGTTGCTGCTGTACCACTGCAAATGTAGCAGCTTAAAAATGTGTTGAATATATTTCCTTGCTCTCTCCAGGTCACCCACATTCTTTGCTTCTTGGATATCTTCCTGCATCTTCAAAGTGGCAACATTGTATCTCTCTGCTTCTGGTCTCTCTAGTGAGAGACCCTTTCCCCACTGGCTCTTTTAAGGACCCCTGTGATTGCATTCAGCCTACCTAATGCAGGCAACCTCTATTTTAACAACCTGAATACAACCTCCAACCTTAACTCCTCTTTGTACAATATATGCAGGTCCAGAGATTCATGACCATCATTCTACCATGTAAATCTGCTGACTGTAAACCTCCATTTCAAATATCCTGTTTAGTCTCCCTGAACCATCGATGTCTTCCAGAAATTTCGGAATGTCTTAAGTTTTAATGACAAGCACGAAATCCTTTGTCATACCGTGTGATGAATTTGATTTCATCAAAGTATATTCACTATAGGAAAAATATTAATAATTCCATCTTTATGAGTAAGGGGGGAAATTTTCTAGTTTTTAAACTGACACATACTCAGGTGTGACAGATACAGGAGTTTCACAATTAGATCAAGTTTTAACAACACCTGCATTTAAAGACAAAGCATTAGAAAGCTTCTTTTGAGAATTGAATATTGTTTAGCAGAGGGTGACTTAGGCCTCAAAATCTTAGGTTTATGAGCTGCTCCATGCCAGGTCCCAGCTTGTTCTCACAGAAAAGAGTCCCAGAGAGCCTAGTGAGTCCATGATGATGTTCAAATGTACCAAGAGGCATAGAATTTCCATTGATTTCAGGCCTTGTAAACCACCATCTGAATACTATATTTGTCTTTTCTCTTTGAACAGCCCAAGCAAGCCTGTCTTCACAGGTAATCCCTTGATGCTGGTCTGCTTGTTTTTCCAGCCTCATGCTTGAGGAACTCATAAGCGCTCTGCCTGCCCTGAAGTCTCTGATGAGCGTGTGTTGGCAGTTCTGTCTGGAGCAGGTGGTGTGGGGAAGGGACAGAACTCCCAGGCCAGTGGGGTGCCTGGATGCTTCACTAGTTACTGTCCTGGTGCCAAATATTATAGTTGTGGACGCTGTGGAAGCCGGCCCAGACCCCTTCACTTGTCCAGAGTTTTCATGCCTCAGGATTTGCAGTTAATAGCATCCTCCTTTTCCAGAAAATGGTCCTCAGCCAAATGAGCCCCACTTAGGCCAGGATGTTATTTATGCCCCTCATTCTCGACCAGGGTGGCTGTGGCCAATAAATGCCAAGGCCAGATGGCAACACTTAGCAATCACAAGCAAGGTAGTCAGAATTAGTGCAATGGGCAACAGCGACAGCCTGGGGCTGGTGCTGACCATATGGATCTTTGGAGACGGCTAATAGAAAACGAGTCTCCAGACACAAAATACATGGGAAGACAGCGGTATGCAGAAATACCTTCAAGGGAAATTTGATAAGGCCCAAAATGTTGCTGATTCCCAGGAACCCCTTCCAAATAATATGGCTGCTAGGTTAGGGGAGGGAAGGGAAATATATAGGCCAAGTGATAAATGGCCCATGTGCTCTAATTTCTTTTTTCTTCTTTAAAACTTTTGGCTGCACCGTGTGACATGTGGAATCTTAGTTCCCTGACCAGGGATTGAACCTGCACCCTCTGCAGTGGATGTGTGGAGTCTTAACCACTGGACCTCCAGAGAAGTCTTGCTAATTTTTAAATGTACAATTGGAAATGCTATACTTGGCAACTGGAAGAATTCTCATGTCAGTTTTTTTTTTTTTTTTTTTTTAACCAGTAGTAAGTATTGTAGAAGTCCTTGAAACCACCTCTTTCAGAATAGACCGTAAATGAAAACCAACATTGCATCCAAGGGAAACGGCAGAGGTTAGTGCCCCTGTAAAGGACTTTGAGGTATAGGTGCCCACTCATACCTATTCAATTTACAAGTTTGTCTCCTTAAAAACCAAGAAGGATCATGGCAAATTATGATGGATTCCTGTTAACTGAACCAAGTTACAACCCGCGGAACCTGCAGTGTTTGCTGTGGTCTCTTTACTAGAGCAGATTACATCCACCAGCACATAAACCTTGGCTGGGAAGTGGATTCTCTTCAACATCCTTCAGTTCACATCTATATGGAATGGATGACTAAATGCATTTATGGTCTTGACCCAGGACTCTATTAATTCTCTTGCTGTGTGTTATGATATAGTTGAAAGGGACCTAGACCATTTAAACATTCCACAGAAAATCATATCGGTTCACCATATTGATGACATCACGTAACAAGCAATAAGAACTTGATGAGCAAGAAGGGGAAAGTGCTTTGGAGGCTATGGTTTGACATAGGAACTCCGGATGGTGAGAGATAGATTCAACAAAGGCTCAAAGTATTGCTAAATATGTGGAATATCTAGGGGTCCAATTGCTTGGGGAAAGCCAGGACATCTCATGCAAAGGACAAAATTATTGTACCTTGTGTGTGGCTGTGCTCAGTCATGTCCGATTCTTTGCAACCCCATGGACTGTAGCCCTCCAGGCTCCTCTGTCCACAGGATATTCCAGGCAAGAATACTAGAGTGGGTTGCCATTTCCTTCTTCAGGGGATCTTCCTGACCCAGGGATTGAACCCTTGTCTCCTGTGTCTCCTGCATTGCAGGCAGATTCTTTACCACTGAGCCACTTGGGAAGCTTAGATGTCTACAATAAGAAAGAAGCATTATGCTTGGTGGGTCTGTTCAAGTTTTGAAGGCAACATGTCCCGTACTTGGGAAGATTGTTCTGACTTCATTCATTGAGATGGGAATCTTCTAGAGCCCAGAACAAGAATGGGCTCTACAGTAAGAATAGACCGTAGTACAAGTAATCCTTCTCGTGCTTGGGCTATATGACTTGGCAGGTCCCACAGTAGGTAGTAGAGATAGATACAACACAGAAAGAAACAGTGTGAAGTCTATGACAGCCTCCAACACGAGAGTCATGGCACAGATCCCTAGGATTCTGGACCAAGGCCATGCCATCTACAATAGAGAATGAGTTACCATATGGTATTTTGTCATAGACATCTGAGTAGACTGGGACCATGACCTTAATGAGCAGCCCACTGTACAGCCAAGGAACTGAGGCAGTGGGTACATGACTGTGGGACCTGGTGGTTCTATCACATTCTATATGTTCATGAGGCTGCTGGCTTGAAAGAGCTTTGGAAAAGTCTCCTGAAGGGGCAGCTGAGACACCTACTGGTAGGAATATATTGTGAGAGTGGAGCACCACCCTTCAGAATACAGTGTGCTTTTCAGAGCCAGTGGCCATTGTATGGTACCCTAAATTACACAGGTCAGGAAACAAGAGGCAAGAAATAGAACTGGCTGACTCAATGTCACTCCAAGAGCTTCGGCTGGGGAATTTGTGTTTTCCATCCTTCCAAGGTCAGGCTCTGTGGATCTATAGGTCCTACTTCTGCAAGGGGGTGGGGAGTGGGCAACGAGAGTCCCCAGAAACCAAAGACTATACCACCTAGTTACTTAGAACTCCTCAGGCTGGGAGACCAGCAGGCCCTGAAAGGCTCTACCATGCTGGCAGGGATTATTGACTATAGTAACTACAAGGAGATAAGATTCTGGGTACATAGTGGAAGAGGGAAAAATACGTTTGGCACTCAGACAGTCCACAGGGGCATCTCTTGGTGCTCCATGGCTGGTTATAACTTGCCCAATAAAACAGCAAGAGCAGTCACTGGCCTGAGGAATGTATGGTGACCAGGAACTCAGAGAGGAGGTTTATAGCATCAGGTAGCAGATATTCAAAGAAAGGGAGTCTAGGATGTGTGCTGGAGGAGGGAGATAGAGTGTCACGGGAGGCCTTGGGAACCATGACACAGCTGGGCTATAATTCAACACACTAACTTGCCTCTTGGGAGTTCATTCAGAAATTGTGACTGTGCCAATATGTAGCAAGCTTAATATGATAGTGAAAAGCAAGAACTCAAAAGGAGGATTCCTTCACATCACTTCAACAATAATCTGTCTCTGGTCATGCTTCTGTGGAATCTGATCTAAGACAGCTGTCCACCTCTCTGCCTGACTTTTTCACGTGGGGGGAGCTTTTTGTTCTGTGCTGTGTAAGGGTACCCTGGGAAGCATGGCATAGTGAGGACTATATTGTTTTTCTTCTTGCTCAATAGCTTATCAGCCCTGAGAATGAGTCTAGAATGCAACTGCTCTTTACTTCACACGCCTAACCCACCACCTTAGTATATTTTAAGTATCATCTAATTCATGAGTGACAGAAACATTCATTAGCAACCTCACAACACATCTTGATTTTCTACATTATGCACAGAATGCTCCATTTCATACCTTTCAAAGATTGATTGGAACTTAAGTATTTACTCCTGTCACCACCTGTCTTTACAAATTATTGATCAGGGTTAGACTGTGAGATTTTGTTTCTCACTTGCTTTACCTAGACACCCAAGTTAAGCAAATATCTCTCTAAAAATGGTTACTTGGGGAAGAGTAGGGGAAAGGGATAATTAGAGAATTTGGGATTGACATGTACATGTTGCTATATTTTAAATGGATAACCAACAAGGACCTACTGTATAGCACAGTACTGAACTCTACTCAATATTATGTAACAACCTAAATGGGAAAAGGATTTGAAAATGAAGAGATGCTTGTATATGTATAACTGAATCACTTTTCTGTACACCTAAAACTAATGCAACATTGTTAATCACCTATACTCAGTGATAAAGAATCTGCCTGACATGATAGGAGATGCAGGAGATATGGGTTCGATCCCTGGGTAGGGAAATCTAGACAAGGAAATGGCAACCCACTCTAGTATTCTTGCCTGGAGAATTCCCATGGACAGAGGAGTCCGTGGGCTACAGTCCATGGGGTCACAAAGAATTGGACATGACTGAGCAATACTCTAATATATAAAGTAAAAAGTTGAAAAAACATACTGCCTTGCAGAAATGTCCTCATATGACCTAATCATTAGCCCATTTTATCAAGGACAGTGTGATACTTGTTATACAAGGTGCGATACTTACAAACCTTTTAAATTGGGGTTAATGTTTGGTTATGGATGTCCAGTGGCTCCAGAACCACTTGTTTAAAATGCTGTCTTTCTTTCCTTGCGTTTTTGCACCTGTGTCAAAAATCAGTTTGGTGTATTTGTGTGGATCTATTTCTAAGTTCTCAGTTATGTTCATTTGCTCTCTGTGCATCTCCCTCTGCCAGTATCCCACAGTCTTGATTACTGCAGCTATATAAATAAAAATTGAATTCTGGCAGACTGCTTCTTCCCACTTTCTTTTCTTTTTCAAAATAAGTTAGCTATTCTAGCTCTTTGTCTTTTCCTCTAAATTTTAGAATAATCTTGACTATATCTATGAAAAAACTTGCTGGAATTTTTTGCCAGTTTTATTGAGATGTAATTAACAAATAAAAATTGTATATATTTGTGGTATACAATGTGAAGTTTTGATAGATGCATATGTTGTGAAATGATTACCATGATCAAGCTGATGAACATATCCATCATCTCATATAGTTATCATTTTTTTGTGTGTTGTGTGGTGAGAACATTTAAGGTCTCTCAGAAAATTTCAATTATATAATATGGTATTATATTGACTACAATCTCAAAATTGTATATTAGATGCCCAGAAATTCTGAACTTTAGAGTTCTTTGACTGACATTTCCCTATTCGCCCCATCCCTAGCCCCTGGCAACTGCCATTCTAATCTCTGCATCTATGAGTTTGACTTTTTTAGATTCCAAATATAACTGAGATCATGCAGTATTTGTCTTTCTGTGCCTGACTTCTTTCACTTAGCTTAATGTCCTTCAAGTTCATCTATGTTGTCACTAATGGCCGAATTTTCTTCTTTAGGATTTTTTTGTCTGTAAAATTCTGTCACTGCAAACAGAGACAATTTTACCTTTTTCTCTCCAGTTTGGATGCTTTTTGCTTTTCTTGACGTATGCTCCTTGGAAGAAAACTTCTGACCAACCTAGACAGCGTATTAAAAAGCAGAGACATTGCTTTGCCAACAAGGGTCTGTCTAGTCAAGGCCATGGTTTTTCCAATAGTCATGTATGGATGTGAGAGTTGGGCTATAAAGAAAGCTGAGCACCGAAAAATTGATGCTTTGAACTGTGGTGTTGGAGAAGACTCTTGAGAGTCCCTTGGACTGCAAGGACACCCAACCAGTCCATCCTAAAGGAGGTCAGTCCTGGGTGTTCACTGGAAGGACTGATGCTGAAGCTGAAACTCCAATACTTAGGCCACCTCATGCGAAGAGTTGACTCATTGGAAAAGACCCTGATGCTGGAAAAGATTGAAGGCAGGAGGAGAAGAGGACGACAGAGGGTGAGAGGGTCGGATGACATCAGGGACTCAATGGACATGAGTTTGAGTAAACTCCGGAAGTTGGTGATGGACAGGGAGGCCTGGTGTGCTGCAGTCCATGGGGTCACAAAGAGTCAGACACGACTGAGCAATTGAACTGAACTGAACTGACTTACTCTGTTTAGGACTTCCAGCACTGTAGTGAATAGAAGTGATGAGACTGGGCATTGTTGTCTTGTTCCTGAGCTTAGAGGAAAAGCTTCCAGCTTTTCACCATTGAGTATAAGTTGTGCATTTGCCGTATACAGCCTTAATTATGTTTAGGCGCATTCCTTCTAATTTATTGAGAGATTTTATCTCGCAGGGCTGTTTTAATTTGTTACATACTTTTTCTGCACCTACTGAGATGATCATATGATTTTCATCCTTCAGTCCATTAATGTGGTATATCACATTTACTGATTCGTGTATGTTAAACCATCCTTGTATCCCATGGATAAATCCCACTTGAGCATTGTGTATGATCCTCTTAACATGTTGTGGTGTTGAATTTGGTTTACTAGTACTTTATTGAGAATATTTACATCTATGTTAATCAGGAATATTAGCCTAAATGTTTTTTGTATAATTGTTGTCTGGCTTTGGTATCAGAATAATGCTGGCCTTGTAAAATGAGCTTAAGTGTACTCTTTCCTCTTCTTTGTTTGGAAGAGTTTGAAATGGCTTGGCATTAATTCTTTAAATATTTGGTAGAATTTACCAGTGAAGACATTAGGTCCTGGCATTTTCTGTGTCCGGAGGTTTTTTGATTACTGATTCAATTTCCTTCCTCCTTACTGGATATTCATACTTATCGACTGGTCAACACAGGGACAAACTGGTGACGTAACGACGTTAATACGTGTTGCCCACGTACTGTGTGTAAGGCAGTGTGCATTGTACTATTAGTAGTAGTACGTTATCGCTTTCATGTGAAGGAAATGGCAACCCACTCCAGTGTTCTTGCCTGGAGAATCCCAGGGACGGGGGAGCCTGGTGGGCTGCCTTCTATGGGGTCGCACAGAGTCGGACACGACTGAAGCGACTTAGCAGCAGCAGCGGTAGCAGGTTTCATTCATTTGATAAGTGGGCAAACTAAGTTCAGAATGATTAAATTCTTTGCCTGAAATCATGTGTCCAGTAAGAACCGGAGGTGGATTTGATTGATTTCAATTTGACTCTGGATCCATTACTGAAGCTCTGACCAAACTAGAGAGTCTACCGCTGAAGAGCTCATTTGCTCATTCTTGCTTCTACAGTGTCAAATATTGGTCTATAATCAGAAAAGACCCTGATGCTGGGAAATATTGAAGGCAGGAGGAAAAGGGGACGACAGGGGATGAGACAGTGGATGGCATCACTGACTCGATGGACATGAGTTTGTGCAAGCTTTGGGAGATGCCAAGCCTTTGACTGTGTGGATCACAATAAACTGTGGGAAATCCTGAAAGAAATGGGAATACCAGACCACCTGATCTGCCTCTTGAGAAATCTGTATGCAGATCAGGAAGCAGCAGTTAGAACTGGACATGGAACAACAGACTGGTTCCAAATAGGAAAAGGAGTACGTCAAGGCTGTATATTGTCACCCTGCTTATTTAACATATGCAGAGTACATCATGAGAAACGCTGGACTGGAATAAACACAAGCTGGAATCAAGATTGCTGGGAGAAATATCAATAATCTCAGATATGCAGATGACACCACCCTTATGGCAGAAAGTGAAGAGGAACTAAAAAGCCTCTTGATGAAAGTGAAAGTGGAGAGTGAAAAAGTTGGCTTAAAGCTCAACATTCAGAAAACGAAGATCATGGCTTCTGGTCGCATCACTTCATGGGAAATAGATGGGGAAACAGTGGAAACAGTGTCAGACTTTATTTTTCTGGGCTCCAAAATCACTGCAGATGGTGACTGCAGCCATGAAATTAAAAGACGCTTACTCCTTGGAAGGAAAGTTATGACCAACCTAGACAGCATATTCAAAAGCAGAGACATTACTTTGCCAACAAAGGTTTGTCTAGTCAAGGCTATGGTTTTTCCTGTGGTCATGTATGGATGTGAGAGTTGGACTGTGAAGAAGGCTGAGTGCCGAAGAATTGATGCTTTTGAACTGTGGTGTTGGAGAAGACTCTTGAGAGTCCCTTGGACTGCAAGGAGATCCAACCAGTCCATTCTGAAGGAGATCAGCCCTGGAATTTCTTTGGAAAGAATAATGCTAAAGCTGAAACTCCAGTACTTTGGCCACCTCATGCGAAGAGTTGACTCATTGGAAAAGACTCTGATGCTGGGAGGGATTGGGGGCAAGAGGAGAAGAGGATGACAGAGGATGAGATGGCTGGATGGCATCACTCATGACTCAATGGACATGAGTCTCAGTGAACTCCGGGAGTTGGTGATGGACAGGGAGGCCTGGCGTGCTGCGATTCATGGGGTCGCAAAGAGTCGGACATGACTGAGTGACTGATCTGATCTGATCTGATGGACACGGAGGCCTGGCATGCTGCAGTCCATGGGGTCGCAGAGAGTCGGACACGACTGAGCAACTGAACTGAATCAGAATGTAACAAATAATAACTGCTTTGCCCACATCAGGGCAGCAACTGAGTTATGAGGGTGTGACACAGGGGAAGCAGTCTGCAGGAAGTTTGAAGAAAGGGCATCCTTTCTCGGAATGTAGTCACTGGGGGATAGTGCAGAGTGGTGCCTCCCTGGCAGCTGACCTATGAAATCTCTGTTCAGTAGTTTTTTAGAGCTTTCTGAGTCTGCATGTGATTCTTGGGAGACCCATCTGTGAGCAGCTCCTCACAAATAAATAGCTGAACTTTATATCATTTTTATGGTTGATGGTGAAATAAATCATAGGTCTGGGAAGAGTGTGAGCTTGAAAGTTGGAGTTCTTAAAAATCGTACTTCCTCTGGGGAGGATAAATGCTGTGGTTCTTTTGTTGTGCTAATGACAGCCTGTCACTGTCTGTCTGCCGGAGTCGCGCTCACTGAATAAATGCTGGTAATTGCTAATTACTTCAAGAAACTGACTCATAGCCTGCGAGTGACTTGCATATCAATGTTGCAGGTCCCTTGTGCTGGTTTTCCTTTGAGAGCTAACGTCTTGTTATCAGAGTCTGCACACTGATTTCTTCAACTTCCTGTGGGTTAGGATTGGTTCAAGTGTGACTTTTTGCAGGGATATCATTACCAGGAAATTTAACATGTAGGCAGTGGGGTTAATGTTCATTGTTTCTGGCCATTTCAGTCTGCAGATCATGTTTTTTTTCATTCCATAAATAGTGGAGACAATGAAAAGCTTTTGATTAAATCTCCAGTGTGCTAGGCATTAGGGGCTGATGTAAGTGGCTACCCACATTTGCTGGGTCCATCAGTGTCTTTGACTTCTCAGAAACTGTATCAGCCTACCACAGTTTGATGGCTGTGTTAGACCCAGCTGCCTGGAGGAGGGCATGGCCACCCACTCTAGTATTCTTGCCTGGAGAATCCCATGGACAGAGGAGCCTGGTGGGTTACAGTCCATAGGATCACAGAGGTGGACACAAATGAAGCAACTGAGCGTGCATGCATACAGCCACGGTGACTTCTTTCCTTCAGGACAATTCTAAACTTAAAAAGGGTGTCCTCAGGGCACATCTTGCCCTCCATGTTAGAGACTTTTTCTAA
Organism: Bos indicus; assembly: GCF_029378745.1. Lineage (NCBI taxonomy): Eukaryota > Metazoa > Chordata > Mammalia > Artiodactyla > Bovidae > Bos > Bos indicus. Next base: position 91,359,017 of record NC_091768.1, on the reverse strand, counting down.
CAGTGACCAGATCAGAGTGAGGGTACATGATCAGAGTGAAGATGGTGTGAATGAATATATCTCCTGCCACGTGTGTTAGTCAGTCAGTCGTGTCCAACTCATTGCCACACCATGGACTGTAGCCCACCAGGCTCCTCTGTCCATGGAATTCTCCAGGCAAGAACACTGGAGGGGGTTGCCATTTTCTTCTCCAGGAGATCTTCCCGATGCAGGGATTGAACCCAGGTCTCCCGCATTGCAGGCAGATTCTTTACCGTCTGAGCCACCAGGGAAGCCATCTCCTGTCGTATCAATAAACAAAAAATATCAGAACCATCAATGATTTCTGGCCTCCAAATGTGAATAAGGGCTCCCCAAACTGATCCAGTGGATGCTACCATCCCCCACCGTGATTGCTGAAGAGCTGGGGGATGTAAGAAGCACGGTGAAGAAGGAAATAGGACTGGCCCCAGATAGCCGAGGTGTGTATGAGAGGGATGAATTCAGTGAGTCCAGAGGCTTGCATCTTCCCATACAAAGAACGTGGAATTCCTTAACTTAATACCTGACCTGTGATGCTCGGACTGTCGGCTCTCTTTGTTGCAAATTTGTATAGAGCCTGACTTCCCCTCTTGCCACCTTGGAGCAGCTTTCTTAGAGCTTCTGAGATGCAGTCTCCAGGACTCAGAGTCCTAAACATCCCCATCAAATAAAATAACTCTCTACTTTCAGGTCGTGACTACATTTTTTAGTCGACAATGGATAGGAGAACACTTGAGGGGCTGCTGGTCTTGATTTCTGTCCTTTCCCATTGCATCTGTCCAGCTCTTTATGAATTTTCTGGTTTGTAGCTTGCTCCTAGTTGGAAGAAAAGTAAAAGGGAAGAGAAAGTAAGTTAAAGTAAAAGTGGAAAACTCAATGAGTTTGAGATGCATCATAAAGGGGACTCCTTTTTTATACCCTTTAAGGGAAAAATGTAACCTGGCTCCCAACCTCTCCAGTGTCTGTTATGCATCTGATCTTCCTCCCATCCTTTCTGCAGGACTCTGATACCTGCTAAACAAGGCAGGACTCATCAATTCCAGGATGCCCACCTTGGCTCTCTCCCTGCCCTCCAAGCACATTGGCAGAGCTCCTCATCCCTTCTGTGTGTTCAATCAGGAGGGCACATGTGTAAGACTTACCTGTTCAGTTCAGTTGCTCAGTCGTGTCTGACTCTTTGCAACCCCATGGACTGCAGCATGCCAGGCTTCCCTGTCCATCACCAACACCCGGAGTTTGCTCAAACTCATGTCTTCAAGTCGGTGATGCCATCCAACCTTCTCATCCTCTGTCGTCCCCTTCTCCTCCTGCCTTCAATCTTTCCCAGAATCAGGGTCTTTACCAATGAGCCAGTTTTTTGCATCCAGTGGCCAAAGAATTGGAGTTTCAGCTTCAGCATCAGTCCTTCCAATGAATATTCAGGACTGGTTTCCTTTAGGATAGACGGGTTAGATCTTGCAGTCCAAGGACTCTCAAGAGTCTTGTCCAACACCACAGTTCAGTTCAGTTCAGTCGCTCAGTTATGTCCAACTCTTTGCGAACTCATAAATTGCAGCATGCCAGGCCTCCCTGTCCATTACCAACTCCTGGAGTTTACCCAAACCCATGTCCATTGAATCGGTGATGCCATCCAGCCATCTCATCCTCTGTCGTCCCCTTCTCATCCTGCTCCGAATCCCTCCCAGCATCAAGGTCCTTTCCAATGATTCAACTCTTTGCATGAGATGGCCTAAGTATTGGAGTTTCAGCTTCAGCATCAGTCCTTCCAATGAACACCTAGGACTGATCTCCTTTAGAATAGACTGGTTGGATCTCCTTGCAGTCCAAGGGACTCTCAAGAGTCTTCTCCAACACCACAGTTCAAAAACATCAATTCTTTGGTGCTCAGCCTTCTTCACAGTCCAACTCTCACATCCATACATGACCACTGGAATAACCATAGCTTTGACTAGATGGACCTTTGTTGGCAAAGTAATGTCTCTGCTTTTGAATATGCTATCTAGGTTGGTTATAACTTTCCTTCCAAGAGGTAAGCATCTTTTAATTTCATGGCTGCATTCACCATCTGCAGTGATTTTGGAGCCCCCCAAAATAAAGTCTGACACTATTTCCCCATCTATTTCCCAAGACAGACAGGTCATGGTGGAGAGGTCTGACAGAATGTGGTCCACTGGAGAAGGGAATGACAAACCACTTCAGTATTCTTGCCTTGAGAACCCGATGAACAGTATGAAAAGGCAAAATGATAGGATACTGAAAGAGGAACTCCCCAGGTTGGTAGGTGCCCAATATGCTATTGGAGATCAGTGGAGAAATAACTCCAGAAAGAATGAAGGGATGGAACCAAAGCAAAAACAATACCCAGTTGTGGATGTGACTGGTGATAGAAGCGAGGTCCAATGTTGTAAAAAGCAATATTACATAGAAACCTGGAATGTCAGGTCCATGAATCAAGGCAAATTGGAAGTGGTCAAACAGGAGATGGCAAGAGTGAATGTTGATATTCTAGGAATCAGTGAACTAAAATGGACTGGAATGGGTGAATTTAACTCAGATGACCATTGTATCTACTACTGTGGGCAGGAATCCCTTAGAAGAAATGGAGTAGCCATCATGGTCAACAAAAGAGTCCGAAATGCAGTACTTGGATGCAATCTCAAAAACGACAGAATGATCTCTGTTCGTTTCCAAGGCAAACCATTCAATATCACTGTAATCCAAGTTACTGCCCTGACCAGTAACACTGAAGAAGCTGAAGTTGAACGGTTCTATGAAGACCTACAAGACCTTTTAGAACTAACACCCAAAAAAGATGTCCTTTTCATTATAGGGGACTGGAATGCAAAAGTAGGAAGTCAAGAAACACGTGGAGTAACAGGCAAATTTGGCCTTGGAATATGGAATGAAGCAGGGCAAAGGCTAATAGAGTTTTGCCAAGAGAACACACTGGTCATAGCAAACACCCTCTTCCAACAACACAAGAGAAGACTCTACACATGGACATCACCAAATGGTCAACACTGAAATCAGATTGATTATATTCTTTGTAGCCAAAGATGGAGAAGCTCTGTACAGTCAGCAAAAAGAAGACTGGGAGCTAACTGTGGCTCAGATCATGAACTCCTTATTGCCAAATTCAGACTTAAATTGAAGAAAGTAGGGAAAACCACTAGACCATTCAGGTATGACCTAAATCAAATCCCTTATGACTATACAGTGGAAGTGAGAAATAGATTTAAGGGACTAGATCTGATAGACAGAGTGCCTGATGAACTATGGACAGAGATTTGTGACATTGTACAGGAGACAGGGATCAAGACCATCCCCATGGGAAAAAAATGCAAGAAAAGCAAAATGGCTGTCTGGGGAGGCCTTACAAATAGCTGTGAAAAGAAGAGAAGCGAAAAGCAAGGAGAAAAGGAAAGATATAAGCATCTGAATGCAGAGTTCCAAAGAATAGCAAGAAGAGATAAGAAAGCTTTCCTCAGCGATCAATGCAAAGAAATAGAGGAAAACAACAGAATGGGAAAATTAGAGATCTCTTCAAGAAAATTAGAGACACCAAGGGAGCATTTCATGCAAAGATGGGCTTGATAAAGGACAAAAATGGTATGGACCTAACAGAAGCAGAAGATATTAAGAAGAGGTGGCAAGAATACACAGAAGAACTGTACAAAAAAGATCTTCACGACCCAGATAATCACGATGGTGTGATCACTCACCTAGAGCCAGACATCCTGGAATGTGAAGTCAAGTGGGCTTTAGAAAGCATCACTAGAAACAAAGCTAGTGGAGGTGATGGAATTCCAGTTGAGCTATTTCAAGTTCTGAAAGATGATGCTGTGAAAGTGCTGCACTCAATATGCCAGCAAAAATTTGGAAAACTCAGCAGTGGCCACAAGACTGGAAAAGGTCAGTTTTCATTCAAATCCCAAAGAAAGCCAATGCCAAAGAATGCTTAAACTACCACACAATTGCACTCATCTCACACACTAGTAAAGTAATGCTTAAAATTCTCCAAGCCAGGCTTCAGCAGGCTTCAGTTCACGTGTACCGTGAAATTCCAGATGTTCAAGCTGGTTTTCAAAAAGCCAGAGGATTCAGAGATTAAATTTCCAACTTCCTCTGGATCATCAAAAAAGCAAGAGAGTTCCAGAAAAACATCTATTTCTGCTTTATTGACTATGCCAAAGCCTCTGACTGTGTGGATCACAATAAACTGTGGAAAATTCTGAAAGAGATGGGACTACCAGACCACCTGACCTGCCTCTTGAGAAACCTATATGCAGGTCAGGAAGCAACAGTTTGAACTGGACATAGAACAACAGACTGGTTCCAAATAGGAAAAGGAGTATGTCAAGGCTGTATATTGTCACCCTGCTTATTTAACTTATATGCAGAGTACATCATGAGAAATGATGGGCAGGAGGAAGCACAAGCTGAAATCAAGATTTCCGGGAGAAATATCAATAACCTCATGTATGCAGATAACACCACCCTTATGGCAGAAAGTGAAGAGGAACTAAAAAGCCTCTTGATGAAAGTGAAAGAAGAGAGTGAAAAAGTTGGCTTAAAGCTCAACATTTAGAAAACACCACAGTTAAAAAGCATCAATTCTTCAGTGCTCAGCTTTCTTTAGAGTTTGATTATTAGGAATTACCTGGGAAACTTCTAAAACATACTGATGGTCAGGCCCCACTTCCAGACACTTAACTGATCTAATTCATCTGGAGCAGGGCCCAGGCATTGGTATTTTTTATTTGAAAACAGTCAGACGATTTAGATGAATAATTGGCATGAGAATTACTTCTATATGAAGACACTTTACAATATTAACCTACCTCAAGCCACATAATGGTCCCTTTTTATTATTTTACTGAAAGCTTTCTGTATATTGTCTAATTTAGTCCTAATGTCAATTCTTAATGATTTTGCAATGGCAGAAACAGGCTCAGAGAGTTTAAGAATATGCTAGTGAGTAGAAGGGGTGAGGGATTAAACCTGGTCAGTGTGGGTAAAAAGCTCAGAATTTTAATTGCCTGTGACACCATTCCACATTCTTCTTGGCCACTGTCTCTAGGGATACTGGGCCAGTGGGGCAAGAGGGCTCACAGAAGGGGCTGAGGGGTAAAGGTTTAGGTGGAACAAGGGGTCCCCTAGCCATTCTTAAGAGGGAGCATAAAATGAGCATGGAGATTTAGCAGAGCTTAGTCTGCAGGATCACTTGGCTACATCTCGTATCTCTACATTATTCAGCTGAAAGTTGATGCCATTGTTTCACAAGAAGAGTCAAGGATAGCCGCATATCATAGATTTCCATAAAGGTTTCTCTCATTTCTACTTCTGTCCTCTGCCTTGGGCAGAGAACTTTTCATGTGAAATATGAGCCTCAGAATGGAACTTTGATGCAGATGAGAATGGGAGGAGGCGGGAGGACTGGTGATGGAGAGGAGAAGCAGGATCTCAGGAAAACTGCACAGACTGTGACAGAGGTGAGATTGTGCATGTGATCCCTTTGATATGGCTTCTCACTCTTTGAGGATAGTCAGGTCCCAACAGATTCATTTGGTCATTTGCATGTGACCAACCGGACCTCTCTGGGTATAATGACTCAGGCTTTCTGGCTGGGCAGAGCTGAATTATATCTTTACAAGTCCTAAGCATACAAAAGAGAATGGTTTTCCACTTCCCATATGTAAATTCAAATAGCGAATATACTCTACACTACAGAAAGTCCAGCGAGCTTGAATCTTCCTATTATGATTGTATTAGTGCTTCCTTAGGGAATATTAAACATCATATTCTTTCTATTTCTCTCTCTTGGTGTTTTTAACTAAGCCTGCTTTGATTTTCTGCTAAGAAAAGGCATGTCTAGTTTCAGTGGGGAGGCTTGGGCACTGCTCCAGTATCAGGCTACACTAGGAAAAGTTTGAATGGAGCTCCAACTCCTGGTTTCATTTTCAGGGAGCATCCATGTCTCTCCACCAAGGCTGAAAGGTACCAGAGGCCTGGATATGAGGCCCAGGTGGCTCAGAAATGTTGGTCAGTGTGACTGGTCCAAGCCTTTCATATACTGGACATGGACCCTGTCACTAGGGTGGAGGATGAATTGAAAAGTAAACTAAAGTTCACCTTGGATTTGGACAAAGATACACTCTATCAATACCTCTTAGGATGGATTGTTGTTGTTTAGTCACCAAGTTATGGCTGACTCTTTGCAACTCCATGAATTGATACACAGAATTAATAAGGGAAAATATCTGTTCTCATAGACTTCTAGTCAGTTTGGTCTATTTTGGTTTTGCAAAAGACATCTACAATCAAGTCCATGATACACACAGTGAACAAAGGTTTATCAAGAGCTGAAAAGTAGATTTGATCTAAAGAAGTGATCTAGGGTTCAGTGGGTCACCAGACTGTCCCCAAAAGTCCCATAACCCCAGAGAGGGTGGGTGGGAAGTAAAGAGGTCTTCTCAATGTGAAATCTATTTATTTATTTAGGAAATATTATTTATTTGGCTGCTCTGGGTCCTCATTGCAGGATGTAGGTTGTTTTAGTTGGGTCATGTGGGATTCAGTTCCTAACCAGAGATCCAACATGGACCCCCAGCATGAGGAATGTGGAGTCTTAGCCATCGGTCCACCAGGAAGTCCCTGAAATCTAATTTAGATAGGTCTTTTCTGCCATCGATTTTTGATTAATGAGTTAACTGCTATGCCCATTTCCTCTTCTCAGAGAGTGTTTTCCTTTGACTCTTGACCTGAAAATGCATATGGATTTTTAAACAAGCTGCTTAGCCAGTTTCTGGGGGAGAGCTGTCTGTACTTTTGCAAGACTGCCTGACTGGTCCTGCTATCTGGGTGAGAAGTTGGAGCGGAAGGAGCCCAAGTTTTAACGAGTTGCTGTTTTGAGCACGTTTTCTTGTACAGAATGTGGCTTTTGAGTGCATTCTTTCTCTAGCACTTTCAGCACTGAGTATTTTTCCTGCCTCAGTCTGGAATTTTAAGGAAGGAGAAGGGATGACGTGGAGTCAAGGATGGGTAATTCGGGCACAACTGAAGCTTCAAAGCCATTGTTTCTTCTCTTATTGTCTCAACATCCTAGAGAATTCTGCATCTCCCCTACAGATATAAAGTGGTGGTTCAGAGACCCTATCTCCCCCTGCCTCTTGGATTAAGACTTGGACTGAATTTTGGTGCATCAGAAAGGAGCACTTTGCTGGCTGTGTTTGCTTTAAACATAGGGAGGACTTTCATCCATTACTCCTACACATGAACCAACCTCTCTGCTTTTAGAGGCCTGAATCAATAACTCATTTCTCAGCACCTGAGTATGAACATAACCCTACTTTTAACACAGGTGTCTGAGAATTAAATGGATGGAGTTGGGTATGGATGCTGCTTCCTGGTCATGTAAAAAATACAAATCTAATCATCTGACTTCCTTGCTTAAAGATTTCTGATGACTGCCACTGGCTACTGAATAAAGCATACTCTTCTTAAATAGCATCCAGTACCTGCCCAGGAGAAACACATATATATGTGCACCAGAAGATATGTATATACTAACTTTGTTTATGAGCGTCTCAGACTGAAAACAGCCTGACTGTCCATCAACAGCTGAATGGACGAATACATTGTGGTATATTCACACAGAGTATGAAGACCCTTGGATATCATGCAAAGAGGTTGGACTTTGTTAATTTATTTTTTAAATAAATTTTTTATTTTGTTTTGGAGTGTGGCCGATTAATAGTGTTGTACTAGTTTCAAGTGAACAGCAAAGGGACTCAGCCTTACATGTACGTGTATTCATACTCCCCAAATCCCCGCCCCCCCATTCAGGTGGCCACATAACACTGAACAGAGTTCCATGTGCTATACAGAGGGCCAAAGGGCCTGGACTTTAGTTGTTAGGTAATGGAACACCATTCAGAGGTGCTGAGCAGAGAACAGAGCTGTGAATGAAGAGGTTGCTATGATGCAGAGAAGATATTTGCACATATTGGGGTTTGGACAAAGGTTTTTCTTTTCAAAAGGTCTAGGTTTAAAACTATTTTTAATATGTAATCTAGAGTGATCCAATGTTATTTTGAAATAGTTTTTTCCTCACCACGAAGTGTTTTCATGTCAAGATTGCTTCCACATTAAAAAATTATACTTAATAAATTAAAGTACCCTCTAAATTTCACCCTGTTGAACTGCCTAGTTCTTGTGAAGAATTTCCTTGCTTAAGATATTGACTTCATTAAAAAATAGACTTGCAATGAATATAGTTATGCTTATTTTCAACTTTGGACTTTACAACAGAGGATTTTTTTCCCTCTTTGCACAGATTAGTTCTAGCTGAAGGAGTCATGAAGTTAGAATTAGGGACATTTTGGTTCTAAAAACAGAAATAATTCATGAAGAGGAAAAAGCCCACTTCTTTCATTGATTTTGAAGTGCTTATTCAGTATCAAAGTCATCTGTCAGTATGATTCTTAAGCTCCTTATGTACGTTGGAACATTTACCTGGAAAACATTCTTTCTAAGCAGGTCAGTGATGTTGTGTGAATGAGAAAGACAAGAGGAAAGTCTAGATTTCTCTTATTATCAGGTTTTCTTTATTGGTCACATGTATAATCATATATTACATGCAAGAAAATCCCAATATAGAGCAAAACATATATGTATTCTGGCACAAGAGTAATACAATGCAAACATCTGCTTTTATACACAGTTATATCAAACAGTCAGATAAGAATACAGTAAAATGAATTTAGTGATACGCTCATTGGTTGATGTACGGATCAACATTTTGATTTGCATGTGAGACCATTGTGATTTGACAGTTCATTCTTTTGAAGCTTTGGTGGATCATCCTGTCTTGTTTGGAAATATTCATGAAACGATAGTTTAATCTTTTCTTCAAATGAAAATACTTGTTTATCAACAGTGAAAAAGACATTCTGATGGGACAAACAAAAAGCTAAAGGAAAACTACTAGATGATCAAAAGGAAAAGAATGCCATATATTTTTAAAATGTTCCTCTTTGTGTGTTACCATAACCAACAATACATTCTTTGTCTCTATTTCCCTGGCAGGGGCACGTAGGCACAGTACAGATACCTGGCAGTACTTCTGTCTTATTGTGGTGAAGACAGATGTGTGTATGTCTTGGGGGGAGGAGATCTGAAAAATAAATACAGGAAGCATGCTGTATTCATTGTTAAATCCAAGGATTTCATACTATGTTTCAAAAGACATGGTTAGATTTTCGTTTACTTGAGTACGAAATCTGTAAAACATGAACTGTTCTAGACTGTTTACGATACTGGTTGGCATCTCTGCTTGCTCTTTGAATAGTTAATACTGCAGGGAGGCTTAATCCATAGGCAGAACAGCAGATCGGCTTCTTCTTTTCACCTCCAATACTTTCAAGGAAAATTATCAATTCTGCTCTTTTCTCAGACCCTGAATGGGAGCCACTTGAGTGAGATTGATGGATGGAATTTGACTTGAAGCTATAGAAATAGGAAGTAACAATTCTGCTGCCATTTCTATTGCTGGGGAGAAAAGCATCAACCATAGACAATCTCATTTAATGAAACAGATTCCCTTATAATATTTTTTTTTTTTCCACAGAAACATGATGGTCATCTTTATAAGCTAAGTGTTTTTTAGTTACCTGAATTTCCAACATAATTGAAAGCATGCAGTACATCTTCTCCTGTCTAATGGAAATTATCTTTAAAAAGCAAAAATGTGTCAATACTGCTACAAAAAATTTCTCAACAAGTGTCAGAGCAACTACTGTTTAGATTTACACTCTTTAAAAAGATCTTTTTCTATTTCTTTTTCTTTTAGAGCTCCACTTGCAAAATGGTTTCTTTTTTCCATAACAGAACAAAATTAAAACTTGTCATTTTGAGTTTTCAGAATTATGTCAGTAGTAGATGAAAAGTTCAGAAAATGTTTTACCAAGGGAAGGATGAGTTAGTAGAAACTGGCATTTCTTCTTTAACTCCCATTAAGTTAATGGGAACTTATATGGCAATATATATAGGTACGTTTATATCAATATATAGGTTTCCCCGTTGACTCAGTGGTAAAGAATCCACCTGCAATGAAAGAGACATAAGAGATGCAGTTTTGATTCCTAAATCAGGAAGATCCTCTGGAGGAGGAAATGGCAGCCCACTCCAATATTCTTGCCTGGGAAATCCCATGGACAGAGGAGCCTGGTGGGCTACAGTCCATGGGGTTGCAAAGAGTTGGATACGATAGCACACATGTATATCAATATATATATTCCCTGTATATACTCAAATTTATAATGGGATATATAATGGAAATACATATTCATATATCTATATTCTTAATTTGTTTCTCATTAAATTAATGGGAATTTATATTCTGATATTCATAGACCAGAAATTTTATGTTGGGAGTATTAAATTATAAACAGTAGCTTTGAATTCTATGGATTCAGGATTTATGACCATTCAAACTTTTCACTGAAATTGATGGTCTGAATAGAGACCATGGCATCATTTAAAGTTCAAATTAAGATTTAAATAGAGAATGTGTAGTTGAAAGCATTTTCTAAATTCATTTTGAGTTTACAAATAATTTTTTTGATTCTGGAGTGTCAAATAAGAAGCTACATTTTTGATAAATTTAATTTTATTGATTGCTTTCTATTTTGATTACAATTATTCCTAACAGTCTGGAAGTCATATGTTTATCAGGCCATGAACTAAATAAATATGTTTGAGAATAGGCAGAGAACTATTTTTCAAAAATATGTAGATGCTCTTAACAGAAAGAAAATCCAATCTAAGAGTATGATTGATGTTTTAGTTTTTCCATTAGGAATTTTCTCAAACAGAGGGCAAAGTCAAAATGATATTTGTTTGTGGGAGTGTCCAGCATTATATCATGTTGAGATGAAACTTAGATTTCAAATGTTATAAAGTACAGACACAGGCCAGACGATGCTCTTTTAACATGACAGAGTCAAACTGACTTAGGTTATAGATCCAACCAAACATTAATTTCCTATTATTTACAAAGATATCTGTATGCTATGCAAAAACAGAGCTAGAGGAAGTCCTTCTGGTTTTTCAGTTTATGTCAGAGATAGCATGGCTGTTACTAGGCATTCTTTCCCCTCTCCTGTCCCTTGGCCCTGCAGGAAGTGTAAGGCAACTTTTTTTTTCTCGTGGTGTCTTTAATTGCTCAGTTTTTCAGTTGTTTCTAAATGAGAAAGCAGCCAGTTAGAAAGCAACTAGCAAGATTGCTTCAACGATCTTTAGATCAATAAGAAAAGTAACCAAGTTGGTCTCCCAATTTCCTACTGATTGGTATGTATTTGATTATGATCAGATTTAGTGTATTCCTGGACAAAGGATTTCATAATAAAAGTGAAAAAGGAGCCATGTAATCAGGATGAACATCCCCCCACCCTGGCTAGTAAATGGATTGAGTTTATTAAAACAAACAAAATCATTGGTCAGTTTTTCACATTAACCCGTTTTTTTCACTGTTGTTATTTTGCCCCAGTTCACGCAGAAGTTATATGTTTGGTTCGCAGACAAGCAAGGGGATCCATGTGCCAGGTTCTACTATTTGCAATATTGAGTTTATAAATCTTGAAAATAAAGTCATTTGAATCTAATTTATGTAGATGCAGTCACTCGCATGGAAAGTACCCGGCTGGTAGGAGGTCTATTGGTTTTCTCCATTCCCTTGAGAAATAAGGGCCATGAATTTCCATAAAGCAAATGAGTTTTGAATTAATGCAGCAGTGATCAGTACCAGCTTCCCACTGAGTCAGAGTGCCAGGTGAGCCTGGGAGCAGATGGGAACAAATTGTCTCAGCCAGAGAGAGTAGCAGGAAGACTTTGTTATTTTTCTGAATGGACCCCTGTGGAGGCTGGAGCAGAAATCAGGCGTCCCACTTGCAGAGATGCAGCTGGAGAATCAGCTGATGGGCTTCCTGTGCTAGACAGGATGTAGGAGATTGAATTCTGACCAGCTCTAAAATCCAAATGATGTAGGAGGAAGGGGCCGTTGTTTGGTGAAAGAATGTAGGTGGCCCCACCAGGGTGTTGAACTATCCACAAAGATATGCCTCAGTTTTCCACTTTATTCCAGTGATGCTAACCTCCTACACAGGTCATTACAAAGGGAAATCCATTCAGTAGGGAGAAGAGAGGCACATGAATTTGTGTGGTGACAAACATTCCAAAGAGACCTGAAAAATCTTGAACGGCAGCTACAAAAACCCACACATCATCTAGCCAACCAGCCAGCCAACAAAAACATCTCCAAGGGTCAACAAATGAGGAATAGGCATTCTGAAACACCTAGCTGACCCTTTTGTTTCAAAATCATGTTATAAATGGGAACTCTTCTCTTTTGGAAGTCTTTAGTTATCAGAAAGCTTAGACAGTAATATACACATGGTCAAGGCACCAGAGCAAAAGACACATGTTAGGTTTCCTGCACATGACTGTAGGGTGAAGAGCAAAAGTTTCCTGCACATGACTGTAGGGTGAAGAGCAAAAGTTTGATTCATGACTTAGCTTTGAATGACAGCAGATCATTTAAAAGTGTGATCGCCCAGCAATCCCACTGCTGGGCATACACACCAAGAAAACCAGAATTGAAAGAGACACGTGTACCCCAATGTTCATCGCAGCACTGTTTATAATAGCCAGGACATGGAAGCAACCCAGGTGTCCATCAGCAGATGAATGGATAAGAAAGCTGTGGTACGTATACACAATGCAGTATTACTCAGCCATTAAAAAGAATACATTTGAATCTGTTCTAATGAGGTGGATGAAACTGGAGCCTATTATACAGAGTGAAGTAAGCCAGAAAGAAAAACACCAATACAGTATACTAATGCATATATATGGAATTTAGAAAGATGGTAATGATAACCCTGTATGTGAGACAGCAAAAGAGACACAGATGTATAGAACTGTCTTTTGGACTCTGTGGGAGAGGATGAGGATGGGATAATTTGGGAGAATGGCATTGAAACATGTATAATATTATATGTGAAATGAATCGCCAGTCCAGGTTTGACGCAGGATACAGGATGCTCGGGGCTGGTGCACTGGGATGACCCAGAGGGATGGTATAGGGAGGGAGGTGGGAGGGGGGTTCAGGATGGGGAACACGTGTACACCTGTGGCAGATTCATGTTGATGTATGGAAAAACCAATACAATATTGTAAAGTAATTAGCTTCCAATTAAAATAAATAAATTTATATTAAAAAAGAATAAAAATAAAAGTGTGATCTTTGAGATGTACAGACAAGAGCCAAATTTAGTTACTGAGAAAACTATCCCCTTTTATGAGATGTACTTATATACTTGTAACCAAAGTGTCAAGAACGACTGTTGCAAAACCAAAACTGAAGAGGACACACCATCTGAAAAATATAAACATATTTATACGCTGCAATTCATGGGGTCGCAAAGAGTCAGACACAATTGAGCAACTGAACTGAACTGAACTGATACTTCCATTGAGTAATTGGAGGCTGCAAAATCACTACAGATGGTGACTGCAGCCATGAAATTAAAAGACGCTTACTCCTTGGAAGGAAAGTTATGACCAACCTAGATAGCATATTCAAAAGCAGAGACATTACTTTGCCAACAAGGGTTCGTCTAGTCAAGGCTATGGTTTTTCCTGTGGTCATATATGGATGTGAGAGTTGGACTGTGAAGAAGGCTGAGTGCCGAAGAATTGATGCTTTTGAACTGTGGTGTTGGAGAAGACTCTTGAGAGTCCCTTGGACTGCGAGGAGATCCAACCAGTCCATTCTGAAGGAGATCAGCCCTGGGATTTCTTTGGAAGGAATGATGCTAAAGCTGAAACTCCAGTACTTTGGCCACCTCATGAGAAGAGTTGACTCATTGGAAAAGACTCTGATGCTGGGAGGGATTGGGGTCAGGATGAGAAGGGGACGACAGAGGATGAGATGGCTGGATGGCATCACTGACTCGATGGACGTGAGTCTCAGTGAGCTCCGGGAGTTGGTGGTGAACAGGGAGGCCTCGTGTGCTGCAATTCATGGGGTCGCAAAGAGTCGGACACGACTGAGCGACTGATCTGATCTGATTGATGCATACTGGGCAATTCTTACATTAACACAGGGCTGTTTGTGCTATTGCCACAAGTACAGAGTTTTTCCAGAAACACTACTTGCACTCAAATGTGGTTTTAATAGGTCTTGTTTCTGGTCTGATGGATCCCATAGACCCTTTGCAATTTTGAATAGATTGCTACCAGCTCTATAAAATATCTGAGTAGTTTTTATAGATAATCTCTTTGCATAAGGGTACTACCGTGGGAATTCCCTGGTGGTCCAGTGGCTAGAACACAGTGCTTTAACTCCTAAGGTCTTGGGTTTGATCTCTGGTTGGGGAACTAAGATCCTGCAGGCTGTGCAGCATGGCCAAAAGAAAAAAATGTATCATTTTTCTAGATTCCATATATATGCATTAATATATGATATTTGTTTTTCTTTTTCTGACTTACTTCACTTTGTATGACAGTCTCTAGGTCCATCCATATCTCTACAAGTGACCCAATTTCCTTCCTTTTTATAGCTGAGTAATATTCCATTGTGCATATGTACCACATCTTTTTTTTCTGCCATACATCTTGGATCAGCTATAGGTATAGATATGTCCCCTCCCTCGTGAACCTCCCACCAAGCTCTCACCCCAGCCCACCTCTGCTGCTGCTGCTGCTGCTAAGTCGCTTCAGTCGTGTCCAACTCTTTGCGACCCCATGGAGTGCAGCCTACCAGGCTCCTCCGCCCATGGGATTTTCCAGGCAAGAGTACTGGAGTGGGGTGCCATAGCCCACCTCTAGGTTGTCACAAAGCACTGGTTTGGGCTCTCTGAGTGACACAACAAGTTCCCACTGGCTATCTATTTTACATATGGTAATATACATGTTTTCACGCTACTCTCTCCATCCATCCCACCCTCTCCTCCCCTCCACGTCCACAAGTATGTTTTCCATGTCTGTGTCTCCATCACTGCCCTGCAAAAAGGTTCATCAGTACCATCTTTCTAGATTCCATATATAGGCATTAATATATGATATTTGCTTTTCTCTTTCTGACTTACTTAATTCTGTATAATAAGCTCTAGGTTCATCTACCTCATTAGAACTGACTCACATGCATTGCATTCATTCCTTTTTAAAGCTAAGTAACACCCATTGTATGTATGGATCACATCTTCTTTATCTGAAAAAGAGGGGGTGTGTGTATACATATAGCTGATTCATTTTGCTGTACAGTAGAAAGTAAAGCATTTTAAAAAAAGAAAAAAAAGGATGGTAATGCCAACTACTTTCTCTGAGAGGCAGTGAAGTGTTATGCTAATTCATTCTAGTGATTAGGGTAAAAATGGATGAACTCTCTCCTTCCTGCTTTATCCCATATTGATTCTTCTTGATTCTTAACTATCTTATTACAAATAAATAATAAAGCTTTCCTATTGTCTCACACCTAGTAGTACATTTTAGGAGTGTCTTAATCTACTGCTATAGAGTTTTACTTTGTCTTTAAGTATCTAAGACGCTCTTGGATATGAATGGAAAGAGACTTGCTAAGTTTCTGGAGTTTGGGAGAGAAGAAAGGAGATAATGCCTTGTACCACATAAGATTGTAAAAATATTTTTTCTAGGCTTGGGGTCTGGAATATGGCGGATCTTAGAACTCTAAGCATTAGCATCTAGATGACTTTTCCATAAAATGCAAGCCTGAATTTCTCTCAAAGTTCAGAAGAAATAGTAACTCTTCCAATTTCTCTTGAACTTTGTAAAGTTTAAGTGAAATCCCAAGTGCTGACTTTAATGGAGTTCTCATTTGCTGCAAGCTGATAGATAATGCAAAGTGAGTTGAAAAGTACCTTATCAGATTTCTATTAAATGTGTGATGGGGAAAACCCCATAAAATTTTTCTTTTCTCTGAGTATGTGCCCAGGGTCTAGAATCATCTTTACATAAGTCAAGAGATGCTTTTGAAGATCGATAGATTTAATTCAATGATTTCTGAACTCTTAAAATTCCTTTAAAATGCATATGTAGCTATCCAATGTTACTTGCAAAGTACCTTGTTGTCACAAAACTCATTTTCAATCCACCTGCAAGCCACTTTTTGTAATCTTAAAATTTTAGTGTTGATGGTTCTTATGTTTATAACCCAAGCACCCATGATGCAATAATATTGGTTGAAGTAAGCTGAACTTGACTCCTTTCAGAATCACCATGGTGTTATATAATAAGAGCTTGGATGTCTGCCACACGCTGCAGCACACTAAACTTTGGGCATTTGGTTTTGCTTAATTTTGAACAGTAAGTAATGTATATACTTCCTAAAACTTTTAACATTTTGATCTCACTGGAAAACAATGACTGCAGGTTGAAATTATTTTTAATTAAATTCTATCAGCTCCTGGCTGAATGTCCCAAAGTTAAGCCTTTTAATTAACTTGTCACTTTAGGCCCAAGGTCCTAATGACTATGGTCTTAAATATAATCTGGATGCTGTGTTTCATGACTATGAATCCTAAAACATCTCACACCAGGGAAAAAACAGTTGTTCTGCATTGAGGAAGGTTCATGTTCTCACCCTTTCCCTAACCCAAGCAACACGGTTCATGAGAAAAGAATTATGTTGAGAACCTAGACAAGAATTTTGTTGCTTCCATAATGGCAATAAGGATTCTCCAAGACACTCCTTTCTTGCTGTTGAATATTCTATGAAGAGGATAGTGTTTTTAATTATGACCAGCCTCTGGAATTGCACAGAACAGGGGCATGTGTGACATGTAAAGAGGTCAAGATGCTGAGGCTGCCATGTCCCATTCTCAGTTTGCTCTGGTTGGAATGCTCTAAAGTTTGGAAAACCCCAAGGGATAGCATCAGCTTCTGCAGTATTCATGTCTGAAGCCAGAAGAGTCACTTGTGAACTATCTCATCTTGGTAATTACCAGTAGGCAGAGCATAAGTCTGTATAAATGGATCACCTCCAGTACATGAGAGATGCAGCACATATCTTATCATTTCCATGCATCTTGAATGAAACAGTCCAATGTTTATCAAGAAAGTTTTCTTTTAACTTTTGAACATATAAATATACTTTAAGGACTTTGAATGCTTTGGGGGATCTTTGTGATAACTATGATCAGAGAGAATCTTTTCAGAGGTACTTTCTTTGTATCTTAGTTACATTTCCCTAATAGATTTTGAATCTGTGCTTCTGAATTTCAGCCTTTGCCTGGATCCTGAGACATAAAGTGTTGGCTATGATAATGCTGGAAATTGAAACTGTTAGCATCATTTTGGGGGGTGGGGATAATATTAAATAAACTAAGCATGCTTTTTCAATAATGAAATTTGCAAGTGAATGGATATCAGTTTTATTATTTAAGAGACCTGTCTTATTATTTAAGGAAATGAATATCTTCTTACTAACTCAAAGCTGTTTTTTTTAGATGAATTTATTTTAAAACTGCCAACTGTCTATTTCAATGTAGAGAAGTATTTCAAGTGGCCAAGTTAAGAGTCCCATTCTTCTGATGGCAGTTGGGATGCCATCCCATCACAATAAATTCTGCTTGAGATACTTCCTGCCTTCTCAAAAGAGGTTCCTCTCATGGGTTTTGTGCCAAGGGTGATTAGAGGTAATTTCCAACAAATTCAGCAAGTTACTCTAGCTCTTTTTTTTTTTATTTTTTATTTTTTACATGATAGTTTTCATGTATAATGTTCACTACACATAGGAAGCATTTGCTATGTGGTACGTCAAGTTTTTTATAAACATTATCTGACTTGATCCTGAACACAACTCAATAAGGGTACTACTATAGGCCCTACTTTTAAAGAGAAAGCTAAAGTCAAAAAGCTGAAATATATTACTTAAAGCCAAAAAATGTCGGTGTGTTTTCAGACATGGCTCTAGATGAACTAGAAGCCCAGACTTTTAGCCTCTCTACTAGACTCAGTAAAAATTTGACATCATCAGATTGTTAGGGTGGACCTAGAATATTACAGGAAAAGTTTAAAACAAAAGTGTGATCAAATCCCCTTCCAAGGACCCCATCCGTCCAGCAGAGAGATTGGCAGTACTAAGTACTGATGACTCACTTTTGCTCCAGCCGAGTCTCATCTGACTCTTCTTTCCTCTCCAGTGATAGGCAGGGAGAGAATGCAGGAGCAAAATAACAGTGAAGGCAGAGACCAAAGAGGAAAGACCACTACCTACTGGTGATGAGAAATTCCACAGCAAGAAATCAGACAAAGACGCCAAACTTCTGCTTCACATCCACAGTCTGCATTACTAGAATGCCAAATAGGAAGACATTCCGTCCATAGGACAGAGTGAAATACAAGAATAAAAGAAGGAACAAAGCAGAACATTACATTTTCTTTATCTTCAAATTTTATAAGAAGCTGTAGCTCATCCATCTGGGTCTGGGCTGTTATTTCTCTATTTGCACAGGTAGTTCTAGCAAATATATGATAAAAAAGAGCAGATACATGCACGTGTGCAACTGATTCACTTTGCTGTATATCTGAAACTAACATTGTAAACCAACTATAACTCCAATAAATTTTTTTTAAAAAAAGGAAAAGAAGTATTTCTTTTAAAATAAAAAAAATGGTTTTGAATGAAACATATAAAAACCCACTAATGTACTGTTTACTTTAGAGTGTCTTAACTAAGAGCTGGTCATTAGACAGAAATAATGAATACTGAGAAACAGTCATGAGCAGAAAGTAGTGTCCTGTCATCTCTTGAGAAACTCCTGTTACTATGGCCCATTAACAAGAACTTTCCTCCCCAATACACCAATATTTCATTCTCCCTTACTGGTGGTGTTTCATTTGAATTATCACTTTTACTTGTGGAAGCTCTAGTAGTGTGTATATGTATATAATGTACATACAACAAACGCATTTATTCACCACTCTAAACTTTTCAAGGCCCCGGTTTTAGTTATTTTGATCTGAAAATCTAAAAAATAAAAAATAATGCATATCCATACTGGGACATTATATTTGAGAAATGGAGATTATTGGAGGCAAACAGAAGACTTCATAGAAGGAAACACTAAAACACTCATCTTGCATCCTTTTTTTTTTTTTTTCTCATCCAACAGTTTCATGGGCGATATCCACATATGGCCATATAACTACAGCCAATAGGATCTGAGACAGTAAATTCATTTAGTCCAATCTGTGACAGCTGTCTTTCTGAAACATTGCCCTTAGGTAGCTGGTGCATATTTGTGCCTTGTTAGATTCCAGAATGAAGACAGATTGTAAGATTGAGACTATTGACAGCCATGGACTCAGGAATATTCTTACAAGGGAAGTTGGAACCCTGTTTTCTACCGTGTCTTCACAGAAAACTATGATGTATTTGATTCATTTAATCAGTGCAGTCAATAGTTCAAAGTGGAGAGCTTTTTGGCATGGACCATCTAACTCGATTGTCTGTATAGATTAAATAAAATGTGTGGACTGCCAAATCTCTAACTGTATTTCATGCCAAAGAGAACCTGTCAAAAAGAAGAATTGTCTTAGAGAAGCTACTTAGAAGACTGACATTTTACAAAGGAAATCTTGACATTTAGCAAAGATCAAAAAGACCAACATATTGGTGATGACATTATAGAAACATAATCTTCAGGAAAATATTCTCGGGTCATTGTTAATATATCATGTCCAAGGAACTACACAGAAGTGAAAAGTAGATCACCCATTTTTCTCCACGGTCTTTTGAGTCTTTCAAGTTTGAGATTAAGCTTACTGGCTCCATATTTTCTTAAAGAGTTTAAACTTTTGAAAATCAACAAAAAACAGCTGTCATTTTGTTGTGTTGATTCAAAAGGTGTAAGTATTATGAGAAGAGTTTAAAAAAAAAGAGAGAGGAAGTATGATGTAAAGAGCATTTAGTAAGAAGAAATTATGAGAAATAAAGAGTCCATTTTAGGGCTTGACTTCCTGTGGGGATAAAGCAATGAAATGAAGGTGGAAACTATATTTTAACTCCAAAGATAATTTTGAGGTTAACATTAGAGGGTAAAAATGGGACAATTAATTCTCTTACAGACATGGAAAGTCTTGGATGTTCACATAAGGTGCTTTGATCAGAGGTAGCATTTAAATTACATTATACGATGAATTGAACAAGTGATGGTTTTCCTTCGATGAGGCTGTAAATATTTGCTTGAAAACAGAATATTACATACAGTAGGGCCATCTTCCACGATGGCCTTAATGAACATACCACAGCAGGTTTCGGTCCCGTGGGGCGTCTTCCTTGCGATTATGTACACACAAACTCAGGATGGTTTAGTTCTTTCCTCCCTAATGCTTGATTTAGCTTGGATGTCCCTCTCGTGTGCAGAGTGGAGGGGCCAGAGAGGAAAGAATTTTGATGACTTCGGGCAGGAACAGGCACTTTCCCAGGAAACCAGAGCTTTCCACGCATTCTCACAGTGACCTGCTTCCATATAGATGGTGGCGTCTAAGCTCAGTGAGGGTCTGAATGGTATGAGACCCAGTTAGGGTAACGGAGTGGTTTCTGCTTCCAGATTTTCTAGCTGAAAGAAGAGAAAGTGCAAAGACAGTGAATATTTCAGGTTGGGTTGCAGTACACAGTTATTGGACATCTTCTGCGTCAGAAAATACATTGAGAATCTTCACGTATACTTTCATCTGCAACTCTCAGAGTTTTTCCTAAATATCAAGACATTATTTAATCTCTTGGGTCTTTGTGAATATGCTATTGCACCTGTATACACTGATGAATAAAAATTATACACTAATCATAAAAGAGATATGATATGATGGCTTCTTGAAAAAAAAAAAGTTTAACCCAAACTGTTTCCCTCTGTCCTTGGTCCTCTTCCCTCCTTGTCTTCAAATTATTCATGATTTGATCAAAATTTCAAAAGAAAAGCAACACCTCTTTTTGTAGTACCTTTTACATTCTTTCTTTCTAGATGAAGAAATTTTATTTTTCACCAAAGTCACTAAATCAGTGGATTTTTTTTTTTCCTGAAGCCACTGATATGCAGTTCAGAGATATTTTCCCCTCGCTACCCCCACCATAAACCTAGCATATCTGCTGAGCATTAACTGGACATTTGTTCACACACAAAAATGTGGCTTGATATTTTCTAGTAAGGGAGGAGGATCACAGATATGAAGTGAGTTTTACGATGAACAAATAGTTATTGCTGTCATACTTGTTACTTTCATTGAGAAAAAAAGGAGTTGTTTGTATAGTAAGTGGAAAGAGATGAGATTTTTTTTTTCCTTTAACTTTATTTTGGTAACTTCCACACTTCAGGAAAAGTACAAGAATTAGACTGGTATTAATACAAAGAACACTTGTGCACCTTTTACCCAGATTCACCTACTGTTAACATTGTACCCCATTTGCTTTACCACTTGCTTCCTCTTCTTTTTTTCCTCCTTCAACAGACACACAGACATACAGACACACACATACATAGACACACACACTTTGTCTTATTGAACCATTTGATGCTAAAATTTGATCCCTAAATATTTCACATTGCATCTCTTAGGAGTAAGGAACAGAGAGCTCACTATGGGATCTCTGTGGGAGAGGCAGAGTCTGCCATGACCCCTGGATGCTCCTGTTCGTGCTTGCTGATGGTAGGGCTTGACCAATCTCTGACCCAGAACCATTTCTGCAGTGGTAGCATAGGTGATTAAGTAGGTCAAGCCGACCACAGCGTTGATCACTGTGTGACTGCTTGCTCCTAAGAGGCTGGTTTATTGTTTATTACCAAAGGGACTGAGACATTAGCTCTGGTTCTCCAACTGGGACACAATCATTGTGTATACAGCCACATCTGGTCCCATTGCATCATCCTTCACAACAGCTAAAGTTTCTACTGTTCATTGTGCTATGACTACCTAAGTATTTTTATCTACTTTTGGCAGATAAAAGTATCTTGCTTGCTTGCTTGCTCTGTCATTTCCCCCTTTGGGGTCTTGTTACTTCCTGTCCTCTTCTAAGAGGCTGAGGTTCTTCCCCAACTGGTACAACAAGCAGTATGTCAAGATGAATGATGAGTTTTTGAAAGAGAAAAGACAAGGGCTCATGGAAGAGATGTGAGGATGTGAAGAAACTCCTCGGGAGCTGGTGGCGCATGTTCTGGCCCACGTGGTGAAGAGAGAGGGTGTGAACCCTCCACCCTGTTCTTTGTTGTTGTTGCTGTTTAGCCACTGAGTTGTGTCTGACTCTTTTGTGACCCCATGGACTGTAGCCCTCCAGGCTCCTCTGTCTATGGGATTTCCCAGGCAAGAATACTGGAGTGGGTTGCTATTCCTTTCTGCAGGAGGTTTTCCCGATGCAGAGATCGAACTCTAGTCTCCTGTAAGGGCAGGCAGATTCTGTACCACTGAACCACCAGAGCACTCTTCCCCATCTGTTGATAAGCAGGAGTTGAGTGGATGGATGGAGGCTGAGCCGTGAAGGGTGAACTCTAACCAGATGCCCAAGTGGTGCCATGGTTGCCGCTTGGTCTCCCGTGGGCTAGGGGGCTAGGAGAGCACTCTGAGCCCCACGAGGGAGGAAAGTCCAGCTACGTCCAGTCTAAAGTCACAAATAGAAACATCTAGAGGACAGTAAGTCCCTAATATTGAGCACCAACATATAGACCCTTAATGAGAGGGAAAGGAAGCAAGCTCAGGAGCATTTTGATCAACAGACTGAGCAACTTGTACACCCGTGGATGACAAAGGAGTGAGGAAAGCTATGCTCTTAGAGGGTGAATGAAGCACCTAGGCTGTCAAAACCTTGAATGGACTATGACTCAAAAGTGGATTCTGGAGGCAGTAAAGAAAATATTCTTTGCACTATGACTCCCTATTATCATAAATGTAGCCCAGCACTTAATTGCACTGTCCAGCTATTGGAGACAGAATATGTGCCTTATCTATGCATGCATATTGTTGTCTGCAAGTTAATCCGATAACCTGTCAAATTTTGCTGAAGACCTAGGCAGCAGGTGACACCCTGGGGCTTTTCTGAACCACAGATTTCTGTAAAAGGAGGCAGCCTCCGTGAGGAGTGTCCCTTGGAACCTTCCTGGGACCATCATTATCCACTTCAGCTGGGGAAGGAACAGCTCAGGCTTTGGAGCTACTGGGAGGTGAAAATGATTAATGCTTTCTTTGTTTCCGAATTCCAGGCTGCAGCCTGGCAGAGCAATCACGTGGTCCACTGGTCGGGGAGCAGCTCTGAGAGCAAAACTGACCTCCTGCAGGGTTTATCACCCCAGTCTGTGTGCTATGAGATCAGAGGAACTCATGTGGGTTTGGCTGGTCTTGAGTTACTCTACGATGCCTAATGTTATTAAAGGCAGCTCTTAAATGTGAAAATCTTGTACATGTACAAACACACACAGACAGATGCAGCCATAGACTCATAACTAGCTGACCTGCTTAGTTGCTAAGATATCTCTCTTGAAAGCTTGCAACTCCCTGACATTTTCTAAGACCAGGCTTTTTTCCTAACTGTAATAACAGTTGCTGTTATAAATTCAGTAAATTTAACATTTGATATAGATATAATATTTTAATCTACCACCAGCTTTCCATTTTTAAAAAGAACTTCTTAAACTGTTAAGTTCTCCAGAAAGTCAACCAGCAAATACCCTTGAGCTATTTTTTAGCCTACTTTGAAAAATAAAGTTTCCAAAAGCTTTTAGGTTCAAACTGAAGCTTATTTGAGGCACTTTTAATCTCTAGTGATACAAAGATTGGTACGTGCTTCCTATCCCTGGAAGCAATTTAAGAGCCTGCCTTTTCCCATTTTATTAATCTCTGGGAGGAAATAGAGGTCCTGAGTGGTGAAGTGACGGGCCCAAGAGTATTGGTGGAGGAAAGCCCCTTTAATGTTTTTATCTTTACTCTTTGTAGCGCTCTCTTCCACTTTTATTTTCTCCTTCCCACCCTTGATGCCACCCAAAGTTGCAGTTGAAGCCAGTACAAGGCTTGGGGTATTTCTGAAGCTGATCAATGTTTTAGTCAGTCATAGACTTCAAAATCCCATTCATTACAGAATCCATAAAAACAGAGCCACCCACCCACAAGAAAACTTTGGGAGTAGATGACTCGTTGGCAAAGATTTCCATTTATGTAAGCAGTAGAGAACTCACCCTCTCTTCCATGTTTCATTGCTAGAATCAGACACTTTGGAATGTAGAGTGTAACAAGGGGTCATACTTTAGTAAGGGGGAATTCAAGGAGAGGTGGAATAATCTGATATTTCAAAGGTTGCTGTTTAACTGCTAAGTCATGTCTGACTCTTTAAGACCCCTTGGACTGTAACCCAACAGGTTCTTCTGTCCATGGGTTTTCATAGGCAAGTATAGTGGAATGCGTTGCCATTTCCTTCTCCAGGGGATCTTCCTGAGCCAGGATCAAACCCATATCTCTTGCATTGGCAGGCTGATTCTTTACCACTGAGCCAGTAATCTGGATTCAAATATGCCATATGCTTCTTTCTGCTTTTAATATGAATTTTTGTTCAATATAATAAATTCTTTTACAAAAGGAAGCTTTGGTGGTTACCTTTTTTGTTGTTCACTAGGAGTAGCTAGTCCCAGGAGCCTGAATGGGGGTAATTAATCAAGACTAGAAATGAGCCTGATTCATTGGCTAGCAAAAGAAGGTAGGGAAGTCCTGTTTGAGAAGAGGTTCCCTAGGCAGCCAGTAGCACGAGCTGCCAAACCCACACAGCTGGCACCAGAACCCAAGTTTTTTATTTCTGATCTTGTATTGTTTCACAAGAAGGACTGTAATTATTCAACCTTTGGTATGGTTTTCACAGTTAAATATAGATCACTCTTAAAAGAAACCTATTTCCTAGAGGGACCTTGTTGCATAGCATGGGGAGCTCTGCTAAATTCTCTGTGAAGACCTAGATGGGTGGAGTGGGATCGGGGTGGGAGGGAGGTCCAAGGAGGGGATATATGCGTAGGTATAGCTGATTCTGTTCAATGGTCAGCAGGAACTAATACAACATTGAAAAGCAATTATACTTCAATAAAAAGAAACACATTTTCCTCTAAGATGTTTCATTCAAAACAAAAGAAGCTGTCAGTTATAAGGCTTCTTACTAGCAACGTGTAGTTTAAAACACTGAAAACATATCCCAAAGCTATGTAGATTTTTTCCCGCTTTAGGATGGTAACCAGAAAGTGACAAACTTCAAAATGAAACAAAACAAAAGTGAAAACCCAAACAAAATACAATCTGTTCTATTTTCAGAGGTATAAAGTTTCATTATTTTTATTTTTCATTGTTTGTATTTAGACCATACGTATTGAATGAGAGAGAATAAGAGATCTATAATCAATTTTAGAATCCTGGTTAATGCCTAGAATTATGAGACCTTGTCATTCATTCTAGTAAAACATTGAATTTGAAACAGATTTGTGCCTAACTGGAACTAATGCTCTATGGTGGGCTTTTTGAAGTGCTTAGACAAACCATTCTGTGATTTGTTAAAGAGAAAAACAAGTATCATATATTAATGAATATATGTGGAATCTAGAATCATGGTACAGATGAACCTATTTGCTGGGCAACAATAGAGATGCAGACATAGAAAATAGAGATGTGGACACAGGGAAGAAAGGGGAGGGTGGGATGAATTGGGAGTTTAGGATTGAGATATATACACTACTGTGTGTAAAATAGAGAGCTACACCCTAGCAAAGTCGTGCTCAAAATTCACCAAGCCAGCCTTCAACAGTGCGTGAACCATGAACTTCCAGATGTTCAAGCTGGGTTTAGAAAATGCAGAGGAACCAGAGATCAAATGGCCAACATCCACTGGATCATTGAAAACGCAAGAGAGTTTCAGAAAAACATCTACTTCTGCTTTATTGACTATGCCAAAGCCTTTGACTGTGTGGATCACAACAAACTGGAAAATTCTCAAAGAGATGAGAATACCAGACCACCTGACCTGCCTCTTGAGAAATCTGTATGCAGGTCAAGAAGCAACAGTTAGAACTGGACATGGAACTACAGATTGGTTCCAAATTGGGAAAGGAGTACGTCAAGGCTATAGATTGTCACCCTGCTTATTTAACTTATATGCAGAGTACCTCATGAGAAATGCTGAGCTGGAAGAAGCACAAGCTGGAATCAAGATTGCCAGGAGAAATATTAATAATTGTAGATGTGCAGATGAAACCACCCTTATGGGAGAAAGTGAAGAACTGAGGAGCCTCTTGATGAAAGTGAAAGAAGAGAGTGAAAAAGTTGGCTTAAAACTCAATATTTGGAAAACTAAGATCATGGCATCTGGTCCCGTCATTTCATGGCAAATAGATGGGGAAACAATGGAAACAGTGACAGACTTTACTTTTTTGGGCTCCAAAATCATTGTAGATGGTGACTGCAGCCAAGAAATTAAAAGACACTTGGGAGGAAAGTTATGACCAACCCAGATAGCATATTAAAAAGCAGAGACATTACTTTGCCAGCAAAGGTCTGTCTAATCAAAACTATGGTTTTTCAGTAGTCACATATGGATGTGAGGACTGGACTATAAAGAAAGCTGAGCACTGAAGAATTGGTGCTTTTGAACTGTGGTGTTGGAGAAGACTCTTGAGAGTCCCTTGGACTGCAAGGAGATCCAACTAGTCCATCCTAAAGGAAACTAGTCCTGATTATTCATTGGAAGGACTGATGCTGAAGCTGAAACTCCAATACTTTGGTCACCTGATGCGAAGAACTGACTCATTTGAAAAGACCCTGATGCTGGGAAATATTGAAGGCAGGAGGAGAAGGGGATGACAGAGGATGAGATGGTTGGATGGCATTACCAACTCGATGCATGTGATTTTGAGTAAACTCTGGGAGTTGGTGATGGACAGGGAAGCCTGGTGTGCTGCAGTCCATGGGGTCGCAAAGAGTCGGCTACGACTGAGCAACTGAACTGAACTGAACTGAACTGAGTGGGAATCTGCTGTGTAGCACAGGGCACTCAGCTCAGTGATCTGTGACAACCTAGATGGGTGGGATGAGGAGTGGGTGGGAGGGAGGTCCAACAGGGAAGGGATCTGTGTATACGTCTAACTAATTCATTTTGTTGTACAGCAGAAATTAACATAATATTGTAATGCAATTATGTCTGTGTTAGTCTCTGTCATGTCCAACTCTTTGAGACTCCATGGACTGTAGTCCACCAGGCTTCTCTTGTCCATGGGATTCTCCAGGCAAGAATACTGGAGTGGATTGTCATTCCCTTCTCCAGAGGATCTTCCTGACCCAGGGGTTGAACCCTGGTCCCCTGCATTGCATGCAGATTCTTTACCATTTGAACTACAGGGAAGTCCCAGAAATTAAGTACCCCATGGACTCTACAGTCCATGAATTCTCCAGGCCAGAATACTGGAGTGGGTAGCCTTTCCCTTCTCCAGGGGATCTTCCCAATCCAGGGATTGAACTCAGGTCTCCCGCATTGTAGGCATATTCTTTACCAGCTGAGGTACTAGGGAAGCCCAAGAATACTAGAGTGGGTAGCCTATCCCTTCTCCAGCAGATCTTCCTCACTCAGGAATTGAACCAGGGTCTCCTGCATTGCAGGAGGATTCTGTACCAGCTGAGCTACCAGAGAAGCTCAATTAAAAACAAAAACAAAAAAAACAGACTGTGTTCAGATAAGTTTGAACAGTTTAGCTTAAAAACAAGACGTGAGTACATATACAGAACTAAATGCAACACATATACATACATACACATAAATATACAATAGGGCTTTTCAGAGCCTTTAAAGTGCTAATCCACAGTATCAGTCCCCAGGACCTAAATAAGATATGCAACATTTCTGAATATTCACCTAAAACCTATTTTTTCATGGACTACATATTAGCATTTCACCGTAGTAGTGTTCTGTAAGAACTCAGTGGAACTTGTAAAAACTAAAAAACTTATGAAAGAATCATTTGTTCTGATTCCCTAAATATCAAATCTTAACACTTGAATTTTTGTAGCATCCCATTTTATGGATGCAAAATGTGATGTTTGGACTTTTAAGACTGCCAGTGGCAAGGGAATCCTTGTGTCTCTAGGTTTAGAAAATTAGAGATTCCCATTCAGTTCAGTTCAGTCATTCAGTTGTGTCCGACTCTGCAACCCCATGCACTGCAGCACGCCAGGCCTCCCTGTCCATCACCAACTTCCGGAGTTTACTCAAACTCATGTCTATTGAGTCAGTGATGCCATCCAACCATCTCATCCTCTGTCGTTCCCTTCTCCTCCTGCCTTCAATCTTCCATCAGGGTCTTTTCAAATGAGTCAAATGAGATCCCCATTACTGAGTTTCTAATTCCCTATGCTAGTCATTAAACATCATTTGACTGCTTATTCTTACACACAGATACAAAAATACACTATGAGTACATCTAAACAAACCTATATAAAGGTCTTATGGCATTCAAACTGTCAGTATATAAATGCTATAATCTAGTTCTCAAAGCCACCACTGAGTGACGGGGAAAACAGACTGGGAGGAGAGTAGGGTAGGTCTATAATGTCAAATTTAACTGGATTCATTCCTCAGCCACTACTTTTTACCTATGACCTTGGGCGTGTTAATTCCTTAAACATTGATTTCCTCAACTGTAGAGATAATCCATACCTTATATGATTAAATAAGATACTCTGGATACAAACTGGTTAATAAATGTTATTTCTAACAGTCTTATTTTAGATAAGCCTAAATTTATCCAAATGCAAATATTGTAACTCTGTTTTCTTCTTTTCTTTTTTTAGCCATTTTTAACTGAAGTATAGTTAATTTACAATTTTGTGTTAGTTTCAAGTGTACAGCAAAGTGTTTCAGTTATACATGTACATACGCATATTTCTTTTCCAGATTCTTTTCCATTATAGCTTATTACAGGATATTGAATATGGTTCCCTGTGCTGTACAATAGATCTTGTTATTTATCTACTTTATATATAGTAGTGGGTATATGTTACTCCCAAACTCCTAATTTGTCTCCTGCCTCCTGTTATCCCCTTTGATAACCATACATTTGTTTTCTCTGTCTGTGAGTCTGTTCCAGTTTTGTAAATATATTCCCTTGTGGCTCAGCTGGTAAAGAATCTGCCTGCAATGCCGGAAACCTGGGTTCGATCCCTGGGTTGGGAAGATCCCCTAGAGAATGGAAAGGCTACCCACTCAATTTTCTGGCCTGAAGAATTCTATGGACTGTATAGTCCATGGGGTCGCAAAGAGCTGGACACAACTGAGCGACTTTCACTTTCATTTGTATCATTTTTATGTAAGTGATATATATGCTATTTGTCTTTCTCTTACTGACTTATTTCACTTAGTATGATCATCTCTGGGTCCATCCATGTTGTTGCAAATGGTGTTAATTTAATTTTTTTTGTGGCTGAGTGATATTCCACTGTATGTATGTGTGTATATATATATATATATACACACACACACACACCACATCTTTATCCATTCATCTCTTAATGTACATTTAGATTACTTGCATGTTTTATGTTACTATAAATAGTGCTGCAATAAACATTGGAGTGCCGTGTATATTTTGAATTAGAGTTTTGTCTGAATATGTGCCCAGGAGTGGGATTGCAGGCTTGTATGATAACTCTACTTTTAGTTTTTTAAAGGAAACTCATACTATTCTCCATAGTGGCTGTACCAATTTACATTCTCACCAACAGTGTAGGAGGAGGGTTCCTTTTTCTCCATGCCTTCCCCAGCATTTATTGTTTGCAGACTTTGATGATCATTCTGATTTATGTGAAATGATACCTCATTGTAGTTTTACTTTGCAGTTTTCTAATAATTAGTGATGTTGAGCATCTTTCCATGTGCCTGTTGGCCATCCATATATCTTCTTTGGAGAAATGTCTATTCAGGTCAGTTATTACTAGTAGCCAAATATTTTGTGGGAATAAACATATTTCCAAGTAAACAATATTTTCTTTTCCCAGACTGTAGTCAATTTAAAGAAACATAATTATTTTTTCTGCTACTTATGAATGGTGGGATTCATTTTCAACTTAGATATCCTTTAGTACTACACATGCATAGAGGCACACCTACATCATGCACATGCATGCTCTCTCTCTCACTCACACACTCATAACTGGGACTGTTTTCCTTTTAAGTCAAAGAATTGCAAGCATAGCCACTTTGACCCCATTCATAAAATATGTATTAATGTAGTCAAGCATGGTAATTTTGTGAGCTATTCTCATTTTGGGTCTTTTGTCATGGAATTAAAATACTTTTCCATCTTAAATTGGCTCTCCAGAGATGTCTTGTAAAAAACATTGAGAGCCAACTTTTAAGAATGATGTAGTTGATTTGACAAACTAGGCTTCCGCTTTTAGTTTAGCTAGGGATAATATAGTTTGTATTAATATAATATATATAATTAATATATATTATATTATTATAATTAATATATGATTGATTATAATTATATAATTAATATATAATTATTAATTATATAATTAATACAAATGCAAAGTATGTCATTTCTTGACTTACTACTTTGATTAAAATGTCAAGAAACTGCTTTAAAAATAGTAACCAAAGGGTTTAGGAATGGGCTTGCCATATCGATGAGGAGTTGGCAGGAGGTAATGGCACCCCACTCCAGTACTCTTGCCTGGAAAATCCCATGGATGGAGGAGCCTGGTAGGCTGCAGTCCACGGGGTCGCTAAGAGTCAGACACGACTGAGAGACTTCACTTTCACTTTTCACTTTCATGCATCGGAGAAGGAAATGGCAACCCACTCCAGTGTTCTTGCCTGGAGAATCCCAGGGATGGGGGAGCCTGTTGGGCTGCCGTCTATGGGGTCACACAGAGTTGGACATGACTGAAGCGACTTAGCAGCAGCAGCAGCAGCAGCAGCATAACATTAGCTTTATCACTGTTGTCTTACTTTCTCCTATAAGACTCACTGATTGATAAGGCTTTATCAAAGGTTATCTATATCATTTTACTAAACACAAGATTCATTTGGTGAAGAACATTGGGCCAGTCATCTTGACTGAATGGGCTACTCAAGTTAGACACACCAGTAACTGTGATAATATTTGGATGAAGTCATATTTTAATTCGGAGTTTTCAGTTTAGTGCTTTATTCAACATTCAGATTTGTGGACCCTACCCTGACTCAGTGAACCAGTCTTTCTTAGAGTTACTCCAAAATTATTCTGGAGCTCATAGTAAAGCTTGAAATCTTCTGCTTGAGGCCACACCCTAATATTTGAATGCACAATGGTGTTTTGTGGGATAACAGAGGAAAGTTTTGGATTTGTATTAGAATTCTATCTAAAAAGAAGTGATACAAACAGACTTATTTACAAAACAGGAAAAGCCTTTCAGAGAATGAATTTATGGTTGCTGAGGGGAAGGTTGAAGGGAAGGGATGGTTAGGGAGTTTGGGATAGACATATACACACTGCTCTATTTAAAATAGATAACCAACAAGGACCTACTGTATAAAACAGGGAACTCTTCTCATTGTTGTGCAGCAGGCTGGATGGGAGGGGAGTTTGGGGGATAATGGTAAATGTATATGTATGGCTGAATCCCTTTGGTATCCATCTGAAACTATTACAGCATTGTTAATACTCCAGTACAAAATAAAAAGTTAAGAAAATATTAGAATTCTACATGTCTGTCTGAGTTTTACCTCTTACTGATGATTTGATATTGTATAATTATTAACCTCCCTGAACATTTATTTTTTTCATGTTTACCCATTAGGGTTATTATTAGAAGCTGATATGATAAAAGTCCTTTTTAATCAGCATGCTATTATATAAGATACCATTATTATTAATATTATAGCTATAGCTAATACAGACTCTGAATACTAATAACAATCCAGTAGGTATAATAGAATTCTCTTTTCCAATATAATGTTATGCATTAAAAATCAATCTTTTGTCAAAACAAAAATGCATTTGAGAATATGATTAGGGTGGAAACCACACAGGAAGGCAGGTCAGTAGTGGCCGACATCTCAGGTCTGAGCTGGACCTGGACTGATTTGAGCAAACGATGGAAGTGTTTTGAAGCCAAGTAGAATCCAATGAGGACAACAAAAGGGTGGTACACATACAAAGAAATTAAACTGCACTGACAGCAAATGGAAAATGAATACCTTTACCTAAGTCTACCTAACAAAGATCTAGAAGACTTAAAGACAACAAGTTGAACACAAATCACGCATTATCCTGGAGCAGTAGGCTGGACCCTGGAATGCACAAAAGAATATGAACCTATCTTTTTTTTTTTCCCCCACAATGAGCCAGGACATGACCTCTTTAGGGCACTGAGTCTCGTTCTTGATTTCCTCATCACTAGCATTTATTTAAAATTAGAAGACAAGCACAAATGTAAGAAAATTTTTGAAAGATGTAACTGGATTAGAGGACTAGAGACTGGAGAGAAAAAATGAAGAATCCCTCCTGTGAATATTTTCCTCTTATTGAAGGGTAAGTATGAAATAAGTCAGGGTGTCACACGATCCTTTAGCTTGTCAATCAGTTCCAAGAAAAGGATCATTCTGGCCCCTTCCATATCTCCTGAAATACCAAGAGCCCTCCGAGGTCATTCATGTATTCAGATACTTGGAGGTACATGGAAGACTGAGGCAGATGTGGTTTGTCCTCCAGGAAGCTGTGACTTGCCTGCCCCAGGCAGCATGTGCTACTGTAGATGGTGATCACATGTGGCCACAGTGACTTCCCTCCCTAAATCCACATCCCTTTGCAATGCAACTGCAGCTCCAGACATCTATAGGTGGAGTCTGTTTTTCCATCCTTTGAGTCTGGAACCTGTGATCACCTGATCACCATGGGAACACTCCTGGGCTAACATGAATGACAGAAGATGCGGATCCATGAAGAGCCAGCCATTCTTACTATGGCCACTAGATCAGCTGGCTGACAGCCCAGCTGAGACTGGGGAGAACTGCCTATCTTAGCTCAGCCCAAATCACTGATAAATAGAATTGTAAACTAAGTAAATGGCTTCTGTCAGCCAATAAATTTTGGAATGATTTGTTATGCAGCTAGAACTGACCAAGTAGCCCTTACCTATCTATATGACTCAAAGTTTATTCTGGGCACAAAACTTTCTTATAAGGTTTATTGAGTTACCTTGATAACTGCCACCTCTCCACTTGACTTTGCGTTGTATGGACATGGTCTCAGTATACAGTTGTCAGAGTACAGACACCCTGGGAAGGTTTGATATTGGATCTCTGATCTGCAGAATATGAAGTTGACTAATGTGCTTGAGATGTGACATAGATAGAATAACACATTTCTTGGAGAAAATACAAAGACAAAGTCAGGACATAAATATCTACAATGGTATACATTTAAAACAAGCAGTTAAAAAGTTAATATGAATCCAATTAGCTCTGTCTCATAACATGATGGCTCATGAGTTAAAAGAAAAAAGAAAGAACAAAACCTGCCTATCAGATACTGAATTTATAAACTAATCAACTATGTCCTATATATTCTGTGTGCTCAATTGCTCAGTTGTGGCTGATTCTTTGTGGCCTCATGGACTGTAGCCTCTCAGGCTCCTCTGTCCATGGGATTTTCCAGGCAATAGTGGAGTGGATTGCCATTTCCTCCTCCAGGGGATCTTTCCGACCAAGGAATCAAACCCATGTTTCGTGTGTCTCCTTCATTGGCAGGCAGATTCTGTACCACTAACCCCACACAGACAGCCATAAAGTCTCCAATTTTTTCCTGAAATAATTTTACCGTTTTGATATATTATTGATGTGATCATCAAAGGCTTGTATATTGTTCTAGGTGTATGTGTGTAACTGCCTTGATTCTAATGATGACACACCAATGGAGAGATCTTTGATTTATCTTAATTTTCAGATATGTCAGTATGTCTTTTCCTCTTTCCCCAGCAGCAGCTCTTCTCTGTCAAACTCTCCCAGCTGGGCATTTTGGGAAAGCAGCCAGCTCTAGGGCTAATGTGTTTCTGCTGTTATCTGACACTGATGCTGCTTCATAGAGGCAGCAATGAAGATAAGCCCTAATTGGATGTATTTTTAAGACAAACCTTTTAGTTACTCAGAACAGAGCTCCCCTAATTAGCTTCCTTTCTCCTCTGTCTGGCTGTGCAAGGACCACACGGATGTGGAAACGCAGGATTTGGAGGGGACTCAAGGGCAGTGGCAGGACAGCTGGAGGGCATTCATGGTGAACTCAGGAAACACACTCCAGCAGACAGGCTGGGAGCTGTCTTGCCAGGAGAGCAAGGCAAGTGAAGGACGCTGAGAGGATCAAATGTGACACGAAGCTCCGGCAATATCCAGGGTATGAGACCAATATCCACACTCCAAAGGAGAGAGAAGGTATGAGCTGGTGCTTAAGGAGAAAGAACTAATCCTTTGTAATGGCCATCGTCTTGTTCCAATGGAACTATATTTCTCCAATATATTTGAACCATAGTTTAGGACTGAGATATTTGAAAATATTTGAACCATAGTTTAGGACTGAGAGTTTGAAGTTGCATTCTTTAATGTATTATCCTCGCCTTAGAGAAAAATCTATTTAAATGCCTACCCACTTTAAGTTATTCACAAGATTTCCATAGCCACTGAGAAGGGGCTATGCTTAGCAAAAGGAACAGGCTTAGAGGTCTTGATGATGAATGAAAAAAAAAAAAAAGAAAGGAGCAGAGTAGGAAAACATTTCTTTCTGGCTTTCCTTTCGGAAATGGAATTAGAAATGAGACATAATAAGTTAATCACTTCCCTTTGGTTGGAAGTAGGTCTGCCATCATTACCTCATGCTCCCTAGGGCTTGCCAGTTCCTGGGTTCATGTGAGCGTGATTTAATATTGAGGGTATGAGGATTAATGCCCCTGTGACAGATCCATCTGGGCCATATTGCATTAGTCCTGCAGTCAATTAGAAGGGTGAGCCTGGGTTGGGGTCGGTTCGGTGGCGGTAGTGGGAGAAGAGAAAGCAGAGATGAAGCAGCTGCATCTTAAGGAAGTCAGGCTCTCCTTCTGGCCCCTTGATTTGGCTTCCAGGTGATTGTCATGGAGCCATCTGTTCCCATGGTTGCTCCCTGATCCTAGAAACTTTATCTAAGCTTCTGACATGAGGATTTACTTTCACAGGGAGTTTGCATTTGAGCTCTGTTTTATAAAATTACATAAGCCATGATTTGGGGGATGCCGGCACCATTATTTGGAAATTTACTTGCTTACATTGATAAGTAAGTGACTGATTTACTTAACAGGTTGGAGGCCAAATTTTCGAAATCAGAGGCTGAACAGGCAACAGTAGCCTAGGGACAGATGTTTTTCTCTTTTCTTTTTTTTTGATTTCTTGAGTGATTATACTGCTGTGTGTAAATCTGGCCTCTTCCATGCAGGCTCCCGTCTGTACTCTTTTATGTGTAGGGATACATCTTCCAGGAAATAGTCTCTCTTTATGATATTAACCTCAAGGGGCATGTTGACTGGGCTTCCCAGGTGGGTTGGCGGTAAAGAATCCACCTGCCAATGCAGGAGACGCGGGTTTGATCCCTAGGTCAGAGGGATCCCCTGGAAGAGGAAATGGAAAACCCACTCCAAATTCTTGCCTGGGAAATCCCAGGGACAGAGGAACTTGGTGGGCTACAGTCAGTTATAAAACTAATTTAGTTTATAACTACTGTTTTATATTAGTTTATAACTAATTTTTATACTAATATAACTAATACTGTTATAAAACTAACTTAGTTCTATGAAGTAATAGGTTTGAGTTCAGGTATGAAAATTTACAAGTTAATGACTTCACAAAGTAAAGGTGTCCATTTGACTTTCTTTCTCCTTTTCTGTGACCCTGGGAACATGGTCCCCCATAACCACAGTGGGCAAAATGCTGATGCTTTCTTTGCAACCACAGAACCAGAGCAGGACTGGCTTTAGAGAAGTGACAGGGACTTCACTTGGGGATAGAGGTAGATGCCACGGAAGCACTGTGGCAGAGCTAGTGGTCACGTAATTCTATACCCCCTGCTAAATTTCCCAGCCTCCTTTGCCCTTGGTTAGGGCTTTATGACCAGTTTGGTCCAAAGGACTGTAGTTGAAAGTCAAATGTGTTATGTCAAAGTTAAGGCAGTTAAGAGTCTGTGCGCCTTTCCCTGTCTCTCTCTCTCTCTATTCATCCCCACGCTGATCTTTGTCGTCGTCATGTTAGTTACTTCAGTCATGTCTGACTCTCTATGACCCCATGGACTCTCCTTTCTGGATTTTATAGGCAAGCATACTGGAGTGGTTGCCATTTCTTTCTCCAGGGGATCTTTCCAACCCAGGGATCAAACCCGGGTCTCCTGCATTGCAGACAGACTCTTTACTATCTGAGCCATCAGGGAAGCCCACCAATTTTAAAGGCCATCTATTCCTGGTGGAATATCCATGAGCTGAAGGAAGGCAGTGTGTCCTCCGCTGGGCTTTGTATTCTAGTGAACAAGAAATAAAACCATTATATTAAGCTAAAAAAGAAGTGACAGGGATGTTGGAATGATATGCACGAAACACTAATATTAGGGGAAACAGAATTCTAGATTAGGATCTCTTCTTCAATGTGCTGAAGTCATTAATCTTGCGTAGACGAAAAGGCTGCAGCAACACAGACTTCTAGAAGATTTATGGATTTCTAATTGGAATGTCTCTATATCTATATGATTATGTGCAAAATACATAGAGCTTGGTTTATATAATGAAGTGTCCCTCGGTCACAGTGATCATAATTTCCTCCTTTCCTCCCTCCCTCCTTGTACTGACCTCAACCCCTGAGTTCCTGGTCCACTTCTAATAGATTCTAATGCTGGCCTTTAAAAAGCTCTGTAAGTTTTATGTCATCCCCGGTAGGTACACCCAGTCCTAAAAGCTGCATACCTGATGGTTAGTCCTATCCACTGTATTGGCTGTGGAGGGGTGGTCTCTGGTGTTCTGACGAATTCGAGTGGAGTTTTGCTGCTCAATGGTGGAGGAAGTTGGGATACAGAACTCTCTGAAGCATCGTTTGAAGTTTTCATCCAGAAATGCATAAAGGACGGGGTTCAGGCAACTGTTGGTATAACCTAGAGCAATGCAGAAGTGCCAGGAAACGGTCTGGAAAGTAGTTTCCGGGATTGTGATCAAGGCTTTAATGATGACGTAGATGTGAATGGGCGTCCAGCAGACAATGAACACAGCCACAACCACCAGCACCATCCTGGTGATTCTTCGCAGGTTCCTGTCCTTTTCTTTGGAGCCAGAGAGCATGCGGACACTCTTGAGGCGTAAGATCATCAGCCCATAACACACTGTAATGATGAGGATAGGCATGATGAAGGCAAAGATGAAAACACAGATTTTCAGCAGGTTTTCCCAGTACCACGTTGGGTGAGAGAATGTTAGTGTACAATCTATGGAACCTAGAGAAAAAGAATTATAAGGAGGAATTAGCAGGAACATTTAATGCTATCATCAGGTGTTAATATTGCCATTTTGCTTTCTAATTTATAGCCTTGACCCGAGTTAACTTATGGCTCTTGCTACACAAATCCTGGAAGGAAGATTTAAAGAATTCTTGGAAAAAAACTCAGATCTCTCTTGATTTTTCCAAATATGTCATTTGGTTGTCCACTTTGATGATGTTATGTATCTCTCGCCACAAGCTAGATTCTCTATGGAGTCTAAGTTGACATAAAAATATAATCACTGTCCAGACTCTACAGGGGTTTCCAGCTACTGGGTGCCTTCACTCCACTTTTTTTTCTCTTGTTCTGGCTTCCTGAAGAGCTTGTGGGATCTCAGTTTTCCTACCCAGGGCACCACAGTGAAAGTGCCAAGCCCTAAGCAATGGACCACCAGCAAATTCCCTTAACTCCTCTTTTTGATGCGTGGTTTGTCATTCTGAAATAAGGTCTAAAAAGATACACTTGTCATGTAGGCAGTCACTTGACATTTTCAAACAAGCCTCCACTTAATGTTCTTTGGGTCTAAGCTCTAATTACTCTTTAAAGGTCTGTGTTCTTATGCTGCCATCGTTTGGATGAAGTAAGTGCAGAAGAATCAGGAATGGATAGATTTTGGTTTATATTCTTTCTAAATTGTTCACTGGACTTAAAATTTTAGGGGAAAATTCCTATTTCAAAATATTCAAAAGTATTTTATGAGAAAGAATTATGAAAACTACAGTTTGCATAGCCTGGACCACTCTGTAATCTACTTGGCTCATGGCGTCACCAACATATCTATCTGTATACTCTCCATTCCCGAGGCCCGCAGCATCACTAACCTTGCCGGTACTTTGTCGTTGCCATGAACATCACAGGCAGACCAATGGCTGAAGAGAGGATCCAGTTGCAGATGTTGATGATCTTGGCATTACGGGGAGTGCGGAAATCCAGGGCCTTGACAGGATGGCAGACTGCAATGTAGCGATCCACACTCA
This sequence comes from Bos indicus, assembly GCF_029378745.1. Lineage (NCBI taxonomy): Eukaryota > Metazoa > Chordata > Mammalia > Artiodactyla > Bovidae > Bos > Bos indicus. The sequence continues at coordinate 91,320,418 of NC_091768.1, read as the reverse complement.
TGGTGCAGAGGGTGAATATGCTGGTGAACATATTGTAGTAATCTATGGAGATCACAATCTTGCACAGGATGGTTCCAAACGGCCATGTTCCCATCAGGTAATTGACACTCTGGAAAGGCAGGGTACTGGTTGCCAGGGCATCTGCCAGGGCGAGGTTGAAAATATAGATGTTGGTGGCAGTCTTCATTTTGGTGTACCTAGTAGATGAGGGAAAAGCAGTTGCAGAGTCAGAAAAAAACCCCATCAGTGTGAAATGCAATGAAGTTTTTAGTAAAAAAAAATTGAAAACTGAAAGGCAAAAAGCAAACAACCCTTCCAAATCCAAAGCAAAAACAATTGCAAGGATTAGTGGAAAGCATCTGATTAGATATAAACTCTTTCAGAGTACTGCTGTTGCTGCTAAGTCGCTTCAGTCGTGTCTGACTCTGCAAGACCCCATAGACGGCAGCCCGCCAGGCTCCCCCATCCCTGGGATTCTCCAGGCAAGAACACTGGAGTGGGTTGCCATTTCCTTCTCCAATGCATGAAAGTGAAAAGTGAAAGTGAAGTCGCTCAGTCGTGTCCAACTCTTCACGACCCCATGGGCTGCAGCCTACCAGGGTCCTCCATCCATGGGATTTGCCAGGCAAGAGTACTGGAGTGGGGTGCCATTGCCTTGTCCGCTTTCAGAGTACTAGGTTGGCCATTTATAATCATGTGCCTATTTTTCTACTTATCTGTTTTGCTATCTGTAAAATGGTTATAAGAATAGCTGCCATACTGATTTATTGGTTTATTTGCTTTTTTAAAAAAATGTACCAGGCACTGTGATAAGTGTAATAGACTCAGGGAGCACTCAGTCAAGTATCTACACAGTGGGTAATAATACATTTAATTCTAAGTAAGTAGGAGAAAAATTTCAGATATACAACTAAAACTACGGAACAATGTAATTGTACAAGAGTATATATATATGTGTGTGTGTGTGTGTGTGTGTGTGTGTGCTTGCCAGGCGGCTCAGTGGTAAAGAATCTGCCTGCCAATGCTGGAGACGTGGGTTTGATCTCTGAAGAGGCAAACCAATTTGATTGTAGTGTGCTTGTGAGCTAAGTCACTCAGTCATGTCTGACTCTTTGTGACCCATGGCCTGTAGCCCGCCAGGCTCCTCTGTCTATGGGATTCTCCAGGCAAGATTAATGGAGGGGGTTGCTATTTCCTTCTCCAGGGGATCTTCCCAACCCAAATCTTCTGTAGTAAAAAATCAAAAATGAAATAAAAGATACGACTTTTAAGACCTTTGAGTAATTGACCTTGATGCTCAAGAAGTTTTAAACTTTTTGATGTTGTTTATTAGCAGAAATTTCTCCCTCAAAGCAGAAAGAAAACAAAAATAAACCAACCTCCCCAAACCTTGCTAGCTAAACCATAGCACACTCGACTGCATTAGTCCCCGTCTCAGGCAATAGACATACATTCCACAGCTTATCTTTAGTACAATGCTTTATGTTAAATAATCAGTTTCTTTACTGTCAGTTTATGACTCATCATACTTCTAACCTTTTCTTCAGGCTCATCTTAGCCCTACGTGTTTATTAATGTATGATTATTTCAGTTAAAAAAGCCTTTCCTCCTTTAGAATGAGATGTTTTGTGAAACAAAATTAGGTTAGAGTCTCACATCATAAAAGAAAAAGTAAATATTTGTCTATAAAAGTTATTTCACTTGGCATCTTATGGGAACAATGATGTTTCATTTTCTCCATTTATTCAAAGATCCTTCCTCTACAGACAGGCAGTATTCTTATCTCAGTTACTCACACTTTGAATCACAGCAACATATAAAAAGGGGTTCAGCAGTTTCCAAAATATGTGAATGAATAATACAAGACTAAAGGTCTGAGAATTCCAGTTGCCTCCAGTATAGCCTCAAAGGCTTCAATCTAAAACAATAGTCTGATCAGAAAGGGGGTCATGCTGTCCAGCAAACATGAGCTTTTCATTTTGTCCTGTTCTATGTGGTGGTATGAACATTGCCCCCGGAAAGTGACATGAATGATTAGACTCACACTACAAGCTATCGGAGTGTGTACACCAGAGTTAGCAAGCGTGCCAAAGAAGGGAGCCGAAGGAAGGGCCACCTTTCTTGTTCAGTTTACCTGGGTGGGTCTGAGTTGAACTCCTGGATGTCAACACACAATCCTTCACCCATCCTTCAGGCCTTTTACTTCTTACCAAGTCATAGATGAATTTGGTGGCGAAGTGGACAAAACAAACTGGGAGGGATAGGTGACATATTCCCAGAGTGTCTCCTCTGGACTATAGGGCCTTCCTGACGTTGATCATTCCTGCTGTAGTCACTGAATTGGGTCTTTTCCTCTAGGTAGTGGGCCAAGCTATTTTTCTGCTTCCTAATTATCCTATGGAAATTTTCCTAGTATGTATTTCTGAAATTTTGTTCTAAGTGATATAGTAGCTTATTTGCAATATGAATCCAAATGAATTGCCATAAAACTATTTAAAAAATATATTCTCAGAACCTTCAACGATTGATCCAACAGAGTGATTTTTATGGAGCTTTCAGGTGATATTTTAGGGAAAGGGCGTCAGGAAGCTCATTTCATGGGCAGCTCATCTATTCTTCTGTGCTCCATATATATCTTTTGTTTGTAAATGTCCTTCCTTGTTTGTGGCTATAATTCCTATTTATTTTCAAACCCGTTCTTCAAGCTATTTCCCCAGTTACCAAAACCTCATTGAATTTTGACCCACATGTACTAAATGAAGCCACCCTGAATTAACTACTTTTGCAGAGATAGGCTTTGTAAACCTTTTGTTATTCTATTGTGTTTCTGAGTTAATTCTTGAGTTGTGATGACCCTGTCTTTGTCAAAAAACAAAAAAGATCAAGGATGCATGAAAAGAGGATGAACTTCTCTGGTGGCTCAGTGGTCAAGAATCCATCTGCCAGTGCAGGAGACAGAAGAGATGCAGGTTCAATCTCTGGGTTCGGAAAATCCCCTGAAGGAGGAAATGGCAACCCATTTCAGTATACTTGCCTGTATAATCTCATGGATAGAAGATCTTTGTGGCTACAGCCCATGGGGTCATAAGGGGTTGCAAAGAATCAGACACTACTTAGCATACACCTACCCCACCCACAATCCAGAATCCATCTTGCCAGTTTCGTATACCATCATGAACTTCACATGGCTCTCTACCTATTTTCAGTTCAATTCAATTCAGTCGCTCAGTCGTGTCCAATTCTTTGCAACCCCATGAACCACAGCACACCAGGCCTCCCTGTCCATCACCAACTCCTGGAGTCCACTCAAACTCATGTCCATTGAGTTGGTGCTGCGATCCAACCATCTCATCCTCTGTTGTCCCCTTCTCCTTCTGCCCTCAATCTTTCCCAGCACCAGGGTCTTTTCAAATGAGTCAACTCTTTGCATCAAGTGGCCAAAGTATTGGAGTTTCAGCCTCAGCATCAGTCCCTCCAATGAACACCCAGGACTGATATCCTTTAGGATGGACTGGTCAGATCTCCTTGCAGTCCAAGGGACTCTCAAGAGTCTTCTCCAACACCACAGTTCAAGAGCATCAATTCTTCAGCACTCAGCTTTCTTAACAGTCCAACTCTCACATCCATACATGACTACTGGAAAAACCATAGCCTTGACTAGATGGACCTTTGTTGACAAAGTAATGTCTCTGCTTTTTAATATGCTATCTAGGTTGGTCATAACTTTCCTTCCAAGGAGTAAGCATCTTTTAATTTCATGGCTGCAATCACCATCTGCAGTGATTTTGGAGCCCCCAAAAATAAAGTCTGATACTGTTTCCACTGTTTCCCCATCTATTTGCCATGAAGTGATGGGACTGGATGCCATGATCTTTGTTTTCTGAATGTTGAGCTTTAAGCCAACTTTTTCACTCTCCTCTTTCACCTTCATCAAGAGGCTCTTTAGTTCCTCTTCACTTTCTGCCTTAAGAGTGGTGTCATCTGCACATCTGAGGTGATTGATATTTCTCCCAGCAATCTTGATTCCAGCTTGTGCTTCTTCCAGCCCAGAGTTTCTCATGATGTACTCTGCATATAAGTTAAATAAGCAAGGTGACAATATACAGCCTTGACATACTCCTTTCCCTATTTGGAACCAGTCTGTTGTTCCATGCCCAGTTATAGGTATTGCTTCCTGACCTGCATACAGGTTTCTTGAGAGGCAGGTCAGGTGGTCTGGTATTCCCATCTCTTTCAGAATTTTCCACAGTTTATTGTGATCCACATAGTCAAAGGCTTTGGCCTAGTCAATAAAGCAGAAGTAGATGTGTTTCTGGAACTCTCTTGCTTTTTTGATGATCCAATGGATGTTGGCTATTTGATCTCTGGTTCCTCTGCCTTTTCTAAAACCAGCTTGAACATCTGGAATTTCATGGTTCACGTATTGGTGAAGCCTGGCTTGGAGAATTTTGAGCATTATTGTTCTAGCATGTGAGATGAGTGCAATTGTACAGTAGTTTGAGCGTTCTTTGGCATTGCCTTTCTTTGGGATTGGAATGAAAACTGACCTTTTCCAGTCCTGTGGTCACTGCTGAGTTTTCCAAATTTGCTGGCATATTGAGTGCAGCACTTTCACAGCATCATCTTTCAGGATTTGAAATAGCTCAACTGGAATTCCATCATCTCAACTAGCTTTGTTCATAGTGATGCCTCCTAAGTCCCACTTGACTTCACATTCCAGAATGTCTGGCTCTAGGTGAGTGTGAGTGATCACACCATCATGATTATCTGGGTCATGAAGATCTTCTTTGTACAGTTCTTCTGTGTATTCTTAAATTTTTAAGGAGTTCACAATAGAACCAATTGGGATGTACAGGATGTTTTTATCTTTTGGGGGGCTTATTTTTTGCCCTTTGATGTTTTTGACAAATGGAGTTTTTCTTTTTTCTCTTTTACTCTTTATCTGTGAAGAAGAAAGCTATCTAACTCTGTGAAGATTCAATGAGCCCCTTTTCTATGTTCAGCACTGTGCTTGGATACTTTTTCATATCTGTCATGGCTTTCATATCCACTTATCCTCATGTAGAAAAATTCACAGTTTTAATAGAGAAAAAAACCTCAGAGTGTCATCTTTTGATACTCATGATTAATTGGATAAATCAAATGAAATAAAGTCACTTGTCCTACATTTCAGGTTATTATTTAGAAGAAGAAAGTAGACATGAGTACCCACCTGAATCTCTCTTCTATTATCTAGACCATTCTGTTGTCTCAGGCAAATGTGTGTATGTGTGTTTGTGTGTGTGTGTGTGTGAGAGAGAGAGAGGGATTGAAAACAACCAAAACCTATGATACACTCTCATCAGGCATTAACACAGAAAGAGAGTATATATTAGTTTATTATTTTCTGTTAAGCTCTCCACTAGCTTAGTGGAGCGAACAAGAGATTTCGGACTATACTATAAAATATTCTAAAACATTTTATTTACATTTGTTTCCCATGGACGGAGGAGCCTGGTAGGCTGCAGTCCATGGGGTCGCTAGGAGTCGGACATGACTGAGCGACTTCACTTTCACTTTTCACTTTCATGCCTTGGAGAAGGAAATGGCAACCCACTCCAATGTTCTTGCTTGGAGAATCACAGGGACTGGGGAGCCTGGTGGGCTGCCGTCTCTGGGGTCGCACAGAGTTGGACACCACTGAAGCAACATAGCAGCAGCAGCAGCAAGTGGTCTTATGTGGTCAGTGACCAAATTTCCAATGAGTTTATGTTAGCAAAATGAGACAGGAGTATTCTTAGATCTCTGAGCCCTGCAGGCAGAAAAATGACTATTGTTTGCTAATTTGCCTCAGAAGAGAAGACCAAGCTAGGTTTACAGGAAATTAAACAAAGACACACTGCCTCTTTCTGCTCCTGTATCACCAGAGTCTAACAACCATGGGTCTTTTTGATTGAATGGTGCTCTCTCTTCATCTACACCTACTTTTTTTGCTGTTGTTCTCTGTATTCCTACTTTCTTCTTACTCCATGATACATTAATGACAATTCAAGGGAAAAATAGCCTTCGAATGGAAAAAGGACAAAAATCTGCTTTCTTCAGGCAATGGATGTACTTTATAAATAGAAAATGTGAAATGAATAACTGATCGTGTTTTTAGTTTTGCATTTGGTGCTAGAAAAAATCAGAGTGAAATGTGTGGCTCCTTTTAATAATTGCATAGAATTCTAAAGGCACTAGAATCGAATATATTTCTATTGTACTGAGTCTCCGGTTAATCTCATCATTTCATTCTCTTTTGGCTTCCGATTTGCTTGTTTTCTTTTTCATTTCTCTTATTTTATTGCATGCATTTTAAAAGCCTCTTCAAATCCTCTTGTTGGAATTGGAAACTGAGGTGGAGGACTAGGAGAGAACAGGGAGGCACGTCAGTGCAGAGGAAAGAAAATGAAAGCAGAGACTTCCATTATGGCCAAGAGACTCTGTTTAATAATTTTTTGCATTATGCCTTTTGAAACTGCTTATTTCCTGCTTTTTTTTTTGTTTGTTTCTGATTTCTGAAAATTTTACTTCAGCACATTTGTCTCCTCAGAAGTTTGTATGAAAAAACATGTTTTTTCTTGATTCCCATATTCTGTGATAGATAACACTGATGTACTATAGAAAAATATGATGCTAAATCCTCTGATGTATGTAAACCATTGTCATTGAATGAAATATTCTTATCTGTGACTTTAGATTTTTATTTCCTGAAATATTGATTTTCATCTCTTTAGACCGAATTACTTGAAAAACAGTATTAGAACATCTACCTCAGCCTTTGCTTTCATAGATAACAATGTTTTATTTTTATTCTAAAGGACTGGTTTTTAAAATTTAGAAACACTTTAGCTTTCAAGTTTGAGAGTGCTAAGAGAAAAGGAAATTCTCTTATTTTAGAATCTGAAAGTTTTGGACATAAAAAATAATCAAATGTGTTACCACTAATATCAAATTATGATATATCCCTAGGCATTTCTTTAATATTGAAGGAACAACAAGGAAAACTTCAAAATATAATAAAACAGTTCTATCAATGTCAATATTAGAAAATTGCTTTTTGAAGAAGCTCAAGCATATGCTGTAGAATATACATTTTTAGAGTATAGACTATCAGTAGAATTATTGTCTACTGCACTGAGTGCAGCAGACATAAAAATTTTGGTGATGATATTGTGATATAACCACTCAATGCAAGTATAATATGAAAGACAGCATGAACAGAAAAATTTAAAACCATAATAGATTATCCATTCAGCATAGAATCCAGCATAGAATTACTGGGCACCAGTAAATGAAACTGAATACAGGAAAAAGGGCTTGGGTTATTTTATTTTTTTATGGTAAGATGAAACAAATTTTTTACAGGAACCAATGGCTTTAGAAGTAAAAGTGAACATGGAATATTCCTTTTTGCCTTGTCATTCGGTTGTCAAATTGAGAAGAACTTTGGTCATAGAAAGTCATGGAGTGATGAGAAGTGAGATCTGAGAGGGGCTTTGAGGGCTACATCATTTGATCACCTTCTTTTATGATGGAAGAAACTAAGCATAGAGAGATGTACAAATGTTTGAGACCTTTTCTCTGCCCTTCCCTAGGCTCCATTTAAAACTGAAATGACCTTCTGTGCAGTAACTGCATTGTGTGCCATGTGTATTTCTGGATGTGCATTGCTGATATACTCAGCCACTATGTAGCTAAAGTGAGGTAGGCATGCAAAGGTTTTTAATCTTCTTTTCAAAGATGCCCATGCTGGGAGTGTACTGGGAATTTTGAGATATTTTCTCATTATACTGAATGTGGTAACAGAACCATATATTTTAAGGAGAACCAAGTTTGCTCCTTTTCCTTTGTTTTACTCTCCTACAATCCATGATTTAAGCCTATCAATTCCATGTAGTTGACTTACAACCTCTCTCTCAAGTTCCATCACTATGTTTCCAGGTTTTTTGGGGGACATCTGTAATTTTCTCAAGTGCAGTGTCTCAGTTCAGTTCACTTCAGTGGCTCAGTCATGTCCGACCCTTTGCAACTCCATGAATCACAGCACACCAGACCTCCCTGTCCATCACCAACTCCGGGAGTTCACTCAGACTCAAGTCCATCGAGGCAGTGATGCCATCCAGCCATCTCATCCTCTGTCCTCCACTTCTCCTCCTGCCCCCAACCCCTCCCAGCATCAGGGTCTTTTCCAATGAGTCAACTCTTCGCGTGAGGTGGCCAAAGTACTGGAGTTTCAGCTTTAGCATCATTCCTTCCAAAAAACATCCAGGACTGATCTCCTTCAGAATGGACTGGTTGGATCTCCTTGCAGTCCAAGGGACTCTCAAGAGTCTTCTCCAACACCACAGTTCAAAAGCATCAATTCTTCGGCACTCAGCCTTCTTCACAGTCCAACTCTCACATCCATACATGACCACTGGAAAAACCATACCCTTGACTAGATGAACCTTTGTTGGCAAAGTAATGTCTCTGCTTTTTAATATGCTATCTAGGTTGGTCATAACTTTCCTTCCAAGGAGTAAGCATCTTTTAATTTCATGGCTGCAATCACCATCTGCAGTGATTTTGGAGCCCAGAAAAATAAATTCTGACACTGTTTCCACTGTTTCCCCATCTATTTGCCATGAAGTGATGGGACCGGATGCCATGATCTTAGTTTTCTGAATGTTGAGCTTTAAGCCAACTTTTTCAGTCTCCTCTTTCACTTTCATCAAGAGGCTTTTGAGTTCCTCTTCACTTTCTGCCATAAGGGTGGTGTCATCTGCATATCTGAGGTTATTGATATTTCTCCTGGAAATCTTGATTCCAGCTTGTGTTTCTTCCAGCCCAGAGTTTCTCATGATGTACTCTGCATATAAGTTAAATAAACAGGGTGACAATATACAACCTTGACGTACTCCTTTCCCAATTTGGAACCAGTGTGTTGTTCCATGTCCAGTTCTAACTGTTGCTTCCTGACCTGCATATAGGTTTCTCAAGGTCAGGTGGTCTGGTATTTCCATCTCTTGAAGAATTTTCCACAGTTTATTGGGATCCACACAGTTAAAGGCTTTGGCATAGTCAATAAAGCAGAAGTAGATGTTTTTCTGGAACTCTCTTGCTTTTTCCATGATCCAGTGGATGTTGGCAATTTGATCTCTGGTTCCTCTGCCTTTTCTAAAACCAGCTTGAATATCTGGAAGTTCACGGTTCAAGTATTGCTGAAGCAATGTCTCAAAGGGTGCTTATTCTTTCTTATGTACTACAAACACCACGACCATCGCCATCATAATAATCAGTGATAGCAAAATAACCAATAACATCACTGAAGAAGATGTAACCAGTGGAGAGCTGAGATAATTAGAAAGGCAAAAGCTAATTATATTTTTAGAAATAGGGAGTAAAGGAGGAAGGGTAAAATAGAACTCACAAATTTCAGCATGCAAGAATGGATAGATAGTAATATCATTATTTAGCAGAGAAGGAGAAGAAGAAAAGGAGATTTGGTTTTGATAAAGAGTTCAATTTTGAGTGTATTATGTCATGTAACAAAAGAAACATGACTATTATACCTGAATATATGTTTGCAGTTCAGCTGGGCAATTTATTTATAAGTCATCAAGCTCTAGATGGTATTTCCAATCATGCAAGTGGATGAAATTGCCTTTCTGTATGATGAAAAATGTGAAGAATGTTGAAGGCAGAGAAGAACAAAGTTTCATAAAGGGACAGAAAAGAAGAGAGGGAGAGAGGAAGGGAGAGAAGGAGAGAGGATATGAAGATGTTATATAATGATACAATACTTCAGGATGTGAATGAGAAAGAAATGAATTTTTAAAATGTCAGAGCCAGAAGCTAGTCTGTGGAAAAGTCTTCTAATCAGAGGACACAATTTTGTAAATCAGGGATTTGATTTTTATCAATATCCAAGAAAATGGCTCTTTTCCATTATTATTATATTTGATTATACAACATAAAATGCATTTATTCATAGACTATAATATTGATGTCAATTGTTTGAAATAGAATTTATCAGAATTCTTGCTTCTGAAAGAACAAGTTTGTAGCAATACCACCGCTATGAGTAGGTCTATATGTGAACTCATATATTTTATATAGTTGAATATACTAAATCACATTTATACCTAATTTCCTTATAAATCTTATAGCTCATATAAGAAAGAAATTTGATAGAAATTTCCCCAAATTTAACAATATTAAAAATTTACATTACAATTTCTATATAAACTTGTAGAATGGGAAGACATTTTTCTATAGTCTTAATAAAAATAAATTTTGATCAACAAAGCTAGAGAAAAATTAAATTATTTTTCTACTTTCCTATAGAAAATGATAAGGCAAAATTGTCAAAAACTTTAAAATATCTACCAACCTATGAATGATATATAACATGTCATCATTTTAATTAAAATTTTAATGATTATAGGTTGAAATAATTTAATGTATTCCTTGATGAGTCATATTGCTTCTGTATTAATTTGTTTTTACTCTTTGCCCATTTTTTAAATCATGTTTTTCTTATTGACTTGTTAGAGATTAAAATGGATACTGTAAATATTTTTTTCAGGCTGCTAGTGTTTAATTTTATTCATCATGGTTTTCTGTTTCTTAAAACTGTCAAATTTAACTCCTGTATGGTGTGTGTATGTATGTGTTTTGCATCTATTTTTCATAAAGACTTTTCTTATTATGTGGTTGTTGAAACATTTTTTGAAATTTCCTTTTAATAATTTAAAAATATAGATTTTCTTCAGAATGTATTTTTGATTTTTTAAAAAATGCAGTGCTTGCTTATTGTAAAAATAAATAATATAGAAAAGCACAAAGGAAACAAAATGGAATGCTATAATCTAGAGATAGTGTTTTGGCTAACATCCTTCTAAACTTCTTACACATGAGAAGAGTAACATTCATTTGTAGTGGCTACTGGCCTGGCGTTGCACTAAGCAAATTTATAACATTGAAGGGAGAGGCACTTTATCATCCCCATTTTACAGATGAGCAAACTAAGCCTCAGAGATCCGATACTTTACTCAAAGTTATAAAGCCCGTAAGTGACAGAACTGGAGTTACTGTTCACCGGGTCTGTTCACTCACCCATGCTGCCTCCCTGTAACACATAGAGAATTCCTCAGGTAGAATTTGAGTCTTGCAGCTCTTCCAAGCCCAGCACATAGGAGACACTAAAAAAATGCTTATTTTATTTGGTTATCTAAAAAATGTATTTGATCTGTACCAAAAAAACAGCTGAACATAACTTTATCCTTGGGATGAAAAATGACAGTTCCTCTCCTCCTGTCACATTTCTATTGTTCATGGGGTCATTTTCAGCATTTGTCACTTCCCTCTGAATTTATAATTTGAGAGTAAAGTTATCAGTAACCCTTAACACTACTGATCTTGCTGTTTCATCATTTACTCTTTTCAAAAGGAGTAACTTATCCAGTTTATGTGTTTAGAATAAAGAGTTGCTCATGTACAGCTCTGCCACTTTTCCTCTCTCTCTCTGAAATTCAACTGCTAAAAGGGAACATGTTATATTCCACTGATACAGGTTCCAAATTGTAAAGGGGCTGGTCCCCACACAGGGAGGTTGCCAGTGGGCCAGGCCTGTGGGATACTATATTTCATTCTGGGTTTATAATTAAGAAGCCATTATTATTGCATAACTATGTCACAGCAGCTAAGTATTTTTCAGTAATAAAGTTGACTTTTTTGCTGATTAATTGTGAGCTATCTCTCAGTTGGTTCAAACAGCAGAGAAAGTAGGAGTGACGTTTAGTAGGACTGTTTAAACATTCATATTGCCTACTGGGAACTTATCTATAATTTTCAAAAATTTATTTCACTGATTTATTGATTTTTAACTTGTGCTCCAAAATCACTGCAGATGGTGATTGCAGCCATGAAATTTAAAGATGCTTACTCCTTGGAAGGAAAGTTATGACCAACCTAGATAGCATATTCAAAAGCAGAGACATTACTTTGCCAACAAAGGTCCATCTAGTCAAGGCTATGATTTTTCCAGTGGTCATGTATGGATTTGAGAGTTGGACTGTGAAGAAAGCTGAGCGCCAAAGAATTGATGCTTTTGAACTGTGGTGTTGGAGAAGACTCTTGAGAGTCCCTTGGACTGCAAGGAGATGCAACCAGTCCATTCTGAAGGAGGTCAGCCCTGGGATTTCTTTGGAAGGAATGATGCTAAAGCTGAAACTCCAGTACTTTGGCCACCTCATGCGAAGAGTTGACTCATTGGAAAAGACTCTGATGCTGGGAGGGATTGGGGGCAGGAGGAAAAGGGGACGACAGAGGATGAGATGGCTGGGTGGCATCACCAACTCGATGGACGTGAGTTTGAGTGAACTCTGGGAGATGGTGATGGACAGGGAGCCCTGCTGTGCTGCAATTCATGGGGTCGCAAAGAGTAGGACACGACTGAGCAACTGAACTGAAGTGAAATGAACTTGTGTTCTTAAAAAAAAAAAAAAAAAAAAAGATTTCTGAAAGGTGGAATAAAGGGGCCAAAGTAAAATCTTGTGCCTGTTTTCAGTCATCTTAAAAATGAAAGATTATTTTGTATTCACTTTCAGTATGTAATAAAGGCAAATCTTGTGCTATTTATGAACTTGAGAATAAATTTCAACCTTTTGTAAAGCTTGCACATGAAATCTTCATGCTATGTAATATATGTGTGGATTGTATTAGGATTACCTGTTTTGTTGTTTTTCTGTAAGTTTGTGGAGTATAGCGAACAGACTCAACCTGTACTCTGCGATGTGTCTGTCTGAACGACAGGATCAATTCTCCTGACCCCAAAGCCCAGATCTGTATAATTTCTTTAAATTTGAAATTCCCATTCATCTCATGTTTTTAAAGTATTCCCTACTGCTTAAGAACAAATCAAAAATAAATGATACCTCCCCATCCCATGTCATCTTATCATTCCCTCATTGATCACCATTTTTTCCCCCTCCCCTATTGCCAAAGGAAAAGATCAGATGACATGTTAAAGTAGTGAGGCTGAATGATAGAAAGAAAAGAAGCCCCTGACAGATTTCAGGAAGCAAGTCTAGTTATTGACAGCTGGGTTGTGATATTTCTTTGTGGAACACAATTCTATAGAATATCAGCCTCAGAGGAGGCTTCATGATTGATTGTGATACAATAAGACAAAAACAGGTGGATTCTATAATCATGCCTAGTTAGAGATAAAACCAAAATCATTCAAAAAAACCATAAAAAAGGCAGACATCTCCCTTTCCTGGTTAACATTAAGTGACAATTTCTTATTAGTCAGTGATAACTCTAGCTCTACTCTGTTAATTCTGCCTCCTATATTAAAAAAATCTTTGATGCCCATGTGTCAAACTCCTCTTGTTCTGAGACAGCATCCTATCCAGACAGAACTCTGCTTTCTTGAATCCTCTTCCAAATCACCAAACAAAAATTAAAATCCCTGTGATTTTGCTGCAGCAAAATTAATGTCTAATTTCATTTGCCTCTAGGTATACTCCCAGTGGCTTTTGGCTGGTAGGCGTTGATAGTAGAGTGTGCTCCAATCAGGAGGGATCAGCAGCAGGCCAACAGCAATCAGCAATTGGGGGAAGCCTTAGGAATCTTCCAGTGATGTCCATGGATCGGCTACAGGCTACTTGGAGGGCATGGTAGCTACAACAGCTGTCTGCGCCCTTGCAATCTTGGCAAATACATTTACCCAGTGTCTGCAGCAGGCAGAATCCATTCTTGGTGGACCTGGGGGCTTTGAGAGCTCACATTGGATACTATCTCAGCTTTTTTCAGGGCTCCTCGCTTCTCTCAGAGCCTACGATCATGCACTGCTTCCTTAGCTGCATCCTCAGTGCTCCTGAGGTTAACTCCTCTCATCTGTGATGCGTTCCATCCCTACAGGGACTGTTCAATGTGTGTCTTTAGGTCTAGATGTCCCCAAAGCAAAGACCTACTTGCCCAATTGTAGTCATCTGGTTTATATTTATCAGGTTTATTTTCAATATCTTTCAGAGATATTTTGAACTTAAAAATGATTATCTGGGGCTTCCCTGGAGGACAAGTGGTTAAGACTTTGCCTTGCAATGCATGATCCCTGACTGGAGACCTAAGATCCCACATTCCTTGAGGCCAAAAAATCAAAACATAAAACAGAAGCAATACACAAAAAATTCAATGAAGACTTTAAAAATGGTCCACTTAGGGGAAAAAAATGTAAAATGACTATCTGATGTTCTTTTAATTAAAATCTTAACTGTTAGGAGCTTAAGAAACAAAAATCTTACCTTCCATGGTAAGACTATACATTTGTGGCAATTTTCCAGTCATACCAATTGTTTACTTAATGTTAAGAGCAAGACCAACCCTATTTAAATGCTGTGCCAAGAGTGAGTAACTAAAACTACCTTGATTTTGTTCACTTTCTCCAAATTTGACTTCTTAATCACGTTAGGAGTAAGATACTTCAGCATAGCATAGTAGAAAGAATATTGGATTTTGAAATAGGATACACAGGTCTGAGGGTCTTCTCTAGTAGCTCAGCTGGTGAAAAATCCACCTACAATGCAGGAGATCCTGGTTCAACTGCTGGATTGGGAAGTCCTCTGGAGAAAGGATAGGCTACTCACTCCAGTATTCTTGGGCTTCCCTTGTGGCTCAGATGGTAAAGAATCTGCCTGAAGTGCAGGAGACCTGGGTTTGATCCCTGGGTTGGGAAGATCTCCTGGAGGAGGGCTTGGCAACCTACTCCAGTGTTCTTACCTGGAGAATCCCATGGATAGAGGAGCCTGAAGGGCTGCAGTCCATGGGATCGCAGAGTCTGACACGACTGAGAGACTAAGCAAAGCATAGCAAACAGATCTGAGCACCACGTCTTGTGACCTGGGGAAAGTGGCTGAACTTCAGTTCTCACAGCTGTAAAGAGGTGATTATATTATCACTAACAATAACCATTAAAACAAATTAAATTATGATGGTGACGTGTTATTTTTTGAGTATTATAATTATAGCCAGTATTTACTGAATGGTTACTCTGGGTTAGGTATGGCTGTAAGCAGTTAACTTGAATTTTCTTAATCTTTGTAACAGACTTATAAGTTGCACATTATCACTTCTTTTGTCGATGAATAAGCCAACTTTTATGAAGCTTAAATAACTCTCAAGAATAGCTGTGGCAGAGGTAGAATTTAAATCTATATCTGTTATAGTTTATGCTTTGTTACATTACACTGCACAGAATGTACCATGTGATATAAGTTTTTTTATGTGAGAAATAATAACTTTTATAAACTACAGTAAGGCTTCAGTTCAGTTCAGTTCAGTTGCTCAGTCATGTCCGACTCTTTGCAACCCCATGAATTGCAGCATGTCAGGCCTCCCTGTCCATCACCAACTCCCAGAGTTTACCCAAACTCATGTCCATCGAGTTGGTGATGCCATCCAGCCATCTGATCCTCTGTTGTCCCCTTCTCCTCCTGCCCCCAATCTCTGCCAGCATCAGAGTCTTTTCCAATGAGTCAACTCTTCGCATGAGGTGGCCAAAGTACAACTTACATATATCTTTGTGTAAACTGATGCTCACAAAAATCTTACTAGTATCTAAAACAACTATGACCATTATCTTTACTTTTTAAAATGAAATTTCTTTTTTAAAAATGTTAATTTTTAATATTGTATCTTTTAAAAAATTTTTGGCCACACTATGTGGCATGTGGAATCCTAGTTCCCTGACCAGGGATCAAACGCAGGGCCTCTGCATTGGAAGTGTGGAGTCCTAACCATTGGACCACCAGGGAAGCCCTTATGCTTATTTTAAAGGGAATTGAGCTTTAGAACAGTTGTCAAGGATAAAAAAAGCTTAATGTTGTATACTTGAAATATTTGGGTGCTTGTTGCTATGCAAGTAAAATGCCTGGATAGTTTGAATTTTTTTACTGGCAGTGTGTGTATGTGTCCTGTAGATAGAACCATTTACTGCGTTTAATATTAGCACAACATGTTGGAGAGAATTATACATTAGGATACTGTGTAGGAAGTTGAAATAAGAACTTTCTCATTGCTCCTGAGTTTTGCACCAGAGATTTAATTAAGATCTGTGAAGACTCAATTTAAAATTCCATTTGTCAGAACTGTTGATGAGCATTCCCTGTTTATCCCCTTTAATGTGTCATAGCACCTGCTGATATCTAAATATTTTGGCATTCAATTAATTTCTGCAACAGTAGCTGTCCAAAATCTTTTAGGACCAATTGAAGGAAATATGAAGGTAATGCAATTAGTGCCTGGAGATCTTGGCTTATGTAAAACTGTGTATTTATAATAACTGTTTTCCACCCAAGAAGTATATAATCCTTTATAATTTAACTATCATGTTGACCTGGGATTTTTATTGGAAACAAAAAACAATGTGTTGACATCTTTTAAAAAGTATTTTCAGGCAGAGAGATTTTTGGTATTTTTCCTTCCCCTGTAGAGAATTCAACAGCACTTGTTAGGAGAAAATATAAATCATGAATAGACTAGTTATTTGGCAAAGCAGATAAGTCCCATTAATTTTTAAAATTTGAAATTTTAGGCTTGTAGTGCACCAAGAGCTATTAAATCAATATAGAATTATCTTTCAACTGGGACTAAAATCACTTGGGGCTAACAACCTTTTTAGTCACAGATTAATGTATGTAACAGCATTTTAAATAGGGAAACTGCAAACATGATCTTGAATTATCTTTTGGTGAAAAAGCTCTTTAATGCAGTATTTTATCACTTTTCAGGATTATCTATTACTTTTGAAAATTTCTCCTCTTTTATTTTTGTTTTTTGTATTTTTCCTTATACCATTGTACATTCATTTTTTTTTAGAATCTGAGGAATATAAAAAGTAAAATACAAATCACCATAAGTTTAACAGGTAGAGACAAACTTTGATAACATTTCATGTTTAACACTCTATGATCAAAGTCATATATTTCACATTTCTTCTAGCTTAAATACTTATATTGGACTTTACGTATGAACTAGAATATCAAGCATTATAGCATGTTTTTAATTTTCATAGCTACATTTATATTTTCAAATTAACTTCTTTCATCATAAAACCCTCTGTCAACACTGAGTCAAACATGCATTTATTTAACACCTTTTTATTTTTGCCAAGTACTGTGCTGGGCAGTGGTTCTTGACTGAAATGTGTGTTGGAGGGGCATTCAGTATGGTGAGAGACCAGAAACAAGTGTTTTCCAAACAGTATGTGAGTTTTTATGGCACAGTAGCTGGTGCTGTGGCAATGTTGAAAGAAGTATCTCACCTGTATTCAGACTTTAGAAAAGTTACAATTATTCAACATTTGTTTCATCACATGTAGAGTGCCCAGGGAAGTATTAAATTTGCTTCTCGAGTCGCCTGTCTGGCTCAGTCTGTCAAGGATTTTGTCTCTGATTGTGGCAGGAAGGTTTAGTAGAAGACAGACTGTAAATAAGTCTGTCTATTGTTTGTTTTTCAGAAATAAATGTAAATCTAGTTGTTTTCCAGTTAATCTGTTTCCCAGAAACAATTACAAACCTATGTTAAATGCATTTAATTTAGAAATTTTACTACCATTTTGGGCTTCCCAGGTGGCGATAGTGGTTAAAAACCTCCTTGCCAATGCAGCAGATATAAGAGACACAGGTCTAATCTCTGGGTTGGGAAGATCCCCTGGAGAAGGGCATGGTAACTCACTCCAGTATTCTTGCCTGGAGAATCCCATGGACAGAGGAGTCTGGTGGGCTACGGTCCATAGAGTCCAGAATCTGACATGACTGAAGAGACTTAGCACATACGCATTATCATTTTAGTTGTTCAGCTACTCAGTCATGTCCAACTCTTTGCGACCCTATGGACTACAGTGTGCCAGGCTTTCCTGTCCATCACCATCTCCCAGAGCTTGCTCAAACTCATGTCCATTGAGTCAGTGATGCTATCTAACCATCTCATCCTCTGTCATCCCCTTCTCCTCCTGCTTCCAATATTTCCCAGCATTATGATTTCTTCTAATGAGTTGGCTCTTCGCATCAGGTGGCCAAAAATATTGGAACTTCAGCTTCAGCATCAGCCCTTCCAATGAATAATCAAGATTGATTTCCTTTAGAATTGACTGGTTTGATCTCCTTGCAGTCCAAGGGACTCTCAAGAGTCTTCTCCAACACCACAGTTCAAAAGCATCAATTCTTTGGTGATCAGACTCTCACATCCATACATGACTACTGGAAAAACCATAACTTTGAATAGATGGACCTTGTAGGAAAAGTAATGTCTCTGCTTTTTAATGTGCTGAGTAGGTTTGTCATAGTTTTTCTTCCAAGGAGCAAGCATCTTTTAATTTCATGGCTATAGTCACCATCTACAGTGAGTTTGAAGTTCAAGAAAATAGTCTGTCATTGTTTCCATTGTTTCCCCATCTATTGGCCATGAAGTAATGGGACCGGATGCCATGATGTTCATTTTTTGAATGTTGAGTTTTAAGCCAGTTTTTTCACTCTCCTCTTCACCTTTATCAAGATGCTCTTTAGTTCCTCTTAACTTTCTGCCATAAGGGTGGTATCATCTGCATATCTGAGGTTATTGATATTTCTCCCAGCAATCTTGATTCCAGCTTGTGCTTCATCCAGCCTGGCACTCCACATGATGTACTCTGCATATAAGTTAAATAAACAGGGTGATACTATACAGCCTTGACGTACTCCTTTCCCAATTTGGAACCAGAATGTTTTTCCATGTCCAGTTCTAACTGTTGCTTCTTGTCCTGCATATAGATTTCTCAGGAGGTGGGTATGGTGGTCTGGTATTCCCATCTGTTTAAGAATTTTCCAAGGTTTGTTATGATCAACACAGTCAAAGGCTTTAGCATAGCCATGGAAGCAGAACTAGATGTCCTTGAATTCTCTTGCCTTTTCTATCATCCAAAGAATGTTGCCAATTTGATTGCTGCTTCCTCTTCCTTTTCCAAATCCAGCTTGAACATCTGGAAGTTCATGGGTCATGTACTGTTGAAGCCTGGCTTGGAGAATTTTGAGCATTACTTTGCTAGTGTGAGAGATGAGCACAATTGTGCAGTAGTTTGAACATTCTTTGGCAGTGCCCTTCTTTGGGATTAGAAGGATAGGATTCCAGTCCTGTGGCCACTGCTGAGTTTTCCAAATTTGCTGGCATATTTCATTTTACTGATAGTGGATAATTATCCTTTTTACCAGTTTATTTTCTGCTCTATGAAGTGGACTTCCATTTCTTGGCCAAACTTTGTGCTTTTAAACATCTGTGAAATGGTAAGTCCATAGCAGAGGCCAGAAAAGTCCCTTTAGTCACCTAGTGTGACCTCTCACACGACACAACCCTAAGATAAGTCTGAATTTCTTAGTCTCACATTATCTTGAGATTTCTCTTCTTCCATGTCCTGGGAGGAGCCTCACTACTGTTGTTCTAATATCGTAGCTACGGTCATCTCCTTTCTTCTCCTGGGGAGTCATACATCCATTGGTTTTTCAGGAGGAAAAAAATCTGTCCATTGAGGATCCCTCTCACAATGTTTGTCAGTATTCAGTCTATCCTATTGATACAAGAAGCAAAATTCCATGCCCTAGTCCTCTCCCTCGGAGAAGGCAGTGGCACCCCACTCCAGTACTCTTGCCTGGAAAATCCCATGGATGGAGGGCCTGGTGGGCTGTAGTCCATGGGATCGCTAAGAGTCGGACATGACTGAGCGACTTCACTTTCACTTTTCACTTTCATGCATTGGAGAAGGAAATGGCAACCCACTCCAGTGTTCTTGCCTGGAGAATCCCAGGGATGGGGGAGCCTTGTGGGCTGCCATCTATGGGGCCGCACAGAGTCAGATATGACTGAAGTGACTTAGCAGCAGCAGTCCTCTCCCTGGATCGTTCATGTTCTTCAATCTGCTTCTAAAGCATGGAAGGTGAAATGAAGTAGAGTGGAGTCTTTGGGAAGACTTCGGTTGTAGAAGTGGAGTAAAATAGGTTTCCACATCTTTTCATAAGGACATGAGAAGCAAAGAAAGAACTAAAGGCGAGAGCCATGTGTGAGAAGGGAGGCTTGTCAGTACTTCAGACATCTGTTTACCTTATTTAGGCTCCCTGGAGTTAATACTGACATGCCTGGTTACTTTCACTTGGCAGTAATTCCAGTCGACTTGCCCCTAGCTTGTCCGTCTGGTGTTTTTGCTCAGTAGAGAGACAGAGGAATGGACTAAGATGCTTTTCTTTGAATTTAATTAGGTAGATGATTTAGCAGAATCTTTCAGTCAAAGTGTATCTTTTCTCACTGATTGATTCTTCTCAAATTCTTCCAGAATTAATTCTTCCAGATCTAATTTTTTTCAGTCTCTCTTATCTCTCAATAACCCCTCTCTCATTTGGATTCCTGGGGACAATGAAGTTGGAGAAGGAAAAAGTAAGGACTCCACAGACCTAGGTTCTCATCTCAACTTGAATATGGAAAATATTTTTGCCCCCCAATTAAACAAAAACTACCCATGTTATAAGAATTTCACTTTGGAAAATTCCAAGTTTCTTTCAGCTATTAACACTCAGAGAAACAATGTTCTGAAAGTTCTTATTTTGGCAAACCAGAAATGGGACACGGAAACACGGAGGGCTGAAATAAGCATGGCATTAACATAACAGTATAATCAGTATAATTCAATGTACTGAAACATTTCAGCTCCATTATGTCCTATTACCCTTTGTTACTCTGTTAAATTCAGGGATAGGATAATTTTTTTTTTTTTTTTTAAAGATAGTCTCATCCTCGGGGAGCTTACAATTTTGTAAATTTTGGTTTTTTTTTTTTAGAAATGTAAAAAGGGATCACTGAAATAAAGGGAAACTTGAGAATGGCCTGGCGTTTGGCTATATAATAGATTCAAAAAGCCTAGTTTGATCTGTCGCTTGCAGTATTGAGATTGGCATCCTGGCTGTCTCCTGATCAGTTTATTGATGTGAATTGTTAGCATATGGTGCTCACAGCATAAAACGATGCTTCTGGGGATCAAGAAAAAGAGTACCTTTATATCACAATTGAGTTTTTGTAGTTAGAAGTTCCACAAATAATTAATGGATTTTATTTTTTTTTTTTTTTGAGGTTGAAGGGCAGACTCAATCAGAAACCTGAATCCAGTTATCCCAGAGACAGAAGTTCAATCCAAAATGTCACAGCTTAATATGAAGGGAAAACTCCAGATTTTGGCCTATCAAAAGCCAACTTTCCTATTTTCTTTATTCTTATTTCAGTGGGGGCACAGCCTATCAATAAAGAAAAAGTCATGAAGAGATTATCAATTATGGAGCATTCTGGGAAGTATGATAGGTAAGGTAAGATAATAGGCTAGTCAGTCATCCTAGAGAGACCTCAAAAACTAGCACGATGAAACTAAGCATAACAGTTTTGAAAGACCTTAAATTCATGGCCATATAGGTCTTGTTTCAGATCTTAGTATTATCATTTATTAACTGGCAAATTTGGGCTAATTACTTAACTTTTCTGATGCTGGGAGGGATTGGGGGCAGGAGGAGAAGGAGACGACAGAGGATGAGATGGCTGGATGGCATCGCTGACTCGATGGACATGAGTCTCAGTGAACTCCGGGAGTTGGTGATGGACAGGGAGGCCTGGCGTGCTGCGATTCATGGGGTCGCAAAAAGTCAGACATCACTGAGCGACTGATCTGATCTGACTTAACTTTTCTGAGATATGCTCTCTTCATTTGTAAAACTTGAAAGATACCAGTATCTTCCTTAAGTGGTTGATGTAAAGATGAAAAACATTTCAATAGTATGTTTAAAGATTATTGATATGGAGGCTAATGTATACTGTAACTTTCAACAAACGTTAGCTAAAGTGATGATGATGACGATGCCTCTTATGGATTTCAAATTTAATGAAGCAGATACCATGTGCTCTGATAAGACAGAGGTTAAATGTTGATACTTATAAAAGTGTTAATTTTGCTCTGCTTGTATTGATTTTTTAGAATGTTTTCTCGTGTGTGCTAAAGGCAACTGATGCATCAAAACCCAGATTTTTCTAAAATCACAGCTATTTTCCTTGACCCCTCCCCCCCTCAATGATTTGATATGTTTAACTTCACATCTTCATCTATCTTGACTAGAATGTTGACTAGAATATATTATTTTCAAATATCAACTTAACTTCAAACAACTGTGTGGGCAGAATATCTCAGCTACATCAAAGCATGAATTCTATTATTGTTCCAGGAGATTAAAATTTCTGATAAAGGACATATATCTTTTTGTAAAACATGTTTTCTAAAGCAATTAAAGTAAGGGTGTGTGAAAGGGCATGCTCATTCATTCATTCATATGCTTTTATTTTTGAGTTTCTAAAGTGTTGAAAAAATAGTGCTCTGGAGGAAATTATCATTGGTTTGGTTTACATGTCTTAATATATGCTTTGAGGCATTGACTCATGTACCAGTGTCTTTCATGGAAATGTGACACATTTATTTAAAGACTGAAAACTTCTGTTTACTTTCAGAGTAATGATCCTTTTTCAAAAGATGACATCAATTTCTCCTTTGATACTTGTACCTTAAATTCCACAAAATGGAGCAATTTTAAAGAACAGAAGATTTGAGCTTGACTTTTAACTTGAGCTCTCTGCTGCCTGTGTTTCTGAATGACAGGGTGTTCAGAAATAAAACAGACATTGTTTCAAGGCAGGGACACACTGAGGAATGTCTTACAGCAATGGTTCTTGAGATTTTCTTCCTGTGAATCCCATTCATTCCAGACTCCACTCTGTCATTGCGTTATCCTTCATACTTGTGGAATATTTGTAACATCTGCTTTGAGAAATACTTATAAATCCTAGTCAATGGGGTTCTCTTTCACTGTTCTATGAAAATTAACCAAGGCCCACTCCACTCACTTTTCTTTATCTTGTCTCTGAAACATGAATAATATGTTTAATGAAATTTGGAAAATTAAATAAAGACAAATCAAAAAGTATCCCATTGCAGTAAACCCAGGGAAGAGTGTTTGTCAGATAGTATGATTGAAGAACCCCGGGTTAGTTACCATAGTCCTACCTTTGACATTTATCAGCTGGTGAAATGGTTTAATTTTCTTCTCCACTAGACTGTACTTTTAGAGATAGGTAGAACCTGATCTGGGCTTCCCAGGTGGCTCAGTAGTAAAGTATTCATCTGCCAATTCAGGAGGCATAGGTTCAATCCCTGGGTTGGGACCATACTCAGGAGGAGGCAACCATTCTAGTATTTTTGCCTGAAAAATCCCATGGACAGAGAAGCCTGGCAGGCTACAGTCCATGGGGTTATAAAGAGTCAGACATGACTGAGCAACTGAGCATGAGAACTCAGTCTATTTTTCTTAATGGTATATTTTGGAGCCTCTAAGAGGGTGCTTTGGAAGTAATTTTCAACAAACATGAGCTTCAAATTCATCTTCTTTAGTATTAGTTTGGTTTACAATATTTTTCCTTGTCTAAATGCATATCCTTTATATGTTTTGTTTATTTTGCAATGTAGTTAAATAAGCTTTCTTTTGTCATTAGAAGGAAAGACTGTTTGAAGGATCTCATTATTGCCTGCTTTTAATAACACCTCTTAGTGGCCTTGGATCACCAACATCACCAGAAGCGTGCTCATATTCAATTCCATTCAACCCATGTGGTTTCCTCTTTAGTACTGATGGGGACTGAGTAAGTATGAAATTATAATGTTGACAATAATTTCCCTTGTTCTTTTTGGCAGGCACAATCAGGGTCTGATATTCAGGTTATACTGCCAGCAGCATTTTTCAATTAGCATTTAATACTCCCCGACAAAATGCTCAACCTTTCGCTGGCACTGAACCCAGTGTTTCAGTGAAAAATTGCTCAGAAGCAAAGGCCTTTTCTTTCATTGATCTCCTTGTTCCCCTACAGTTTCTGTACTTGGAATACTCTCAGCTTTCAGGGACACTGTAGATCTCAAAAATGTTATTTTCTAGTTTGTGCTTGCTTTATTTGTAGTGTTTACTGCCCTGATTTTAAAAGTTGACAGGCATTGCCTTGCAAGTCCTGGAAAAATCCATTATGAAGGTGTTAGGAATAGACATTCACACAGACTCACTGTACCATCATTAATGCATCCTCCATGAAGAGCTCCATGTTTTTCACCTATCTTACTGTGATTAGTGAGTCAGACTCTAACAGAAGCCAGGACTTTTTGCAAAGATGTTATTAAAATTTCTAAATTTTCAAAGCTTGTATTCAGAGGACACCACTCTTACGAGTTATTTTTTCTAATTCAAGTAAACTATTCTGCTGAGTAAAAAGGAGTTTCATCATATGAAGTCTGTGTTTAGACTTAGATTCTGCCTTAGACACTTTGACTATAATACCAGTTTAAATGTGAAACATTTAACTTAAAAATAGATTTTTTTTTCCAAAAAATAATTGGTTTTTGTCTTTTTTTTCTATCAAACTTTTTATATGATATAGAGAAGCTAATCAATAGGGAGCTGAGTAAATTGTGGTTAAATGTCCTTAGAATTCTGTTCACATCATCTTAGTGCCAACAAAATGAAATTAGAGTAATCCAGGGCATTGGAATAAATCCAAGAATGACAACAGGGACTCCATGCAATGCCTTGCCTTACCTCTGCAGAAATCATGATTCCAAAAGGCTAAGCTGTGTTTCAAAGTGTAATAATATGATTGATTTATGAGAAGGCAAGAATACTGAGTGAATGTTGAGATCTTGCATGCTGATGAGTGAACCCAGTGGGAGGGAAGAGAAGAAATTCCCAGAGGGAGGGAAAGTGAAAGTGAAAGTCACTCAGTCCTGTCTGACTCTTTGCTATCCCATGGACTATACAGTCCATGAAATTCTCCTGGCCAGAATACTGGAGTGGGTTGCCATGCACTCCTCCAGGGGATCTTCCCAACCTAGAGATCAAACCCAGGCCTCCCACATTGCAGGCAGATTCTTTTACCAACTGTGCCACCAGGGAAGCAAATAACTAAACTCCTTACTCTTATACAGCACTTATAGAATTTACTGCACATTTCTGTATATCTTATCTAATTTGGACCTAAACTCCAAGTGAGGTTGAATGTGATTACCATTCCTTTGGTAAAGTTAACTAGTGAGACTCAGGGAAGCTCTGTGGCTCTGATAACTAGTGAGAGGCAGAGATTCAAACATGAGTCTCCTCGTCCTAAGGTTAGCACTGTGTCCACGCTAGAACGCCTATTATTAATGGAGCTGATTGGTCAATTTCAGGGAGCTTTTTAAGACATCCTGGGCTTTTGCTTTTCAGGGAGGTAGCTTAATTTACTATTTATTCTATAAACAGCTTCTTAACATTCAGAGAAATCAAACATGTGGATAGATCTCTTAAACCTCCTTGCCCAGCAGGACTGTTTTCTCCTCCATGAAATAGAGGTCCAGATCTATGCACCTCAATCTTGACTCTACACTAGACTCATTAGACTCACCAGGGAAGATTTTAGATCTATCTATGCCCAGGAGCTATGCACGGAGTGTCTAATTTAATTAGTCCTAGGTGGAAACAGGTATTCTTTCTTTTTTTAAAGCCTTCCCAGGTGATTCTAGATTTCCCTGCTGGCCCAGTAGTTGAGAATCCACCTGCCAAAGCAGAGAACATGGTTCGATTTTCAGTCAGGAAATGAAGATCCCACATGCCATGGGGCAATAAGCCTGTGACCCACAACTACTGAAGCCTGTGTACCCTCAAACCAGTGCTCTGCAATGAGAGAAACCACCACAGTGAGAAGCCTGTGCACAGCACAGGAGTAACCCCAGCTTTCCATAACTAGAGAGAGCCCGCGTGCAGCCAAAATAAATCCATAAATAAATAAATAAGATCACTTAAAAAAAAATCCTTCATAGTGATTCTAACATGTGAGCAATATTGAGAACCACTGGAATAGAAGATCTGAGAGATCTTCTTGGTGTCTAAGTGTGTTGCAAGGGTTTCTGTAATACCTCGGATACTCCATGAGTTAACTCGAAGGAGAATCAAATTTGATTATTCATTTTATCCTGCCTGGGTTTCTTGCTAGAATTTAGCTCCAAAAATCTCACGTAAGAAATTCTGGGAACTGTAGCATTCTTCAGCTAGACTATCTTACTCATCCATTTGGAACATTCCCGAACTTGGCTCTCCTTGTGGACTTGTACCTAGTGGCCACCTGGCTGATCTAAAGAATTCCTGGACATTCCAGAAAGTTTTCTCTGAGCACAAGTAATCAAAGAAGCAGTCATTTGAATACAAATGGGGACTGAATTAAAGATGCGAAATCAGACAAAGAAGAGATTCCAGGGAATTTTAGGAAATGATTGAGCAAAGCCAAAGGCAGGAAGCCAGAAGATTACAAATACCGCAGAATACCTAGGCTGCCCCTAGTCCTCTTTAGTTGGCTGGGCAGTCTAAATTTTAAAACACAGTCAATAAACCTTTTCAAAGCGACTTTTGAAAACCGCTAAAAACAAATTTTTAAAAAATGATCAAGTTATGTAAGTCAGAAAGAAGAGGAAAAAATTCCAAGTGATGAGCTTCTGTGCTTCAGATGCCTAAATAGAAGTGGAGGGAGATGAAGCTGCCAGTCACCACCTGGGTGCATGGGGGTGGGTGTGCGTGCAGGCACAGGTGTCTTTGAGAACAGATTTCATATTTGCTAAGAAGCTAATATGAATTTATGGGTGACAGTTCCAGTTTTTCCTGAAAGCTTCAAATGATTGAAGATGAAAATACTGTGAGAAGGCCTAGAAAATTGCACCAATTTAAGATAACCACAAAGCATATCCAATAGATGGTAATTTTTCAGAACCACTATTTTCTAAGCACTTACTCCCTAATCCCTGGCCAAGAGTGGTAATGAATATTGTAGATTGTCTGGGTTAGATGAAGACGAGGAGTTGAAGATGGCCACTGGAGTGACATGGAGATGGTCCTGTGTGATTACTTTTTTGACCCAACTTCAATATCCATTTCAGAAAAACAGTATCCTCTGTCATAAAAAAGGGGTATTCTCTTTCCAAAAAATCAGTGAGAGCTTTTATGTTTTGTATGGGGCTTCCCTGATAGCTTAGTTGGTAAAGAATCTGCCTGCAATGCAGGAGACCCTGGGTTGGGAAGACCCACTAGAGAAGGGATAGGCTACCCACTCCAGTATTCTTGGGCTTCCCTTGTGGCTCAGCTGATTTGTATGAAACCTCATTTTGTGCTGATAGTTCTTCTTCTTGGAAAACACTGCAAGTCGGTACTAGATATTTTAACAAATGCTTTGTTTCCATATAGTAAATAACAAAATGCAATCAAATTTGCCGAAGAAGAAAATATGCTCTTTTTTATGACCACTGCAAGACTATGAATTCTACTCAGTACATCTGTACCAGAGTTTGGCAAATGACA
Organism: Bos indicus; assembly: GCF_029378745.1. Classification (NCBI taxonomy): domain Eukaryota; kingdom Metazoa; phylum Chordata; class Mammalia; order Artiodactyla; family Bovidae; genus Bos; species Bos indicus. Next base: position 91,292,942 of record NC_091768.1, on the reverse strand, counting down.
GCTTGTGGGCCAAATTTGCCAGCTAAGAATGGGATTCTGTCAGAATGGTTGTCATTTGTAACTTGTATTTTAATTTTTTATATGTATAATAATTAACTTGGTTGCTTTTAATCTGAGGATGCTATAAGGAAGTAGTTTGGTAACACTTATTATGGAATAATTTGCATTATAGAATCAAGTAAACCAAAAGAAAGGTTTGTATTATTTTGTACTGAAAGAAGAATCATTTCATTCTTGCAAAATGAGTCAACAAAAGAACATATGGCATGATTATTTTCTGATAATCAAATGTATGGATTTTCATAAAATTTAAAATATTATATTCATAAAACATTAGGTAAAATTATTAAATATGCTATTAGAAAACCAATTCTTTTTTTGTTGTTAATGAGAAACATTTTAGAAGCTAAATTTTTCCATGTCTGCCTTCTACATCTGTTTTAGTTAGAATAACAAAACCCAAAAATAAGTTTATAGGTAGTTTTATATTTTTAAGTGGTTGAGAAAATAATATTTTGGGGCATGCAAAAATTATATAGAAATTCACATTTCTGTGTCTACATACAGTTTTATTGGAACACAGTCATGACCATCTATTTTCATTTTGTCTATGGATACTTTTGGGCTACTGTGGCAGAGTGGAGTACTTGTATCAGATACCATGTGGCAACAAAGCCTAATAAATTTACTTTCTGGCCCTTTACAGGAAACATTTTTAACACCTGGTCTAGACCGCGAAGTCATCCCTCTTCATCTGATGGCTGTCAGTTGTGTGTACATCTGAATGTAGTAAAATAAGGGGAATTCTTACCTTGGAATCATTTAAATCCAAACTTTACACTGGCTTATGAAAACACCTTGGTATAAAACAGATTTTTTTAGGTTCCAGAATTATCTCCCTACTTCACTGGTGCATTCTCACCCTTCTCAGAGTGGAGGGACCAGGCTAATTCACACATCTGGAGCCATTAAATTATAGGCAGTTTAGCTTTCTATTGAAAACTAGGGTAAGAATTTTGTGGCTTAAAAATTACTCCAAACTTTGTTGACTATAAATATCAAGTACACTATATAGAAACAATGAACAAGGACCTACTGTATAACATAGGGAACTCAACTCAATATTCTGAATTACCTATATGGAAAAGAAACTGAAAAAATAATAGATATAGGTAAGTGTGCTGTGTGCTAAGTTGCTTCAGTTGTGTCTGGCTCTTTGCAACCCCCGTGGACTGTAGCCCACCAGACTGCTCTGTCTATGGGATTTTCCAGGCAAGAATACTGGAGTGGATCATCATGCCCTCCTCCAGGGGATCTTCCCAACCCAGGGATCGAACTCGCATCTCTTAAGTCTCCTGCATTGGTAGGCTAGTTCTTAGCTGCTAGCACCACCTGGAAAGCCCCAGACATAGGTATGTGTTTGCTGTACTTGGTTGCTCAGTCGTGTCCAACTCTTTGCATCCCTATGGACTGTAGTCTGCCAGGCTCCTCTGTCCATGGGGATTCTCCAGGCGAGAATACTGGAGTGGGTTGCCATGCCTTCCTCCAGGGGATCTTCCCAACCCAGGGATTTAATCCAGGTCTCCCGTGTTGCAGGTGGATTCTTTACCACCTGAGGCACCAGGGAAGTCCAGATATAAGTATACGTATAACTAAATCACTTGGCTGTACACATGAAAGTAGCATATCATTGTTAATCAACTATACTCCAACATAAAATAAAAATTTTAAAAAATGGCCCCAGAAGTAGTGCTGAAGTGCTATTAGTATCTTAAACACAAGAGGACTGTGAGGTGCCTAACAGAGAGAGTAGACATCTTAGATAAGTTTCATGCAGATGTTATAGAGGGTTTGGTCATGAGTTCAAAGCCCATGAGTCAACAATACATATTAAATAAGATGCCTTTTAACAGGAACACACATAACAGAACATTATGTATTGATTAGTTGATGAAAATGTAACTGTACACTCACAAGATCCTCCCCCTGTACTTCCCCTAGAAGCAAAGCTTCAGTCTTCTCTAATTCAGTAGGTAAAGTGAATTCATGGGGGGGGGGGGGTGGGAAACTACCATGAAAAATGAGAATTGATTATATTTTTAATATAAAATTTTAATTTATATACTTTTTAATATAAAATATAATTTTAATTTTTTAACTCTTTAAAATTTGACTTTCTCTAGGTAAATTATAAGACTAACAATCTATTTCCTATTCAAAGTTTGTGGGCTCGTGTGTAGATATATATGCATCTTATTTGAATTTATTATTTGCTGATATCAATCCATTGGTACAGATCCATTTTCTTTCTTTTTTTTTTTTTTCTAATTTTATTTTATTTTTAAACTTTACATAATTGTATTAGTTTTGCCAAATATCAAAATGAATCCGCCACAGGTATACATGTGTTCCCCATCCCGAACCCTCCTCCCTCCTCCCTCCCCATACCATCCCTCTGGGCCGTCCCAGTGCACCAGCCCCAAGCATCCAGCATCGTGCATCGAACCTGGACTGGCAACTCGTTTCCTACATGATATTTTACATGTTTCATTGTCATTCTCCCAAATCTTCCCACCCTCTCCCTCTCCCACAGAGTCCATAAGACTGTTCTATACATCAGTGTCTCTTTTGCTGTCTTGTACACCGGGTTATTGTTACCATCTTTCTAAATTCCATATATATGCATTAGTATACTGTATTTATGTTTTTCCTTCTGGCTTACTTCACTCTGTATAATAGGCTCCAGTTTCATCCACCTCATTAGAACTGATTCAAATGTATTCTTTTGAATGGCTGAGTAATACTCCATTGTGTATATGTACCACAGCTTTCTTATCCATTCATCTGCTGATGGACATCTAGGTTGCTTCCATGTCTTGGCTATTATAAACAGTGCTGCGATGAACATTGGGGTACACGTGTCTCTTTCCCTTCTGGTTTCCTCAGTGTGTATGCCCAGCAGTGGGATTGCTGGGTCATAAGGCAGTTCTATTTCCAGTTTTTTAAGGAATCTCCACACTGTTCTCCATAGTGGCTGTACTAGTTTGCATTCCCACCAACAGTGTAAGAGGGTTCCCTTTTCTCCACACCCTCTCCAGCATTTATTATTTGTAGACTTTTGGCAGATCCATTTTCATAGCTCAAGTCATAAAGGCTAAATATGCATGAACAAGGCAATGAATTGAGGGAATTGTCTGAATTAAGCTTTACATTTGAATAATCTGAGGAATATTGGCTGTGCTGAAAACTTTGGATTACAGAGTATTTTAAATATATGCAGTCCTGTTATTTAAGTCTGAAATGTTGAACTTTTTGGCTAACGCAGAGAGATCTACGACTATAGATCAAGTTTTCAAGGATTAGCATCAGTTATTTTGATAAACTTATGAGAAAATGCACAGATTTTTCACAATAGTAGCATTTATTATGGACTACACTTCAGGGAAATTGGTGGTAAGAATACTTTGAGGAGGCTTCAAAGTGGAATGGATTTAAGTTGGGACTTGAAGAAGAAGAAGAATTTTGATAGAAGAAAGAAGTATTGAGGTCACAAGGCAAAATAGAAAAAGTAAAGAAAAGGTATAAAAGAAATTAATATATAGCATTTTTGAAAACAGTGAGTGGATCAGCTTGGTTTAATTTATTCAACATTAAATTATACTAATACTTGTTAGTACATCTTAATGATTACTATTTGAACCACTTCAGGACACCTACTTATATCTAACCGATAAACTAATACCTGATTGAATTGAAAAAGCAAAGTGCACTTGAAAATATCCTTGCCTGGACAGAAACTGATGTCCAGAATAGAGTGATCTCTTTCTCATTTCATATACTCCATTGCATGTTTCATCCTGTGTAAAAGCCCTACCTACCCTCCTCATTGGCTTACAAAGATTTGCTTGGTTAGACTTGGTAGAATCTTTCTGATAAGTTTTACAATGCAACATCCAGAAGGTGATTAATTCCTGAAGGCAATATTAAAACAACTTCTGAACAAATTAAAGAGAAAATGAAAAAGAGAGAAAGAGAGAGATCAGAACTTAAGCTGAATCTGAGACGTCTGGGTCCAGATCAGAATCTTCTGTGTGATCTTTGAGACTCAACCACAGGCAATCACAAAGGCTCTACCTGGCACCTTCACGAGGGGAAGCATCCTTCCCACCGCTACTTAGTACACAGTCTCCAGGGAGTTGTGGGCAAGGACGTGTGCCTCTCCCCCACCTTTACCAACCATGCTCCTGGGTGTATATGTATCCTTAGCCCAACAACCTCCATTTGGACACCTTCAGGAAAGGCTTTAAGACACTTTGCTGAATGGATAGTATTCAGCATAATTCTTGAGTTCAGGGAGCCCTTGGTGCTTTTGGTGAGACTCTTCCCAGGGGTCTCTCTGAAGACCTTTGTATCAGGGGTCCTCTAAGAAATTCTTCTTACTCTGACTCTGTGCTTTCCCACTTTTACCCCATCCTTTCTTGTTAGTCCTGGCCCCTCAGTCCATAAAACGGGAGTATCCTATGGTTTGGGGCTCCTTGTGCGGTGACATGATGGCCTCTTTTCCCCTTCTCCACATCTGTGCTCATACATGTGACCTTGTGCCTTTCTGTGGGGAGAATGGAACACTGAGGATGGCACCTTTCCTATTTAACCTTTTGCTTATTCCCTCCCAGGAAGTGAAGAAAGGCTTGACTTTCAGGGTCGTTGATTGTCTTAATTGACCACTACAACATCTGGCAGCTCAGCATTTTCTCTCTCTGACAGAATCTGTTTGAGCTCATTTAGAATCCAAGGAAGTGAGATGGAATGTAAAATCATTTAATGTTGTAGATGACTAGCTTTTTTATCTCCAGATAGTAAAGGTGGAAAAACTATGGAGAAACAGTCCTTGAAGTTACCATAGAAAATGTTGGTACTACAAGTTACCAACTAGACTAGATGTTAGCCTAAGTGACCCATTTTACATAAGGGGACTATTATGCACTGAAGAGTTTGAAGTTGAACCATTATTGGCTCTTTTCTTCTATGCTACTCTTCCACTCTGAATTTATTTCTTGGTTCAAGGACTCTTAGACTGAGGTACTGGTGGGGGAGGAAATAGGTGGCCTGAAGCAAGAACAGATGGGTAACGAAAGGAGTTGCTGTGACAAGCTCATTAAATGATGTTTCTTGTATATGATGCTTCTTGTGTCTGTTGTCTCAGTTCACTTTCAAGGACCCTGACATTTGCTTGAGCTTACCTGTTATGAGTAGTCTTACAGTTATTACACAACAAGGGATCAGTGCAGAAAGAGATGGTAGTTTGCCTCTTCAGAGAGCCTTCACTTTCTTTACATATCAGAGATCCTACTGCTACCAACACCCTGACCTCAAGAAGTATACCGCATACTATCCATGGCTGTTGCCTACTCCCTCTCCATTAAGCAAAATGTACTAAAACCTTTCCTGAATCCCAAGGCAGAAAAAAGGTGAAAGAAAAGCTTGGTTTATAAACGGTCATGGTAGTTCTGACTGGGGCTATGTAGAATTTTTCTTAAGAATTTCTAATTGTTAACAACAACCTACACTCAATGAGTCTGTAAAGCTCTATTTATTAATCAGAAATTACATAGTAGCCAGTTATAAAATAACAGAAATGATGAGCTTTGCAGTGCCTGAGACAACAGCTTGGGTGAAGGTAAACCATTTTGGAAAGGGATTTCAGGGAACCAAGGTGGGAGGAAGGCTGAGCACTGAAGAACTGATGCTTTCAAACTGTGGTGCTGGAGACTCTTGAGAGCCCCTTGGACTACAAGGAGATCAAAGCAGTCAATCCTAAAGGAAATCAACTCTGAATATTCATTGAAATGATTGATGCTGGAGCTCCAATACTTTGGTCACCTGATGAGGAGAGCCAACTCATTGGAAAAGACCCTGATGCTGGGAAAGATTGAGGGCAGGAGAGGAAGAGGGTGACAGAAGATGGTTGGATGGCATCATCTATTCAATGGACATGACTTTGAATAAACTCCAGGAGATAGTGAAAGACAGGAAAGCCTGGCATGATGCAGTCCATGGGATTGCAAAAAAATTAGACATGACTTAGGCTTCCCTGGTGGCTCAGACGGTAAAGCATCTGCCTGCATGGCGGGAGACCTGGGTTCGATCCCTGGGTCAGGAAGATCCCCTGGAGAAGGAAATGGCAACCCACTCCAGTACTCTTGGCTGGAAAATTCCATGGATGGAGGAGTCTACATGTGGGCTACAAAGAGTCCACGGGGCCGCAAAGAGTCAGACACGACTGAGCAACCTCACTTTCACTTTCACTTTAGCAACTGAACAAAGAACAACAAAGGTGGGAAAGAAGAAAAATGAAACAGAAAAGGAGGGAAAGCCAGTATATGGCTTGAAATGGTCACAATGTGGGCCAGACCTTCCAATGTGCTTTGTAATCTGTACAGAACTGTGCATTATTTTGATTGACTTTTTTCTTTAAAACATTCTTGACAAGAGAGCCCCTTGGACTGCAAGGAGATCCAACCAGTCCATTCTGAAGGAGATCAGCCCTGGGATTTCTTTGGAAGGAATGATGCTGAAGCTGAAACTCCAGTACTTTGCCACCTCATGCGAAGAGTTGACTCATTGGAAAAGACTCTGATGCTGGGAGGGATTGCGGGCAGGAGGAGAAGGGGACGACAGAGGATGAGATGGCTGGATGGCATCACTGACTCGATGGACGTGAGTCTGAGTGACCTCCAGGAGTTGGTGATGGACAGGGAGGCCTGGCGTGCTGCGATTCATGGGGTCTCAAAGAGTCGGACATGACTGAGTGACTGATCTGATCCCATTTTAAATGATGGCCACATTCAGCCTGGATGGGAGAGGAATTTAGGGAAGAAAGGATACATATATATATATGGGCTGAATGCCTTCAATGTTCACCTATCACAACATTATTAATCAGCTATATCCCAATAGAAAATAAAAAGTTTAAATTAAATTAGAAATTTAAAAAACCCCAAAAAGTGGAAAATGTCAGCATTCTTCACACCAGAGAAGACCAAGTGATCCCAGATTCAAAGAACCAGAGATGCACACCAGGAGACCACCTGAGACCAGATTTGAGGAGTATAGGCCCTATACCTGCCCTAATCTTATCAACAATCCGACCTTTGAACTGTTGCTATAAACTCTCATCAAATCCTCCTATGTGGGGCCATATAGTTTCTGAGGCAGAAGCCCACTCTGTCCCCCTTTGCCTGGCAAAACAATAAAACTATGCTTTTCTACTTCAAAAAGAAAAAGTGATTGCCGTATTTTGTAATATTTTATCACCAAACTTCTCCAGACTATTTGTGGTAATTTTCATAATATAGTTATCCCACAAGTAATTTTTTTCTTTAAGACCATAAAGCCTTTCAGATAATGAACAGTTATAACATTCTATCATCTAATATCTGGATTTTAAAACTTTAGATATATGACAGTATCTCTTTTTCTCCCTCATGTTTCTTAGAACAACACTGTAAGAATGATACTTAAGTTGTATTCTTTATTTATTTATTTTTTTTTTATATTTTAAATTTCCATGAGCTATTTTTCTCCTAACACTTATTTTTTATTGTACCCTTATGCATACTACATATCATTTTTTAATCTCAAAGATATTAATAATAGCTTTTTTTTTTTGTATTCTTTAATAATGTTGCTGGTGAAGGTATGATGATGATAAAGTGAAGACACAGGATAGAAAATAACTAACAAGGCATCCATAGTATCTTTGTTGTTATTTTGCTCCCATTGTCATTGGAGGCCCATGGTCTAGTCAATGTGTTAAGACATTCTAATAAATGTTATGTTGATCTGGTTAGAAAACCCTAACTACTTAATAATTCTAAAGTATTTGTTGAATTTTGAATAGTAGCAGGAAGTAAGCATTTTATCTCAGTACTTTAATAGATACAGCATTATATTCATCTTTTTCACAGAGGCAATAATATCTGTGAACTGATCACTTTGTAGTGAAATAACCATAGCATGGAGATAGTCTAGTTAAATATTCTCAGCTAAATAGATATAGTTCCTTCACTCCCCAGAGGCTTTTCTCATTACTTCATTGGTCACTGAACTATTTTTCTGTTTATAGTCATATTCCCAGAGGATTACCTGACCTTGGAATTAAACACCTGACTTGCACAGGTGGGTGTTTGAGGTGACTTTTCAAACAGTACTGTATTCTGGTTGGAACTTTAAGCACAGAAAATAAGCATAATATCATGTTCTCAGTAAGAGACAAGGTCACCATCCTTTTCCAAGTCATCAAAAGTTCAGAGGTAATACCTTTAAAACAAAATCACCCAACTAGTAATATCTTTAGCACTAGAATAAAGCTAATCTGTTTATTCCATAGCCAGTTGTTGCTCTATTGGCTTTCTGCTTTATAGAAAAGCATAAACCAGAGAGGAGAAAAATGAGGAAGGAAAATACCAAGAGAAGCAATAAAAGCTAAATGATTATGCTTTAGATGACAGAATTTCAAGATGGTTTTATAATTTCTTTTCATCCTTCATTCTTCAGAATTACAGACATAAATTTGGATTAATTTATTATTTCCACATTATTATCTAACCTACTCTGTCAATGTTGTAGTTGAATTAACTCAAATCATGAGCCACTCTAATAAACAGAAAATTACTTTGGCTAAGAGCAATTCCATGGTATTGAACTAGTGAACTTATCTGTCCTTGGAGAAATAATTTATATTTTCTGTGCCACATTTTACCTACCTAGCCTAGAAAATCTCTAGGTTTCCTTCTGGCCCTATAAGCTTATGAGTCCATGAATTTTCTGAGGAGAAAGGATAAATTTTCCCTTCATGGGCAGGGATTCAGTTGTTATTTTTATTATCATAAATGCAAAAGAAGACAGTTTTCATATTTGAGAGGAAGCTTTGTATTGAATTACATAAAGTAAATGTTTTAAAAATAAATTCTTCCATTGATTCCCTTCTTGCATTTTTCCTTCTGTTGTTAGCTTTCTTTGCAATAGATGGTGCTCTTTACTCAGAGAAACTACTTATGATTCTTCATCAAAAGATCAAGAAAATTAGTTTTACTCTTTAACAATCATTAATTAAAGAAATCAGACATAAAAAGCAGAAAAAATCAATTACAAATAACTTGTACCACCTTGATAAAGAAAGCATAATGAAGAAAATGATTGTTAAATGATTTAAGAGCTCCAGTGAAACCTGTAATACTTGCTGAATAGATGAAGCCAATATTGCAGCTAAACATGGAAGTACCACAGAACCCCTAGTAGGAAGAAAATCCCAAATCAGGAGCCATTTTAAAGTGTTAAAATGATTATATACTTCTCAAAAGTTAAAATATAGTATTCCATATTAACATGTAGTATTTGAATAGGCACATCAACACTAACACAATCTACATCAATCTCAGCTAATATTGAACTTGTATGCTTTTTGCCAAATAAACCTGGAACATCTGGATAAATAGAAATTGGGCCACAAACTCTTCTGAAATAATTTCATTGGATGAAGACACTTTTAAATTTCTCTAGGGCAACCATTACAACCCCCTATGTAATAGTTTATCATCCAGAATTATGCTGCTTTTGGTCACTTCTAACTTGTTTCAACTTTTGGGGGCATTGAAAAACAGTCCTGCAGTTCTGAACCACCTGACCTATTCCTGATTCAGTTTGTGACTCCCCTAGCAGATCTGTAGCTGCCAACTGCAAACTGGTCTAGGCAACACAGCTGTCATGTTACAGCAAAACAGCACCATTTACTCTGGAAAGACACCAGAAAAACTTCCTCTATGAGTGAGGAAGAGGAGGGTGCAGCAATGGTGCAGCAAATACACTGAAATCAGCAGGAGCAGGAAAGTTGCCAAGGTTCATCTATGAAAAGAACAGAGAAGGAAATCTGCCCCTTCTGCCCCCAATTAAGGATAAAATAACTAGAGTTTCTCTTCTATTTTCCATAAATTATTGTTTCCACAGCTCCTTTGGAAGGGACTATGGGACACTGAGGTTAAGAGCCCAGAGCCCTTTTGGCTCAGTATAAACAAGCTGTAAGATAGAGGCTTTTTTTTTTTTTTTCCTTTTTGCCAGAGCTTTACAGCTTTTATCAAAGCAACTTCTCTGTTTCTGAAATTTTGGATTCTTTCTTTATTAACGGAGGGAAGAATAGAAAAGTAGGCTTTTGTACTCAAGCAGCAACCACTCTACTTTCACCTCTATATTCTCCCCTGTTTTACCTCCTTTTTTCTCATCCTTCCCCCCAACACCCTTTATGCCTCTATTAGCCACCGAAATCCGGAGCCCTGTGGCCTTCCTTACCTGACAATCACATACATGACCAGGAAGTTTCCGAAGAGCCCCACCACGCACACGATGGAGTAGAGGGCCATGATGATGATGGCCGTGATCATGGAAGGGCTGCCGGCCGAAGGGCACAGTCTGTCGCTCCCTCCCAGCTCGGTGCGGTTCGGACCGCATGGGTCGGACAGGTTGCCTTCTAAGTGGGAGAAGTTGACCCAGGAGCTGGGACTAGGTGCTGGGGAGCAACTTGAAGGGTGTGTGAAGGGATCAGTGCAGTTGCTGGCGTTCGTGGGGACGGCGCCGCTGTCCATGGTGCTGACCGCCGGCTGGGACCACGTTGGGAGTAACCGCGAGCACCCTGACTTTTCGGGTTCCACGCGCGAGCCGCTTCGTCTCGCCGCTGCCACAGCTCCTGTTATTTCTTACAGCGACCAACCCCGGCGGAGCCAGAGAGGAGCGTCAGGCAGGAGAGAGCTAAGCATCTGACATTATCCTCTGCTTGTGGCCCCCTCCCACCTTAGAAGTACACAGACAGGGCTCCAGCCCCACACCGCCTTGGGGGAAGGAGGGGAGAGCTGTGCGGGATCCGGAGGCTGGAGCCGAGGGAGGAGAGAGAAGTGGATTTTGCGCAAAGCAATCCAACGACTCGGTTTCCCCACTCGGCACTCCTCTGTGCAAACACCTCTATTGACAGGCAGAACCAGGAAGGGAGTTGGAGGGAAGGGGTTGAGAGTGAGACAAACGGAGAGTTTTTGGCGGATGCAAAGCGTTAAGGAAGGGGGCTGACCTTACATTTTCCAGCACCGTTTTCTTAGTGTACCATGACAGAAAGACGCTGGTCTGACGCCACCCTGACATCCCAGACCCCAGCGCTCTTCTATCCCTGCTGCCTAAACAATCATTTGGTGCAGGGTACACAGAATCCTCTTCTGTAGCCCTCCTTGCCTCAGACTTTTTCTGTTTGCAGAAAAAGTCACCATGTGTCTCATGACTAAAGGAGAATTTCCAACCCTTCAACCCTGCCTGAAACAAGAGTGATTCCTTCTCTGAAAAGAGATGAGAGACAAACTTTTAGAGAGGATATCTATTCCCTTTACTTCATATTCCCTTACTTCTCCTGGAGCAGAAGCTTTATTTGCGTCTAATGTCTAGCTTGCTGACAAAGAGGCACAGGGAGTTGTGGCGTCCAGAAAAGTCAAAGAAAGACAAGGGTGACATTCCATATATAAATCTCATAGGTTTGGAGTTATTGGTTTTATCTCCAGCCTTCATACATGTGCTTCTCAGTAGAAGACTGTGAAAACCAAGTGTCTACATTATTTCATTGTATTCTAGTGTAGACATTCCAGGAAAAACTACATAGACATCTGGAACTGGAATGGCTCATACAAGGTTGAGGATTATTGATATGCTTTAAAATTTGATAATTCACTTTTAAATCCACAGATGCTTCTACTTTATTAATAAATTTTGTTTTGCTTGTCTTTGTTTTTTGGTAATGTTAACACAAATTCTGAAATAATTCTCATTTCTATTCATGGGTATATTTGTCTGCATATGTATCTTTTAACTACTAACACTATCATTAAAGATCCCCAGTTGGTTGTAGAAAGCTATATCCTTGTTAAACAGGGATCAGGGTGAGGTAGGGAGCTTGGAAAGAACATTTAATTCCAATATTATTTTTATCACTTGCCTGGAAAACATAACACTGGTGAACTCCACTAATCATAGATAATTTTGCCAATTTCAGTATTTTTATCTTTTTTTATGTTGAAGGATATAGTGTCAGCAATAAAATGTTATAGAGATCTCATACAGAATAATAAAAATGTTTCACCACATATTCTCCTATGAACTAATATATTAATTCACCCATATTCAGCTGAAATCTGCCATTATTCAGTCTCTTGAGGACACATAGAACCAGTCTAAACTTATTTATGTGAAAGACAAATTAGCACAGTATAATAAGTCCTTGCCTTAAACCCAGATCATTTTGTGAACCTTAGATTTGTAACTTAAACTTTTTAGCTGTAGGAATTTGGATACGTTACTTTACCTGACTGACTGACAGCATTCTCATCAGTGGAAAAAAATGTATAATACCTTTATATAACTTTTACCAGGATTAAATGAAAAATACATAATGCAATTGAGTGATTTAATAAATAAATCATTGTGATTATACTTCATATATTTGAAAATAACTGAGTAGTCTCTTCTGCAAATTAAACTTTAGCTTCCTTAGACTGGGTCTTATAAGATGCAGCTTTGAGTTCTTTCAGGAAATTGGCCCCTTTTCTAGTCACATTATAGTTTGTAGATCTGCTCTTAAAACAGTGTTCTAAGGATAACCTCACCAATAAACACTGAACAATATTATCAACTTCCTTTTTCTACTATCACAGGTTTTGGAGCTCCATTCGCTTTTTATTTTTGAAGTTACATTACTCTTATATCTCCTTCTAGGTCTAGTATAGGCAAAATTTCTTAAACATAATCCAAGTTAGTTCAACAAATATTTAATGATCTACTTTGGACCAGGTGTTGGAATTGAAAAAGATAGATATGATTATTTTTGACCACAGAAGCTTACCTCTTATTCTTGGTAAATCATATTTTTCCTGTTGTATAAATTAATATGTTTTAGAAAGATCAAAGTACAACACTGTAAATTGTTTTATTTTAAAATTACATTTAATTCGAGCTAGTTCATAATTCAAATCCAGCAAGATCTTTTAAAGTGATGAGTCTATGATCTTTTTTATGCATGCTTCCTATTTTGTATACCTTATTTACTCTCCCAGCTTTATATAGATTCCTTAAGACAAACTCAATCCTGCATAGTAGAATGTCTCCCTTTTGCTTTGTCTGTGTGCAGAAGACATACATATATACATATATATATGTACACACACATGTTTTTTGTATATGAGGAATATTTATCATTTTGTTGATATTTCTCCTTAGCCTACATTTTCTATTTAAAGAAAGAAAAATTTATCATATCAGTCAAGATTTACCATTGCTATAAAATTCATATCATACATTTTTTTCATAAAAATATTTGCTTCAAAGCAACATATCAGTAATAGCTAGGTTAGATCATAGGCAAATATTAAATGTTTCCCCTATTCCTAGAATTTCAAATATATATTAGTTTTAGTTATTTATTGACTTCCCTGATAGCTCCATTGGTAAAGAATCTGCCTGCAATGCAGCAGACTCTTGTTCTATTCCTGGGTCTGGAAGATCCCCTAGAGAAGGGATATGTTACCTACTCCAGTAGTCTAAGGCTTCTCTTGTAGCTCATCTGGTAAAGAATCCATTTGCAATGCGGGAGAACTGGGTTCAATCCCTGCGTTGGGAAGATGGCTTGGAGAAGGGAAAGGATACCCCCTCTCCAGTATTCTGGCCTGGAGAATTCCATGGGTTGTATAATCCATGGGATCACAAAGAGTTGGACATGACTGAGTGACTTTCACTTTAGTTATTAATATAATTACCATCATCCCACACTTATTTGAGTATCTTGATCCTGATTTTTTTTGGAGCATGGTTGTTAATGAAACATATGATTAAGAACTATTAATGAGAAATACAGGTGTAAATACTACACATGAAGCTATTACAGTGGTTTGAAGTTCAAGTGAAAAAGGACATTCTAGGTTACATTAGAAGAACATTTTATGTATTTGCTTACAGATTTTTTTGTTATTTGGTATTGAAACTAATGATATTCTAAAAGCATTTTATTATAATAGTATTCTTGATCTCTGTATTGATGCATAAACATCCAGAGAAATGGAACAGATATCCTTACTTGCATGGCAAAAATAAAACAAATAAAAATTTCACAGCTACCTTAACTTGATAACCTGAGAGAGACCTCTGAGATAGGGACATCTGGGATAAATCAGAAAACAGCTCAAAATCTAGGGTCTGCTATTTACTTTCTTAGTCAAGGAAGTGACTTTGTTACTTACTTAGAAACTTAGTAAAGTTACTCATGCTTCCTGATACTGGATTTCCTCCTCTGGTAAATTTTATATATATATATATATATATACATATATATATATATACACACACACACACACACATATAAGTTGCTCAGTTGTGTCCGACTCTTCGCGACCCCATGGACTGTAGTCTGTCAGTCTCTTCTCTGCACGAAATTCTCCAGGCAAGAATACTGTAGTGGATAACCACTCCCTTCTCCAAGGGACCTTCCTGACCCAGGGATTGAACTCAGGTCTCCTGCACTGCAGGCAGATTCTTTACAGTCTGAGCCAGCAGGGAATCATATATATATATATTTATATAAGAATCAACTTCAAAGGGTTTTTTGCAGAACTGCTTGTATATGAATTTGTCCTTTGCCTTTTGGCTTTTTAGACTTTGTTATATGTGGCTTGGAGATTAGCAAGAAGAGTTACTGAAATTATTATGTAATATTTAATATCATAGAGTTAACCATAAAAAATCTGATTTTTTTAAGAGACTGAAGATGAGTGTCTGTGAGTCCAACTCATTGGACTCTTTCAATTCATCCAAGCATCTAGTTTAAGTGATTCATAAGCCTAAATATCTTTCTTAAAATATGAAGGAATTTCAATTCTATTTGAATCTTGAGATCATGGCCACTAAGAGAAAAGACTCCAGCAATAATTTTTTTTTCTCATGCAGTTATTAACTATTGAGGCTTTTATTTCTAAGGTATTTTTAAAATTTTATCTGGTAACCTGATTTCCACCTGAGAGACTCCCCACCAGACTCAGTTTTCTCTGCTTACAATGGAGTACCTCTCACAGTGACAGCACAGTCCACATGTAGTTGGCTTTCACACATGCATGATTATCTGTTAGGTATGATTAACTGCAGAATAGAATTTAATGTTCTGTTACAAAAGTTGAGTTCAAATCTACAGACTTGAGAATGAATTTCTGTATAAATTCTTTCAGTTCAGTTCTAAAACATTAAACTATGTATTATCAGCAATTTAAAATTTTAAAGTGAAGTATACAAAATCATGTGCTTTCTACAGAAATTTAACTACTTTCTACCCACCACCACTTTCTCTTCCTCCCTGACTTAGAGACAATCATTTAAAAAATGTTTTCTCCATAAATTTTTAAAAATTTTCTTTTCCTTACATTTTAAAAATTATGAACAGTTATATATATAAAGCTGTCATGTATGGATGTGAGTTGGACTGTGAAGAAAGCTGGGTGCTGAAGAATTCATGCTTTTGAACTGTGGTATTAGAGAAGACTCTTGAGTCCCTTGGACTGCAAGGAGATCCAACCAGTCCATCCTAAAGGAGATCAGTCCTGGGTGTTCATTGGAAGGACTGATGTTGAAGCAGAAACTCCAATACTTTGGCCACCTCATGCAAAAAGTTGACTTATTGGAAAAGACCCTGATGCTGGGAGGGATTGGGGATGACAGAGGATGAGATGGCTGGATGGCATCACCGACTTGATGGACATGAATTTGAGTAAACTCCGGGAGTTGGTGATGGACAGGGAGGCCTGGCGTGCTGTGATTCATAGGGTCACAAAGAGTCGGACATGACTGAGCGACTGAACTGACTGACTGAACATTTGAGTCCATTAAGTCCATTGAGTTTTAAGACTTATGCTATCACAAATAGTGATGCAATAAATATTCCTGAGGTTTTCACATTTTTTGCCAGTGTGTCTTAGATAGATTCCTAGAGTTATTGCTGGATCAAAAGGTAAATGTATGGTATTTTGCTAGATATTATTAAACTTCTCTCCTTGGGAATTTTACATTTTTTAGCTCTAATAGAAATATATAAGGGTGCCTGATTCTTCATTGATTTAACAACAGAACATGGTTTTAACTTGTGTGATTTTTGTCAGTATAGTAGAGGAGAAGCAGTATCCCAGTGTAGTTTGAATTTTTATATCTCTTCTCAATGAGATTGAACATCTTTCCTTACAGTTGGAACATTTGCCTTTAGTTTTCTTTGGGTTCTCTGTTCAGTTTCTATTCACGAAAAAAATGGGACCATTAGTCTTTTTCCTTGTTTGTTTTAGGAGCTCTTTACATATTAAGAATATTAACACGTTAATTAATATTTTACCTTGTTCGTCATTTGTCTTTTTTATTTGCTCATGGTATCTTTTGCTATGCAAAAAGTATCTTTTATCTTCCATATTCAAGTTTATTCATATTTTCCTAGATTACTTCTGGACTTTGACAAGCAGGTAGTCAAATTTTCTGATTCCCAGAGCACAGAGGAATTTAACCATATTTATTCTAGTATAATGTGTTTTATTTATATAATATACTTCTTAAATTTATTCTCATTTATAGTATAAGGAAAGGATATAATTTTAATCTTTTTTTCCATATGGCTATCCAGTTACTATAATTCCACTTACTAAAAAGTTTATTTTTCTTCTCAGACTTGAGATGTCACCTTTATTGTTTTCTATATTTTACATGTGTATATATACATAATTGGATTTTTTCCTGAATGTTTTATTCTATTCCATTTGTCTGTCTTTTTATGCAACACTGTTATGGAAATTCACAGTGTATTTTAATAAATGATAAAACTAGTCAGTCCCCCATTTTTTCCCAGTATCTATGTTTGTTTGTCTTTTCAAATGAACTTTACAGCTTAACTTGTCAAGTTCTAGAAAAGAAAAACATGATGGTTTTTATTGGTGGTATTGTATTAAGTTTTTAAATTACCTCAGGGAAAACTGATCTACTTATGATGTTGATTTTTCCTATTTAATTACAGGTTATATCTTTTCATTTGTTTGCATTTACTTTTGCAACATTTAAGGGTGTTTTATAGATTTCCTCAGAGAAAGGAATAGGCTAGATATTATTGTTATTATTATTTTGGGTGCTATAAATGTGATCTTTTTTCATTAAATCTTCTATTTGATTATATTTATATATACAATGATATTGCTATTTATATGTTAAGTTTTTCACCTGCTACTTTGTTAAACTCCCTTCTTGTTCATGGCAATTTTGGGGGGCGGGGTAATTTCAACTCATTTTTGCATGTGGTTACATATTTTAAATTATAGTAATAGGAAAATTACTTCAATTCAAAATTCAAAACTCCGGAAAACTTTTCAGAAATGCACAGTACATAAAGGACCTTTATGCTCAATGAGCCTAGCAGTAATACATCCAAGGTCATACCTTACAGTGAAGTCTTTGCTTAGCTGAGCTATTTTCTAAATTCAGCGTAAGCAGGTTGTAAATCACTTTACCTTGAATAACCATTAAATTTCCTTTAAAGTATTATGCACATAGTTTTGTATATAGGATCCCACATGTAGCATATATCAAATCTTATTTTCTGTAAGTACATATTTTTATATGGCTCTCAATTAATCTTTCAATTTTCATGACATTCACTAGCCTGCCCAGCATTTTGTTAGTTGTAATAAACTCCTTAAATATTAAATTATGTTTTGCCTTTTCTCATAATCTTTAAATGGCTTCTCATCTTACTTAGAGCAAAATCAAAGTTCTTTCAAGGGCCTACAAAGCCCTAAAGGATCTGTGTCCCAATCATCTCCCTCCACCACCTCTGTAACCCCATATTCTACCACTTTCTCTCATTTTCTCCATCTTGCCTCATGGACATTTCACTTGAAATATTTCTTCTATTAATAAATGGCTCGTCCCTTCACCTCCTTAAGGTATCTGATCAATTAGATCAGAGTGATCAATAACCCCGTTCTTGACCGCTCTTTTCAAGCAGCCTCCATCCTGTTGATGCGTCATTGGCCCCATTTTTACCCCTCCCTGCTTCTATTACTCTTGACTCTCCAGCTCTCTCTCTCAGTGGGTGAGGTCACCTACACTGTTCTTTGAGTCCAGGTGCTGTAATATGACTCTCTTTAGCCAGTAGAATGAATTAGAAGTGACAATGTGCCAGTTTTGAGTCTAGGTCTCAGGAAGCCTTGGCTGTCTGCACTTGTTCCTCACATGCCTTCCAACACCTTGAGAACCTGCTAGGACTGGTCTGCGTAGCTTGAGAAACACATGGGTTAGAGCTGAGTTGGCTCAATCATCTCAGCTGAGGTCAACCTTGATCATCCTGCAGCCAGCCAACCCCAGCAGAGGTCGGCATAGTTGACACATGTGCAACTAACACCTATTGTTGAATGTGGCAATATTATGGTAATAGTTAACTAACCAACCAGAGAAGGCGATGGCACCCCACTTCAGTACTCTCGCCTGGAAAATCCCATGGAGGAAGGAGCCTGGTGGGGTGCAGTCCATGAGGTCGCGAAGAGTGGGACATGACTGGGCGACTTCACTTTCACTTTTCACTTTCATGCATTGGAGAAGGAAATGGCAACCCACTCCAGTGTTCTTGCCTGGAGAATCCCAAGGACGGGGAAGCCTGGTGGGTTGCCATCTATGGGGTCGCACAGAGTCGGACACGACTGAAGCGACTTAGCAGCAGCAGCAGTTAACTAACAGACACAGCATTGCAACTTCATTTTTACTACACAGCATTGAGCTTTATTTAGCACTTCTCACCGTCCACACTAATATATGTATTTTACTTGGGCAGGTAGTGTTTTTGACTTTGTTGTTGTTCAGTCACTAAGTCACGTCTGACCCTTTGCAATCCCATGGACTGTAGCACGCCAGGCTTCCCTGTCCTTCACTATTTAATATTAATTTCCAGAAGGCATAAATGAATTTTTCTGGCATAAAGTAAGTTCTCCATAAACATTTGTTATATGGATAAATTCACAAAACTTATTTTCACGTTTTACCAACATGCATTGATTGTTTTAGGCACTTGAATGGCATTGCTAATAGAATTTTTCAAACTAGTTATTTTCTCTCACATACTTGTACTGGGGATTTAAATTAAATGTACATAGCTGTCTCTCAGTTCTCCCTAGAATTTCATACACTATTCTTTGAAAGTATTCTGACTGCAACTGGTTGTTACTCATTACATAACTTTCTTCATTATTCTTATTTTCTCTGGACTTTTGACTGCCTTTAAATAGCAGGAATCAAAACGTTCAGGAGTCCAAGGATAATGCCCACTTGAAAACTCTCCTCCCCTCTTTTGAAGGTCTAAATGATTGAAGATATTGAGCAATAAATATTACTAAACAAATTTACTCAGATTTCAGGTATTTCTGGAAAATATTTCAAAGAGCCTATTTTTATTTTTAAACATTGCTGAGGATGAGTAAGTTTAAGGGGAAAAAAATTAGTTGATTGAAATGAAATTAAAAACATAGACCCACTTTGACTAAAAATCTGATTTTGAATGTATTAATAAGTTTCCAGCTTGGCTCATAGGTGCTAGAATGTGCCATTATTTGCCACTTTAACTGTTTGGAAGTACGATATCCAAGAAGGGCTCTGAAAACAGATGTCATCATATATACCATCCTGCCAACAGTGGAAATTCTGTAAATTTTATTTCAGTCTTAATCTACCCAGAAACTGAGAGCAAGGAAAGCAATGTAGCCTGTGGTACCCAAACCAAGGGTCCTCAACCTCCAGGATTTAATACCTGATGATCTGAGGTGGAGTTGATGTAATAATGCTAGTAATAGAAATAAAATGCATGCCAAAAAGTTTTGGGACTGCTGAACTATACCAAAGGTTGGTTATCTATCTACTGCTTCCGTTTGAGTAGTATAATTTGGTAATTTATAAGTTATGGAAAATTCTTATCATGACAGCAATTAGAAGACAAATGTTTATTTCTGTTGACTTTTATTTGCTTGAGATTATTTCAGAGGTTTGTCAAATATTCAAGCTCATCTTTAAAAACTTAACTTCTTATATTTTTATTATTTATCCCATATTAAACAATTTACTGAAGCAATAATCATAAATAGTCAGTTCCATTGGTATTTTTGAGTAGCTCCCATCCCATAGGTGCTAAAGACAGAATTTTCCTCTCATTTACCTGTGTTCTTGAGATGAAGACTCCATGGCCTAATGAAAAGAATTGAAGGAGATATTTAAGTTTTTCCATTTTGAAGAGCAAGTTCAATAAGTTAAATTGTTTTGTCAGTAGTTGAAGTATTGCATAAATTATTTGGAAGTTTGTCTTATCTTGATTCTCAAAGTATCACTATTTTTCTTTCTTGATGAACTTTTAAAAATATTTGAAATTAAATCCTATTTCTACGTGAATATTGTTTTGACATAATTTTAATAGCACCATCTGTAATAGTAGCCCATCTGTGGAAAAAATAAATAAATGGGCTTATTTTGTTCTCCATTCCAATGGTTGTCAACGATTTTTCTTAAAAAGAAAAACTGTTCTAAAATAGTCTACACGTGATTGAAATGGAAACTAAAACAATTGTAAAAGTTATTGTGGTCACAATGATTTTTACTTTTTCTTGTAGCATGCAGATAATTGAAACATGGATACTATTTTAATTCAAATTGCTTTGCCTTAATTTTTGTGTGTGTGACCACGTGTGAATGCACACACACACACACAGGTCGTTATGAGGTAATTTGTAATTATATTGGAAACAACACTTTGTGAAACTTTTCATCTGTTGAAGTTTCTCTCTCTTCTCTTTTGCCTTAATTTCGTTTTTCTAAATATTTAATTCCCATAGCTAGGAGATTTGGATTTCCCTCCATTTATCAAACTTCCAAATATAGTGTAAAATTTAACCACAACCACAATAATTGTAAGAACTCTGAAATAATTTCTATAAAGTGATAACTTTGGCATAGATCTCATTTATTTTCCCTAGCCACTCCAGGAAAACATGGACATGCACACATGCATGCCAGCATCATTTTATCCTCATGTTGTTGATTACTTTTTTGTGTTTGCAGTCCTCACTCTTCCATTATAGGAACAAGGCAGAATGCATAATAGTCAAAAGATGAGTGTTAAGTAGCCCTTCCTCCTGCCTTTCCAGCAAATTCAATGGAAAAGCTTTTCACAACAAAACAGACCAGCTTTACCTCCATAAGACCACGCTTTTTCAGTAATGCGCCTTGTTCTGCTGCTGTTCTGCCACAATATGAAAGAATACGAGAGTTCTGTGCTCCAACTTTCCGGGAAAGGTTTTGATGGAAGGTAAGCGCTAGTCCTTCTAGAATGACATTTATTGCAGGTAACAATCCCAAGGACAAAGGGTTATGATTATATAAAAGAAAGGAGTCCTTTTCTATCATCTTAGAGCAACCAGTTCTGCCGCATCTACTCATCTGAATTCTCTTATTTGTAGGAGAAATGGGCAATTAGTGTGGGCAAAGTTATTACTGTGCAATGAATGGAGAAGCGTGCTGACCCAGCTGCTTCCTCTTGTTGGCGTTCTCTTCTCCCAGTGAGTTTTTAGAATGCAGCCTTGGTGCAGACTTAACAATACCATGAAAGATTACCCTTCTCCACGCTCTGTGGAGTGCTCTCCAAATGAACCTGGAAGCTTTCCCAGCTTTGGTGCTGCTGGATTTAGCCACTGTTTTTCTTTTTACATACAGAAAGGTAAACAAAGACTTATTGGAGGATGGCATAGGGAAAGCTTGAACAAAGAGCAAATAAGTAAAGAAATGATGGACCAAAGATGGTTTTGTCAGAATTTTGAAATAAAAATTCTGGTTATCTGAGTTCAGATAAAAGATTAAAAGTAGTTTAGGGTGATTTGGTTGTGTAGCATCTTTGCTCACTAGTTACTAAGAACACTTGGAACAAAAGGGCTAGTGTGTTATTTGCTCAATTGTGTTTGATTCCTTATGATCCCATCGGTCTCCTTTGTTCGTGTCCATGGAATTCTCTAGGCAAGAATACTGGAGTGGGTTGCCATTCCCTTCTCCAAGGGATCTTCCCAATCCAGGGGTTGAACCCAGAAATCCTGCACTGCAAGCAGCTTCTTTACTGTCTGAGCTACAAGGGAAGCCCAATGAAAGTGTAACCTTACCAAATAGAGAAGAACTAGTCTTGTTAAGATTAGTGTACTAATGCTTGCTGCTTACTGAGGTATATGGTCCAAACACTGTTTAAACTCATTTAATTCTCATAACAATCCTGTGAGAAAACTGAGATAGAGCAGGAGAAATAACTTGCCCAAATTCACAGGTTAATATGGAGTGGAACAAGGTGTTGGACTCAGGCCGTCTGATTCCTATCCTACGTTCCTAACCACATCCTTCTACTGCTGATCATTATGCTGTATCTTTGGAAACATTGGCTTTGGCCTTGGAAAAGCTGGACTTAAACCCTAGCTCTGATACTTACTGGTTGTATGTGCTTGGAAGATGTTTAACTTCCATAAAATATAATTTATTCATCTGTAAATTTAAATTATAAGGTCAAATTCACTGTGTTCAGTAAGAATGAATATAATATGCCTGACATTGCTGGATAAAAACTGATAAATTAAAAAACAGTCTCTTCCCTTAAACTGTACATCTTTTTATATTAAATAGACTTGTCTCTAAATTTCTCTTGGAACTCAGGGCTTTGTTCATTTCATATCTATGCTTATTTACCTACTCTTCACCTATCCATAACTCATCCATTTGTGGGGAAAGACCTAAAGCATTCTCATATTTGCTGGAAATATTCTGTGAGTTTGGCTCTATTTAGCAGTAGAATTGCAGGAACAGCAAATCTGGAAGTTACATTGAAGGACAAATGCTCTGTTTTTGGTCTGGTAGTACTTAGTTTATACAGTCAGAGAACGAAAGCTTTCCATAGCTACATGTATCATATAAATTGCTTCAATTTTACAAGAATCTGTGTCAAAACTGTTTCTTCTTGTTAGACGGAAAAGATATTTTTGGTTGGATAGTTGTTTTGTAAAACTGTGTTGATACTAGTAAGTTTTTGAAATACATTGGCTTGAACAAATATTGATAGAGTGACTTTCCACATACCTGAACTGCCATGAACCCTACCACCCTTGATAATGGTAGGTAACTTTGATTTCTTTCCCTAAATTATTTGTGTGCTTCAAATTTGTATCAGGTCAAATATTCAGGATCTACTTCAGTAAGAAAAGTGAGAAAGGATATCTATCTATCATCTAGATGTTTATAAACTGCTTCCTTGACACCATACCTTAATTTACCTCCCAGTTCATTGATTTCCTTCAGAAATACTTTTTTCAAGTTATTTCTGACACTTTCTCTTTTTAACCTACTTCATCTCACTGTCATTTCTAGTGTTTCATAAAGAAGTGTTCTTCACAAGATTGCTATTGACAGTTACATCTAATTGACACATGCCTTTCCTCAATCTACTCCCATTATCATCCTTAAAACATTTTCCTCTCTTGGCTTTTATGATATCATTCCATTCTCTTTTCTTCCCCATCTATGACTCTCTTCCTCTGTCTGAAATAGAGATGTTAGAGTCCATTGGTGAATTACCCTTCTTCAGAGAAACAGAACATATTTCTGAATCTATCTCTGTATCTATCATCTATCATATATTTATCAAAAAGTTATTGGAAGTTGTAACAGTCACATCAGACCAGGTGTGGTCATTATAGTGTGCAATCTCTGAACCTTTGTTGAGATCTTTTGTAATTATTTTTTTATTGCAATTTTTAAAATTCTTTACAAATCTAGCAAAATTTTGTAAAATTATCTTTCATTACTAGTGAGATAAAACATTTTTCACATTAAAAAAATAAACAAACAGACAAGGTTATTGGTTCAAGTGATTATGGAGAAATTGAAAAGTCCCATGGTTCACCATCTACAATCTGGAGACCCAAGAAGACCAGTGGTATAGTTTGAAGGCTTGAGAACCAGAGAGTCAGTGGTGTAGATTCCAGTCTGAGCCAGAAGGCCTCAGAAGAGTTAATGGCAGGAGATGCTCCAGCTCAACAGTCAGACAGAGGGAGAAGGCAAATACACCCTTCTTCTTCTTTTTTTGTTCTGTTCAGGCCCTCAGTGGATGGGGAAGGACAATGTACTTAGTCTACCAATTCAAATGCTAATCTCTTCTGGAAACTGCTTCACAATCACACCCAGAAATAATGTTTAACCAGATATCTGAGCATCCCATGATTCAGTCACCATGTTGATCTATAATATGAGCTATCACACTTGAAGATAAATCTTAATTTGCTTGATTACATTAGTAATGCTCAAAATTCTCCAAGCCAGGCTTCAGCAATATGTGAACCGTGAACTTCCTGATGTTCAAGCTGGTTTTAGAAAAGGCAGAGGAACCAGAGATCAAATTGCCAACATCCGCTGGATCATGGAAAAAGCAAGAGAGTTCCAGAAAAACATCTATTTCTGCTTTATTGACTATGCCAAAGCCTTTGACTGTGTGGATCACAATAAACTGTGGAAAATTATGAAAGAGACGGGAATACCAGAACACCTGATCTGCCTCTTGAGAAATTTGTATGCAGGTCAGGAAGCAACAGTTAGAACTGGACATGGAACAACAGACTGGTTCCAAATAGGAAAAGGAGTACGTCAAGGCTGTATATTGTCACCCTGTCTATTTAACTTATATGCAGAGTACATCATGAGAAACGCTGGACTGGAAGAAACACAAGCTGGAATCAAGATTGCTGGGAGAAATATCAATCACCTCAGACATGCAGATGACACCACCCTTATGGCAGAAAGTGAAGAGGAACTCAAAAGCCTCTTGATGAAAGTGAAAAAGGAGAGTGAAAAAGTTGCCTTAAAGCTCAACATTCAGAAAACAAAGATCATGGCATCTGGTCCCACCGCTTCATGGGAAATAGATGGGGAAACAGTGGAAACAGTGTCAGACTTTATTTTTCTGGGCTCCAAAATCAATACAGATGGTGACTGCAGCCATGAAATTAAAAGACACTTACTCCTTGGAAGGAAAGTTATGACCAACCTAGATAGCACAATCAAAAGCAGAGACATTACTTTGCCAACAAAGTTTTGTCTAGTCAAGGCTATGGTTTTTCCTGTGGTCATGTAGGGATGTGAGAGTTGGACTGTGAAGAAGGCTGAGCGCCGAAGAATTGATGCTTTTGAACTGTGGTGTTGGAGAAGACTTTTGAGAGTCCCTTGGACTGCAAGGAGATCCAACCAGTCCATTCTGAAGGAGATCAGCCCTGGGATTTCTTTGGAAGGAGTGATGCTAAAGCTGAAACTCCAGTACTTTGGCCACCTCATGCGAAGAGTTGACTCATTGGAAAGGACTCTGATGCCGGGAGGGATTGGGGGCAGGAGGAGAAGGGGACGACAGAGGATGAGATGGCTGGATGGCATCACAGACTCGATGGACATGAGTCTGAGTGAACTCCAGGAGTTGGTGATGGACAGGGAGGCCTGGCGTGCTGCTATTCATGGGGTCGCAAAGAGTCGGACATGACTGAGTGACTGATCTGATCTGATCTGATTTTCTCCTCAACTAATTTATCCAATCTCATGCCTTTACATATGACCTAATTCTAACAACTACCAAGTTTATATCTTCATTTCAATCTCCTCCCCAGAATTAGTTTTTCAACTGGCTACTTAATGTCTCTATTTTGATAAACCTGGACATTCTAAACATTAGTTAAGTTCAGTTCAGTGAGGAGGTGGTGGTGGTGGATATTGCCCTTTCTCATCCTCAAGATATTGCCCTTTCTCATCCGGATTCTTGCATTAGTTCCCTACTTGGAATCTTTGCTTCTAATTTTGCCTTCCTCCAATCTATTATACATATACAAGTTAGAGTGATCTTTCAAGAATATAAAGATTATTATTTTTTTAAAAATTTTAAAACAATTTTATTGGAGTATAGCTGATCTACAATGCTGTGTTTTTTTCAGGTGTACAGCAAAGTGATTCACTTATACATGTACATATATTCATTGTGTTTCAGATTCTTTTCTCAAATAGGTTATCACAGAATATTGAGTAGAGTTCCTTGTGTTGTACAGTAGGCCCTTGTTGGTTATCAACCTTATATATAATAGTTAAATATAATATATAATAAAATATAATATAATAATATGAGTTATCAACTTATATATAATAGTGTGCATTTGTTAATCCCAAGCTCCTGATTTATCCCTCCCCCCACCACATTTCCCCTTTGGTATCCATGTTTGTTTTCTGTATCTGTAAATTTGCTTCTGTTTTGTAAATAAGTTTATTTGTATCATTTTTACAAATTAGATTTCATCTAGAACCTCAAATTGTCTACAGTTTTCAAAACAATGTTAACTGTTCAATCCACAACAGATGAAATTGCCTTCCTCCAAAGAGAAAGTTTTTTTTTTTTCCTAGACTGTGTAGACCATGCGCACAACATTTACAGACCACCTTGCTCCATATGGAGACTGAGTTGATTAGAACAAGTCCCCCTGGCTCATTCTTATTCCCAGGGTGAGGTCTTTGGAGTTCTAGCTGTAAGACTGGTTACTTATTAAGTCTCCTTCTCCCTGCGTGCTAAAAAAAAAAAAAAAAAAAAGTTGATTCTTTGAAAAGAATAATAAAACTGAAAACCTCTGACAGAAGAATAAGGTCATAATCAAATAATCAATATGAGTACCTTTTTAAAAAAAAAGAGGATAAAAATACACATGTAATAGATATCAAAAATACAATAACGAGGCTTCTCTGGTAGCTCAGTGGTAAAGAATCTACAAAAAAAAAATTAGATTTCACATTTGACTGATATGATATTTGTCTTTGTTTGACTTACTTTACTTATTATGATAATCTCTAGGTCCATCCATTTGCTGCAAATGGCATTATTTTGTTCTTTTTTATGGTTGAGTAATATTTCAAGAAGATAAAGATGATTCTGACATCCCATGGTTTGAACACTTCAGTGACTCTTGCACTTAGGATCCTCTGTGGTGTGGTATCTGTTTATCTTCCAGCCTCATCTGGTTCTGCTCTCTCCCTGCTGTACTTCAGTCACTGTAGCTTTATTTCATATCTCTGAATACACCAGCATTGTCTTTCTTTTCCAAATATCTCAGTACAAACATGTCTCTCTGTCAGCTTTCTTTTGCGCTATTGCTATGATTGGTTCTTTTCCTTTAGTGGGCCACTTTTTATGTTACTGTATTAGATAGGACCTCCCTGTATTATCCGAATTGACTTTTTAAAATTCTCTAGCATAGCCACTTATCAATTTATTCCATAGCAATGAATATAATTTATATTTAAATATCTATTTGTTTGATTACTTGTATTCTCCATGTCATCACTAGATTATATACTTCATTAGTATAGAGATTATTCATTGTTTCATATATTATAAACTCGGGGTCTCAAAGAGTGCCTTGACATGATAGGCACTTGATAACTATTTTCTAAATAAATATATAAGCTAAAAGGAATGGAAAATTGCTTTGAGATATGGATATGAATAAGCATTTCTTATAGCAGAGCAAAATAAAGAATAACTACAGTTGTAGAGTTTGGCACATGGCTTATGAGCTCCCTGGGTTTACATTTATTGAAACCTCTATGAACTTCAGCCCAAGTACAATATGAAGTCCATAAAGCAGCAGTAAAAAAGGAAACACCATGAGTACTGTTCATAGTCTCTGCTTTCCCAAATGATTCCCAGTATGATTCTCAGTATTATTTTAAATGCAGAAAAAGATGTCCACAACAAATGAGAGCTATCCAGTCACTCCTTTGATGTAGTTGATGGGAAGATTAATAAACCATAACACTTGAGAAAATAAAAGTAGATGGTAGACTCAGATGCCTTTAATGGGAGACATCTTCCTTATTCTCTTTATTGTGTGTGAAATAAAACATATTAAGGAAATATCAATCCCTATCATTCTTAGTAATCATTCATATCTTGGACCAATACTTACATACTTGAGCAGAATCATGGTATACTATGTCAAACTTGGATTCTTTTCCTATTTGATATCAGTATTTTGTAAATTTAAAGCCTCAATTCTGGGTTCTACTTCCAGTGGGGATGAATACCAGGGGTTTGAAATAGCCTCTGAAATAACTAAAAAATACACAAAAGTAGTTTTAAAGATACTGGACATCAGGCAATAAAGGACAATGAAATCTGGGAGATTGTAAACAAAATGAGCTTGAGCATTGCCCCAGTGTTTTGCCTGGAGAAAGCTCTAAGGCTGAGAGAGAGAAAACCCAGACAGAATCCAGTGGTCTCTTTTAACTGAGAATAAAGGGTTGTGAGTTCATGGAGGCCAGTGGGGCTTGAGTTGACACAGAAAAGCAGCAGAAAAGAAAGAGAGCTGCCCATAGAGAGAGCTGCAGAACTTCCCAAATCTTCCTTTAGGTATACATTAAGTACATGGGCTTCCCAGCTGGTGCTAGTGGTGAAGAATTCACCTGCCTACGCAGGAGAATGAAGAGAAGTTGGTTCAGTCTCTGGGTCAGGAAGATCCCCTGGAGGAGGGCATGGCAACTTACTCTAGTATTCATGGGGTTGCAAAGAGTCACACAGGACTCTGTCTGACTGAGCAAATAACACTTTCACTTTCACTGAGATGAAAGCCTTGTGAGTACTTTTCTTGATGTCCTATGAATTAAGAGGTTTACCACTCTGGCTGATGTAAATAGAAATGATTCTCAGTCCTAGTTAAAGTATTGCTTTCTCTAATGCTTTAAGGTTATTCTTCCTCTGGTTTCAGGTAGTTCCTTCACATGCATATTCTTAATCACGCTAAGTCACTTCAGTCGTGTCCATCTCTGCAACCCCATGGACTGTACCCTCCAGGCTCCTCTCTCCATGGGATTCTCCAGGCAAGAATACTGGAGTGGGTAGCCATTTCCTTCTCCAGAGAATCTCTCTGACCCAGGGATTGAATGTGGGTCTCCTGCATTTAAGGCAGATTCTTTACCATCTGAGCCACGAGGGAAGCCCCTTCATAGCAGTAGTAGAGAAAATTCATCATGGATTGAATACTGCTCTAGTCCTTCCTGACAAAGTTTAAAAGCAAGAGCCAAAATAATCATATTGTTTTAATGAAACTTTTCTCTGTTCTAGAGTAAAGGCAAAAAGTATTTGTGGAAAGCAAAAATATCCAACAATATTATGAAGTAAAATTCATAATATTGGCATATAGTAAAAAATTACCAGGCATGCCACAGAAGCAGAAAATATGATCAATATTGAGGAAAACTTAAAAATCAACTAAAACAACCCTAAAATGACACACATGGCAAAATTAGTAAATGAGAATGTTGAAACAGTTATTGTGATTGTAATCTATGTGTTCAAGAAGCTGGAGAAAGATTGAGCATATTAAGTAGCGACATGAAGCAAATATATATCTTCATATCAAACTTCTTAAGGTGAAAATTATTATGATTTCCAGATGATAAATACACTGGATGAGATTAACAGTAAATTAGACAGCAGAGAATTACAGATAGAGTAATGAGAATTTTCCAAATGAAATAGATGAAAAGAATGATAAAATGAAAAACACCAGAGAGCTGTGAGAAAACTTCAGCTGAATGCATGTAAAATGGAGTCCCCAGAGGAGAAGGAAGTAAACAAATAGCATAAGGAAGTATTTTTAAAATTACAGAAATAGATTAAAAGTAAAAGGAATATATGCCATGGTAATAGTAATCAAAATAAATCTGTGGGTATATTGATATCACAGTAGATTTCAACTATCTGTATTCAGTATTCAGAGTATCAGCAATAGAATCAGAATGATAAGGGGGAGAAATTTATTAAGAGGACTTAGAAGTCTTATTTATGCATTTAATAATAGGACCTCAACATACATCAAGTAAAATCTGAAAGAACTGCAGAGGAAAAAATAAAGAAATCCATAAATCCACAGTTTCATTTGAATATTTCAACATCTGCTCTCAATATTAATAGCACAAGTAGATGGAAAACCAGTAGGTCATAGAGAATTTTAACACTCTCAATCAATTTGAACTAGATTATATTTATATAATATTTCCTCAAATAAGACTAAAGTGCACAATTTTTAAAATGCACACTGAAGTCAGTCAGGAACAAGACAAGGGTGCCCACTTTCACCACTACTATTCAACATAGTTTTGGAAGTTTTGGCCACAGCAATCAGAGCAGAAAAGAAATAAAAGGAATCCAAATTGGAAAAGAAGTAAAACTCTCACTGTTTGCAGATGACATGATCCTCTACATAGAAAACACTAAAGACTACACCAGAGAATTACTAGAGGTAATCAATGAATATAGTAAAGTTGCAGGATATAAAATCAACACACAGAAATCCCTTGCATTCCTATACACTAATAATGAGAAAATAGAGAAATTAAGGAAACAATTCCATTCACCACTGCAACGAAAAGAATAAAATACTTAGGAATATATCTACCTAAAGAAACTAAATACCTATATATATAAAACTATAAAACACTGGGGAAAGGAATCAAAGAGGACCCTAATAGATGGAGAAATATACCGTGTTCATGGATCGGAAGACTCAATATAGTGAAAATGAGTATCCTACCCAAAGCAATTTATAGATTCAATGCAATCCCTATCAAGCTACCAACAGTATTTTTCACAGAGCTAGAACAAATAATTTCACAATTTGTATGGAAATACAAAAAACCTTGAATAGACAAAGCAATCTTGAGAAAGAAGAATGGAACTGGAGGAATCAACCCGCCTGACTTCAGGCTCTACTACAAAGCCACAGTTATCAAGACAGTATGGCACTGGCACAAAGACAGACATATAGATCAATGGGACAAAATAGAAAGCCCAGAGATAAATCCATGCACCTATAGACACCTTATCTTTGACAAAAGAGGCAAGAATATACAATGGACTAAAGACAATCTCTTTAATAAGTGGTGCTGGGAAAACTGGTCAACCACTTGTAAAAGAATGAAACTGGAACACTTTCTAACACCATACACAAAAATAAACTCAAAATGGACTAAAGATCTAAACATAAGATCAGAAACTATAAAACTCTTAGAGGAGAATATAGGCAAAACACTCTCTGACATACATCATAGCAGGATCCTCTATGACCCACCTTCAAGAATATTGGAAATAAAAGCAAAAATAAACAAATGGGATCTAATTAAAATTAAAAGCTTCTGCACAACAAAGGAAACTATAAGCAAGATGAAAAGACAGCCTTCTGACTGGGAGAAAATAATTGCAAATGAAGCAACTGACAAACAACTAATCTCAAAAATATACAAACAACTCCTGCAGCTCAATTCCAGAAAAATAAACGATCCAATCAAAAAATGGGCCAAAGAACTAAATAGATATTTCTCCAAAGAAGACATACAGATGGCTAACAAACACATGAAAAGATGCTCAACATCACTCATTATCAGAGAAATGCAAATCAAAACCACAATGCAAAACAAAACCATTTCACGCCAGTCAGAATGACTGCGATCCAAAAGTCTACAAGCAATAAGTGCTGGAGAGGGTGTGGAGAAAAGGGAACCCTCTTACACTGTTGGTGGGAATACAAACTAGTACAGCCACTATGGAGAACAGTGTGGAGATTCCTTAAAAAACTAGAAATAGAACTGCCATATGACCCAGCAATCCCACTGCTGGGCATACACACCAAGGAAACCAGAATTGAGAGACACGTGTACCCCAATGTTCATCGCAGCACTGTTTATAATAGCCAGGACATGGAAGCAACCTAGATGTCCATCAGCAGATGAATGGATAAGAAAGCTGTGGTACATATACACAATGGAGTATTACTCAGCCATTCAAAAGAATACATTTGAATCAGTTCTAAGGAGATGGATGAAACTGGAGCCTATTATACAGAGTGAAGTAAGCCAGAAAGAAAAACACCAATACAGTATACTAATGCATATATATGGAATTTAGAAAGATGGTAATGATAACCTTGTATATGAGACAGCAAAAGAGACACAGATGTATAGAACAGTCTTATGGACTCTGTGGGAGGTGGAGAGGGGGGGATGATTTGGGAGAATGGCATTGAAACATGTATACTATCATATAAGAAATGAATCACCAGTCCAGGTTCAGTGCATGATACAAGATGCTTGGGGCTGGTGCACTGGGACGACCCAGAGGGATGGTACGGGGAGGGTGGAGGGAGGCGGGTTCGGGATGGGGAACATGTGTATACCTGTGGCAGATTCATGTTGATGTGTGGCAAAACCAATACAATATTGTAAAGTACTCAACCTCCAATTAAAATAAATAAATTTATATTAAAAAAATAAAATGCACACTGAAATTAAACAAGATGAATCATATTCTGGAACATAAAATGAATCTCAATAAAGTTTCAAAGATTCAATTCATAGAATGCATGTTCTCTGAGCAAAATGGAATTAAACTAGAAGCCTTAATAATGAAAAAAGAACCACTGGAATTTTAAAGGTCTTCTAAATAACCCATAGGACAGAGAATTCAAAAAGGAAGTTAGGAAGTATTTTGAAGTGAATGAAAATGAGAATACAACATATTAAAATTTGACTGATGCAGCTAAAACAGTCCTTGGAGGGAAATTTATAACACTACAGTTCTGCATTAGAAAAAAAAGTCTCAAACTGATGACCTCATTTCCTAACTTTAAGACATTAGAGACAGAAGAGTAATCCCAAAGTAAGCCAAAGAAAGGAATTGATACAGGTCAGGGAAGAAATCAATGAAATGAAAAACAGAAAATCAATAGAGAAAATTAATAAAAATAAAGACTGATTTTTAAGAAAATAAATAAAATTTCAGGAACATCGTTTCCCTTTCTAATCCATGTACTTTTGTGTGTGTTTTTGAATATTAGAATAAAGGACCTTCTTGATACTCTGCCCAATGCTCCATAAAATGCAATGCTTTCTCATTTGGTTGGCAGGAATGGGCATTGTTTTCAGCCCTGTGTGTCAGGTAATCCTTCTGGGTAGTTTTATTCCCTGACGTCTGATATTTTCCTCACGTATATGCAATGTTCAGCGCTATGTTGCATACTCAAGAGGGGTCTTCAGCAGATTTAAGAGTTCTTTCTTTGTGTGTCCCTCTGTTCTTCAGGATTCTGTTTAGTAAACTCTAGTTGCCTTGCTTTACCTGGCCTCTTAGTGCCATCTCTTTTGATTCAAATGCTCTGCCTAGGTTCCCCTTCCTGTGTCAGTGGCCTAGAAACTTGTTAGGGCATTTTTTGGGGGCAATTTTAGGGCTCACCTCATTTGCATTTCTCAGAGATCACTGTCCTTTCTTGCCATTGTTCAATGACTTGAAGACTTTTGTTTAACATATTTCATTCTGTTTTTGATTGCTTCAGTAGTAGCGTTAAGTCTCTATCGGCTTCCCCTGTGGCTCAGCTGGTAAAGAACCCACTTGCCAATGTAGAAGATGCAAAAGCTGCAGGTTCGATTTCTGGCTTGGGAAGATCCTCTGGAGAAGGAAATGACAACCCATTCCAGTATTCTTGCCTGAAAAATTCCATGGACAGAGGAGCCTGGTGACTACAATCCCTGGGCTCCCAGAGTCGGACATGACTGAGCACGCACATAACTCCATTTTGGGTAGTAGAAGAACCTTTATACACACACACACACACACACACACGGATTTGTTTGTCATGTTATTTACTGCTTTCTCTTTGTACTTCTTTTCTGTGCCCTAATTTGTTTCGTCTTTTTTTATCATTTGAATTTTTAACTGTCATTCCGCTATCTCCTAAATTGGGTTGCAATTTTTAATCCTACATTTTTAATTTTGGTGACTGCATTAACAATGGCAGTTAAAAAAGTATTTGCAACAGAACAATCATAAGACTTAGAATTACAATCATTATAAATCCGTAGTTTTCTTCAGAAAGAGGAAACAATATAGTTACTTGGAATTAATTTTATACCCTGAGACAACAATTTATAGAGTGCTTTAGATATTCAGTATTAGATTATAACTAGAAGATACTAAAAAAAAAACATTGAAATCAACCAATGTAGCATTGGGAGAGTGTTCAGAATAGAAGAATATTATTGGTCTTTTAAATTCTCACAATTTGTATTTGCTGTTGCTTAAAGATTGCAGCCCTATAATGAAAAGGACATCTGTTTTGGGTGTTAGTTCCAAAAGGTCTTGTAGGTCTTCATAGAACCATTCAACTTCAGCTTCTTCAGCATTACTGATTGGGGCATAGACTTGGATTACTATGATATTGAATGGTTTGCCTTGGAAACGAACAGAGATCACTCTGTCGTTTTTGAGATTGCATCCAAGTACTGCATTTCGGACTCTTTTGTTGACCATGATGGCTACTCCATTTCTTCTGAGGGATTCCTGCCCGCAGTAGTAGATATAATGGTCATCTGAGTTAAATTCACCCATTCCAGTCCATTTTAGTTCACTGATTCCTAGAATGTCGACGTTCACTCTTGCCATCTTGTGTTTGACCACTTCCAATTTGCCTTGATTCATGGACCTGACATTCCAGGTTCCTATGCAGTATTGCTCTTTACAGCATTGGACCTTGCTTCTATTACCAGTCACATCCACAACTGGATATTGTTTTTTCTTTGGCTCCATCTCTTCATTCTTTCTTATGGCAGAAAGTGAAGAGGAACTAAAAAGCCCCTTGATGAAGGTGAAAGAGGAGAGTGAAAAAGTTGGCTTAAAACTCAACGTTCAGAAAACGAAGATCATGGCATCTGGTCCCATCACTTCATGGGAAATAGATGGGGAAACAGTATCAGACTTTATTTTTTGGGGCTCCAAAATCACTGCAGATGGTGATTGCAGCCATGAAATTAAAAGACGCTTACTTCTTGGAAGAAAAGTTATGACCAACCTAGATAGCATATTCAAAAGCAGAGACATTACTTTGCCAACAAAGGTCCATCTTGTCAAGGCTATGGTTTTTCCAGTGGTCATATATGGATGTGAGAGTTGGACTGTGAAGAAAGCTGAGTGCTGAAGAATTGATGCTTTTGAAGTGTGGTGTTGGAGAAGACTCTTGAGAGTCCCTTGGACTGCAAGGAGATCCAATCAGTCCATCCTAAAGGAGATCAGCCCTGGGATTTCTTTGGAGGGAATGATGCTAAAGCTGAAACTCCAGTACTTTGGCCACATCATGTGAAGAGTTGACTCATTGGAAAGACTCTGATGCTGGGAGGGATTGGGGGCAGGAGGAGAAGGGGACGACAGAGGATGAGATAGCTGGATGGCATCACTGGCTCGATGGATGTGAGTCTGAGTGAACTCCGGGAGTTGGTGATGGACAGGGAGGCCTGGCATGCTGCGATTCATGGGGTCGCAAAGAGTCAGACATGACTGAGTGAATGAACTGAACTGAACTGAAAGATTGCAGCCAACTAAATTTGATACAGAAATAATTTAAGGCAACGAATGATCTATAATAAGTTGTCAGTGCTCTTTATTCAAAGACGGCTGGACATATGGTTGAAAAAGTTAGATTTATTGTTTGTTTCTGCAAAAGAAAATGCATACCATTGAGAACTCTGAGTCATCTTAGGAGAAGAGTTTTAGAAATAGTTTTTTAAAGGGCTTAGGTCTATCAGTTTTAGTAGGACTGAGGAAGCAGACTTTGTTCTGAACTGGATGCTGTTAGAGTGTGGGAGTAATTCTATCCTAATAAATCTTATCTAAAAAGAGGAAAGACTACACTGAGACTAAATTGTAGTCATTTTTATCAGCCAAGATAGGGGGATATTTAGATTTTTGTGGTTTGGATAATGTTAATATCTTTGTTTGTATTCAGACGTGATTATGGTCTTGTCCTTGTTTTGATCCATTAGAGTCACAGTTGGCCTTGTGTGACATTGACGTTCTCTGAAAATGACATCTCATAAAAGAGCACCAAACAAACCTAGACAGTGTATTGAAAAGTGGAGGCATCACTTTGCTGACAAAGGTCCATATAGTCAAAGCTATGGTTTTTCCAATAGTCATGTATAGATGTAACAGTCTGACCATAAAGAAGGCTGAACTCTGAAGAACTGATCTTTTTGAATTATGGTGCTTGAGAAGACTCTTGAGAGTCCCTGGACTGCAAGGAGATCAAACCAGCCAATCCTAAAGGAAATCAACCCTGAATATTCTTTAAAGGGACTGATGTTGAAGCTGAGGCTCCAATAGTTTGGCCACCTGATGCAAAGACTGTCTTATTAGGAAAAACTCTGATGCTGGGAAAGATTAAAGGCAAGAGGAAAAGGGGGCGACAGAGGATGACATGGTTGGATAACATCACTGACTCAATGGATATGAGTTTGAGCAAACTCCAGGTGGGTTAAGGACAGGGAAGTCTGGTGTGCTGCAGGCTGTGGGGTCATAGAGTTGGACAGGACTTAGTGACTGAACAACAACAAAAAAGAGAGCACCAAGGCCTAGCTATGAATGCCAGATGGGCTTCTGGCGGGCAGGGACTGTGTGTCTCTGTCTCTAGATAAACTGAGACTTGGTATGAGACTGATTAGTCAAAGAAACATAAAATGATAGGAAAGTCTGAGAAAGCTAAAAGAATGCACAGTATGCAAAATGTGCACTGTTGTATGTATTAGGGGTCTCCAGAGAAACAGAACAAATAAGATGTGTATAGAAGGGTGTATGTGTGTGTATATATATATATATATATATATATATGTGTGTGTGTGTGTATATATATATATATTTCCCAAATACAGATTCTCTTTAGGGAAGTTAATTTTTTTTTTTTTTTTTTTGGAGAAAATAGATCTTTTATTACCCAACCTTTTATCCCATTTGAATTTTTTTTAAATTTTATTTTATTTTTAAACTTTACATAATTGTATTAGTTTTGCCAAATACCAAAATGAATCCGCCACAGGTATACATGTGTTCCCCATCCTAAACCCTCCTCCCTCCTCCCTCCCCATACCATCCCTCTGGGTCGTCCCAGTGCACTAGCCCCAAGCATCCAGTATCGTGCATCGAACCTGGACTGGCAACTCGTTTCTTACATGATATTTTACATGTTTCAATGTCATTCTCCCAAATCTTCCCACCCTCTCCCTCTCCCACAGAGTCCATAAGACTGTTCTATACATCAGTGTCTCTTTTGCTGTCTCGTACACCAGGTTATTGTTACCATCTTTCTAAATTCCATATATATGCGTTAGTATACTGTATTTATGTTTTTCCTTCTGGCTTACTTCACTCTGTATATTAGGCTCCAGTTTCATCCACCTCATTAGAACTGATTCAAATGTATTCTTTTGAATGGCTGAGTAATACTCCATTGTGTATATGTACCACAGCTTTCTTATCCATTCATCTGCTGATGGGCATCTAGGTTGCTTCCATGTCCTGGCTATTATAAACAGTGCTGCGATGAACATTGGGGTACACGTGTCTCTTTCCATTCTGGTTTCTCAGTGTGTATGCCCAGCAGTGGGATTACTGGATCATAAGGCAGTTCTATTTCCAGTTTTTTAAGGAATCTCCACACTGTTCTCCATAGTGGCTGTACTAGTTTGCATTCCCACCAACAGTGTAAGAGGGTTCCCTTTTCTCCACACCCTCTCCAGCATTTATTATTTGTAGACTTTTGGATCGCAGCCATTCTGACTGGTGTGAAATGGTACCTCATAGTGGTTTTGATTTGCATTTCTCTGATAATGAGTGATGTTGAGCATCTTTTCATGTGTTTGTTAGCCATCTGTATGTCTTCTTTGGAGAAATGTCTCTTTAGTTCTTTGGCCCATTTTTTGATTGGGTCATTTATTTTTCTGGAGTTGAGCTGTAGGAGTTGCTTGTATATTTTTGAGATTAGTTGTTTGTTGGTTGCTTCATTTGCTATTATTTTCTCCCATTCTGAAGGCTGTCTTTTCACCTTGCTAATAGTTTCCTTTGATGTGCAGAAGCTTTTAAGGTTAATTAGGTCCCATTTGTTTATTTTTGCTTTTATTTCCAATATTCTGGGAGGTGGGTCATAGAGGACCCTGCTGTGATGTATGTCAGAGAGTGTTTTGCCTATGTTCTCCTCTAGGAGTTTTATAGTTTCTGGTCTTACGTTTAGATCTTTAATCCATTTTGAGTTTATTTTTGTGGATGGTGTTAGAAAGTGCTCTAGTTTCATTCTTTTACAAGTGGTTGACCAGATTTCCCAGCACCACTTGTTAAAGAGATTATCTTTAATCCATTGTATATTCTTGCCTCCTTTGTCAAAGATAAGGTGTCCATATGTTTGTGGATTTATCTCTGGGCTTTCTATTTTATTCCATTGATCAATATTTCTGTCTTTGTGCCAGTACCATACTGTGTTGATAACTGTGGCTTTGTAGTAGAGCCTGAAGTCAGGTAGGTTGATTCCTCCAGTTCCATTCTTCTTTCTCAAGATCGCTTTGGCTATTCGAGGTTTTTGTATTTCCATACAAATTGTGAAATTATTTGTTCTAGCTCTGTGAAGAATACTGTTGGTAGCTTGATAGGGATTGCATTGAATCTATAAATTGCTTTGGGTAGGATACTCATTTTCACTATATTGATTCTTCCAATCCATGAACATGGTATATTTCTCCATCTATTAGTGTCCTCTTTGATTTCTTTCCCCAGTGTTTTATAGTTTTCTATATATAGGTATTTAGTTTCTTTAGGTAGATATATTCCTAAGTATTTTATTCTTTCCGTTGCAATGGTGAATGGAATTGTTTCCTTAATTTCTCTTTCTGTTTTCTCATTGTTAGTGTATAGGAGTGCAAGGGATAGGGAAGTTAATATTTGCATTTCCTTTTGTTTAGAAGTTCTTCTGTTTTAGCTGGTTTAATGCTCATCATAATTTTCTTGTGCTTGGGTTCCTAATTTTTTTAATACTATCAATTATTATAGAATATAAAGCTACAATTCCCAGCATGCACTGGTACCAGGATTCTTTTTTATCTACTGTCTCACTTGTGGAGACCACATCTCAGGATAGTTTGTCTCTTCCTTTGCTTGCTCTCTTTCTGCCAGAGTTGCCCTTCTCTGTGCAGCTGTGTATAAATGATTATACCAGATGGTTTATTTAAAATTCTAACTATGTTTTGTTTCCTCCAATATCTCCAAACTATTATCATTTCAACATACAATCAATGTAACATTTTGAGATATTTAACTTTGTTTTCATACTAAGTATTTGAAATTCAGTAAATATTTTGTCAGAACCCTCCACCATGACCTGTCCATCTTGAGTGGCCCTACACGGCATGGCTCATAGTTTTATTGAATTAGGTCCTGGTGGAGAGTTCTGACAAAATGGGGTCCACTGGAGAAGGGAATGGCAAACCACTTCAATATTCTTACCTTGAGAACCCCATGCTGCTGCTAAGGCGCTTCAGTTGTGTCCGACTCTGTGTGACCCCAGAGATGGCAGCCCACCAGGCTCCCCTGTCCCTGGGATTCTCCAGGCAAGAACACTGGAGTGGGTTGCCATTTCCTTCTCCAATGCATGAAAGTGAAGTCGCTCAGTTGTGCCCGACTCTTAGCGACCCCATGGACTGCAGCCTACCAGGCTCCTCCATCCATGGGGTTTTCCAGGCAAGAGTACTGGAGTGGGGTACCATTGCCATCTCTGGAGAACCCCATGAACAGTATGAAAAGGCAAAAAGTTAGGACACTGAAAGATGAACTCCCCAGGTCAGTAGGTGCCCAAAATGCTACTGGAGATCAGTGAAGAAATAATTCCAGAAAGAATGAAGAGATGGAGGCAAAGCAAAAACAATATCCAGTTGTGTATGTGACTAGTGATGGAAGCAAGGTTCAATGCTGTAAAGAGCAATATTGCATAGGAACCTGGAATGTTAGGTCCATGAATCAAGGCAAATTGGAAGTGGTCAAACAAGTATGGCAAGAATGAATGGCGACATTTTAGGAATCAGTGAACTAAAATGGACTGGAAGGATGATCATTATTTCTAATACTGTGGTCAAGAATCCCTTAGAAGAAGAGGACTGGAATGCAAAAGTAGGAAGTCAAGAAACATCTAGAGTAACAGGCAAATTTGGCCTTGGAGTACAGAATGAAGCAGGGCAACGGCTAATAAAGTTTTGCCAAGAGAACACAATGGTCATAGCAAACACCCTCTTCCAACAAAACAAGAGAAGACACTACACGTGGACATCACCAGATGGTCAACACTGAAATCAGATTGATTATATTCTTTGCAGCCAAAGATGGAGAAGCTCTATGCAGTCAGCAAAAACAAGACCGGGAGCTGACTGTGGCTCGGATCAAGAACTCCTTATTGCCAAATTCAGACTTAAATTGAAGAAAGTAGGGAAAACCACTAGACCATTCATGTATGACCTAAATCAAATCCCTTATGATTATAGGGTGGAAGTAAGAAATAGATTTAAGAAACTAGATTTGATAGAGAGTGCCTGATGAACTATGATTGGAGGTTTGTGACATTATACAGGAGACAGGAATCAAAACCATCTCCAAGAAAAAGAAATGCAAAAAAGCAAAATAGCTGAGAAAAGAAGAGAAGTGAAAAGCAAAGGAGAAAGGGAAAGATATACCCATTTGAATGCAGAGTTCCAAAGAATAGCAAGGAGAGATAAGAAAGCCTTCCTCAGAGATCACTGCAAAGAAATAGAGAAAACAATAGAATGGCAAAGACTAGAGATGTCTTCAAGAAAATTAGAGATACCAAGGGAACATTTCATGCAAAGATGGGCTCAATAAAGGACAGAAATGGTAGGGACCTAACAGAACCAGAAGATATTGAGAAGAGGTGGCAAGAACACACAGAAAAATTGTGCAAAAAAGAGCTTCATGACCCAAATAATCATGACAGTGTGATCACTCACCTAGAGCCAGACATCCTGGAATGTGAAGGCAAGTAGGCTTTAGGAAGCATCACTACAAACAAAGCTAGTGGAGGGGATGGAACTCCAGTTGAGCTATTTCAAATCCTAAAAGGTGATGCTGTGAAAATGCTGCATTCAATATGCCAGCGAATTTGGAAAACTCAGCAGTGGCCACAGGACTGGAAAAGGTCAGCTTTCATTCCAATCCCAAAGAAGGGCAATGCCAAAGAATGCTCAAACTACCACACAGTTGCCCTCATCTCACATGCTAGCAAAGTAATGCTCAAAATTCTCCAAGCCAGGCTTCAACAATATGTGAACTATGAACTTCCAGATGTTCAAGCTGGTTTCAGAAAAGGCAGAGGAACCAGAGATCAAATTGCCAACATCCGCTGGATCATCAAAAAAGCAAAAGAGTTCCAGAAAAACATCTATTTCTGCTTTATTGACTATGCCAAAGCCTTTGACTGTGTAGATCACAATAATCTGTGGAAAATTCTGAAAGAGAAAAGAATACCAGACCACGTGACCTGCCTCTTGAGAAACCTGTATACAGGTCAGGAAGCAACAGTTAGGACTGGACATGGAACAAAAGACTGGTTCCAAATAGGAAAAGGAGTACATCAAGGCTGTATTTTGTCATCCTGCTTATTTAACTTATATGCAGAGTACATCATGAGAAACGCTGGGCTGGATGAAGCACAAGCTGGAATCAAGATTGCTGGGAGAAATATCAATCACCTCAGATATGCAGATGATACCACCCTTATGGCAGAAAGTGAAGAACTAAAGAGTCTCTTGATGAAAGTGAAAGAGGAAAGTGAAAAAATTGGTAAAGCTCAACATTCAGAAAACTAAGATTATGGCATCTGGTCCCATCACTCTATGGCAAATAAATGGGGAAACAATGAAAATAGTGGCAGACTTTTATTTTTCTGGGCTCCAAAATCAGTGCAGATGAAATTAAATCAGTGCAGCCATGAAATTAAAAGACACTTGCTCTTTGGGAGAAAAGTTACGACCAACCTAGACAGCATATTAAAAAGCAGAGACATTACTTTGTCAACAAAGGTCCATCTAGTCAAGGCTGTGGTTTTTCCAGTGGTCATGTATGGATGTGAAGGACTGATATTGAAGCTGAAACTCCAATCCTTTGGCCACCTGATGTGAAGAATTTACTCAATGGAAAGACCCTGATGCTGGGAAAGATTGAAGGTGGGAAGAGAAGGGGATGACAGAAGATGAGATTGTTGGATGGCATTATCAACTTGATGGATATGGGTTTGGGTGGACTCCGGGAGTTGGACACAGACGCCTGGTGTGCTGTGGTTCATGGGGTTGCTAAGAGTCAGACATGACTGAGCGACTGAACTGAACTGAACTGAAGTATTTTGTAGTTACAGCACATTTCAGTTTGGAATTGATTCATTTTAAGTGGCCCCTAGCCATATGTGTATAGCAGTACTGTATTATTAGTTAGCTACAGAATACAAAAACAGGTCTGAACTATCATTTTGTGAATGATGGGACCTTGTCTATTTTGCTCACTGCTTTGTACAGAGCCTGACGTGTAGTATGTACTCAGTAAATAAATATAATAAATATTTATAATAAGCAATTAACATTTAGTTTAAAGATTGGCCAATATACTTATGGAGGCTGGTGAATCCAAAATCTGTTGTAGGGTCTCAGCAAGCTGGAGACCAAGGAAGAAGCAATGCTTTTGCTCAAGTCTGAAGACCATGTGCAGGCAGAATTCGTTCTTGCTCAGGGGAGGTCTAATTTTCCTTCTATTTAGCCCCTCAACTGATTGAATGAGGCCCGTCCACATTATAGAGGACAATCTGCTTTACTCAGAGTCCTCTGAATCATAACCATCACAGAATAATCAGAGTCAGAATAGGGTTTGACCACAAAACTGTGCATGGTATCCCAACCCAGATGACACAAAATTAATCATTACAATCATGAAATGTTATATACTTGCAAAAAAGGACCATAAGCTGCTATGAGTTTCACAAAGTTCAATAACTAGTTCTTCTGCAGAAGCACAATTCTTCCTGCTACTGAGACCAGGGCTACTTTTCCCTGCTGTTTCTCATAAAATGGATAGACAATTCACATGACTCTTCATGGACTGAGACATCTATGAGTGTACTGCTTTGGAAATATGCTCCACTCTCTTCTTGTAACTTCCATTTATATTTGGATACATCCCCATCCC
Source organism: Bos indicus (assembly GCF_029378745.1). Taxonomy (NCBI): domain Eukaryota; kingdom Metazoa; phylum Chordata; class Mammalia; order Artiodactyla; family Bovidae; genus Bos; species Bos indicus. The sequence goes on along the minus strand of NC_091768.1, from coordinate 91,249,681 downwards.
CACCTGCTTTGAGGTTGAAATTCTAGGGAGAAGTTGCTCTGGTTGTCTGTGAATCAGCATGGCTTGTTAGATTTCTGAAGCTAATGATAAAAATACATGGACTGTTCTCACTCACCTTTAATGTTGAACACCATGAGCATGATGTCATCTTGCAGAATGAGGCAAGGTTTGAAGTTTATCCTGTAACTAGACTTCACCAGTGTGAGCCAGATTGATAACATATTACAAATATTTAGATAAAGTAAGTTGTTGAGAAATTATCCAAAAGGTATATATTCTGAAACATACTTCAAGGCACATTTATTCAAAGTCCCTATAATCTTCATAGGGAACAGCTTTCCCAATAACAATTGAGAAGCATCAGTTCCTGGATGTGGTGTGAGAAGCAGCCTATGCCTGGGACTGGTAATAATTTGACACATTCCTATAGGAGGTAATGAACTTTTAAAGTCTTTCACACGCCCACTTTTGTTTTTGATATTTTGCATTATGGCTACATTTCTTGCTTTGTTCTTACATTACTATATATTTTTTCTCATTCTTTAAGCTGGACTTCAAATTCTTTTTGGAGAGTCCATCTTTAATTTGGGGCTTCTCTGGCAGCTCAGATGGTAAAAAATCTGCTTGCAATGCAGGAGACCCAGGTTCGATCCTGGGTCTGATCCTGGGGAATGATTCCCTGGAGTAGGAAATGGTAACCCACTCAAGTATACTTGCCTAGAGAAGCTCATGGACAGAGGAACCTGGTGGGCTACAGTCCCACAGGGTTGCAAAGAGTCAGACAGGACTGAGTGACTAACACTTTCCCTTCACTTTTCATCTTTTGCTTATTTGACTGTGCTGGCACCAGTTACAAAAGCATTGTATAAACAGGGGTTGCCTAGCACTTAAGGATATTGCTGAATGTGCAAAAGAAAGAGAGCTGGTGTGAATGTATGGATAAATTAATGAACACCCAAATCAGGAGAACTCCAACTCACCCAGGGATCGAACCTGGGTCTCCCGCATTGCAGACAGATTCTTTACCATCTGAGCCACCAAGGAAGCCCTCAACTCACTCTAGCACATGGTAAAAAGAGTAGCTCAGTGAAGACTATAATTGTGCCGATGTGTCTCTGGTTATGTCTGTAATAAAGAACATAAAATGCAAAGGAGAACATTGCAATACAATTTTTATCCACTAACTGAATTGAGGAGATAAAATAGCACTGTAAGTATAAATTAATGCAGTTTACTGGTTCTTTTCTGATAGTCTGATATCTCAGAGTTTCTCCTAACTGAATTTTATTATGAGAAAGTCACCAGAATACTGAGCAAGTAATTAGAGTAGTTGAGTTTGTGTTCTGGCCCTACCACTTACTATGTCTTAAACATTAGACAAGTCACTACAGGTTCTTAAATTGAAAACGAGGAAAAGAATTCTCACTTTGCCTGGTAGTGCAGTGTGCAGGAAATGTGCTAAATGTGATGGCCTTTAGAAGCAACAAAACCCTAGAAGGTAAGAGAAATGATGTTTTTTGAAAATCTTGGTTCTGTAGGAAAAATGCTAAATTCTTCTGCACTTTGTCTTTCACCTGTGACTTTGTCTGGATGTGTATTTCAGAGACTAAAAATATACGATGAATTAAAACATGGAAGCAATTGTGCAGATAATTTAAAACACCGGTACACTTGTGTTTGGCATTTCCAGAAAGTGGTAGTAAGCAACATTAGAGAGGTACTCAGGAGCAAGGTTATGGAGAATCAGGTAGACCATGTGAAGGACTTTGAAATCTATTATGAGAGTCATGGAAAATTTTTGCAGCATTGAAAGCAGAGATACAGGATATGATTTATCTTTTAAAAGGATCACTTTGGAGAATGTGGACGGTAGTCTCCAAAGATGGCTCAAAATGGGCCACATTTCTCAGAATTTTCACTCTTGTGTAGTCCTCTCCCACCATAATGAATATGGCCCCGCCTTTGACTTGTGTTGAATAAAATGTACAGAAATGATGCTGTTCAGTTTCTGGTATAGTTTTAAGAGGCCTGTCACTTACTTTGGGAGCTTTCCTTACCATGTAATTAGCTTGGTTACCAGACTGAAGAGATCATATGGAGAAGATGTTGGGCAGGGAGAGATCTCCTTCTCCACCCTTCTTGAGTTTTTGTGGCTAGACTAATAATAACACTGACACAAGCCAGGTGAATAAGAGAGAAACAGATTTTAATTCATGCACATGGATGCTCCATAGAAATGAAACCTAGGAAGTGGCCAAAGAAGGTAGTTTTTATACTCTTTAGGCAAAGAAGGAAGATTTTTTCTGAAGAATTGAGAAGACAACAAAACTTAGTTTTTAGGTGCCCAATTAGTGAAGAATCTAAACAGAGTTTGGACCCTGAGACCCAATGGAGAAAAAGACCTGGTGATGAAAGCCATGGAGAAGTAGCAGGGTAATGTGATTTGTCTCCCCAGAGCCAAAAAAAAAAAAAAAAAAAAGGTCACAATTTATTTTTGAGCCATAACTTCCTTTATGTCATGCCAGAGCTGTATGAAAGTGGTCCTATTAGTCAGAATAGTTAAGTATTGATACATCATGAAACACATACTGATACAAAGAATATATTTATAGAAGATAGATTTCTGGGGCTACTTCAGAAATGCTCTAAGTGCTCTGATGTTAAATAAATCCTCTGTCCTCTTTCCAATTGTTGTTTTCTGCATTGCCATGTATTTGTAATTTTAGATCAAATGTAGGACTTTTCACCTGGGGATAAAAAAAGCATCTAGCTTTGAGTTACTGGTTCATCTAATGGAATGAGCAGCCAAAGCATTCAGAAGTGATAATGGGCAGATTGATTTTGACATGTTCTTTCCTTCTCGGGTTCCCCTGGGGGATAAATATTTCATTCTGTGGATGAAGCGTTTGACATAACAGTGAGAACACCCAGAATATTCTCAGTCCTGTGTTTCTAGAGAAACCTCTTAGTCCAACTAATTGAACTTTTGGAAATGGGACTGGTGGATGTTCACAGGCTGGGGTTAAACTCAGACCAGAAGTTATTCAGGTATTTGGCCACCTCATGCGAAGAGTTGACTCACTGCAAAAGACCCTGATGCTGGGAGGGATTGGGGGCAGAAGGAAAAGGGGATGACAGAGGATGAGATGGCTGGATGGCATCACTGACTCGATAGACGTGAGTCTGAGTGAACTCCGGGAGTTGGTGATGGACAGGGAGGCCTGGCGTGCTGCGATTCATGGGGTCGCAAAGAGTCAGACATGACTGAGTGACTGATCTGATCTGAATAAGACAGTTTAGAACATCTCATGCCTCTCACAGCTGGGAGGCTCTGAACAATCACATGTGGCCGGAAAAACCTATTCAGGCAGGCTAGAGGACTTCCAAAGGAGTTTGTAGGTTGAAACACTGTCACACCCAGGAATTATTAACTGGAGCTGTAAGTTAATTCTTTTTTCAGAGAGAGGTAGTGGGGACAGCCCCCCGTAAAGTCAGAGGTGTAGGTGAGAGCACAAAGCAGAAAGTAGGCAGACTATGGTTTTGGGGGGTAGATGCTCGAGAGTTTCCAGGGGGACTCCTGAGGCTCGATCCTGCCTTTGCGTATGTCGAGCCTCCTTCCTCATGACCTTTGCCAGGGGCGGAGCTCCTGCTCCCGGCAGCAACCCACTTTAGTGTTCTTGTCTGGAGAATTCCATGGACAGAGGAGCCCTGTGGGCTACAGTTCATGGGGTTGCAAAGAGTCTGATATGACTGAGTGACTAACACTTTATAAGGGCCACAAGTACTAAATGGTGATGCTGGCAATTGTAAGAACTCTCACTTGAGGTGCTTAGAGAAGCTATATCTGAGGACTCGGACACTAAAAGAATTTCAATCTGGGGGGCTGTGGGGAAAAAAAAATCTTTATAGGGAAAACAAAACAGCAATAACAGCAAACCTGCTTCTAGGGGAAAAAAATACCATTTTTAGATAGTTGAATAAGTCTGGCAATTAAAATATTCCTCTCTCCCCCAAAAATAGCTAAATGAAGGACAAATAGTAGAAAACAAACAAAAATACAAAAACAGTGGGCCTATGGGCAATTAGGTACAAACAATAGGGCTCTCTTGGGGTTATCTGTAGAGAGAATTGTACATAGCTTTTGATGCTTTGCCTGGAGTTCTGGGATGAGTCCTGGAAGGCAGCAGAATGGACATAACTTCCCACTGTAGAGCTTGGTCTCTCCGTGAGTAACAGGGTCAGAGGAACAGCAAGAGGACTCAGTCATTCCTGTCCTTGAGGCCATAGAGTTCAAGATCCTATGGAGAAGGAAGGCCTCTTCCAGCTGCATTGGCAGGAAGCATGCTTCATTCTGTATTACAGGCACAATGCGGTTCAGCTTCTGTGATGATTGGGCAAAGATAATACATCTCATCTAAGGGGACCCAACAACTGGAAAAATGGCTATCAGTGAAAACAAATGGGACATTTGGCATATGAGAGTATATTGGAAAAGACCCTGATGCTAGGGAAGATTGAGTGCAGGTGGAGAAAGGAGCTATGGAGGTTGGGATGATTGGATGGCATCACTGACTCAATGGACATGAGTTTGAGCAAGCTCTGGGAGATAGTGAAGGGCAGGGAAGCCTGGTGTGCTGCAGTCCATGGACTGCAAAGAGTCCAACGTGACTTAGTGACTGAACAACAAAAAATTTCAGGAGCCACCACCCCCACCCACTCTGCCCTAGCATTTAAAAAGATTTTTCTGGAGTTAGAAACTACATTTATCTAAATAAACCCATTCAGTAGACGAACTAACAGAATATATTGTCACTGTTGAGACCAGAATTAAAAGTCTTTGAGGTCAGAGAGCATAAATTATCTCAAAGCCAAAATAAAGAAAAGGAGATAATAATTATGAGGGAAAAGATGAACTATTTGCTTGATAGATCCAGGAAACTATTATGGGAATAATTGTGAAAGGAAAGACAAAGATAGATGAAAATACGCGTTACTTAAAAAAAAAAAAAAGCAACTTTAGCTGAAGATAAAGTTACATTTGTAGACTGAAAAGAGTTTATCAAATTCCTGGTTGGAAGATGAAAAATGAACTGTTCCAAACATATTCTGATATTTATTAACTCTAAGGATACAGAAAAATCTTATAAAAGTCAAAAGAGAAAAAGTTTTCTGCAAAGGAAAAAAAATAGTTTGACAGTTGACTATTCATTTGTAACACTAAGGACTAAGTCAGTTTTAAACCATCTTCTGAGAGAAAAGAATTGTGACTCCAGAAATTATAGAACTGTCAGTACTGAAGAATTCAGATAAGCTCTCTTAGAGTAAAAATCCTTGGAAGAGAAAATACAATTGTGGATGGAATCGTCAAAGAAATAAATAGCAACATACAAATGAACAAGCAAAAAACAGAAAAATAAAAAGATGAAAAAAGAACCAAATAAAATTTCTAGAAATAGAAAATGCTTAAATAATTCAAAGACATTAGCACAGAATAAATGTGCTCAAAGGTATTGCTTTTGTTGTTGCTGTTCAGTCGCTCAGTCATGTTTGACTTGGCCACCCCGTGGACTGCAGATCACCAAGCTTCCCTGTCCTTCACCATCTCCTGGAGTTTGCTCAAATTAATGCCCATTGACTCAAAGGTATTACTGAGGTAATTAACTAGAATGCATCCCAGGGAGATAAGTAGATGGAAAATGTGAGAAAGTTTAAGACATAGGGATTTAAAAGAAATGGGAAAATTTAACCTATTTAAGTGGACTTTCAGAAAAAGAGCATAGAAAAAAGTGTGTGAAAAGAATTGCTTGATGAAATAATCTGAGTATTTGATAGATTAAAGAAACAAACCCACAGATTTCCAAGAAAGCAAAACTCCCATCAGTATGGAAAAACACAATGAAATGTACACTTTTATAAATTTTTGATGAAACTGCAGAAGATAAAAGATAAAGAGAAAAATCTTAAAAGCCATCAGAGAAAAAGCAAATCACCCACAAATAATAAAGTTTGGACAGTTAGTAGATTTCTCAACAAGAAAACAAAATTAAGCTAGAGATCAGTAGTATATTGAAGTTCAGAGAAACAATATTTGACAACTTCGCTTTATGAATTGAACAAAATTGATTTTAAATAGCAAAGAAGAAATAAAGGCTTTTTCAAATAAACAAAAATTTGGTTTACCACAAAATACATTTCATTAGATTAGAGTAACTCTAGGTTAGGATCCAGTTCAAATTCATCTTAAATCTTTGTGGCTGAAAGCATTAAAATTTATTTCTTAATCACACAAATTTTGCTGTGTTTCATGGGTTTTCCAGGGTAGTTCTTTCCAAATGTTTTACTTAGGAATTTATATACTACATCTTCTGACTCCATGTTGGCACAGAACTTGCACGTGTGAGGGCATAGAAAGAGCTTTTCATTTCCTTAGCAAAGAAGTGTTAAAGGACTCTCCACATTGCAAAGGGACCCTGTGGTATCAGAGAAAGGAATGACATTGCTGAATATTAGTAATATCTACCAGCAAGAGAGACTAAATTAAATTAGAAAGGCTGTATATGCAGAAGTAGAGAAATGATTTCAGAAGGAACTTCTGATGTAAGAAAGAATGGTGTGCAAAGAAATACATTAAAAAAAATAGTACAATGATGATATCTAACTTATTAGGACCAATATGAGAGCCCTAGAATGTGGAACAACAGTCACATGTAAGGTGGGGGAGATTGATCTACACTTAAGAAGTCCAAGTTCCTGTAGTGTTTTCGAGGGTTAAAAAAACTACAATTTAGACAATGTTAAGCTTCAGTTCAGTTCAGTTCAGTTCAGTCGCTCAGTCGTGTCCGACTCTTTGCAACCCCATGAATTGCAGCACGCCCGGCCTCCCTGTCCATCACCAACTCCCGGAGTTCACTCAAACTCAGGTCCATCGAGTCAGTGATGCCATCCAGACATCTCATCCTCTGTCATCCCCTTTTCCTTCTGCCCCCAATCCCTCCCAGCATCAGGGTCTTTTGCAGTGAGTCAACTCTTTGCATGAGGTGGCCAAAGTACTGGAGTTTCAGCTTTAGCATCATTCCTTCCAAAGAACAACCAGGACTGATCTTTAGAATGGACTGATTGGAACTCCTTGCAGTCCAAGGGACTCTGTTAAGCTTAGTAGGTACAATAATCAATATATAAGAGAGAATATATGTCCTCACTATATAAGAGAGAGTAAAATTGTATATGAGAAACAAAGAAGAAAATGCAATAAAACAGAGGAAAAAGAAGAGGAAGAAATAGCAAAAATAGCTAAATATATTATGGCAGTAGTGAGTTAAAGTAAGTTAGTAATTATATTAATAATCCATGAATTAGCTTGTTGATTAAAAATAATGTGAATTTGAATAAAATGAAACACAATAAGTTAAAAAAATTAGCTATATGTGGTTTACAAGAGACACTCTAAAACTTAAGGACATGTGTGTGCTAAGCCGCTTCAGTCATGTCTGACTCTTTGCGACGCTGTGGACTATAGCCTGCCAGGCTCCTCTGTCCATGGGATTCTCCAGGCAAGAATACTGGAGTGGGTTGCCACTTTGTCTCCAGGAAGGACATGGGTGGAGTTTAAAGATATAGAAAATTTGTACAAGTACTATCCAAAAGAAAGCTAAGATAGCTATGCTGCTATCAAAGAAAAACAGACATTAAGAAAAAAACGTATTATTAAAGACAAAAGGGATAGTAATTAAAGATAAGAAGCTCAGTGCACTAAAATGACAGAATAATTCTAATACAGAATGTGTCACATAAAATAGTCTTGAAAGCAAGAATTTGAAGACCTATTGGGAGATACTGACAAATTTACTATCATACTGGATTTTGGCAGTTTTCTTAATTATTGAGAAGCTAAGAAAATGAAATATTTAGAAAACAGGTCTAAGATTTGAAAAGTACAGTTATAAAACTAGACCTGGCTATTAGAGAATGCACAGTCTTCTAAATATACACAGGACCTTTACATAAATTGATCCTATACAGACCTTAAAATCTGTCTCAGTAAATGACTTTGAAACATACAATGTTCCTTGACTATAGTGTAATTATATTAAAACAGAATAAGAACAATAACAACAAAACACAATCAAATGTACACACACACACACACGTTATGTTATGGGTCTTTCTCCATAGCTTAGTGGTAAAGAATCTGCCTGCCTATGAAGGAGACACCTGCATTAAACATGGATTTAATCCCTGGTTTGGGAAAAGCGTCTGGAGGAAATAGCAACCCACTCCAATAGTCCTGCCTGGGAAATCCCACAGACAGAGGAGCCTGGTGGGCTACAGTCCATGGCATTGCGAAGAATTGACAAGACTTAGCGACAAAACAACAACAGAACAGCTATCAAGGTATGTTCTCTCTATATACATATTTATAAACTGGAGTGAAAGAACAAAAGGAAAATAAAGCTGAAATTTAAAAAGAATCAAAATTCTACCTAGCAAAATAGTTAAATGTAAGAAAAGCACTATTTAAAGGGAAACTGACAGTTTTAAAAAATTTTGTATTCTTTGTATAAGCAAAGAAAGATTGAAAATGAACAAACTAAGCAGTCAACCTAAGAAATTAGAAAAAGAACAGAACTACTCTCAGTTGTGTGATGAATAAGGCTGAAGATTTAATGTATAACACAGTGACTATAGTCGATGACACTGTATTATACAAATGAAATGTGTTAACAGAGTAGAACTTCATACACACACACACACACACACACACACATAACAGAAGGAAAATTTTAAAAAGTGAAAGTAGGATAAAAATGTAATGGTAGGAACTTAATAAAACTAGAAACCAAAGATGATACAGTCTCAACAATACCTAAAGTTGGCTCTTTTGGAAAAAAAAGAACATCTTTGTAGAGTTTTAGCAAGAAAACTGCTAGGCAAAATAGAGTAAAATATGGGAGATAAAACGGGCATAAATGTAATTTACTGCAATTTATTAAAAAGAAATAGCATGAATACTTCTACAACCTTCATAAAATTGATGTTATAGTTAAAAATTTTCTCCCAAGGTAAACACTTGCACCAGATGGCCTTACTGACTCTAATAAATTCTTGAGGAACAGAGTATTATAATCTTATAAAAACTATTCTAAAGAGCAGAATAAGAGAAATGATCTCCTAACTCATTATTTGAATCCAATAGAAACTTGATTTTCACATCAGACAAAATTACAGACCTATCTAACTCAACAAGATACAAATTCCTCAGCAAGATGTTAGCAAATAAAACCACAAATAAATTGAATTTACCCTAGGAAGACATAAGTCTCTAGAAATATCTTTTATTATATTAACATAATTGTAAGGGATTTAATTGATAGGTTTCCCTGGTGGCTCAGATGGTAAAGTGTCTACCTGCAATGCGGGAGACCTGGGTTCAATCCCTGAGTCACGAAGATCCCCTGGAGAAGGAAATGGCAACCCACTCCAGTACTCTTGCCTGGAAAATTCATGGACGGAGGAGCCTGGTAGGCTGCAGTCCATGGGATTGCAAAGAATTGGACATGACTTAGCAACTTCACTTTCTTTTGATTTAGGTCATACCTGAATGGTCTAGTCGTTTTCCCCACTTTCTTCAATTTAAGTCTGAATTTGGCAATAAGGAATACATGATCTGAGCCACAGTCAGCTCCCAGTCTTGTTTTTGCTGACTGTATAGAGCTTCTCCATATTTGGCTACACAGAACATAACCAATCTGATTTCAATATTGACCATCTGGTGATGTCCACATGTAGAATCTTCTCTTGTGTTGTTGGAAGAGGGTGTTTGCTATGACCAGTGCATTCTCTTGGCAAAACTCTATTAGCCTTTGCCCTGCTTCATTCTGTACCTCAAGGCCAAATTTGCCTGTTACTCCAGGTGTTTCTTGACTTCCTACTTTTGCATTCCAGACCCCTCTAATGAAAAGGACAGCTTTTGTTGGGTGTTAGTTCTAAAAAGTCTTGTAGGTCTTCATAGAACCGTTCAACTTCAGCTTCTTCAGCATTACTGGTAGGGGCATAGACTTGAATATTGAATGGTTTGCCTTGGAAACGAACAGAGATCATTCTGTCATTTTTGAGATTGCATCCAAGCACTGCATTTTGGAATCTTCTGTTGACTATGATGGCTACTCCATTTCTTCTAAGGGATTCTTGCCCACAGTAATAGATATAATGGTCATCTGAATTACATTCACCCATTCCAGACCATTTTAGTTCCTTGATTCCTAAAATGTCGACATTCACTCTTACCATCTCATTTGACCACTTCCAGTTTGCCTTGATTCATGGACCTAACATTCCAGGTTCCTATGGAATATTGCTCTTTCCAGCATCAGACCTTGCTTCCATCACCAGTCACATACACAACTGGGTGTTGTTTTTGCTTTGCCTCTGTCTCTTCATTCTTTCTGGAGTTATTTCTCCACTGATCTCCAGTAGCTTGGGCAACTACCAACTTGGGGAGTTCATCTTTCAGTGTCTTAACTTTTTACCTTTTCATACTATTCATGGGGTTCTCAAAGCAAGAATACTAAAATGGTTTGCCATTCCCTTCTCCAGTGGACCACGTTTTGTCAGAACTCTCCACCATGACCCTTCTGTCTTGGATGGCCCTACACAGCGTGGCTCATAGTTTTATTGAGTTAGAGAAGACTGTGGTCCATGTGATCAGGTAGTTTAGTTTTCTGTGACTGTGGTTTTCAGTCTGTCTGCCCTCTGATGGAGAAGGATAAGAGGCTTATGGAAGCTTCCTGATGGGAGAGACTGACCAGGGTGGAAAAACTGAGTCTTGTTCTGATGGGCGGGGCCATGCTCAGTAAATCTTTAATCCAATTTTATGTTAATAGGTGGAGCTGTGTCCCTCCCTGCTATTTCAGTCAGTTCAGTTCAGTTCAGTTCAGTTCAGTTGCTCAGTTGTGTCCAACTCTTTGCAGTCCTATGGACTGCAGCAAGCCAGGCTTCCCTGTCCATCACCAACTCCCAGAGTTTACTCAAACTCATCTCCATTGAGTCGGAGATGCCATCCAACCATCTCATCCTCTGTCATCCCCTTCTCCTCCTCCCTTCAATCTTTCCCAGCATCAGGGTCTTTTCCATTGAGTCAGTTCTTCATATCAGGTGGCCAAAGTATTAGAGTTTCCGCTTCAGCATCAGTCCTTCCAATGAATATTCAGGACTGATTTCCTTTAGGATGGACTGGTTGGATCTCCTTGCTGTCCAAGGGACTCTCAAGAGTCTTCTCCAATGCCACAGTTCAAAAGCATCAATTCTTTGGCGCTCAGCTTTCTCTATAGTCCAACTCTCACAACCATACATGACTATTGGAAAAACCATAGCTTTAACCAGGTGGACCTTTGTTGGCAAAGTAATATCTCTGCTTTTTAATATGCTGTCTAGGTTGGTCATAACTTTTCTTCAAGGGAGTAAACGTCTTTTTATTTCATGGCTGTAGTCACCATGTGCAATAATTTTGGATCCCAAAGAATTAAAGTCTGCCACTGTTTCTTCATCTACTTGCCATGAAGTGATGGGACTGGATGCCACGATCTTGGTTTTCTGAATGTTGAGCTTTAAGCCAACTTTTTCACTCTCCTCTTTCACGTTCATCGAGAGGCTCTTTATTCTTCTTCACTTTCTGCCATAAGGGTGGTGTCATCTGCATATTTACCTGGGACCAAACTATGGTGGAGATAATGAAGATAATGGCAACCTCTTTCAAAAGATCCCATGCAAACAGTGCTACATTCAGTGCCCCCAATCCTGCAGCAGGCTACCACCAACCCATGCTTCCACTGGAGATTCCTGGACACTCCTGGGCAAGTCCGGGTCAGTCTTTTGTGGAGTCATTGCTCCTTTCTCCTGGGTCCTGGTGCTCACAAGTTTCTTTTGTGCCCTCCAAGAGTCTCTTTCCCAGGCCTGTGTAAGTTCTGGCAGCTCTATGGTGGGGTTAATGGTGACCTCCTCCAAGAGGGCTTAAGCCATACCATAGTAAATAGATGGGGAAACAGTGGAAACAGTGACAGACTTTATTTTTGGTGGCTCCATAATCACTGCACATGGTGAGTGCAGCCTTGAAATTAAGACACTTACTCCTTGGAAGAAAAGTTATGACCAACCTAGACAGCATATTAAAAAACAGAGACATTACTTTGCCAACAAACGTCCATCTAGTCAAGGCTATGGTTTTTCCAGTAGTCATGTATGGTTGTGAGAGTCAGACTATAGAGAAAGCTGAGCACCAAAGAATTGATGCTTTTGAACTGTGGCATTGGAGAAGACTCTTGAGAGTCCCTTGGACAGCAAGGAGATCCAACCAGTCCATCCTAAAGGAAATCAGTCCTGAATATTCATTGGAAGGACTGATGCTGAAGCGGAAACTCTAATACTTTGGCCACCTGATATGAAGAACTGACTCAATGGAAAAGACCCTGATGCTGGGAAAGATTGAAGGGAGGAGGAGAAGGGGATGACAGAGGATGAGATGGTTGGATGGCATCACCGACTCAATGGAGATGAGTTTGAGTAAACTCTGGGAGTTGGTGATGGACAGGGAAGCTTGGCATGGTGCAGTCCATGGGATCACAAAGAGTTGGACATGATTGAATGACTGAACTGAACTTATATTAACATATTAAAAAGGAAAAGATGTATGGTCATACTGATACACAGAAGAAAAGGAATTGATGATATTCAACACCTACTTATAATTATCAAAATAGAAAATAAGACTTCCTTTACTTGATAAATGATCTCTAACATGAACCAAAAGCAAGCATTCTTAATGATGTAACATTTTTAAAACTTGTTTCATTTCAGGAATAAGACAAAATTACTGTTACTACTGTAAGGCAAGAGAATATTACAAAATTAAGGTATGAAGATTTAAAAGGAAGAAATAAAAATGTACTTCTTTGTAGATATTCTATTATTTCCATGTAAAACTTAAAGGTTATACTTAGAAACCATTAAAAGAAATAGGAGTTCATTAACATAGCTGAATGTATTGCTAATATATAAAACAAACATCACTGCATTTCTAGGCATCAGCAAATAAATTTGAAAGTAAATTAGTATACCATTTAAAACTAACATAAAATTTACCTACATTTAAGTCTAACAAGGATATACAAACCTTATATTAAAAAAGTAAACATTTCCTGGCACACTGTCAAGAAAATAAATGGAGGAAAGTATTATACTATTAATCTATAACATGTTGATTCTCCCCAAATTGATCAGCCAGTTGAATATAATTGAAATAAAAATTTCAGTAGGGATTAAATGTGTATGTGTGTGTTTGTCTGTGTGTGTGAAATTTAGCAAGGTATTTAAGATGATAGTTAGAAAATTGCCCTACCAACCTTTATATGGATATGATAGTTAGATTTGTATAGCATCGGAGTTAGGAAAGACAAATTGATAAACATATAAACTGATATATGAGAAATGGAATTGTAAAATAGGAAAAATTTAATTGACTATGTTGTGAAAATAGATTAGAAATTGGAAAAATTCAAATTGGACTTCATATCACACACAATAATTGATTTTAGGTATATTAAAGCATTAAGTGTAAAAAGCAAAATAAAAATAGAGAAAATGAAGGCTGAACCTGTATGACTTTTGAGCAAAAATTTAAAAAAATGATATTAATAAACAAAACAATTTAAAAATTTCCCCAAATTAAGTTTAAGCACTCTGTTCATTAAAAGACACTTTCTAGTAAAAAACAAGTTATAGAGACAAAGAAGACATTTGAACATTTTCTGATTAAAATTCAATAAAAATTAATTTACTCATAGAGAATTAAAGAATATGACAATATTCATTAAAGGAAAATTGAAACAATAGATAAACAGAATCAACAAATAAAATCTCTCAAAGAATGTTTTGGTAAAAGAGAAAGTCTATATTTGAAAAATAAATATAGTGAAAAGAATACATACCTGAACCTACATACCTTAAAAAAAAAAAAAATGAAAAGACTACATATCTGTTATATAGATGGAAGAAAATAGCTTTAAGTAGATAATCAAGAAAGGTGAAAAGAAAAAAAAATTAAGAATGGAACATAAAAATGTAGAAAAAATAAAATAAATCTAAAGAAAACAAGTAAGACTCAAATATGAGTGAAAGTAAAATATAATGAATTGAAAATGAAAATCATTGAAAATAATGAGTAGATTTTGTTGTTGGTTTTTAGGGAATGAAACAAGACCATAAGATTGCTATAATTGTTAGCAAAACCAATAAAGGAAAAGAGAGGAGAATTTGACAGTAAAGAATAAAAAAAAATGATGAGGAGATAACAAAAATTACAAAGGAAATTTACAGATGCAAAAGAGATGCCAATATGATGCAGTTTAATTTGATGGAATACATTTTCTACAAGAATGTGTACTGACCAAATGCCCCCCAAAGAGAGGAAATAATAGCACTAAGTGTTGTTTATCCTGTGCCAAGCACTGGTCTGAGAGCTTTAGATACCTTAATTCTTTTAATTTTCATAACAACCATATGAGGTAAGAATTATCATTATTTTTTTTTATCATTCCTATTCTTCAATGAAGAAATAGAGGCACATTAGGATAAATGCTTTGCCTAAGGACACACAGGTAGGAAGTAATGAAACCAGTATTCTAACTGTGGGCTTCTGGCATCAGAGTTCATGATTTCAGCGTTCACTACATCTCTTCTAAGAAAACATGAGCAATCCAAATGCCACAGAGGAAATAGAAATTGCTTTCAAAATATTGCTTACAGAAAAGAGCATCAGGCTAAAGAGAGGCAAAGAGAATTCTATTTTGCTTTGAATGATCTAATGAGTATTATTTGACCAGCTCTAAAGAAGAGCAAGAAAGTATTTCCAATTTATTATATGAAACAAACATAATCTTGATCTTGTGTGTTGTATGTGTGTGCTCAGTCGTGTCTGACTGTTCGAGAGTTCTTGGACTGTAGCCTCTCAGGTTCCTCTGTGTATGGGATTTCCCAGGCAAGAATACAGAAGAGGGTTGTCATTTCCTTCTCCCGGGGATCTTCTGAGCCAAGGGATCGAACCCAGGTCTCCTGTGTTTTCTCCATTGGTAGGCAGTTTCTTTACCACTTAACCACCTGGGAAGCCCAACCTTGGTCTTAATCCCCACAAAATATAGCACAAAAAAGTAACTCAAGCTCACATATGTAGACTGATAGATATAGTCTTAAGTTAACAGATTCTAAGCAAACAGAATTGAACAACACATTAACGGTGCAATAAACTGCCTTGCTTTCTAGTTACATAACAAAGGTTCAGCCCTAGGAAATCTAGTGATATAATTCACCAATGAATACATCAATTAGTAATTTTACATATCCAGAAATGCTGAAAGTAATATAAGTAATTATTATTATCTTTGGACATTTTACTTGTTAAACAATGAGGAAATTGATTTATCCATACTGTATGCAATAATAGTCCATATGTTATAACCTTAGTTGTGCTACTCAAGGCAATGTTCTCCTCAAAAGAACTGATATAGAAGTCAGATAAATTAAGTCAAATATTGCAAAAAAAAAAAAAAAAGAATACAGTGTGATTGTACCTCACTTATAAAACTGGCTATAATTAAACAAACCAACAATATAAAATCTGGGTAGATACGTGGTGGAATTAGAACTCTCGTATATTGCTCTGTGAGCTTTCCTGGTGGCTCAGTGGTAAAACAATTCACTTGCAATGTAGGAGACATAGATTTAACCCCCAGTTTGGGAAGATTCCTTGGAGAAAGAAATGGTAACCTACTCCAGTATTCTTGCCTGGGAAATCCCATGGACAGAGGAGCATGGTGGGCTACAGTCCATGGGTCACAAAAGAATTGGACATGACTTAGCGACTAAACAACAAGAATATTGCTCTTTGGAGTGTAAGCTGGGACAACCACTTTGGAAATTGGTCTTGCAATATCTGCTAATACTAAATATATACACAACCCTTGAGACACAAATTTTACATATACTTATGGATGTACATAATATAGGCAACTAAGCACACACACATATAGGTTGCATAAAGATACTCAAGAAAAATAAGTTTATATATCCACTTGAAGATGTGTACAAAATTCTTTGCATAATATGTAATAGTGATAGTGAAGTCGCTCAGTTGTGTCCGACTCTTTGCGACGCCATGGACTGTAGCCCACCAGGCTCCTCCCTCCATGGGATTCTCCAAGCAAGAGTACTGGAGTGGGTTGCCATTTCCTTCTCCAGGGGATCTTCCCGATCCAGGGATCGAACCCGGGTCTCCTGCATTCCAGGCAGATGCTTTAATCTCTGAGCCACCAATAGCTTATTGAAAATTGTCCCGAACTGGACACAACCTAAATGCTTATTAGCAGTAGAATGGATAAACACATTAAGATATATTTATGTATAACCACATAGATACTAAATATAACAACATGGATGAATCTCACTGTCATAATGATGAGTGAACAAAACTAGACAAAACGAGTATGAAATGTATGATTCTATTTGTATGAAGTTGAGCAAACAAAACTAATATCTGGTTATGGAACGGTTCTTATGGTATATGAGGTAGAGGAGTAGGTTTGGTCTGGGAAAAGAAACAATGGTTTTACACATGTATAAGCATTCATGAACAGTATGAAAAGGCAAAATGATAGGATACTGAAAGAGGAACTCCCCAGGTCAGTAGGTGCCCAATATGCTACTGGAGATCAGTGGAGAAATAACTCCAGAAAGAATGAAGGGATGGAGCCAAAGCAAAAACAATACCCAGTTGTGGATGTGACTGGTGATAGAAGCAAGGTCCGATGCTGTAAAGAGCAATATTACATAGGAACCTGGAATATCAGGTCCATGAATCAAGGCAAATTGGAAGTGGTCAAACAAGAGACGGCAAGAGTGAATGTCGACATTCTAGGAATCAGCGAACTAAAATGGACTGGAATGGGTGAATTTAACTCAGATGAC
The DNA here is from genome assembly GCF_029378745.1 of Bos indicus. Taxonomy (NCBI): domain Eukaryota; kingdom Metazoa; phylum Chordata; class Mammalia; order Artiodactyla; family Bovidae; genus Bos; species Bos indicus. The sequence goes on along the minus strand of NC_091768.1, from coordinate 91,232,671 downwards.
CATTATATCTACTACTGTGGGCAGGAATCCCTCAGAAGAAATGGAGTAGCCATCATGGTCAACAAAAGAGTTCAAAATGCAGTACTTGGATGCAATCTCAAAAACGACAGAATGATCTCTGTTCGTTTCCAAGGCAAACCATTCAATATCACAGTAATCCAAGTCTATGCCCCAACCAGTAACACTGAAGAAGCTAAAGTTGAACAGTTCTATGAAGACCTACAAGACCTTTTAGAACTAACACCCAAAAAAGATGTCCTTTTCATTATAGGGGACTGGAATGCAAAAGTAGGAAGTCAAGAAACACCTGGAGTAACAGGCAAATTTGGCCTTGGAATACAGAATGAAGCAGGGCAAAGACTAATAGAGTTTTTCCAAGAGAATGCACTGGTCATAGCAAACACCCTCTTCCAACAACACAAGGGAAGACTCTACACATGGACGTCACCAGATGGTCAACACTGAAATCAGATTGATTATATTCTTTGCAGCCAAAGATGGAGAAGCTCTATACAGTCAACCAAAACAAGACCAGGGGCTGACTGTGGCTCAGATCATGAACTCCTTATTGCCAAATTCAGACTTAAATTGAAGAAAGTAGGGAAAACCACTAGACCATTCAGGTATGACCTAAATAATATCCCTTATGATTATACAGTGGAAGTGAGAAATAGATTTAAGGGCCTAGATCTGATAGATAGAGTGCCTGATGAACTATGGACGGAGGTTCGTGACATTGTACAGGAGACAGGGATCAAGACCATCCCCATGGAAAAGAAATGCAAAAAAAGCAAAATGGCTGTCTGGGGAGGTCTTACAAATAGCTGTGAAAAGAAGAGAAGAGAAAAGCAAAGCAGAAAAGGAAAGGTATAGGCATCTGAATGCAGAGTTCCAAAGAATAGCAAGAATAGATAAGAAAGCCTTCCTCAGCAATCAATGCAAAGAAATAGAGGAAAACAACAGAATGGAAAAGACTAGAGATCTCTTCAAGAAAATTAGAGATACCAAGGGAATATTTCATGCAAAGATGGGCTCAATAAAGGACAGAAATGGTATAGACCTAACAGAAGCAGAAGATATTAAGAAGAGGTGCCAAGAATACACAGAAGAACTACACAAAAAAGATCTTCATGACCCAGATAATCACGATGGTGTGATCACTGACCTGGAGCCAGAGATCCTGGAATGTGAAGTCAAGTGAGCCTTGGAAAGCATCACTACAAACAAAGCTAGTGGAGTGATGGAATTCCAGTTGAGCTATTTCAAATCCTGAAAGATGATGCTGTGAAAGTGCTGCATTCAATATGCCAGCAAATTTGGAAAACTCAGCAGTGGCCACAAGACTGGTAAAAGTCAGTTTTCATTCCAATCCCAAAGAAAGACAATGCCAAAGAATGCTCAAACTACTGCACAATTGCATTCATCTCACATGCTAGTAAAGTAATGCTCAAAATTCTCCAAGCCAGGCTTCAGCAATACCTGAACTGTGAACTTCCAGTTGTTCAAGCTGGTTTTAGAAAAGGCAGAGGAACCAGAGACCAAATTGCCAACATCCCCTGGATCATCAAAAAAGGAAGAGAGTTCCAGAAAAACATCTATTTCTGCTTTATTGACTATGTCAAAGCCTTTGACTGTGTGGACCACAATAAACTGTGGAAAATTCTAAAAGAGATGGGATTACCAGACCACCTGACCTGCCTCTTGAGAAACCTATATGCAGGTCAGGAAGCAACAGACTGGACATGGAACAACAGACTGGTTCCAAATAGGAAAAGGAGTACGTCAAGGCTGTATATTGTCACCCTGCTTATTTAACTTATATGCAGAGTACATCATGAGAAATGCTGGGATGGAAGAAGCACAAGCTGGAATCAAGATTGCCAAGAGAAATATCAGTAACCTCAGATATGCAGATGACACCACTCTTATGGCAGACAGTGAAGAGGAACTAAAAAGTCTCTTGATGAAAGTGAAAGAGGACAGTGAAAAAGTTGGTTTAAAGCTAAACATTCAGAAAACGAGGATCACGGCATCTGGTCACATCACTTCATGGCAAATAGATGGGGAAACAGTGGAAACAGTGTTAGACTCTATTTTTTTGCGCTCCAAAATCACTGCAGATGGTGATTGCAGCCATGAAATTAAAAGACGCTTACTCCTTGGAAGAAAAGTTATGACCAATCTAGATATCATATTGAAAAGTAGAGACATTACTTTGCCAACAAAGGTCCGTCTAGTCAAGGCTATGGTTTTTCCAGTGGTCATGTATGGATGTGAGACCGTGAAGAAAGCTGAGTGCTGAAGAATTGACACTTTTGAGCTGTGGTGTTGGAGAAGACTCTTGAGAGTCCCTTGGACTGCAAGGAGTTCCAACCAGTCCATTCTGAAGGAGATCAGTCCTGGGTGTTCATTGGAGGAATGATGCTAAAGCTGAAACTCCAGTACTTTGGCCACCTCATGCGAAGAGTTGACTCATTGGAAAAGACTCTGATGCTGGGAGGGATTGGGAGCAGGAGAAGGGGACGACAGAGGATGAGATGGCTGGATGGCATCACAGACTCGATGGACATGAGTCTGAGTGAACTCCGGGAGTTGGTGATGGACAGGGAGGCCTTGGCATGCTGCGATTCATGGGTTGCAAAGAGTCAGACACGACTGAGCGACTGAACTGAACTGAACTGAAGCATTCATAAACATCATCAAACTGTACACTCAAAATTTGTGTTCTTTATGTATATTTGATCTCAATAAAACCTTAAAAAATAAAATGTGCAAAATGAATAAATATAAAGGCAAAGTTCAGGGTATTTGAATGCTTGTTTGTGTTACTCAGTCATATCAGACTCTGCGACCCCATGGGTTGTATATTGTCTGTCCATGAAATTCTCCAGGCAAGAATACTGGAGGGGGTTGCCATTTCCTTCTCCAGCGGATCTTCCCAACCTAGGGATCTATCCTGAGTCTCCTGCATTGAAGGCAGATTGTTTACTTTCTGAGCCACCAGGGAAGTTGATCTCAATAAAACATTTAAAAATAAAATGCACAAAAATAATAAATATAAAGGGAAAATTCGCAGTTTTTGAATACAACACAAAGATTTCTGTCATACATAGCATCGGGAACAAACTTAACAGATATGCATAGACTTGGAGATGATCTTGGCACAATATACCACTAAAAAGGATTAAAATCTTAAGTATACAAGAAATTACTTCAATTTAGAAAAAATAAAACAGGAAAACTGCTAATTAACCAAACAAGGAGGTACTAGATAAATTACATTTGGAGAAAGAAACATGAAAAGCTAAAAGATTGTGAAGATTGTACGATCTCACTAGTGAGGAAAATTTTTAAAGTTAAGAAACAAAACAAAACAATGAAATGCCAATTGTTACCATCAAAATTATGATGGGGTGTCAGCTTGGAGAACTGAATCTCTCCCCACTTCTAGGTCAACTATTCACCAGGGCAGTTTGCATTCAGTGCATTTGTGTATGGACATATGTCATAACTCGTCAATTCTATTTCTTGAGAAGTGATCTTGAGAAAAATTATTCTATACATACACAAAGGAATTTGCATCATTGCTGGTAAAATCAAAGGGTGGGAAACAATCTGAATGTCCACTCTCAGGGATTGGATAGGTAAACTGTGGTATTGCCAATGGTGGAATACTAAGCTGCTGTGAAAAGGGAACTGCTGTGTCTGCAGCACAGGATGGAGACTCACTAGAGTGTTTTGAATGAAAATTTTGAAGTAACATGAAGAGTTGAATAGGTACTTCCCTGGTGGCCCAGTGGTTAAGAGTCTACCCTCTCACTGAAGGGGGCAGGGGTTCAATCCCTGGTCAGGGAACTAAGATCCCACATGCCATGTCACACAGCCAGAAAATAAAAAGTTAAAAAAAAATAGTTGAATAAACCCAAGCCATTTGGTAAATTGTATTTACATAATTTATGGTGATAAGGTGGGTTAGGATAAAGATGAGGTGCTACTAGAGATGATACAAGGGGATAATGGTGAAGAAAATTAAGGCAGATGCAAATAAACATAAAAATAATAAAAAAGCAAGTATGATAGTGTGCCATAAACCACAGCTGATTGTCCACATTCTATGCACTTGAAGTCCAAAAGAATAAAATAACCTCCCAGAAAACACAACAAAATAACTAGCCATTTCCTCTTTCCTTTAAGTTGCAATTTATGCAGCTAAATCATATCAAAAATGAACAAACTGGACAAGGCAAGAATTATATCAGGATAATATTGCTTGTAACATATTTTCTTGCAGGGTCTTGTTGAAGCTCTATCTATGCTTAACTTATGTAATATTTTCTTAGTTTTGGAGTATTGGACTGAAATTGAAATGTTACATCTGCTTCAGTTAGAAAGATAATGCCATGCGGATTCTCTGATTTCTAAAGTACCTAAAGGAAATGAATATTCATTGGAAGTACTGATGCTGAAGCTGATGGGCACCTGAGAAGAGGCAACTCACTAGGAAAGATCCTGATGTTGGGCAAGATTGAGGACAGGAGGAGAAGGGGGCAACAGAGGATGAGATGGTTTGAAGGCATCACTGACTTGATGGACATGAGTTTGAGCAAACTACAGGAGATGGTGGAGGACAGGGAAGCCTGGCATGCTGCAGTTCATGGGGTCACAAAGAGTCAAACATTACTTAGTGACTGAACAACAACAGTAGGTGTCAGAAAAGTTTACTAGATATATTTTTACTAATCTAAATTTGCTAGTATATAGTTCCAATAAAGTAATTATGGATTTTAAGGAAATCTACAGTTACCCAGTTATGTCATCAGTTATGCAGATGATATCACCCTTATGGCAGAAAGTGAAAAGGAACTCAAAAGCCTCTTGATGAAAGTGAAAGAGGAGAGAAAAAGTTGGCTTAAAGCTCAACATTCAGAAAATGAAGATCATGGCATCCGGTCCCACCACTTCATGGGAACTAGATGGGGAAACAGTGGAAACAGTGTCAGACTTTATTTTTCTGGGCTCCAAAATCACTACAGATGGTGACTGCAGCCATGAAATTAAAAGACACTTACTCCTTGGAAGGAAAGTTATGACCAACCTAGATAGCATATTCAAAAGCAGAGACATTACTTTGCCAACATAGGTTTGTCTAGTCAAGGCTATGGTTTTTCCTGTGGTCATGTATGGATGTGAGAGTTGGACTGTGAAGAAGGCTGAGCGCCGAAGAATTGATGCTTTTGAAGTGTGGTGTTGGAGAAGACTTTTGAGAGTCCCTTGGACTCCAAGGAGATCCAACCAGTCCATTCTGAAGGAGATCAGCCCTGGGATTTCTTTGGAAGGAATGGTGCTAAAGCTGAAACTCCAGTACTTTGACCACCCGATACGAAGAGTTGACTCATTGGAAAAGACTCTGATGCTGGGAGGGATTGGGGGCAGGAGGAGAAGGGGATGACAGAGGATGAGATGGCTGGATGGCATCACTGACTCGATGGATGTGAGTCTCAGTGGACTCCGGGAGTTGGTGATGGACAGGGAGGCCTGGCGTGCTGCGATTCTTGGGGTCGCAAAGAGTCGGACACGACTGAATGACTGATCTGATCTGAAAGTTACCCATGAAATCAGATGCTTGCTTTTTGGCAGGAAAGCCATGACAAACCTAGACAGTGTGCTGGAAAGCAGAGACATTACTCTGCTGACAAAGGTCGTATAGTCAAGGCTATGGTCTTCCCAGTGGTCACATACAGTTGTGAGAGCTGAACCACAAAGAAGGCATAGCACTGAAGAATTAATGCCTTCGAACTGTGCTGGGGAAGACTTCTGAGAGTCCCTTGGACAGCAAGGAGATCAAATCAGTCAGTCTTAATGGAAATCAACCCCAAATACTCATTGGAAGTACTGATGCTGAAGCTGAAGTTCCATTATTTTGGTCATTTGATGCAAATAGGTGACTCATTGGAAAAGTCCCTGATGCTGGGAAAGATTGAGGGCAGAAGTAGAAGAGGGTGTCAGAAGATGAGATGGCTGGATGACATCACGGATACAATGGACATGAACTTGGGCAAACTTCGGGTGATGGTGAGGAACAGAGGGGCCTGATATGATGCAATCCATGGGTTCAAAGAGTTGGACATGACTTTGTGACTGAACAGCAACAACAACAGTAATACTCCTTTCAATAGAGTTTAAGTAATCATATTAACTAGCCACATCTTGGGAGATGGCAATGGCACCCCACTCCAGTACTTTTGCCTGGAGAATCCCATGGATGGAGGAGCCTGGTAGGCTGCAGTCCAGGAGGTCGCTAAGAGTCAGACACAACTGAGCGACTTCACTTTCACTTTTCACTTTCATGCACTGGAGAAGGAAATGGCAACCCACTTCAGTGTTCTTGCCTGGAGAATCCCAGGGATGAGGAAGGCTGGTGGACTGCTGTCTATGGGGTCGAACAGAGTCGGACACGACTGAAGTGACTTAGCAGCAGCAGCAGCAGCAGCCACAGCTTGATAAGACATTTGAGAATGTGCTTGAATAATAGTTCTCAGAAAGGCATTGCTTTACGTGATCTGTGATTTCCTTAGTATAGATGTGGCTTTTTTATTGTTACAAGAGAATAGGGAAATAGTATTGCTAAAATAACATATCTAGTCAAGTTCCAATTTAATGAATGACCAATTCTGGCAACTAAAATTCTACTTGCCTCACCCTGAAAAAAAAAAGCTATCCAACACAATTTTATTGTTATAATTAATGCCATATTCAAACACTGAAAATTTAAAAGTTTTCTCCAAACTACAACTTTAACCATCACCATTTTCATGGTGTCATTCTGAGATATTAAACTAGTAGGCATCTAGTCTCCTCAGTTCATTTTGTTCATCAAGGAAGATCCAGAATAATGATGTGTTACAAAAGATTTTAAAATTTTTTAATGCAAACCTGCAGATGTTTACCATCTGCAGATCAACTACAGGATCATTATTATCAACAGAACATATTCATTCTTTTCATTTGTGCCATTTTTGTTTCGCCTTGAGAAAAATCAATGAACATCTCTAGAATGTGGAGTGCCAATTATGGAGCCAGATGCCCTGGTTTCAAATCCTAACTCCTCACTTAGCAATCTGTGTCACTGTGCATAAGTCATTTGATCTTTCTGTGCCTCAGATTTCTTGTCTGTTAAACTGAATGAATGTCACTGTGACCTCCTGTTTCAGTCTAGTTAATTGGTGCCCAAGACATGCTGAAAAGAGTCATAGAGTCCAACCATATGGAGCTTAGCCAAACATATCTTATTGCCAGTGGCCTCTGCCTTTGCATGAAGCTCCCACAGAGCTCCTTGCAGCAAGCAGGTGAGAGACTCAAGTTCTCTGCAGTTGATGAGCAACATCTGGCACTAATGACTTCACCACCACATACTGCCAGCATCCACCACCTTGACAGGTTCATTAGTGGCCAGCTGCAGAGTATGTTGCTGCCTATCAGGATCCAGGGGTCTGTGAACTGCTAGCAAGAGTGTTGCCTTGGGAGCCAAGTGTTAATGCATGCTGTTGGTGTGCTGTATCGAGCTAGCCAGGGGCTCTTGGTGGGTTGTGGGCTCTGGTTGTTTTGTAGTCATTAAGCTGTGTCCAGCTCTTTGAGACAGGCTTCCCTGTCCTTCACCATCTCCTGGAGCTTGCTCAAACTCAAGTCAATTGAGTCAGTGATGCCATCCAACCATCCTCTGTCGTCCCCTTCTTCTCCCGTCTTCAATCTTTCCCAACATCAGGGTCTTTTCTAATGTGTTGGCTCTACGCATCAGGTGGCCAAAGGATTGGAGCTTCCATTTCAGCATCGGTCCTTCCAATGAATATTCAGGATCGATTTCCTTTAGGTTTGACTGGTTTGATCTCCTTACAGTCCAAGTGACTCTCAAGAGTCTTCTCCAGCACCACAATTCAAAAACATCAATTCTTCAGTGCTCAGCCTTCTTTATGGATTGACTCTCACTGGCCTAATGTCTGAATTTATGTTTTTACATATATTGGCTAATTTTATCCCTTTGTGGCTGATGTGTCTCTTTTACAATGTTTATGCTAGCTGTAGCGTATTGCTCTAACAATGCATGAGTATTTTTCAAATTAGACCTTCATCAGACATTTGGAATAGTCGAGTTGAAAATGTTGAATTGGTTTTCAAACTCCATTCATATTTCCATAAGAAATTTCAGCATTAATTTGCCAAGAAAGAAATAGAATTGCAGTTGAAATCTTAAAATATAATTTCTACTGTGGTGTAATATAATTTTTTCACATAAACTTATTGTGGACAAAGTTTTATTGATGATTGCATCAAGAACTTGGAACTATCATGTAAAAGCTTTCATCAGGAACTGCCTCTTATAGCAAAATCTGATATTAAAAATGCATGTTTTAGAAACAAGTTCAAATTTTTCATTTACATTTTTGAAAACCTATAATTTGAAAGTTTTATAGAAACTGATCATTCTTAGTATAAGTGAACACTTTGTTTTTCTAATAAATAATATGAAGAAAATGTAAAACATTTGTTTCACCAAACACCATATAAATGTGACTGACATGACCCAATACCCCAGTATTTACCCCATTTTGCTATAGAAATGTTATTTTTCTTCTGCCATTGTGCAAATAATTTAGGGAAGTAATTAATTAAAGTGTAAATGCAAGCTGGAATATACAGCATGTACTAGAAACATGAGAGTAGATTTATATTATTAAGAAGAAAAATGTCCAGGCAAGATAAATTATTAGTTCTCACCAATATTGCATGCTTCTTGAATTCCTGGAAATTTGGGAGACTGTCTCCCATCTCATCATGCTTAGGTAGGAACAGGTGACTAGTACTGAATAATGTCATGTGAGCAGAAATAATACCTATCACTTCTGGTGTGAGATTTTCAGGATTGTTTCTTTTTCCTTGCCTTGGCAACTAACAACATTCCAAGTGGTGGAACACTGGTCACTTTGTAATCTTGACAACAGTGTAAAGGAAAGTGAGTGCTCAGTCGCTTCATTTCACTTCAGTCGCTCAGTCATGTGTGACTGACTCTTTGTGACTCCAAGAACCACAGCATGCCAGGCTTACCTGTCCATCACCAACTCCCAGAGTTTACCCAAACTCATGTCCATCGAGTCGGTGATGCCATCCAGCCATCTCATCCTCTGTCGTCCCCTTCTCCAGTGCCCTCAATCTTTCCCAGCATCAGGGTCTTTTTCAATGAGTCAGCTCTTTACTTCAGGTGGTGAAAGGATTGGAATTTCAGACTCAATCAGTCCTTCCAATGAACATCCAGGTCTGATCTCCTTTAGGATGGACTGGTTGGATCTCTTTGCAGTCTAAGTGACTCTCAAGAATCTTCTCCAACACCACAGTTCAAAAGCATCAGTTCTTCAGTACTCAGCTTTCTTTATAGTCCAAAGCTCATAGCCATACATGACTACTGGAAAAACCATAGCCTTGACTAAATGGACCTTTGTTGGCAAAGTAATGTCTATGCTTTTTAACATGCTGTCTAGGTTGGTCATAACTTTCCTTCCAAGGAGTAAGCGTCTTTTAATTTCATGGCTGCAATCACCATCTGCAGTGATTTTGGAGCCCCCAAATATAAAGTCTGCCACTGTTTCCACTGTTTCCGCATCTATTTCCCATGAAGTGAAGGGACTGGATGCCATGATCTTAGTTTTCTGAATGTTGAGCTTTAAGCCAACCTTTTCACTCTCCTCTTTCACTTTCATCAAGAGCCTCTTTAGTTCTTCTTCACTTTCTGCCATAAGGGAGGTGTCATCTGCATATCTGAGGTTGTTGATATTTCTCCTGGCAATCTTGATTCCAGCTTGTGCTTCTTTCAGCCCAGCGATTCCCATGATGTAGTCTGCATATAGGTTAAATAAGCAGGGTGACAATATACAGCCTTGATGTACTCCTTTTCCTATTTGGAACCAGTCTGTTGTTCCATGTCCAGTTCTCACTGTTGCTTCCTGACCTGCATATAGGTTTCTCAAGAGGCAGGTTAGGTGGTCTGGTATTCCCATCTCTTTCAGAATTTTCCACAGTTTATTGTGATCCACACAGTCAAAGGCTTTGGCATAGTCAATAAAGCAGAAGTAAATATTTTTCTGGAACTCTCTTACTTTTCCCATGATCCAGCAGACGTTGGCAATTTGATCTCTGGTTCCTCTGCCTTTTCTAAAACCAGCTTGAACATCTGGAAGTTCACGGTTCAGGTATTGCTGAAGCCTGGCTTGGAGAATTTTGAGCATTACTTTACTAGCGTGTGAGATGAATGCAATTGTGCAGTAGTTTGAGCATTCTTTGGCATTGCCTTTCTTTGGGATTGGAATAAAAACTGACCGTTTCCAGTCCTGTGGCCACTGCTGAGTTTTCCAAATTTGCTGGCATATTGAGTGCAGCACTTTCACAGCATCATCTTTCAGAATTTGAAATAGTTCAACTGGAATTCCATCACCTCCACTAGCTTTGTTCATAGTGATGCTTCCTAAAGCCCACTTGACTTCACATTCCATGATGTCTGGCTCTACATGAGTGATCACACCATTGTGATTATCTGGGTCATGAAGCTCTTTTTTGTACAGTTCTGTATATTCTTGCAACCTCTTTCTAATATCTTCTGCTTCTGTTGGGTCCTTACCATTTCTGTCCTTTATTGAGCCCATCTTTGAATGAAATGTTCCCTTGGAATCTCTAATTGTCTTGAAGACATCTCTAGTCTTTTCCATTCTATTGTTTTCCTCTATCTCTTTTCACTGATGGCTGAGGAAGGCTTTCTTATCTCTCCTTGCTGTTCTTTGTAACTCTGCATTCAGATGGGTATATCTTTCCTTTTCTCCTTTGCTTTTCAGTTCTCTTCTTTTCACAGCTATTTGTAAGGCCTCCTCAGACAGCTAATTTGCCTTTTTGCATTTCTTTTTCTTGGGGATGGTCTTGCTCTCTGTCTCCTGTACAGGGTCTGGAACCTCCGTCGATAGTTCATCAGCACTCTGTCTATCAGATCTAGTCCCTTAAATCTATTTCTCACTTCCACTGTATAATCATAAAGGATTTGATTTAGGTCATACATGAATGGTCTAGTGGGTTTCCCTACTTTCTTCAGTTTAAGTGTGAATTTGGCAATAAGGAGTTCATGATCTAAACCACAGTCAGCTCCTGGTCTTGTTTTTGCTGACTGTATAGAGCTTCTCCATCTTTGGCTGCAAAAAATATAATCAATGTGATATCAATGTTGACCATCTGGTGATGTCCACCAGAGTCTTCTCTTGTGTTGTTTGAAGAGGGTGTTTGCTATGACCAGTGTGTTCTTGTGGCAAAACTCTATTAGCCTTTGCCCTGCTTCATTCCATATTCCAAGGCCAAATTTGCCTGTTACTCCAGGTTTTTCTTGACTTCCTACTTTTGCATTCCAGTCCCCTATAATGAAAAGGACATCTTTTTTGGGTGGTAGTTCTAAAAGGTCTTGTAGGTCTTCACAGAACCGCTCTACTTCAGCTTCTTCAGCATTACTGGTCAGGGCATAGACTTGGATTACTGTGATATTGAATGGTTTACCTTGGAAATGAACAGACATCATTCTGTTGTTTTTGAGATTGCATCCAAGTATTGTGTTTTGGACTCTCATTGACTATGAAGGCTACTCCATTTCTTCAAGGGATTTCTGCCCAGAGTAGTAGATATAATGGTCATCTGAGTTAAATTCACCAAGTCCAGTCCATTTTAGTTCACTGACTCTTAGAAAGTCGACGTTCACTCTTGCCATCTCCTGTGAGTTGCTTCAGTTGTGTCCAACTCTTTGCAATCCCATGAACTGTAGCCTGCCAGGCTCCTCTCTGTCCCCAGATTCAATGGTCTGCAGGAAATCTAAACATTTATATGTGAATTCATTGACCATCAGATCAGATCAGATCAGTTGCTCAGTCGTGTCCGACTCTTTGTGACCCCATGAATAGCAGCATGCCAGGCCTCCCTGTCCATCACCAACTCCCGGAATTCACCCAGACTCACGTCCATTGAGCCAGTGATGCCATCCAGCCATCTCATCCTCCGTCGTCCCCTTCTTCTCTTGCCCCCAATTCCTCCCAGCATCAGAGTCTTTTCCAATGAGTCAACTCTTCGCATGAGGTGACCAAAGTAATGGAGTTTCAGCTTTAGTATCATTCCTTCCAAAGAAATTCCAGGGCTGATCTCCTTCAGAATGGACTGATTGGATCTCCTTACAGTCCAAGGGACTCTCAAGAGTCTTCTCCAACACCACACTTCAAAAGCATCAATTCTTCGGTGCTCAGCCTTCTTCACAGTCCAGCTCTCATATCCATACATGACCACAGGAAAAACCATAGCCTTGACAAGACAAACCTTTGTTGGCAAAGTAATGTCTCTGCTTCTGAATTATGCTATCTAGGTTGGTCATAACTTTCCTTCCAAGGAGTAAGCGTCTTTTAATTTCATGGCTGCAGTCACCATCTGCAGTGATTTTGGAGCCCAAAAAAATAAAGTCTGACACTGTGTCCACTGTTTCCCCATCTATTTCCCATGAAGTGGTGGGACCGGATGCCATGATCTTCGTTTTCTGAATGTTGAGCTTTAAGGCAACTTTTTCAGTCTCCTCTTTCACTTTCATCAAGAGGCTTTTGAGTTCCTCTTCACTTTCTGCCATAAGGGTGGTGTCATCTGCATATCTGAGGTTATTGATGTTTCTCCCGGCAATCTTGATTCCAGCTTGTGTTTCTTCCAGTCCAGCGTTTCTCATTGACCATAGGGGGCTGTTTTTCCCTCAGCTTTAGTCCAGCTTCTCCTGATAAATTCACCAAAATATGAAATTCTTAAAAAAGTGTTTGAAATATAAAATGAGGCTTGTCCAAGCTCCTAGTATTATTAAAATAAAATAAAGCTAGAAAAAGATAAATGACCAAGTAAAATTATGGGCAAATATCTTGAACAGAAAAGAAGATACACAAATGTTCAATAAGTATGTAAAACGGTGATTAGAGAAATTTAAGATGACCCCCCACACATATACAGAATGGTTGAACTCAACACACTGAGAACCCCAAGAGTTAACGAAGTTATGAAGCAATGGAAACTCTGGAAGAAATATAAATTAGAATAATCACTTTGCAAAACTGTGGCATTATCTACTAAATTTTAATGTAATTAGTCGCAGTGATTAGCTATTCCATGGCTAGGTATCAACTGATTATAAATGTAACAAAGTCAAAACCTGAAAATAAGAATAGATAATTAAAACAGTGGTGTATTCATATAGTGGTAAGCTATTCATCGATAAAGGTAAACAGATTACAATGGATAAAGATCAGAAACTGAATACTGGCTAAAAAGAGCCACACCTACAGAAGAAGACATACTGTATTTTTCCTTTTTGTAAATTTCAAAAACTTCCCAAGTAACTTTTATGTTAGCAGTCAGGATCATGTTGTATGTGAGGAGGAAGAGGTAGTGAGTTAGTGCAAGGGGCCTTTTGGGCACATGCAATATCTTTTCAAGTTGTGGTTACAGGGTGTTCATCTTGTGATAAATCACTGAGATGAATATTCGTTTTGAACACATTTTCTATGTGTTTGTTATACTTAAGTAGATTTAAAAGGAATACTATTAAGGCAAAATCTCTTTCTGATAAATATGCATGTACACAAAAAAACAGGCTGGGAGTGTATATTTTGAACAAAGTATGCTGTATGGTAAAATTACCTGATTTTTATATTCTTCATTGTTTTTTATTTTGCATGTTTTTTATACCTTTTTTTTTTTTTTTGCAATTTTAAAGAAAACTATTAAAAAAATAGAAACAAATACTTCAACTTTGTGTCAGGAAACAAAACTCCCTTTAAAATTTGCTTAAACTTTAATATCTCCTTTTACTTGTTCTTCTTTTCCAGAAGAATGACGTTTAATATATACTATTTTAAAAATGGATATCTGCATTTCTGTTTTATTTAACTACTATGGTTTTAACACTAGTTTTTTTTTTTAAGTTTTAGTGTATCTTCAGTGATTTTATTTTGAATTTATTTAAAAAATAGAAGACTTGGCTGGGAACTATCTTTATTAGTCTCTATTAGAAAGTACATTCTAAATTATTAAGAGCAACATGAATGAACTTTTAAAACATAAAATATTTCATATATTGAAGCCTTTACTTTTTAGAAAGTTTCCCACAATCTATGTCACAGAAGGACAATTGTGTTAAATGCATATAAATGATTAATAAAATTTTGTATCCCCTCTCCATTAGTTAGGGGCTTCCCAGGTTACACAAATGATAGAGAGTCTTCCTGCCAATGCAAGAAACACAAGAGACCCGAGTTAGATCCCTGGGTTAGGAAGATCCCCTGGAGAAGGAAATGGCAACTCACTCCAGTATTTTTGCCTGGAAAAGTCCATGGACAGGGGAGTCTGGTGGGTTACAGTCGATAGGGTAGCAAAGAGTCAAACATGACCTACCACACAATACTACATTAGTGTGAGTGTGTGTGTGTCTATGTGCATGTGTGTGTGTACTTGGTTATTTCTATTACCTTAGGACAAAGTTTTGTCATAGAAGGCCATAACTAAGGTAGTATTTTTCAAAATATATTTTGTGGGGAGCAAATATTAATCTCAGCGATGTAAACTGAAAGCATTTCCTCTAAAATCAGGAACAAGGCAAGGGTGCCTGTTCTCCTCTCATTACTATTATTCAACATGGTTTTGAAAGTCCTAGCCACAGCAATCAGAGATGAATAAGGAATAAAAGGAATCCAGATTGGATAAGAAGAACTAAGGCTCTCACTCTTCGCAGATAACATGATTCTTTACATAGAAAACCTTAAAGATGCCACCAGAAAATTACTAGTGCTAAGCAATGAATATAGTAAAGTTGCAAGATACAGAATTAATGCACATAAATCCCTTGCACTCCTATACACTAACAATGAAAAATCAGATGGAAAAAGTAAGGACACAATGCCATTTAGCATTGCAACAAAAAAATAAAATACTTAGGAATAATTTTACCTGAAGAGACAAAACACCTATATGCAGAAAACTATTAGACAGTGATGAAAGAAATTAAGACAACACAAACAGATGGAGAGATATACCATGTTCTTGCATTGAAGAAGTCAATACTGTGAATATGACTACACTACCAAAGCAATCTATAGATTCAATGCAATCCCTGTAAAACCACTGATGGTATTTTTCACAGAACTAGAACAAATAATTGTATGAAAATACAAAATACCCTGGATAGCCAAAGAAATCTTGAGAAAGGAGAATGAAGCTGGAGGTATCAGTCTTCCTGACTTCAGACTATACTACAAAGCTACACTTATCAAGACAGTATGGCACTGGCACAAAAACAAAAATATGAACCAATGGAAGAAAATATAAAGCCTGGAGGTAAGTCCATGCACCTAGGAGCACCTGTCTTTGACAAAGGAGGGAAAAACATGCAATGGAGAAAAGATAGTCTCTTCAATAAGCGGCACTGGGAAAATTGGGCAGCTATGTGTAAAATAATGAAATTAGAACACTTCCTAACACCATACACAAAAATAAACTCAAAATGGATTAAAGACCTAAACGTAAGACCAGAAACTATAAAACTCTTAGAGGAAAGCATAAGCAAGACAGTCTTTGACATAAATAACAGAAAGATCCTCTATGACCAACCTTCTAGAGTAATGGAAATAAAAACAGAAATAAGCAAATGAGACCTACTTAAGCTTAAAGTCTTTTGTACAATGAAGAAAACTGTAAACAAGGGAAAAAGAAAACTCTCAGAATAGGAGGAAATAATAGCAAATGAAATAACTGACAAAGGATTAATCTCCAAATTATACAAACAACTCAATACCAGAAAAACAAGCAATTCAATAAAAAAGTAGGCAGAAGACCTAAACAGATTTCTCCAAAGAAGACATAGAGATGGCTAATAAACACATGAAAAGATGCTCAGCATCGCTCATTATTTGAGAAATGCATATCAAAACTACAATGAGGTATCCTCTCACGCCAGTCAGAATGGCCATCATCAAAAAGTCTACAAATAATAAATGCTGGAAAAGGTGTGGAGAAAAGTGAACCCTCTTGCACTGTTGGTGGGAATGCAAAATGATACAGCCATTGTGGAGAATAGTGTGGAGATTCCTTAAAAAACTGGGAATAAAACTACCTTATGACCCAGCAATCCCACTACTAGACATATACCCTCAGGAAACCATAACTGAAAAAAACACATGTATCCCAGTGTTCATTGCAGCACTATTTACAATAGCTAGACATGGAAACAACTGAGACAAGAACACAAGAGAAGACTCTGCACGTGGACATCACCAGATGGTCAAAACCGAAATCAGATTGATTATATTCTTTGCAGCCAAAAATGGAAAAGCTCTATACAGTCAGCAAAAACAAGACTTGAAGCTGACTGTGGCTCAGATCATAAATTCCTTATTATCAAATTCAGACTTAAATTGAAGAAAGTAGGGAAACCCACTAGACCGTTCAGGTATGACCTAAATCAAATCCCTTATGATTATACAGTAGAAGTGAGAAATAGATTTAAGGCACTAGATCTGATAGACAGAATACCTGATGAACTGTGGATGGAGGTTCATGACATTGTGCAGGAGACAGGGATCAAGACCATCCCCATGGAAAAGCAGTGCAAAAAAGCAAAATGGGTGTCTAGGGAGACCTTACAAATAGAGGTAAAAGGAGAGAAGTGAAAAACAAAGGAGAAAAGGAAAGATATAAGCATCTGAATGCAGAGTTCCAAGAATAGCAAGAGAGATAAAAAAGCCTTCCTCAGCGATCATTGCAAAGAAAAAGAGGAAAACAACAGAATGGAAAAGACTAGAGATCTCTTCAAGAAAATTAGAGATACCAAGGGAACATTTCATGCAAAGATGGGCTCAATAAAGAACAGAAATGGTATGGACCTAACAGAAGCAGAAGATATTAAGAAGAGGGGCAAGAATACACAGAAGAACTGTACAAAAAAATCTTCACGACCAAGATAATCACGATGGTGTGATCACTCACCTAGAGCCAGACATCATGGAATGTGAAGTCAAGTGAGCCTTAGAAAGCATGACTATGAACAAAGGTAGTGGAGGTGATGGAATTCCAGTGGAGCTATTTCAAATCCTGAAAGATGATGCTGTGAAAGTGCTGCACTCAATATGCCAGCAAATTTGGAAAACTCAGCAGTGGCCACAGGACTGGAAAAGGTCAGTTTTCATTCCAATCCCAAGGAAAGGCAATGCCAAAGAATGCTCAAACTACTGGAGAATTGCACTCATCTCAAAATTAAGTAATGTAATGCTCAAAATTCTCCAAGCCAGGCTTCAGCAATACCTGAACTGTGAACTTCCAGATGTTCAAGCTGGTTTTAGAAAAGGCAGAGGAACCAGAGATCAAATTGCCAACATCTGCTGGATCATCGAAAAAGCAAGAGAGTTCCAGAAAACCATCTATTTTTGCTTTATTGACTATGCCAAAGCCTTTAACTGTGTGGGTCACAATAAACTGTGGGAAATTCTAAAAGAGATGGATTACCAGACCACCTAACCTGCCTCTTGAGAAACCTGTATGCAGGTCAGGAAGCAACAGTGAGAACTGGACATGGAACAACAGATTGGTTCCAAATAGGAAAAGGAGTACGTCAAGGCTATATATTGTCACCCTGTTTATTTAAATTATATGCAGAGAAACGCTGGGCTGGAAGAAGAACAAGCTGGAATCAAGATTGCTGGGAGAAATATCAATAACTTCAGATATGCAGATGATACCACCCTTATGGCACAAAGTGAAGAGGAACTAAAAAGTCTCTTGATGAAAGTGAAAGAGGACAGTGAAAAAGTTGGCTTAAAGCTCAACATTCAGAAAACAAAGATCATGGCATCCAGTCCAATCACTTCATGGGAAATAGATGGGGAAACAGTCGAAACAATGTCAGAATTGATTTTTTTGGGCTCCAAAATCACTGTATATGGGGATTTCAGCCATGAAATTAAAAGACGCTTACTCCTTGGAAGGAAAGTTATGACCAATCTAGATAGCATATTCAAGAGCAGAGACATTACTTTGCCAACAAATGTCCGTCTAGTCAAGGCTATGGTTTTTCCAGTGGTTATGTATGGATGTGCGAGTTGGACTGTGAAGAAAGCTGAGCACTGAAGAATGGATGCTTTTGAACTATGGTGTTGGAGAAGACTCTTGAGAGTCTCTTGGACTGCAAGGAGATCCAAGCAGTCCATTCTAAAGGATATCAGTCCTGGGTGTTCTTTGGAAGAAGTGATGCTAAGCTGAAACTCCAGTACTTTGGCCACCGCGTGTGAAGGTTGACTCATTGGAAAAGACTCTGATGCTGGGAGGGATTGAGGGCAGGAGGAGAAGGGGACGACAGAGGATGAGATGGCTGGATGGCATCACTGACTCGATGGACTTGAGTCTGAGTGAACTCCGGGAGGTGGTGATGGACAGGGAGGCCTGGTGTGCTGCAATTCATGGGGTTGCAAAGAGTTGGACACAACTGAACAACTAAACTGACTGAACTGATAAGAAGGAATGCATTTGAATCAGTTGTAATGATGTGGATGAACCCCAAGCCTATTATATAGAATGAAGTAAGTCAAAAAGAGAAAGAAAAATATTGCATATTAATGCATATATATAGAATCTAGAAAGATCGTACTGATGATCCTATTTGCAGAGCATCTAAGGAGATGCACACATAAAGAACAGACTTTTGTCACAGTTGGAGATGTAGAGGGGCCAACTATTAATATATTGCTTTATCTCATTTCTTGTCACACTTCCAGAGTCAACATCACCTCCCTTGCACTGTCTCTCCCTGCCTGGTGTACACTGGACCCTCAGAGCCCACATACCTTTCTCAGCAGTGGTCTCTTATCTAAGAGGTGGCTTTCCTACTTTCTTTTACCCCATTACAATTTCCATTTTCTGGGTACAGCTGTTAGGAGAAAATTATTTTCACAATTCCACACAGTGAGAGAGAGCACACCCTGATGCATTTCCCTACTTTAGAATCCTAGTTGTTTATTTATTTACTGTAAACAATGAGACTACTGAGTATAGAAGGAGAGATGGAAAAGTAATCATGTCTTTTACTAGGAAAGAATGTAGGGAGATAATATTTTCCTAGATCCACATATCATGCCATGTAGGAGTGATGACCTCCCATCTTGTGTGCCTTCTGCACTGGACTCTCCTGGGTCCCAAAGGCTTTGGTTTGGGCAGTTCAGTTTAGTTCAGTCACTCAGCCGTGTCTGACTCTTTGTGACCCCATGGGTCACAGTACGCCAGGCCTCCCTGTCTATCACCAACTTCCGGAGTTCACTCAGACTCACATCCATCGAGTCAGTGATGCCATCCAGCCATCTCATCCTCTGTCGTCCCCTTCTCCTCCTGCCCCCAGTCCCTCCCAGCATCAGGGTCTTTTCCAATGAGTCAACTCTTTGCATGAGGTGGCCAAAGTACTGGAGTTTCAGCTTTAGTATCATTCCTTCCAAAGAAATCCCAGGTATACCTGTGTGTGGCAGATTCATTTCAATATTTGGCAAAACTAATATTGTAAAGTTTAAAAATAAAATTAAATTAAAAAACAAACAAACAAACAAAAAAAAAAAACAAAGAAATCCCAGGGCTGATCTCCTTCAGAATGGACTGGCTGGATCTCCTTGCAGTCCAAGAGACTCTCAAGAGTCTTCTCCAACACCACAGTTCAAAAGCATCAATTCTTCAGCGCTCAGCCTTCTTCACAGTCCAACTCTCACATCCATACATGACCACAGGAAAAACCATAGCCTTGACTACGCGAACCTTTGTTGGCAAAGTAATAACTCTGCTTTTGAATATGCTATCTAGGTTGGTCATAACTTTCCTTCTAAGAAGTAAGCGTCTTTTAATTTCATGGCTGCAGTCACCATCTGCAGTGATTTTGGAGCCCAGAAAAATAAAGTCTGACACTGTTTTCACTATTTCCCCATCTATTTCCCATGAAGTGGTGGGACCGGATGCCATGATCTTTGTTTTCTGAATGTTGAGCTTTAAGCCAACTTTTTCACTCTCCACTTTCACTTTCATCAAGAGGCTTTTGAGTTCCTCTTCACTTTCTGTCATAAGGGTGGTGTCATCTGCATATCTGAGGTTATTGATATTTCTCCTGGCAATCTTGATTCCAGTTTGTGTTTCTTCCAGCCCAGCGTTTCTCATGATGTACTCTGCATATAAGTTAAATAAACAGGGTGACAATATACAGCCTTGACGAACTCCTTTTCCTATTTGGAACCAGTCTGTTGTTCCATGTCCAGTTCTAACTGTTGCTTTCTGACCTGCATACAAATTTCTCAAGAGGCAGATCAGGTGGTCTGGTATTCCCATCTCTTTCAGAATTTCCCACAGTTTATTGTGATCCACACAGTCAAAGGCTTTGGCATAGTCAAGAAAGCAGAAATAGATGTTTTTCTGGAACTCTCTTGCTTTTTCCATGATCCAGCGGATGTTGGCAATTTGATCTCTGGTTCCTCTGCCTTTTCTAAAACCAGCTTGAACATCAGGAAGTTCACAGTTCACATATTGCTGAAGCCTGGCTTGGAGAATTTTGAGCATTACTTTACTAGCGTGTGAGATGAGTGCAATTGTGCTGTAGTTTGAACATTCTTTGGAATTGCCTCTCAGAGATAAAGTTAAATAAATACACAAATGAAAAAGAAATAGGAATAAGCAAAGAACAACTAATTCAGTATTTCTAGGCACATGGATCTTGCTAATGTAGGTCTAGGTGCTTTCAAAGAGTTTACTTTCTTGAATTGGTTTGCATTCTTTCTTTCCACCCATAATCTAGTTTAGTCTATATTTGACATTGTTTTTTAGAACATAATGTAGTATGCACAATAATAAAGTTCTATAGTTAATAGGTTTAATTGTACATATACAGTGGCTTTGAACAAATTCAGAAAACATCATGAATTGATGGTATGGCTGTATTTTCTAGTTTACCTGAGAAAGGCAATATTATGTTAGTATTAACATTATAATATTAATCTGAATATTAAATTGATCTGAATATATTTTAGGCCTGACCCAGCAATGTATTCATGAGGTATACATATATGAAGAAACTATTTGTTGTTCATCTGAAATTCAAATTTGACGAGGTCCCCTATATTTTGACTTGCTAAATCTGATAACTCTGTGCATAATACCATTATTAAAGTGGTTTCTTCAGAGCAAAATTGCTAAACCTGATTCCAGGTACATGATGAATATCTGATACATGTTATTAAGTGAAATTAAAAATGATAAATTGCAGTACACTGACAAAATATGGAGACTTCTCCAGTGTGCATAATATATATGAAATAGAAGGGTAAAAAAAAATAGTACCCCAAACACTATTGAAAATAATATTGATTCTCAAGGACTAATCTCAAGCTAGAGGTGTATACTTTATTGCTTAGGTGTCTGTGAAGAAAGGTTATTCAAGAATCAATAAAAGGCAAAAATTTTCATAAAACAGGTGAAAATAGAATATACTGTGGAATCCAGCCATGTCAATAGGTATAGCCAGCTAATTAAGGTGCTTTATACTGTGTTATTTCTTTAGGCACATTAAGAGAATGTTTAAAAGAGAGCTATGAAATGCAATTTAAGGATTTATGGTAAACAAATTTTGCTAATTATATATCTTGTAATTTTTTTAGGTAGTAATTAATGTTAAGTATTGGGGGCAGGAGGAGAAGGGGACGACAGAGGATGAGATGGCAGGATGGCATCACCGACTCGATGGACGTGAGTCTCAGTGAACTCCAGGAGTTGGTGATGGACAGGGAGGACTGGCATGCTGCGATTCATGGGGTTGCAAAGAGTGAGACACAACTAAGCGACTGAACTGAACTGAACTGAAGGTTAAGTATTGCAAACTTGAGCTTACTGGTCTGCTTCCAAGTTGCCCTCTTAGAGTGTAAACACATAAGCTTAAAAAAATAAAATCAAAATGCTCCCTTGTAAGATCATTTCAAACCTACTCTCATAAATAAGCACATAACTTGAGAAATGTCATTCATCTATCTAGCTAACAGAATTTCTAGGACTCAGTTTCAGTTTATCTGAACTCAAAACTTAAGGTTTTTTTAATAATAAAATGATAAATACGATATAGAAAAGATTCAAATTCAGGGATAACTTAGTGTTCAAGAGTTTATTAAAAACATTAAAACCTGATGTTTCATATCTTCTATGCTATCACTTCTTGTTCCCATCCATCTGAAGGCTCCAGCTAAAAGTTGTGTTGAGGAATTAGCTAATCAGCTGCAGGAAAGCTGGTGCCAATGAGTTGTCTAGTTTGTTCTTGAGAGATAGATAGGAAATAATATTTACTAGGAATCCCAAGTCCAGAAAGAATGAGATTGTCATGTCCTGTACCAGTAGCTAGAAGGGAACTATTCATTCAGAATTTCATTTTTTTGCCCATTTATTTGATAAACATCAACTCAGTTTTCACTTGTGCCTGGTTTTCAGTACACAGCTTTGCTAAGCTTATTGCTCTTCATGATTTAATGATCAAATTTTGGTGTCCTATACTGCTATCTCTTTTCATTCTTTATATGACATATCTAATTCTTAAGTCTGTTTCTGTCAGCCTAACTAACTGTTTGAGGCTTTCAGTCAGCTAAGAATTGCTGGATGATTTTCCATTTGCTACCACATTATAGCACAAAGATAAACTGCAAAGAAAATTAACAGTATTTCTCGTATATTAGCTCTTCTGAGTGGGCCTCCTAGGTGGCGCTAGTGGTAAAGAACCCACCTGCCAATGCAGGATAGGTAAGAGACATGGGTTCAGTCCCTGGGTTGGGAGGATCCCTTGGAGGAGGGCATGACAACTGACTCCAGTATTATTGCCTGGAAATCCCATAGACAGAGGGGCCTGGTGAGCTACAGTTCATTCGGTCTCAGAGTCGAACATGATCAAAGTGTCTGAGCACACACAGAAAGTCTTCTTGTTGTGAGAAGGGAACTTGAAGAGAGAGAACTTGAAGAAGAAAGATCCCTGATCTTGGAGAGATCTAATCCATATAATTGGAGAAGGAAATGGCAACCCACTCCAATATTCTTGCCTGGGCAATCCCATGGACAGAGGAGCCTGGTGGGCTACAGTCCGTGGGGTCACAAAGAGTCAGACACGACTGAGCAACTAAACAACAAAACAAGACAGAGTCTTTGTAGCAGCTCACTGCAAATTTCACTGTTAAGACCTTAAATTAGAATTTCAGCCTTGTAAGGGAAATCACTTTAAGAATATCTATTTAAATCTTTTGTATCATGCTCTTATTACTGCAATGTATACCACATGGTCTTTCATCACAGATGTGGGAACATTCAGCCTCAGGAAACCCTAATCACTGGAGGCTCAGTCTACCACCTGCCAACTCTGACCGTTTACACTCCCACTTAAACTTGGCTCATAACTTCTATTTTTGTGACCTTCACTCTTTCATAATAATTCCTTTAATAATTGAAGCCGTCAGGTCCTCTTGACTCTTCTTTCCAGCGTGAATACTCTAAACTCATCCAAAAATTCTGTGTGACTTGGTTTCCAGGCTCAGCACCCATCTGTTTGCTCTCCAGGTTGCTGTAGTTTTTGTAAGTCTGCTCTAAAGATGGAATATAATTATTCAGGTTAGTCTCATCAGTACATAGTAAATATGATATCTTCTTCATGTCTGGAAATTATGCATTTATTATAGGATTATACTTGATTTTTTATTGTTCTTATATTTTTGGCACATATTCATTTTAATGTATGAAAAAATAAACGGAATTGGTTTCATGTAAGCTACTGCTAAGTCAAAATAGCTCAAAACTAGGATTTAAATAGTTGTTTTATTTGGATATGAATACAGTCCTATATAATTACATCAATTAAATTCAAGCATTTTAGACATTTGTCAATTATTTCAGCCTTGAAAACTTCTTTTTTGATATGAATTATTTTCTTCAACTGATTCCCTACTTCTGTCATTTCTCTTCATCAACATATTTGATAAATATTTTATTTATACTTTACTTTATTCCAAGCCCACTTCAGTGAAGTGAAAACCATAGAAATTTAACATTTCAATTACTCACTCATTCATCAAATATTTATCTAGCTTTTACTATGTACCAGGCTTGGTCATACATCAGAGAATAACAGAAGTGAACAAAATGGACTTGCGTTTGAAGAACAGAAAGATTATCTCTAGGCAAAACTTGGAGCAAGATTATTTCTGGTAAAATGATCAGCAAGAACAAAAGACTTAAAGGCAGAAAATCCTGGTCTTGGAGTGGAGATCTATATCATTCTCAAATGCAATAATGAAGGTGTTTTGTAACAACAGTTCTTATGGAGTACTTCTTAAGACAAATCACCAACAGAAATGCAATTCTGATGTTCAACTGGATGACCATTCATAAATTTAATTTCTATTAGGTAAGATAGGGAAGTGTCTTTACAAATACATCTGTACTCATCCAACTCCATCTTCACTTCTGTGCATGGTTTATGTTGACCAGTAGCTTCCATGTTGGCTAGTTCTCATCAAACTCATAGTAAAAAAGTTTGTGTTGTGGTTTTGATGGATGTTTATTTATTTTTCATTTATTATGAAGTATAGTTGATTTACAATGTGTCAGTTTCAGGTGTGTAACAAAGTGATTCAATTTTACATGTATACATATTCTTTTTCAGATTCTTTTCCCATGTAGGTTATCACAACATATTGAGTATAGTCCCCTGTGCTATACAGTAGGTCCTTGTTTATCTATTTTATATGTAGTAGGAAGGCAATGGCACCCCACTCCAGTACTCTTGCCTGGAAAATCCCATGGATGGAGGAGTCTGGTGGCCTGCAGACCATGGGGTCATGAAGAGTTGGACATGACTGAGCGACTTCACTTTCACTTCTCACTTTCATGCATTGGAGAAGGAAATGGCAACCCACTCCAGTGTTCTTGCCTGGAGAATCCCAGGGACGGGGGAGCCTGGTGGGCTGCCATCTATGGGGTCGCACAAAGTCGGACACGACTGAAGCGACTTAGCAGCAGCAGCAGCAGTATGACTACATTACTTCCAAATTCCTCATTTATCCCTTCTCGCATCTTTCCTCTTCAGAAAATTCGTTTTCTATATCTGTGAAAATGTTTCTATTTTGTAAATAAGTTCATTTGTATCATATTTTTAGATTCCACATATAAGTGATATATAATATTTGTCTTTCTGTGTCTGACTTACTTCACTTAGTATGATAATGTCTAGGTCCATCCACGGTGCTACATCAAACGGCATGATTTCATTCTTTTTGTGGCTGAGTAGTATTCCATTGTGTGTGTGTGTGTGTGTGTGTGTGTGTGTGTGTGTGTCTTAAATCTTCTTTATCCAGTCTCTGTCAAGGGACATTTAGGTTACATCCAGGTGTTGGCTATTGTAAATAGTGCTGCAGTGAACACTGAGGTACATGTATCTTTTCGAATTACGGTTTTCTCTGGATATATGCCCAGGAGTGGGATTGCAGGATTATATGGTAGCTGGTTTGAAAGGATAGCTCATATTAATGCCCCTATTATTTTTACTTTATTTAGGATTCAGACATGGTTTTGTGCATTTGAAAACATTGGAATCTTTGGTATCTGGCTCATCAGACCGAGGTGCAATTTTTTTTTTGTAATTTATCAGTTGAAACATTTTGATGTCTTTACTTCTTGCTTTTATTCCCAGAATATCTGGTGCTGGCATAAGGCACTTATTTTTATATACTTTTTAAATGTTGTATGTATTCATTGTAAAAATATTAAAAAATAAAATAAAAATTATTTATAATACCATCATCAGAGATATCTATAGTTATCATTTTGATGTATTTTAAAAAGTGGATTATGGTATAATCACCTTTCATTTGCTTAACATATTTTCTAAGTATATTTATAAGTTGCCAAATGCACTTCTGTATTATGGCATAAAGGCTGAATTATGTCCCCTGTAAGGATATTTCATCAGCATTTTAACCAATAGTCCCTATTTTACATATATCTTTGCATAAAACTCTTATGGTTTTATTAGAGCAATTTTCAAGAAATAAGACCATGTTAAGAATTGGTGAAACTTATTCTAAATAACCTATATAATTCTTTCATATTTTTCCTTTTCATTATATGTATATAACATATTACAATACAAAGTTGAAAATCTTATGTTCATTATAGTCGTTAATTATTATTTGATGTTGCAGCATACTAATAATTACTGTTGCAAAAAAAAAAAATACTAAACAAAACTCCTTAAAGGCAGAAACTATATATGACTCAATTTTGTAGCCTAAATACTCAGGCAAAGTCTGAAGAGTGGTAGGTCTACTTTTTTGCTTAATGATTGAACATAATGATTGAAAGCTTAAATTTGAGAAAATAAGCTGAAATTACAATTTCTAAATCACTGATTCTATATTTAACATAAAAACTAATACAAAGGAAAATTATCAGGAGCATTTATTGAAGTGGACATTTATTTGAGATCATTTTTTTCCTAACGGACTTCTTAGTGAGGAATGTAATCAGTGTTGAAAATTATCTTCTGCTATTTTCTCATGATGAGGACAGAAGAGAAATGGACATGGCACATGACATCATCATGATGCTGAAAAGCTAACAAAAACAATCCCCAGCTGTTTTTAAGAGTTGTAGCTCATTATCATCATGAGGAGACACTTCCTAGTTCTCCTCCATTAGCATCACAAAAGTCAAACATAGGGAATATAGTCTATATTTTATAATAACTGCAAATGGGAGTTTAAAAATTTACATTTAAAAATTGTGAACCGCCATAAAGAAGGCTAAGTGCTGAAGGATTGATGCTTTTAAATTGTGGGGCTGGAGAAGACTCTACAGTTCCTTGGACTGCAAAGAGATCAAACCAGTCAATCCTAAAAGACATCAAACCTGAATATTCATTGCAAAGACTGATGTGAAACTGTAGCTCCAATACTTTGGCCACCTGCTGCGAAGAGCTGACCCATTGGAAAAGACCCTGATGCTGGGAGAGACTGAAGGTGAAAGGTGAAGGGGGCAACAGAGGATGAGATGGTTAGATAGCATCACTGATTCAATGGACATAAGTTTGAGCAAACTCTAGGAGACTGTGGAGGACAGAGGAGTCTGATGTGCTACAGTCTATTAGGTTGCAAAGAGTCAGATATGACAATGATGGAACAACAGCAAAAACTTACATAATATTGTATAGCAACTATACTTCAATTAAAAAAAAATTCAAACCCACAATTGGAAGAGGATGCTATTTTTAACATGCCTAATACCAATTTGGGGAAATTACTCAACAGAAATTACAAATTAGGCAGTTAAATATATATTTTTTAATACAGCTTTGTTTTTACTTCCTTTTACAAAACTAACATTGAAGATGTTACATCACATAACATATTGCTTCAAATTTCCATCTTCTTTCCTAAGATATTTACATAGAGGGGATACAGTATCATTTTAATCTTTAAATGGATTTTATAAAATATAGTACATTAGGAAGGTAATTTTCATAGTTACTATTTCTTTTCTCTTTAGGTAATAGTGATACCAGAGACATTTGCCTTATTACGAAAGTCACTGTATTCTCATTGGAGAATATAATGAAATAAGTAAATGTCAATGAATATGACTTAGTCAATATATGTTCTTTTGTCATAGACAATTGGAGCACAAGTGTGCACTGTTTGGTTAAGAACATCGTGTTCCCCTCTAGGGGGACAGATGGGTAGAGAAGCAGTAATGCTTCTTGCATAGAAGAGACAGTCTGTGTCTAAACAGAGACATGAAAGAAAAAGTAATATTTTTCACCCTCTGAGTGTATGAAGTTATGTAAAGAACCAGGCGTCAAGTTTACATACCAAGAACAAGGGTTTGTTCCCGAGTCCACCCAAATATTATTTGCAGGAATTTCTATCTCTCCTATCATTTTTACTATTTCCATTTCTCTCAGACATTGCAAAGTTCTGAGTCTGTTGAGCACTTGGCACACTTGTAATGCCTAATGAAAGGTCTCCAGTGATAAGTCTACTGCTTATTTATTCAGGAACCTGTCCGAATAAATTGGTTGAGTGAAGTATTGCATCTGCTGATTTTTGAAGCTCCTGAACAACGCATCAGAAAGTATGACCTGTAGTGACAATTTTAGATCCAGCAAGAGTTATCACCTGGCAGTCCCCTGAAAAGCCAGAGAAACTATGGTGACACCACATGCCAAGAACTTGAGAACTTTGGAAACCCTTTAAAGGGTCAACCTCAACTGCTATGTGCAATTTGAGAGATGAAAATGAACTGGCTCAAATCCACGCGGGGAATAATGCTTGTTACTTTTGTAATACATTCTTGGTTCCACGTTCCATTTTTTTCTTTGAAGAAGAAAGGAGTCAATTTGCATCTAGTTGTTTTCTCCTAATAATTGCTGTTTCTGAAAAGTGTGTTAGCAGAAAGTGTTTCTGATTTTCATTAGTTTGGCACAGTGTTAATCTCCATGTCATAGCAATTTTCCCCATCTAAACAGCTTGGGAAAAGCATGCAGAGCTTAAAGCAGGGAATGTCAATACTGTACAGCACTGTGTTCCACATACATGGGTATTATATGTAGGATATTACCACTTCAAGTGATTCCATTTCAGTCAGAGATCTGGACACTGATTTACATATGACAAGGGAGACAGGGATAACAAAGAAGAAGAGGAGGAATTCTAGATGCATCTGAAGAGTTCCTCTATTGCTATGGAAACAGAAATATCCTAGCAACAGCTGCTGTGTACGTAGCTGACATGCAGAGCTTAAACCCTTAAACAAGAGCAAAATGAACCATGAAGAAATCTCTAGTATCTATAGCATTTATGCTTTTAAAGGTTTGAAAGGGATAGTGGAAAATTCATACATAAATATGTCAAAAAATATAAAGTTACAGAATCCAACTTTATTTCCCTTCTATCATAGAATCCAGAATATTACTTAACGCATTGTAATAGATACTATTATCCTGATTGCAAGACAAAAATGCCACCTATCAGATAACCAGTACTAATTGAACATCTTTTGGTAAGTTTGGAAGATAATATTCAATCATACTTTAGTATGCATTCTTTGTTCTCAACAATTCTTAGAATATCATCAGTGTAAAATATTTGGAAATATCCCTCTGTAAAAGGAGAAAATTCAGAAAATGACTTAGGGTTTTATTAAAACTTGAAAAACATAATTGTGTCTCTCTTATTTTAGTGAACAGAATAGTTTTCTGTGCTTTAAACATCTGGGTAAGTGCTTCAATTGTTCATTTTACCTGTTTAAATAAATTTTTATTTGTATAAAATGAAAATAACCAAAAATATTTATCATAATTTCATATCACTTTGTATAAGTGGTGTGTTTGTCTATGTGCATGTGTCTATAGTTAATAGTTTTTAGGAAGTAGAGAATATTTTTGTGTAACTTTGAATTATGATGTAAACGGTAATGAAATTAACATGAATTAAGGGACTTTTTGGAGAAGGCAATGGCACCCCACTCCAGTCCTCTTGCCTGGAAATCCCAGGGGCGGAGGAGCTTGAAAGGCTGCAGTCCATGGGGTTGCTGAGAGTCAGACACGACTGAGCGACTTCACTTTCACTTTTCACTTTCATGCATTGGTGAAGGAAATGGCAACCCCCTCCAGTGTTCTTGCCTGGAGAATCCCAGGGACGGGGCAGCCTGGTGGGCTGCCGTCTTTGGGGTCGCACAGAGTCGGACACAACTGAAGTGACTTAGCAGCAGCAAGGGACTTTTAAAGCTGTACTATCAAATTTCCTGGATCACAAGTTACATCTAGAGTAGATCAAATTCTTATTCTGAAGGAAGTCAATACTCAGGAGGGGAGTGGTGAACAAGTTTAGTGCATAGCTAACATTTTCTGCTGTAGTTTTTCTTTTCCAAAGGATATATAATACTTCCTCCTTCCCTAGATGTTGGACTGTACTTTCAAAGATTCTTATGTCAAATTCTCATCAAGCGTAATTATAAAGCAAAGAATCCCCTTAGGATTAATCACTTGCTAAAGTCAATACCTCAAAGAGAGTGGGAGAAAGATACTTTATACATAAACTGTAAGAAAAAGGAAGCTTTGAGGCCTTCTCATTAAGATACGTTTATCACTTTTAAGATCTCTTAATTAAGGGTAAAATAACTGGGAGCATGAGTCATTTTAGGCATCTGGTCATGAGCTGTGAAGGTTTGTGAATGTCTTTGATTTGCATTGTGTCATTTAATCAAGAATATTTTTTGTTCTTTGTACTATCTGTAACAGGGAACCAGAGAAGGTGTCAAATACTTTTTGCCCTCTGCAAAAATTCTCTTCCATGTGATAGATACCAATGGAGAGAAATCGGAGCTTATTGCAGTGTTTATGTTACATATGCCTCTAAGGAAAAAAAAAAGAATATCAATCAGTTCACTAAACTAACTTAAAAGCTTCAGATTAGTCCACTACTGTGAACTGCACTGACCCTTAGGGAGTGGATGCAGCTGACTCTGACCAGGTGGGCCTCACGCCCCCCAGGCTTGCAGTCATGTGCACTGTGGTTTTGCACAAGCTATGACACCTTGGTTGGAAACTACCTAAAGAGTGCCAGCTCTCTGTCTCCTTGGCTTTAATGAATTGAGGCAAATGGGCGTCTTGAACTTAAAGACCTTCCCTGGTGACTAATGACAGAAGCAAATGTTAGCTGGGTTTTAAGTTCTCTCAGTTACCACCAGTTCCTAACACCACTGCAAATGAGCATCTGTTCAATTACAAGCATCACACTTTATACCTGACTATAACTTCCAAATATGTCCTCCTCTGGACTTCCTCTTCCCTGGTGTCTGGGCCCATCAATGTTAGAGACCCCCTCCTTTCGCCCCCGCCCCCAAGGAATCAACCCCATTGCTATAGCCTTCTTCAGAAACTTATGCTGCTTTACTGTCTCACTTATCTCTTGTAACTTCCAGAATCATAATTTTAATATTTAAAATATACTTTCATACTAATCTCAAAGGAACAGACCAGAAGACAGCTATTTAAAACCTATCTTTTACAGAGAGCAACTCAGAAAATTATAGTAAATGGGTGAAAAAATTTTAATACAAAAGAACCTAAACTTTTTTTGTATGTCTTTGCTGGATGATTGGGAAGCAAATATTCTTTTTTTTTTAATTTATTTTTAATTGGAGGATAATTGCTTTACAATGTTGTTGATTTCTGCTGTGCGACAATGTGAATCAGCTCTAAGTTTATATATATTCCCTCCCTGTTGAGTCTCCCTCCCTCCCACCGCATCTCACTCCTCTAGGTCATCATAGAGCACTTGATCTGAGTTTCCTGTGTTACACAGAAGCTCCCTGCTAGCTATCTATTTTACACATGGAAGTGTATATATGTCAGTGCAAATCTCTAAATTCCTTCCTGCTCTTCTTCCCTTGCTGTGTCCACAAGTCCGTTCCCTTCATCTGCCTCTCTATGGAAGCAAATATTCTTTAGCTGCACTGGGAAAATTGCCAGACTGTGGCTCAGAACACTTAAATGTCTATTTGCCATCATGTAGAGGATCATTTGCATGATTCAAAGAACTGTGTTACGTACCTGTCAGTTTTCATATTCAGTGGACACTTGTGTCAGAATTGGAGAAGGAAACGGCAACCCACTCCAGTATTCATGCCTGGAAAATCCCATGGACCGAGGAGCCTGGTGGGCTACAATCCATGGGGTCACAAAGAATCAGACACGACTGAGCGACTTCTGTGTGTGTGTGTGTGTCGGAATTGCCTCTTAGCTGTGATTTGCAGCTCTTACTTTGTAATACCCAGATAACTCATTAGCTCAAGATACATTAGCTCTGGAAGTCTCCAGAACCCTGAAAAATTGTTCTATTTTATTTTAATTTAATGATATCCCCATCCATTACAGGTCACAAAACCAAATCTCTAGGACTCATTGTAGACATTTTCTTTATTTCTGATCTCTTATATCCAGTGACTAAGTCCTGTCAATTTTATCTCCATTAAAACATGTTTTCTCCTGAAGTCCTCTAACAACCTGCTCTGCTACTGTCTGCTCTCCCTTCATCACTTGTCACAGGTGCTACCTGCTGGTTCTAAATCCAATTCTAGGGATGCTCTATCCTGCTTAAAAATTTTTAATGGTCCCTTTACTCCTTGGAAGGAAAGTTATGTCTGACCTAGATAGCATATTCAAAAGCAGAGACATTACTTTGCCAACAAAGGTCCATCTAGTCAAGGCTATGGTTTTTCCTGTGGTCATGTATGGATGTGAGAGTTGGACTGTGTAGAAAGCTGAGCACTGAAGAATTGATGCTTTTGAACTGTGATGTTGGAGAAGACTCTTGAGAGTCCCTTGGACTGCAAGGAGATCCAACCAGTCCATTCTGAAGGAGATCAGCCCTGGGATTTCTTTGGAAGGAATGATGCTAAAGCTGAAACTCCAGTACTTTGGCCACCTCATGCGAAGAGTTGACTCATTGGAAAGACTCTGATGCTGGGAGGGATTGGGGGCAGGAGGAGAAGGGGACGACAGAGGATGAGATGGCTGGATGGCATCACTGACTCGATGGACATGCGTCTGAGTGAACTGCGGGAGTTGGTGAGGGACAGGGAGGCCTTGCATGCTGCGATTCATGGGGTCGCAAAGAGTCAGACATGACTGAGCGACTGAACTGAACTGAACTGATGTCCCTCATAATACAGCACATAAGATAGAAAGTACCTGACTTCTGCCTACCATTCCAACCTCCAACCTTATATTTCCCCTCCTTTTTAAATTCTAGGTATTCTTACAGATGAAGTCTGTTTCCTGAACGGTACTTGCTTCACCTCTACCGTTTGTTATTCTAGCTGAGAATCCTCTTTCTTAATCTCTAGTTAGTTTCATTTGTACTTTAAGTGCACCAGTCATATTGTTCTAACTTTTTTTTTTTTTAGGTGAGTATTGTAAACATATATAAAACTGGACAAAAGAGTACAATGAAATTTCATGTAACAATTACTCATGTTCAGCTCTTAATTCATGGCCAATATTTTTGATATACTTTTTCTTTCCTTCATTATTTTGAAGCAATTTCATTAGTCATATTATGTCTTCTGTGAATGTTTCAGTATACAACTCTTAAAGATAGCTCTTTTCAACCAGGTCACTACTTCATCATATAGAATAGCTACTAATAATTCTTTAATATTATAAAATATCCAGTAAGAGTTCAGTTTCCAACTTTGCATGTGTTATCAGATTTAGAAATTTTCTAATTTTTATATGTTCTGTGGTTTGCTTTTTGGATCTGGACTGAAATAAGATTCAAACAGTGCAAATATCTTATGTATCAATTATCTACAGATTGTCTCTCCAACCTTTTTCCTCTGAAAATTTATTTGTGGAAACAGTTATACTATTTATCCAGGCAAGTTTCCAACTGTCAAGATACTGGTGATTATATCAGTGTTCTCCAATGTTCTGAAATCTCTTTTGTCTGTATTGATAGCTGGATCTAGAAACTTAATACTATTCGAGTTCAATTATTTGACAAGACTGCTTAAGAAGTTGTATGTTTTTTTTAATATAAATTTATTTATTTTAATTGGAGGCTAATTACTTTGTAAAGTATTGTAATATTGTGTTGGTTTTGCCATACATCAACATGAATCCGTCACGGGTGTACAGGTGTTCCCCATCTTGAACCCCCCTCCCACCGCCCTCCCTGTACCATTCCTCTGGGTCATCCCAGTGCACCAGCCCCAAGCATCTTGTATCATGCATCGAACCTGGACTGGTGATTAATTTCTTATATGATATATACATTTCAATGCCATTCTCCCAAATCATCCCACCCTCTCTCTCTCCCACAGAGTCCAAAAGACTGTTCTATACATCTGTGTCTCTTTTGCTATCTCGCATATAGGGTTATCGTTACCATCTTTATAAATTCCATATATATGCATTAGTATACTGTATTGGTGTTTTTCTTTCTGGCTTACTTCACTCTGTATAATAGGCTCCAGTTTCATCCACCTCATTAGAACTGACTCAAATGTATTCTTTTTAATGGCTGAGTAATATTCCATTATATATATATATATATATATATACCACAACTTTCTTATCCATTCATCTGCTGATGGACATCTAGGTTGCTTCCATGTCCTGGCTATTATAAACAGTGCTGCGATGAACACTGGGGTACATGTGTCTCTTTCAATTCTGGTTTCCTCAGTGTGTATGCCCAGCAGTGGGATTGCTGGATCATAAGACAGTTCTATTTCCAGTTTTTTAAGGAATCTCCACACTGTTCTCCATAGTGGCTGTACTAGTTTGCATTCCCACCAACAGTGTAAGAGGGTTCCCTTTTCTCCACACCCTCTCCAGCATTTATTGCTTGTAGACTTTTGGATCGCAGCCATTCTGACTGGTGTGAAATGGTACCCCATTGTGGTTTTGATTTGCATTTCTCTGATAATGAGTGATGTTGAGCATCTTTTCATGTGTTTGTTAGCCATCTGTATGTCTTCTTTGGAGAAATGTCTGTTTAGTTCTTTGGCCCATTTTTTGATTGGGTCGTTTATTTTTCTGGAATTGAGCTGCAGGAGTTGCTTGTATATTTTGAGATTAGTTGTTTATCATTTGCTTCATTTGCTATTATTTTCTCCCAGTCGGAAGGCTGTCTTTTCACCTTGCTTATAGTTTCCTTTGTTGTGCGGAAGCTTTTAATTTTAATTAGGTCCCATTTGTTCACTTTTGCTTTTATTTCCAATATTGTGGGAGGTGGGTCATAGAGGATCCCGCTGTGATTTATGTTGGAGAGTGTTTTGCCTATGTTCTCCTCTAGGAGTTGTATAGTTTCTGGTCTTATGTTTAGATCTTTAATCCATTTTGAGTTTATTTTTGTGGATGGTGTTAAAAAGTGCTCTAGTTTCATTCTTTTACAAGTGGTTGACCAGTTTTC
The DNA here is from genome assembly GCF_029378745.1 of Bos indicus. Lineage (NCBI taxonomy): Eukaryota > Metazoa > Chordata > Mammalia > Artiodactyla > Bovidae > Bos > Bos indicus. The sequence goes on along the minus strand of NC_091768.1, from coordinate 91,197,572 downwards.
CCAGCATCACTTGTTAAAGAGATTGTCCTTAATCCATTGTATATTCTTGCCTCCTTTGTCAAAGATAAGGTGTCCATAGGTGTGTGGATTTATCTCTGGGCTTTCTATTTTGTTCCGTTGATCTATATGTCTGTCTTTGTGCCAGTACCATACTATCTTGATGACTGTGGCTTTGTAGTAGAGCCTGAAGTCAGGTAGGTTAATTCCTCCAGTTCCATTCTTCTTTCTCAAGATTGATTTGGCTATTCGAGGTTTTTTTGTATTTCCATACAAATTGTGAAATTATTTGTTCTAGCTCTGTGAAAAATACCGTTGGTAGCTTGATAGGGATTGAATTGAATCTATAAATTGCTTTGGGTAGTATATTCATTTTCACTATATTGATTCTTCCAATCCATGAACACGGTATATTTCTCCATCTATTAGTGTCCTCTTTGATTTCTTTCACCAGTGTTTTATAGTTTCTATATATAGGTCTTTAGTTTCTTTAGGTATTTATATTCCTAAATATTTTATTCTTTTCATTGCAATGGTGAATGGAATTGTTTCCTTAATTTCTCTTTCTATTTTCTCATTATTAGTGTATAGGAATGCAAGGCATTTCTGTGTGTTGATTTTATATCCTGCAACTTTATTATATTCATTGATTAGCTCTAGTAATTTTCTGGTGGAGTCTTTAGGGTTTTCTATGTAGAGGATCATGTCATCTGCAAACAGTGAGAGTTTTATTTCTTTCCCAATTTGGATTCCTTTTATTTCTTTTTCTTCTCTGATTGCTGTGGCCTGAAGTTGTATCGTTTTTATTCCATCAGAGTACTTACTGTTTGATTGCCTCTTTTATGATGCAAGGACCTGTTTACAATCTTGATTCATTAATTCATTGCTGCTGCTGCTGCTAAGTCGCTTCAGTTGTGTCTGACTCTGTGCAACCCCATAGACAGCAGCCCACCAGGCTCCGCCATCCCTGGGATTCTCCAGTCAAGAACACTGGAATGGGTTGCCATTTCCTTCTCCAATGCATGAAAGTGAAAAGTGAAAGTGAAGTTGCTCAGTCGTGTCCATTAATCCATTCAGTTCAGTTCAGTTCAGTCGCTCAGTAGTGTCCGACTCTTTGCAATCCCATGAATCCCTCACGCCAGACCTCCCTATCCATCACCAACTCCTGGAGTTGGGGCTGCCAAATGGTGCTATCACAATTTTATTAATGCTTCTTTATTTAATAGATTACTTTGGCTCAGACGGTAAAGTGTCTGCCTACAGTGCGGGAGACCTGGGTTCGATCCCTGGGTCTATTCCCTGGGTCAGGAAGATCCTCTGGAGAAGGAAATGGCAACCCACTCCAGTACTCTTGCCTGGAAAATCCCATGGATGGAGACTGTAGGCTACAGTCCGTTGTAGGCTACAGTGCATGGGGTCTCAAAGAGTTGGACATGACTGAGGGACTTCACTTCACTTCACTTTTGATAAATAGAAGTATCTCTTCATCTACAATTTGGCTATCAGTGAGATACAACTTATGTGCCTTTATGACAAGTTTCAATTATTTACCATTTTTCAAAAAATAATTGAGCTTCCCTGATGGCTCAGTGATTAAAGAATCCCCCTGCAGTGCAGGAGACACAGTTTTGATCCCTGAGTCAGGAAGATCCCCTGGAGAAGGAAATGGCAACCCACTCCAGTATTCTTGCTTGAAAAATATATGGACTGAGGAGCCTGTTGGGCTACAGCCATGGGGTTGGAAAGAGTCAGACATGATTGAGCAACTAAACACAAAGCAATAATTGACCAGCAATTTAAAAGCATTTTTGTTTGGAATCTTTATGAACTGATGACTGGACACACAGTTTATGCTTTTCAATCCACTTTAGTTATTTTTCTTATTGATACTCACATTGGTCAACGGGCATTTCCTTAAGTTGGGTTATGAGCTCTTTTGATTAACATACGAGTCTTTTCTCTTCTTTACATCTGATATAACAAAATGTTACAGGATCAGCTTTATTCATTTCCTGCCCAGAGCTGCTTAATGAGCTATTTTACTTCTCTGAATAAAAGATAAGGAATATCATTTGCCACATTTATACTCCCAAATCAAATTTATGACCACAGAGATTGTACTTAGTTCTTCCATCTTCTCTCTGTATGTTATTATTCCTGCACTGACAATCCTGGTTCTAAAGGATATGACTATGTTAGAATAATTGCTATTTATTTATCTCATAATATAAATGCGATTGTATTAGAATTACAATATAAGCACTAGTACAAACAATGTGATTTCTTAAAAAAGCTTATTTTATTTTTCTAGTTCTTTTATTTTGTCCTTCAGTTCAGTTCAGTTCAGTCACTCAGTTGTCTCTGACTCTTTGCGACCCCATGAATCGCAGCACACCAGGCCTCCCTGTCCATCACCAACTCCAGGAGTTCATTCAGATTCATGTCCATCGTGTCGGTGATGCCATCCAGACATCTCATCCTCTGTCGTCCCCTTCTCCTCCTGCCCTCAATCCCTCCCAGGATCAGAGTCTTTTCCAATGAGTCAACTCTTCGCATGAGGTGGCCAAAGTACTGGAGTTTTTGCCCTTAGGGTACATGTATTGATGGTAAATTCCTAATATATTTTAAAGCCTCTTAGTTCAGTTTCTTTCTGTGTGAATATATCACCACCAACTGCACATATAGTTAGGGTTTATTTATTTCATTTTCCTAAGTTTCCTTAAGATATTTTGAGATTTTGAATTTTTAAAATTATAAAATGTTTTCACAATTTAATAATCAAAGCAAAATCTATTTAACAAATCTATTGTCCACCACTATGTGTTCATTTTCTTTCAGTATTTGTTATTAAACATGCACATGCCTATATAATTACCCTAGTTTTTTTTTTTTTTTAAGATAAATTGTAGCATATTATGCCAACTTTTTTTCCTCTGGCTTTTTTCATTGAAAAATATTTCCCTGAAATCTATTCTTAGAATATATATTTCACATTAATTTTTATAGCTTCATGGTAATCCATTGAGTGGCAGTATCATGTAATTCAATCAGATCCCCAGTGATGTACATCTAGATTTCTCTACAGATGCTCCTGCAATGCAGCGTCTAATGCAGAAGACTTTTTTTGTTTTTGCAGTATAACTATCTGTAAGACAGATTCAAGCAAGTGAGCAAGTGAGATATTGCTGGGTCAAAAGATAATCACTGTGTAATTTTGCCAGATATTTCCCCATTATTTTCCATAGAGATTGTTCCATGTTGCATTCTCTCTGAAGAGAAATGAAAGTGCCTCTTTGTCTACAGTCTTGCTAACAGAGTATGTATTTTGATTTTGAACCAAAGGAATAAGTGAAAAGGGCTCTTTGGTGTAGTTTTAACTTGCATATTTTCTTATTCTGACCAAGACTGAATACTTATTCACATGGGTGAAGCCATTTGAATTTCTTATTTTTGTGAATTGACTGCAAATTTCTACAGCCCATTTTATAGGCTCATTGTCCATCTTTTCTTTTAGAAGCACATAATATATGAGTGATATTAATTATTTCTCTATGGTTTAAGTTGAAAACTAGTAACATTACTTTGCTTATGGTGTTTTTAACCATTCAAAATTTTAAATCAAATTTTTGTGTACTTTTTCTTACCTCTGGATTTTGAATCTTTAAACTCACCTTAGTGGCTCAGATGGTGAAGAAATTGCCTGCAATGCTGGAGACTCAAGTTTGATCGCTGGATTGGGAAGAGCCCTTGGAGAAGGAAGTGGCAACCCACTCCAGTATTCTTGCCTGGAGCATCCCATAGTCAGAAGAGCCTGGAGGGCTACACTCCATAGGGTTGCAAAGAGTTGGACACAACCTCATGAGTAACATTTTCTAACACTGTGAATCTTAAATGGGTAGGTTATTTTCATTGCAAATTATTGAGTACTTCATCCAATTTTCTTCTAATACTCATATGACTTCACTTTTAATTTATCTAATCCCCTTGAAACATCCTATTGTATGGTGTGAGTAATGGAATTTTTTACTTATATACTATCCAGCTATCTCATCATCACATATTAAAAAAGCAACATCCAAAAATCTAAAATAGTTGTTTTATCATATTCTATTTAAGTATATATTTCAGAGTATTTATCTTTTGTAATGGTTCTGTCTGAAAACGCATGAATCACACAGAGTTTTAAGATAGGTGCTTTATAGATTGAATTATTTTAATATCTGGTGAACTTAGTCCTTTCCCTCCCTCTTCGTAAATTCTTCAGGATTGTCAGGTTTTACAGTTCACTGGTGGGTGTCTTTAACCTGACTGGCAAGACAGGTGTTAGTCATTAACTTTCTACCAGCTCTAAGCATGGAGCTATGATGATGCCGATCTATCTTGAAATTCTGAGTCTTTTTGTTGTATTTTTTAATTAAATTCCAAAAAATAAATTTGTAAATCAAGAATTCTGCTAATTTCTAATTTCATTCATTGACCATTGAAGTAGAGGGTATGTTCTTGCAAATTCCTTATTTCCTGGATCCTTAACCTGGTACAGAGAAATAGGCTTTATCTTTATCATTTTATGTTATGAAAACATATCTACAATTTATTTTTGTTCTTAATACATTTTTATAGTGATCAAGCATATTTCTGCTTAGAATTTATGCCATTGCTTAACATGAGAATTTTTTTTGGTCAGCTTTAAAATATACATCTAGATATCAGAACCTTAACTGATAAAATATAACCTACAGTTATATCATGGAAGTAGTCATCAAGTTCTTTAACAGACAATGACAGACCATATTCCAGATAGATAATTTGGATAATCAGTATTCCTCTAGTTTAAAAACAATTCTGGAAAAGCACTAATAATTAATAAAGTGTTAAAAAATTAAATTCCTAAATTTTTCAAAAGTGGTTGTGCAGACATTATCTCTACCATCCGTTCAGTTCAGTTCAGTCACTCAGTTGTGTGTGACTCTGTGACACCATGGACTGCAGCATGCCAGTATCTATCACCAACTCGCAGAGCCTGCTCAAATTCATGTCCATAGAGTTGGTGATGCCATTAAACATTCTCATCCTCTGTCATCCCCTTTTCCTCCTGCCTTCAATCTTTCTCAGCATCAGGATCTTTTCCAATAAGTCAGTTCTTTGCATCAGGTGGCCAAAGGACTAGAGCTTCAGCTTCAGCATCAGTCCTTCCAATGAATATTCAGAACCAATTTCCTTTAGGATTGACTGGTTGGATCTCATTGCAGTCCAAGGGACTCTCAAGAATCTTCTCCAACACCACAGTTCAAAAGCATCAATTGTTTGATGCTCAGCTTTCTTTATGGTCCAACTCCCACATCCATACATGACTACTGGAAAAACCATAGCCTAGACTAGATGGACCTTTGTTGTCAAAGTAATTTCTCTGCTTTTTAATATTCTGTCTAGGTTGGTCATAGCTTTTCTTCAAAAGAGCAAGCTTATTTTAATTTCATGGCTGCAATCACCATCTGCAGTGATTTTGGAGCCCAAGAAAATAAAGTCTGTCACTGTTTCCATTGTTTCCCCATCTATTTACCATGGAGTGATGGGACGAGATTCCATGATCTCAGTTTTTTGAATGTTGAGTTTTAAGCCCACTGTTTCACTCCTCTTCCACTTTCATCAAGAGACCCTTTAGTTCTTCATTTTCTGCCATAAGGGTGGTGTCATCTGCATACTTGAGGTTATTGATATTTCTCCTGGCAGTCTTGATTCCAGCTTGTGCTTCTTCCAGCCCAGCGTTTCTCATGATGTACTCTGCATATAAGTTAAATAAGCAGGGTGACAATATACAGCCTTGATGATTATTTTAACTTAGAAATTATTTAATAACTATGTGGAATGTCTGTATACCAACTCATGTTAGCATAGCTCTGACTTTGTATTTTATAGCTATAGAAAAATTAAATTTCATAGCTATATCCAATTGACTAACCTTTTTTGCAGCCAAAATAACAATGCAAAAGAGAAAGTTTTATAATATGGATTGAAGAATTCTACAATCTTTTCTAACCCCAAAATATTTTCCTTTACCACCTGAAATGGGGGTAAATGGTTTCAGAAGACACACTTCTTTACATGAGACCATAAAAGACTTAGTTAAAATTTCATAGCTGTTTAAATGGCAAAATATAGTGATTCATCGTATTAAATAATAACGGCTTAGCTTGAAAATTAAGCTATCTTGGGCAGTCAGACCGTGAAAATAAAGATATTGGGATAAACAAGTTATAATCAGTCAGAAAAGCAATCCAAATGAAGTACCCGTATTTAAAATGTGTAGTCATGGTTTACCCACACAAGAGGAAGGAAAAAAGAAGAGGACTGTAGAGAAAGGGGAAAGATAGAAAGATGGGGAGAAAGAAGTCAAGAAAGACTGAACATGATGTCAGACAAAATTAAAATGCATGTCTGAAACACACAAAATGAAAACTTGAGGCAATTATTTCCATAACTACATATTTACTGAAGCCCTGCAAAGTGAATATACTTAAAATATCCCAATAATTGAGGATATTTTCTGGGGATATAAAAACAAAACATATTTCAAGGTTTCACCTTGAAATGCAGCCTAGCCCCCAACTCATTGAATTGGTTCTTAGTTAAAACTTGGCACTTTGTTAAGTTATAAATTAATTAGCTTGGCTTTGGATACTCTAAGATTAGACAGTGTGACAGCAAGCCATTGCCAAGTTCTTCAGCAGATATGGGGATAAAAATACAGCCCAGAACGCATTAGAGAGCACTGCTGGGCTTAAGAATGACACCTGATTTTTTCTGGCTTGCAGTTCCAGATCATGACCAGAGATGGCGCTGAGTGTACAGGGAACGAAAGGCCAATCCCAATAGGAAATAGGAAACGGGACTGAAGTCGGTGAGCAGGGATCCTTATTTAACCTCGACAGCACATCCAAGATAGTGACTCTGGAGAAGGGACAGAAAAGTATGAAGAACAAATAAAGAACTTGTGTTAGGGGAGTCACATCTTAGAAAGGAGCTAGGAATGAAAATCCTGACAGCTTAATGTGGGAAGAACCTTATGACGCCGGAATACAGATCAAAACACTCAGAGAATTGAGATATGAGCTCTATTTTCTTAGGTTGAATAACCCGTTAGATAAGTTTTTCTAAAGTTTAATAAATTTTTATTTAACAGAAAGACTATAGAAGTGTTCACGCTTTTATATTTTAAAGACACGTGGACAGGTTGTACTTTTTCTGTTTTTAACAAAGAGGAATTCAAAAGCAGTTTGATGTAGTCATAGAGTACTCCCCCCAGAGTCTAGCTTAATTTATTTTAAATTTCCTTCTGGTTAACAAATATTTGGTAAACAAAGATATCCATCTTAAGTGAGAAAGGCTTAAACTACTTACTTTCAGCACCAGGGTGAACTGCTCTTTATGTCCCTTCACTTGTATTTGAAAAAATAGAATTGAAGATTCCAAATAAAAGTGAAGAGAAAAAGTTACTCAGGGGTCTACCAATAAGTGCAGCAACCCTTTAAAATTGTTTTTATTTTTAAGCTTTTGTATTGCTTGGTTGTTGTTCAGTCACTAAATCATGACCAACTCTTTATGACCCCATGGACTGCAGCATGCCAGGCTTACCTGTCCTTCACTATCTCCCAGAGTTTGTTCAAACTCATGTCCATTGAGTCGATGATGCCTTCCAACAATCTCATCCTCTGTCACCTCCTTCTCCTCCTTCCCTCGATCTTTCCCAGCATCAGGGTCTTTTCTGAGTTGGCTCTTCACATTAGGTGGCCAAAGTATTGGAGCTTCAGCTTCAGCATCAGTCCTTCCAATGAATGTTCAGGGTTGATTTCCTTTAGGATTGATTGGCTTGATCTCCTTACAGTCCAAGAGACTTTCAAGAGTATTCTCCAGTGCCACAGTTCAAAAGCATCAATTCTTTGGCATTCGCCCTTCTATTGCTTAAATCTGTGCTTTCTAAAATTTTTTTTTTAAAGAAAGTGAAAAAAATTGCTATTAGTTAATACTAGAAACTTAAAAAGTATTAACAATCTAAAAGTTGGGAATTATGTTTTATTCAGTGGTAATTTTTAGGGCTTCAAGTCCAAGAGGCAGCATCTCAATAGCCCTGAGAGAAATGCTCTGAGGAAGCAAGGGAATATATTGCTGTTGTATGTTATAGAACTCTTACAACAAAGGGCTGGTAGTCAGAACATCAAAAGATTATTATTAATTAAAGAAGCCAGATTTCTCTAGCTAAGGAATTTAGTGCTTTTCTATGTATGGGAAGATATAAGACTGTGGGCTCACTAAAATCATTCCTTTCATCTCAGCTATCTGGTGCCAGTATCCTGTGTTTTGCCCATCTTGAACTTCTCTGGGGCTCACCATAGGGAGTGGCTGCAGTCCTGATGCTGCCAATCACAGGTATTATTCTCGTTCCTGAGTGTCCTTAGGACTTACCAGCTCGCATTGGAGGGCCACAATCACTGACGACTGTGACATCCTTATTTATTGGTCAGTTCAGTTCAGTTCAGTCACTCAGTCATGTCTGACTCTTTGCGACCACATGGACTGCAGCACGCCAGGCTTCCTGTCCATCACCAATTCCTGGAGTTTGCTCAAACTTGTGTCCATTGAGTCAGTGATGCCATCCAACCATCTCATCTTCTGTCATCCCCTTCTCCTCCTGCCTTCAATCTTTCTCAGCATGAGGGTCTTTTCCAATGAATCAGCTCTTTGCATCAGGTTGCCAAAGTGTTGGAGTTTCAGCTTCAAAATCAGTCCTACCAATGAACACCCAGGACTGATCTCCTTTAGGATGGACTGGTTGGATCTCCTTGCAGTCCAAGGGACTCTCAAGAGTCTTCTCCAACACCACAGTTCAAAAGCATCAATTCTTCAGCCCTCAGCTTCCTTTGTAGTCTCACATCCATACATGACCACTGGAAAAACCATAGCTTTAACTAGGTGGACCTTTGTTGGCAAAATAATGTCTCTGCTTTTCAATACGCTGTCTAGTTTGGTCATAGCTTTTCTTCCAAGGAGCAAGTGTCTTTAAATTTCATGGCTACAGTCACCATGTGCAGTAATTTTGGAGCCCCCCAAAATAAAGTCAGACACTGTTTCCATTGCTTCCCCATCTATTTGCCATGAAGAGATGGGACCAGATGCCATGATCTTAGTTTTATGAATATTGAGTTTTAGGCCTACTTTTTCACTCTCCTCTTTCACTTTCACTCTCCTTTTTAACTTTCATTAAGTATTTACTGATATGGGAGGAAATACTCTATTTCTCAATATAAAAAGGATTTTAAATGGAAAAGTATCCTTTCCCACCTTGTCTGTGTACATCCTTCTCCCATCTTTTCTTAGAATTAATAGCTAAGAGCATGCACAATCATGGCCAAAAAGTTACTAAGTGGTCTATCTCTGCTGTGTAATGTGTGGCCTGTCAATCAGCTGCATCATCATCACCTGGGAGCTTGTTAGAAATGCACAATCTCATGCCTCCTCACAGACTTAATGGATCAAGATCTGTAATTTAACAACTTCCTCAAGTGATATACATGCACCGTGAAGTCTGAAAGACTCTGCTCCAGATTCCAAAGATAGAACTACTAAGGTCAAATCCTTTCTCTTGCAGTTCCACAAGAGGGCTGCTGAAATGGTCTAACTATATTCAATGCCCTTACCCTTAGCTCATATAGAGAGAGAACAAGAGAGGAGGCTGGGTCTAAATAGGTCATCATGAGAGACATTGAGAAGTATTGTTTACAGTGAGAGACTTTCTCCTTTCTAAGGATGTAAGAGGAGCTCCAAGAGAATCTGTAATAGATATGTATGTTGACAATAAAGGAACACCTTCAGCTCAATCCAAGGCTGGATATTTGTCGATTTGCATGCTCTACACAGCCACACTGGTCCTGCCCTTGGAGTGCAAGGGAGCATGTAAGTTCTTGGATGAGTTTGTCAATTTCCCCCCAGAGTTTAGGGACATATGCAGCACATAGAGACTGTGCCCATTTATGGCCTTCTGATTTTGTACTATGGGAGGCTTCTTCAAGTGGTCTGTGATAATAGTGTGAGACAAGATTGTGGTGAATTATGGGAAGAAGGTGGGAGCAACAGTTCCCCAAACCATCTCAGTTCTGTGTAACCTTGGGAGGGCTGCAAATCAGGATGTGTGCAATTTCTGTGGCTCCATGGGGGAGGGGCATAGAGGTCTGATAAGGGAGTATGAGCTCAGGTGACTGATAAGCCTAGCAAGGTTTTGTCCCTTCCAGAGAAGGGATTCTGGGCACGAACCACTGTCATAGCTAACAGGGGACATACAGCTATCTGTGAATGTAGTATTGCTGACAGAGAGAACTGTGTATCAGGTGAACACTGCTTTATGAAAAACACTCTTACTACCCCCTTGTGGACTGCTTCCACAGCGGTGGTCACCTGAAGCAAGGACAATGAACTCAAGCCAAGCCTGGTGGTCACTGTCAGCATTCAGTTAACTATCTTAGATGAGCTTCATCATTACACTGTCTGTTTTTGCAAGTCTTCCTCTAAAAAGATCTAAACAGAGAAAATGGAGAGAAGAAAGTCCGAGAGCATTACATTTTCCTCCATCATGATGAGCAACTGAGTGTGTAGCTCAAATCTGGTTTAGAAAATGGACATGGAAAAGGAAAAGAAGAGCTAAGGTTTAAATTGAGTTTGAGATTGCTGCTTTAAATTAGATTGGACTTTAGTAACTCAAAGCGGCCAGAAAGTTGCAGAATCCTCCCAAGATATAATTAAGGGACAAGAAAGAAGGACTGAGTTTAGCCAAGCTGCAAGTGATGTTAGGAAACATAAAACCATCTACTGGCATCCACCTACTCTTCTTTAAAGAAAGATCAAATGCAAATCATAAACATCTTTATATTTCATGGTAAGTCATCGTCTGCTGTTTTTTCCATAGTAGGCAAGATGAGGAAAGTACAACTTTACCACCTACCATCTCTCCTACACTCATATCTCTTGATTTAGAGCAGTTACATTATTGCTTTCTTTTTTCAACTTATGTGTGTGTGTGTGCTTAGTCACAGACTCCTTGTGACCCCATGGATGGTAGCCCATCAGGATTGTCTGTCCATGGGGATTCTCCAGGCAAGAATACTGGAGTGGGTTGCCATGCTCTCCTCCAGGGGATCTTCCCACCCCAGGGATCGAACTGGGGTCTCCTGCAATGCAAGCAGATTCTTTACCATCTGAGCCACCATTTTTTTCAACTTAGGGGGTACATTTTTAACTTTCCTAAAAGCAATGTAATATTTACTTTTTGTTTAGGAAAAAATGTCTGACTTTGCAAACAAATTGCAAAAAAAGAAAAATGAGTGCCTTTAACCTCTGTCCATGTTTTCTCTTAGCAGCCATTCATTTTAATTCTTTAGTATGGGGCTTTATGCCTTGTCCCGATCACCCAAGAGCTCACTTTCCAGTACCTGGTGATGAAGTCCTGCTGCAAGCATCTGACTCTGCCTGTGGGAATGGTTGGAAAAGCTGGGGAGAAGATGCTTCCAGGACAGTCCTCAGCCAATGACTGACAATAACCAGAGGATAAATTCCCAGCTTCCCTTTCCTTATTTCTTAAGGAAGAAACAAATCTGAGATATATCTGACACCATTTCCCAGAAGTTTCCAATGAGAAAATGGGAAATTTCAAAAAAATAAAACTACAATGAAAATATATATCTAACCCACTCATTCCTACATGAATCTGAGTCTAAAAGTCAGAAGAGTTAATTTGCATAATGGAAAGAAGGTCTTTTCTTTGACTTACAAAATAGGATAAACAAAAAGTATAAAAGAATTCAGGGAAGTTCACAGTGATCATGAAATTGTGTTGTGAGTTACTATAAATAGAATCATTGCAAGTAAAGGAATTTTTTAAGTCTATTTAGAGCATTTTGAAGGAATTGCTTTTTCAGTTTATGCTTTTAGTCTCTTTTATTTTTGTTCTTCTTTCCTGAAAGCTGGATTTTAAGATATGTTATTGCATTTAAGTTTTAAATAAGTAACACAGGAGACATAAGAGATAAAGTGCAAATGAAGTTTGTTTACTCTTTCTAAAGCACTTTTTAAGAAAGACAAGAAGGAAGGATTTGGAAACACTTATCTAAAACATCTGGCTTCCCAGGTGTATCTAGTGGTAAAGAACCCCCCCTGCCAATGCAGGAGACATAAGGGATGCAGGTTCGATTCCTGGGTTGGGAAGATCCCCTGGAAGAGGGCATGGCAACCCACTCCAGTATTCTTGCCTGGAAAATCCCATGGACAGAGGAGCCTGGCAGGCAACAATCCACTGGGTCGCAGGGTCGCACACGACTGAAGCAATTTAGTGAGCATGCATCTAAAACATCTCTCGGATCACTTATGGATTTTAATTTTTTTCAGATAGTTTTAGTGTATCAGGTATGCCACAGATTGGTAAGAAGAGACCTCCCACACATACACAAACACTCCCATTTTCCCTTCTATTGTTAAGATTAGATTATGTTCACAATTTCACTCACCAGGCTACAGAAATGTTACTGAGAGGAATGTGATCATGAAGGAAAAAAAGCATATTGGCCTAGAAATCCAAAAAGTACACACAGTTGCAAGTGAAACTGCCAGCAATTTCAGCAAAAGGTCAATTTGTGTTCTGCAGAGCTTTGATTTGGGGCCATAAATTATCACTCAGGTAAAGTCTGTACTAGTTATCTGTGTGCTTCCACTGAAGGCAGTATTTCTCAACCTCTGAACTCCTGACTTGGACCAGATAATTTTTTGTTGTCAGGGGCTGCCCTGTGAATTGCAGGATATTGTGACAACCAAAAATGCCTACAGACATTGCTGAATATACCTGGGGAATACATAGTTGAATTAAGGTGGTAGTGTTTTTTGGTCTCCCAGTTGTGTCTGACTCTTCGTGACTCCATGAATTGCAGCACACCAGGCTTCCCTGTCCCTCACTATCTTCCAGAGTTTGCCCAAGTTCATGTCCATTGCATTGGTGATGCCATCCAGTCATCTCATCCTCTGACTCCCTCTTCTTCTGCCCTTAATCTTTCCCAGCATCAGGGTCTTTTCCAATGAGTCAGCCATTTGCATCAGGTAACCAAAACATTGGAGCTTCGGCTTCAGCATCAGTGCTTCCCATGAGTATTCAGGGTTGAGTTTCTTTAATGTATTTAAGGTCTTGTTAAAAACATCAGTAGTTGCCTCTCCTGGTTCTTGCTCTAGAGTGAGAATCATTAAGATGACATCATCCTGCCAGGGGACAAGTGGAATCACTGCCCAGGAACTTCTGAGTTATAGCTGCCTACAGCTCCTTAGAAGAAAAGTTATGACCAACCTAGATAGCATTTTAAAAAGCAGAGACATTACTTTACCAACAAAGGTCCGTCTAGTCAAGGCTATGTTTTTTTCCAGGAGTCATATATGGATGTGAGAGTTGGACCATAAAGCTGAGTGCCAAAGAATTGATGCTTTTGAACTGTGGTGTTGGAGAAAACTCTTGAGAGTCCCTTGGACTGCAAGGAGATACAACCAGTCCATCCTAAAGGAGATCAGTCCTGAATATTCATTAGAAGAACTGATGCTGAAGCTGAAACTCCAACACTTTGGCCACCTGCTGTGAAGAACTGACTCATTGGAAAAGACCCTGATGCTGGGAAAGATATAAGGCAGGATGAGAAGGGGATGAAAGAGGATAAATTGGTTGGATGGCATCACTGACTCAATGGACATGAGTTTGAGTAAACTCTGGGAGTTGGTAATGGACAATGAGGCCTGGTGTGCTGCAGTCCATGGAGTTGCAAAGAGTTGGACATGACTGAGCAACTGAATTGAACTGAACTGAACTGAACAGCTCCCTTTTGGGGCTTCCCTGGTAGCTCAGCTGGTAAAGAATCTGCCTGCAATGCAGGAGACCCCGGTTTGATTTCTGGGTTGGGAAGATCCCCAGGCGAAGGGATAGGCTACCCACTCCAGTATTCTTGGGCTTCCTGGTGGCTTGGGTGGTAAAGAATTCACCTGCAATGAGGGAGACATGGGTTCCATACTTGGGTTGGGAAGATCTCCTAGAGTATAGTATGGCAACCCACTCCACTATTCTTGCCTGGAGAATCCCCATGCGGGCTACAGTCCATGGGGTCTCTAAGAGTCTGACATGACTGAACGGCTAAGCACTCCTTGTACCCCCAGAAAGGTCATTCCTGCGATACTTCTCCCTTACTACCAAAACTAATCACTTTGATAGTGCTTTGCAGCATGAATTGTATGAAATTAAATACTTGTTTATACCATTTGTAAATCACACAATATAATCCTAATCTCTTTTCTATCTTCCCTTTTTGCATACTTTTTCTGCTTCCCATGTTTTTCTCACTTCCCACTTTCCCATTTATTGTGCATGGTAGTTTTTGTAATCGGGAAGATATTCCTGCTGCTGCTGCTGCTGCTAAGTCGCTTCAGTCGTGTCCAAATCTGTGCAACCCCATAGACGGAAGCCCACCAGGCTCCCCCTTCCCTGGGATTCTCGAGGCAAGAACACTGGAGCGGGTTGCCATTTCCTTCTCCAATGCATGAAAGTGAAGAGTGAAAGGGAAGTTGCTCAGTCGTGTCCGACTCTTAGCGACCCCATGGACTACAGCCTACCAAGTCCTCCATCTATGGGATTTTCCAGGCAAGAGTACTGGAGTGGGGTGCCATTGCCTTCTCCGAAGATATTCCTACTATACATTTAAGTTAAATCTGTAGGTCAACTAGCCAATCAAATTACTATGTTTTACAGTGTTTTGCAGTATACAATGAAATCTTCCACCATTTTTCTAAATGCAGTATATATTTCAAATTTACGTCTCTTTGCTATAATTTCTGCTTGTATTTTACCCACTCCACTTTGTTTACAGTTTCTTTTAGTAAATATGTGCAATTTTACAGAAAAATAGCATTATGCCTGCCACTGGAGAGATAAATAGATGTGACAGTCATTTGAAGAACAATAGTAATGCATTTGGTATTCTCCAGTGATAATTGCAAGTAACAGGTCTAAGCTATAAAAGTTTCAAAAGAAAAGAATAATCAGAGTAAGACCTCTCCTCTTGAGTAAAGGCAGGGACAGAGCATCTCTTACTGAATTTATATTCTTTGTATATTTCTTACATCACCTTAATAGTGATAGCCCTTTACCAGTGCAGTATAGTTACACATTTGAAAAACAAATAAGAAGTCACTTCTTACCCACTAAAATGGGTATAGTAAAAACTGCAGATAATAACAAAAGTTGACAAAGGCATGTAGCAACTGGGACCCTCACACTTTGTCAGGAGGAAGTTAACTGCAAAATGTTACAGCCACTTGGAAAACAGCTTTACAGTTTCTTAAACAGTTAAATTTATCATGAAATCTGATAATTCCATGCCTGGATATCTACCCAATAAAAATATAAGCAAATCAAAGATTTGTTCTTAGTAGCAACATTTTTCATAATTACAAGAAATGAAAGCAATCCAAAGAGCCATAAGCCAATGGACAAGTAAACAAGAAATCGGTTATATCCTTACAATGGAATACAATAATATCTCAATGTTATGCTATGCTAAGTCACTTCAGTCGTGTCCAACTCTGTGCGACCCCATAGATGGCAGCCCACCACGCTCCCCCGTCCCTGGGATTCTCCAGGCAAGAACACTGGAGTGGGTTGCCATTTCCTTCTCCAATGCATGAAAGTGAAAAGAGAAAGTGAAATCACTCAGTCGTGTCCGACTCTTAGCAACCCCATGGACCGCAGTCTACCAGGCTCCTCCATCCATGGGATTTTCCAGGCAAGAGTACTGGAGTGGGGTGCCATTGCCTTCGCCGAATATCTCAATAATCTCAGCCAAAAAAAAAAAAAAAAAAGACTAAATCACTGATTCATGCTACAACCTAAATTCATCTCAAAAGTATTATGCTAAGAAGTCCAATGCAAAAGACATTGTGTGTCTCCAATTCATGCAATATTCAGTAAAGCCAAGCCTATAGAGACAGAAAGCATGTCAGAAATTCCTAGGGTTGGGAGTGAAAGTAGAGATTGATTATAGACTTACACAGGGCATCCTTCTGGGGTGATGGAAATGTTCCAGAATGAGTTCTGTGATGGTTTCACAGCTCTGAAAGCTTCATAAAGGTGGTTGAGTTGTACAATTAAAATGGGCCAATTTTATGTTATGTAAATTATACCTCAATAAAACTATCTAAACAAATTAGTGGGAGGACAGACTGCAAACAGAAGGACTTGGGTGTGTTTTTCTTAGATTATCTTGGTTCATTTTTGTACCTCTGCATACATCATATGGAATGAATCAGACTGTTTTTTTGAGGGAATCTTTACCAGGCACCTTATTTTTGTACTTGTATTTTTTTTTCTAAATCATGAAAGTATGATAACACATTTACAAGAGACTGAGAAAATACGAAACAAACTTGCATACATTTCTACTATATATTACAATTATTTTTTTTAAGCAGATAAACTAAGATTTTTAGTTGGAATTTTAATATCAAAGTCTCAAAAATTAATGGAATGAATATGTAGAAAAGCAGAAGGATATGGTAGACCTGACAAGCACCATGAACCAATTCAACATGATTAAGATTTATACAAATTTCACACAGCAGTAGGATATAATTTCTATTCAAATTCCCATAGACTATAAACTAGGAAATACTGGAACATATCCAGGGACATAAAACAAGGTGCAAATAGTCCATGGTCTAAAGGTATTGAAATCATGCAGAGTCTGTTCTCTTGTCACTATGGAATTATGTTAGAAATCAATATCAAAAGATATTCAAAAATAACCCACATATTTTCAAGTCCAAGCACCTTATTTTTGAGGACTGACCACAAGTTATTCAGAGTCAATTGTTACATACACAGAACTAAATGAATTAAAAGTTAAATTTATGCATGTTTATATCACATATATTATTTTACTATAGAGATTTCAGAACACTTTTACATAAATGATCTCAGATCATGATCACAAAAATCTTGTGAGGTTGGGGTGGAAAGCTTAAAGATATTAAGTGATCTGTGCAGATTTCCATAATCACTGAGAGGTCTCATTAGGTATCAGGTCATGGTCCTTGTAAATAAAAGTTCCTTATCCAAATTCCTTGCTATGAAGACCAAATGACTTTCCTGTTAGTAGCTGATTAGGTCAAAAGTAGGCATCTGGTCCAAAGGCCAGCTAGAAATTTGTGCCATGGAAGAATATGAAAAGATGAGACGGACTGATCAGATTATCTCTCCTGGGGATGTGAATTGTGACATAGAGTTGCTGGCTTGGAAGTTGAAGATGAAAAGAGGCTATGAGGTAGAGCAGGGTCTTGTGGATTCCTGGCAAGTCAAAATCATAGGGAAGACAAACTATAGGTGAACCAGAAATCAAGAGGAAAAACAGAGAATGTCACTTGAAGTCATTTGACAAAGGTTAGAAATAAGCAGATATACAGAGGTAGTGTACCACTCCAGTGATGGACATGGGCATGGAATATGCACCTGTATGCTGAGGGCTCTAGATGGCCTTCTGGGCACCTGGATGTTGGACTAAACCTGGGTACTTATTCATTTGTATCCTTACCTTCACCTCACTATATCATCACCATCATCATTAATATAAAGTCTAGCTTTATTTTTTAAACTATACATCTTTTTACACTCAAACATACAGAGCTGAATTATTCATAACTTGAATCGGATGTGGCTTATTGCTTCCATTCTTCTCAGAAAAAAATTACAAGTTAAAATGAAATATTTCCTGCAAATATGCATCTCACATATTTACTCAGCTTTGTTTTGAAATTCATGCCTCCTAAATATTTTAACATAGCTATTGGAGAGAGCACTTTAGTGATTTAGCTGCATGTTGCTTTAATTTTGGAAGTTTTACTTGTGCTACTTCTGTGTTCTACTACAGAATCTAAATCTTAAAAAAAAGATAAATTCAACTTACCTGAGTTTTTAGAAAAGGTCACTAGAAACTTACTGTGCAAAGAAGGTATACAAGCCTGTGAACATGCTCTATTGACTTGTTTGTACTTGATCTTCCTAGGTGTTAGGCTGAGAAATAGCTCATACACAAAGTTTTCATTGTTTATTTCTGAATATGAAAAAAATACCTTGACCCATTTTGATGTCCTTGAAAAATGACACTGGTTTTTACTGGTTTAGATTTCTAAAGGTGACTTTATAACTTGTCTGGATAGTTTTCATAGAAACCTTTTGTTGTTGTTCTTTACAAATGGCAGCCATTGTTAGCCTTTCTGTATAGTTTATTTTTACCTTTAACATTTTCTCATCTCTTTCTGCATCTGAAGCTGCTTCATTTTTTCCATCTTTTTTTTTTTTTTTTGGCATGCCAGAAGTTTAATTTAGGTGTTGTTGGAGAACATTATTTCTCATTTTATAAGGGAGGAAACTGAGTCTTAAAGAGAAGGCACTTGTCTAATAACACGTTATTAGGCTGCACAGTCTCTACTGGAAGCTGCGACTATTTGACAATAAACCTGTGCCAATGATTTCTCTACTATTTATTGCAAGTTCTTGCAGCCCAACCTGCCAAAATGAATACCAAGCGATGAAGTACAGAATCTTACACTGAACCCAAATCTCCTAACTGTGGTGTCTATGTTATTTGCAGTACACCCAGCTACTTCCTAGAAATAATTCCATTTTACTTCACTTTGGCTTCACCTAGTGTTTTCATTATTTTAACTTGACCTCTGAGATGGAAAGGGCAGGTACTTACTCTACAAATAAGTAAAGCTAGGTTAAGAGAAGTTTAAATGACACACCAAAGATCACAGAGCTAGTAAAAGCTTACTTTCAAAAACACCCAGGATGCTTAAGACATTTTATTCACATGACATCATATATTTAAAAAATCAGACCAGATTTAGACTCAGAATCTTTGTTCATACCAACACAAGGAGCAGCTTCCTTTCAAATCTTTTGTTTAATTAAGCCAGATTTCTTGCTCCTCCTCCATTCCTCTTTGCTGATCTCCATGGCGAACAATGGCATAGAAATCAGAAGAGGAGTCTGTCAGTGGGGATGTACCCCCAGGGGCTCGGGCAGCTCTTTAACAGCGATTGTCAGCAAATCTACATTCTGGGCCCGGGCTTCTCTTCATTTCTTGAGTGTGAGCAAAAAGGACTTCTTCCAAGAAAACCACAAGTATAATATTCATAGTTCAGTTCAGTTGCTCAGTTGTGTCTGACTCTTTGCGACCCCATGGGCTGCAGCACGCCAGGCCTCCCTGTCCATCACCAACTCCAAGAGTTTGCCCAAACTCATGTCCATTGATTCGGTGATGCCATCCAACCATCTCATCCTCAGTCATCCCCTTCTCCCCCTGCCTTCAATCTTTCCCAGCATCAGGGTCTTTTCCAATGAGTCAGTTCTTCTTATCAGGTGGCCAAATTATTGGAGTTTCAGTTACAGCATCAGTCCTTCCAATGAACATTCAGAATTAATTTCTTTTAGGATAGACTGGTTATATCTCCTTGCAGTCCAAGGGACTCTCAAGAGTTGTTTCCAACACCACAGTTCAAAAGCATCAATTCTTTGGTAATATTCACAAGGATGCCTATAAGCTGAGTGTCTCATGGGGCAGCTCTCCCAGTGGGTCAGGTGGGTGCTCAGTTTACCAGTGCTCAGTTCCATGATAAGACCATGGAACATCTACCAAAATGTTCTGCATCCCATGGCTACATTTTAGTCCTATTTTTTTTTTTTTTTTTGGTTTAAATTAGTTCCCTTTCTTTCTTTCTTTTTTATTTTATTTTTTAAATGAATTTTTTAAATTATGAAAGTATGATACACATTTAAAGGAAACTTGGAAAATACAGAACAGGGTTACATATAGTTCCACTGTATATTACAATTATTTAAGTAGATAAATCAAGATTTTTAGTTGGAATTTCAACATCAAACTCTCAAAAATCAATAGAATGAATATACAGAGAAATAGAAAGATACAGAAGACCTGAAAAGCACCATTAACCAATTCAGCATAATTAAGATTTGTGCATGGGCTTCCCCTATGGCTCAAGCAGTAGGAGAATCTGCCTGCAATGCTGGATGCTGGGTTTCAATCCCTGGATTGGGAAGGTCCCCTGGAGAAGAGACTGGATATCCACTCCAGTAGTCTTGTATGGGAAATCCCATGCATAGAGGAGCCTGGCAAGTTACAGTCCATGGGGTCACAAAGAGTCAGACACAACTGAGTGACAAACACTTTCAATTTTTTTCACTTAACAGCAGGATACAAATTCTATTCAAGTTCCCATAGACTATAAACTAGGAGACACTGGATTGTATCCAGGGACATAAAATGAGGAGCAAAAATTTGATGGTCTAACCTTATCTTTGACAAAGGAGGCAAGAATATACAATGGATTAAAGACAATCTCTTTAACAAGTGGTGCTAGGAAAACTGGTCAACCACTTGTAAAAGAATGAAACTAGAACACTTTCTAACACCATACACAAAAATAAACTCAAAATGGATTAAAGATCTAAACATAAGACCAGAAATTATAAAACTCCTAGAGGAGAACATAGGCAAAACACTCTCTGACATACATCACAGCAGGATCCTCTATGACCCACCTCCCAGAATATTGGAAATAGAAGCAAAAATAAACAAATGGGACCTAATTAAACTTAAAAGCTTCTGCACAACAAAGGAAACTATAAGCAAGGTGAAAAGACAGCCTTCAGAATGGGAGAAAATAATAGCAAATGAAGCAACTGACAACTAATCTCAAAAATATAGAAGCAACTCCTACAGCTCAATTCCAGAAAAATAAATGACCCAATCAAAAAATGGGCCAAAGAACTAAATAGACATTTCTCCAAAGAAGACATACAGATGGCTAACAAACACATGAAAACATGCTCAACTTCACTCATTACCAGAGAAATGCAAATCAAAACCACTATGAGGTACCATTTCACACCAGTAAGAATGGCTGTGATCCAAAAGTCTACAAGCAATAAATGCTGGAGAGGGTGTGGAGAAAAGGGAACCCTCTTACACTGTTGGTGGGAATGCAAACTAGTACAGCCACTATGGAGAACAGTGTGGAGATTCCTTAAAAAACTGGAAATAGAACTGCCTTATGACCCAGCAATCCCACTGCTGGGCATACACAGAGGAAACCAGAATTGAAAGAGACACATGTACCCCAATGTTCATCGCAGCACTGTTTATAATAGCCAGGACATGGAAGCAACCTAGATGTCCATCAGCAGATGAATGGATAAGAAAGCTGTGGTACATATATACAATGGAGTATTACTCCGCCACTAAAAAGAATACATTTGAATCAGTTCTAAGGAGGTGGATGAAACTGGAGCCTATTATACAGAGTGAAGTAAGCCAGAAAGAAAAACACCCATACAGTATACTAACGGGTATATATGGAATTTAGAAAGATGGTAACAATAACCCTGTATGCTGGTAAATAGCTTCAGTCGTATCCGACTCTGTGCGAACCCACAGACGGCAGCCCACCAGGCTCCCCCGTCCCTGGGATTCTCCCAGGCAAGAACAATGGAGTGGGTTGCCATTTCCTTCTCCAATGCATGAAAGTGAAAAAATAAAGTGAAGTCGCTCAGTCGTGTTTGACTCTTAGCGACCCCATGGACTGCAGCCTACCAGGCTCCTCCATCCATGGGATTTTCCAGGCAAGAGTACTGGAGTGGGTTGCCATTACGAGACAGCAAAAGAGACACTGATGTATAGAACAGTCTTTGGACTCTGTGGGAGAGGGAGAGGGTGGGATGATTTGGGAGAATGGCATTGAAACATGTATAATATCATATATGAAACGAGTCGCCAGTCCAGGTTTGATGCACGATACTGAATGCTTGGGGCTCGTGCACTGGGATGACCCAGAGGGATGGTACGGGGAGGGAGGAGGGTTCAGGATGGGGAACACATGTATACCTGTGGCGGATTCATTTCGATATATGGCAAAACCAATACAATATTGTAAAGTTTAAAAAAAAATTCATGGTCTAAAGATATCGAGATCATACAGAATCTGTTTTCTTATTACTGTAGGATTCTGTTAGAATCAATATCAAAAGATATTTCTAGTGCTGTTTTTTAAAAGTAATAAAAATTAAATGGGAATTAAATCCTCAAGAAACCATGGGAATAAATCAAACCTGGTTTATACTCTTCAGTCCTTATAATCAAATTTCAGGTTACTGAAGCAAAGCAAAGTAGTTATTTGTGTGTGGATACTTTGGGGACACAGTTTGCACAAATGTCCTTTGCAGCCTCCACATCTTTTCTCACTGAGATGGCAGAATAGAGCTAGGCCTCTGCAAGCACATTTCTTTCCAGCATGACAGCCCCTTAATTCTAGAACGGGATTCTGCCACAATAAGACAGAACTCCTTCTATGAGGGATTTTCTACTTAGCATGACTATGGTAACTTTCTTTCTTTGAAAATAATTCTCTACCTTGTTCTGTTTTGCATATCCTGCTCTATCTATTGCAAACTCTAGCTAATAAATTACCAAGACTGCTTTTCCCTGGGGAAATTAGGTGCTTTTTTTTTTTTTTTTTTAACAAACTGCCATTTTTTTGAGTCATTTATAAAAAATGTATGTATATGTCTAGATTGTTTGTTTGCAGACAGACAAGGAAAATGTTGGGGAAGTAAAAAGAGTCAATGTTCTCTAACAAATCCAAACAATAAAGCACTCTTTCAGATGATGAAGATGATTTTTCAGGCAGCCTTGATTCGTCCTGTTTTGTTAGGTTGACAGCAGGCAGCTCCCCATGAGCAAAGCTCAGAGGGTGACAGTCTCTGTTATCAGTGGTTTCTGTTGATGATCATGAGATGTGCTGTTTTCACTAGTCCAGATTTTTTTTCCTTTTTTTTTCTGGTACCTGTGATCTGAGTTCCTTTGAAAAAAGGAACTTCCTCTTCTACTATAAGCAGTTTCTTCCAGCACTTCCAGATTGCTGAAAGTTTTTGTTTATAAATAGATACTAGTTTTCATTTAAAGCATTTTGACTTCTGATTATTTTAATGTTTTTCTTTTTCAGCTTTGAAGAAGAATATCACATTGCTAGATATTTAAAAGTGGGATTAATCTTTCATTTCTGGAATCTACTCTAATTATATTGCTTTTGTAATGTAGTCAGGATTTTTGAAACTAAATTTATAAGTAAAATTAATCTATTTTTCTTTGCACTTGCTTATGAGGTCTTGATATTGAGTTGGATCTTGCAGAGTTGGAGCTTGCAGAGTGGACAGAGGGAAGGGAGAATTCTGAGTTCATTCATGCAATGTGTGTGATCTACCTTTGATGCTTGCCAAACATATTGTTGTTGTTCAGTCATGTCTGACACTTTGCAACCCCATGAACTGCAGCACTCCAGGTTTTCCTGTCCTACACTATTTCCTGGAGTTTACTTAAACTCATGTCCTTTGAGTCAGTGATGCCATCCAACCATCTCATCCTCTGTTGCCCCCTTCTCTAGCTGTCAATCTTTCCCAGCATCAGGGTCTTTTCCAATGAGTCAGATCATGATATACGCCAAATGTGTAGTTGAAACTGGTTCTCCCAGAGGGCTTTAGTGGTACCTTCATAGTCCATCCTAATGTCAGGTATCACTCACAGAGCAATTCCTTTGACAAGGTTAAATGTCCCTCTCTTCCTGCTGATCATTATCTCCTTCTCAGTTCCTGTTCATCTAGTGTTACCTCTAGATACTGGACTCTGTTTATTCCCCCAGCTGATCTCACTGAAAAAGACTTAAGCCCTCTTTTGCATGGGGCTTAAGACAAACCCTCTTTTGCATGTTTGATTGTAGGAAATACTAATTTCACTGTCTCAACAGATATTTAAAAAAAGTTCAGGATGCTCACTGCAGCAACTTCTATTTATTCTAAAATTAAAACAGCTAACCACTCTCTTAGATTTGCCAGCTAAATCAGAACGGGGTTTCTTCCATGTTACCTCCAAAGGATTAAGCTGCACAGGAGTGAAATCAAGCTCCAAGAAATCTTAACAAAGTATGAGGCCACCATCACCCTAATACCAAAACCTGACAAAGATCCCACAAAAAAAGAAAACTACAGGCCAATATCACTGATGAACATAGATGCAAAAATCCTTAACAAAATTCTAGCAATCAGAATCCAGCAACACATTAAAAAGATCATACACCATGACCAAGTGGGCTTTATCCCAGGGATGCAAAGATTCTTCAATATCCGCAAATCAATCAATGTAATACACCACATTAACAAATTGAAAAATAAAAACCATATGATTATCTCAATAGATGCAGAGAAAGCCTTTGACAAAATTCAACATCCATTTATGATAAAAACTCTCCAGAAAGCAGGAATAGAAGGAACATACCTCAACATAATAAGCACTATATATGACAACCCACAGCAAACATTATCCTCAATGGTGAAAAATTGAAAGCATTTCCTCTAAAGTCAGGAACAAGACAAGGGTGCCCACTTTCACCATTACTATTCAACATAGTTTTGGAAGTTTTGGCCACAGCAATCAGAGCAGAAAAAGAAATAAAAAGAATCCAAATTGGAAAAGAAGAAGTAAAACTCTCACTGTTTGCAGATGACATGATCCTCTACATAGAAAACACTAAAGACTCCACCATAAAATTACCAGAACTAATCAATGAATATAGTAAAGTTGCAGGATATAAAATCAACACACAGAAATCCCTTGCATTCCTATACACTAACAATGAGAAAACAGAAAGAGAAATTAAGGAAACAATTCCATTCATCATTGCAACAAAAAGAATAAAATACTTAGGAATATATCTGCCTAAAGAAATTAAAGACCTGTATATAGAAAACTATAAAACACTGGTGAAAGAAATCAAAGAGGACACTAATAGATGGAGAAATATACCATGTTCATGGATTGGCAGAATCAATATAGTGAAAATGAGTATATTACCCAAAGCAATTTATAGATTCAATGCAATCCCTATCAAGCTACCAATGGTATTCTTCACAGAGCTAGAACAAATAATTTCACAATTTGTATGGAAATACAAAAAACCTCAAATAGCCAAAGCAATCTTGAGAAAGAAGAATGGAACTGGAGGAATCAACCTCCATGACTTCAGGCTCTACTACAAAGCCACAGTCATCAAGACAGTATGGTACTGGCACAAAGACAAAAATATAGATCAATGGAACAAAATAGAAAGCCCAGAGATAAATCCATGCACATATGGACACCTTATCTTTGACAAAGGAGGCAAGAATATACAATGGATTAAAGACAATCTCTTTAACAAGTGGTGCTGGGAAAACTGGTCAACCACTTGTAAAAGAATGAAACTAGAGCACTTTCTAACACCATACACAAAAATAAACTCAAAATGGATTAAAGATCTAAACATAAGACCAGAAACTATAAAACTCCTAGAGGAGAACATAGGCAAAACACTCTCTAACATACACCACAGCAGGATCCTCTATGACCCACCTCCCACAATATTGGAAATAAAAGCAAAAAGAAACAAATGGGACTTAATTAAACTCTCCTATGCTAAGGGAAGGAAGTATCCCATGCCTGCAGCTGTCTAGACAGAAATGCTCTTCAAAAATCCCCCTCTGACCTCCCGTCTTTGACTGTGCTATACCTTCAAGGAGTGAGGGAGGTTTAAGTGTCTCAAAGTGTTAGTCACTTAGTCTTGTCTGACCCTTTGCAACCCTATGGGCTGTATCCTCTGTCCGTGGGATTCTCCAGGCAAGAATACTAGAGTGGGTAACCATTTCCTTCTCTAGGGGATCTTCCCGACCCAGGGATCCAATCCAGGTCTCTTGTGTTGCAGGCAGGTTCTTTACTACCTGAGCCACCAGGGAAGCCCAATTGTCTCCAACCAGATGTCTAATCATTTACCACTGTAAAGCATCTTGCTTTAGAATGTATTGTCTGTTTTATTGGATTGTTGATTTGAAAGTTCTCTTAAATTCTTATATATGCATCCTCATAATTGTTTTGCAATCCCTTCACCCTCATAATTGTTTTTAAATATCAGCACATTACTATCAGAAAGTATCATTTTTTAATGATGAGGGTGAAACAGGTGGTTGACCCTGGGGACTTTGCCTTCCCTGAGTGGACTGTGGCTCATGTCTGGAGAGACTATCTAGGACTTGATTTGGCAGATATTTAGTGGTTGTGTGAATTATTTGAAATTGTAGAATATAGTGTGCATGTGAATAAAATATTGATTTGTATGCATACATATTTCCTGAGGGTGCATAAAGGGTATCTAAGTTTTAAACACAATAAATAGACCAAGAAACAACAAGGAGTGAAGGCAATTCCAGAAACTTCTGGTGAGAATTTTTACAATATTTAATATAGAACTGACTGTGGTCTTTTATGAATATGTCCTAGGATTTTCTTTGTACCCACATAGGGTACTTAGTGACACATATAAATGTCATGGAGGTTTGTGACATTGTACAGGACACAGGGATCATGACCATCCCCATGGAAAAGAAATGCAAAAAAGCAAAATGGCTGTCCGAGGAGGCCTTACAAATAGCTGTGAAGAGAAGAGAAGTGAAAAGCAAAGGAGAAAAGGAAAGATATAAGCATCTGAATGCAGAGTTCCAAAGAACATCAAGGAGAGATAAGAAAGCCTTCTTCACCAATCAGTGCAAAGAAATAGAGGAAAACAACAGAATGGGAAAGACTAGAGATCTCTTCAAGAAAACTGGAGATACCAAGGGAATATTCCATGCAAAGATGGGCTCAATATAGGACAGAAATGGTATGGACCTAACAGAAGCAGAAGATATTAAGAAGAGGTGGCAAGAATATACAGAAGAACTGTACAAAAAAGATCTTCATGACCCAGATAATCACGGTGGCATGATCACTCACCTAGAGCCAGACATCCTGGAATGTGAAGTCAACTGGGCCTTAGAAAGCCTCACTACAAACAAAGCTAGTGGAGGTGTTGGAATTCCAGTTGAGCAATTTCAAATCTGAAAGACGATGCTGTGAAAGTGCTGCACTCAATATGCCAGCAAATTTGGAAAACTCAGCAGTGACCGCAGGACTGGAAAAGATCAGTTTTCATTCCAATCCCAAAGAAAGGCAATGCCAAAGAATGCTCAAACTACTGCACAATTGCACACATCTCACATACTAGTAAAGTAATGCTCAAAATTCTCCAAGCCAGGCTTCAGCAATACGTGAACCGTGAACTTCCAGATGTTCAAGCTGGCTTTAGAAAAGGCAGAGGAACCAGAGATCAAATTGCCAACATCCGCTGGATCATGGAAAAAGCAAGAGAGTTCCAGAAAAACATCTATTTCTGCTTTCTTGACTGTGCCAAAGCCTTTGACCCTGTGGATCACAATAAACTGTGGAAAATTCTGAAAGAGATGGGAATACCAGACCACCTGATCTGCCTTTTGAGAAATCTGTATGCAGGTAAGGAAGCAACAGTTAGAACTGGACATGGAACAACAGACTGGTTCCAAATAGGAAAAGAGTACGTCAAGGCTGTATATTGTCACCCTGCTTATTGAACTTCTATGCAGAGTACATCATGAGAAACGCTGGACTGGAAGAAGCACAAGCTGGAATCAAGATTGCCGGGAGAAATATCAATAATCTCAGATATGCAGGTGATACCACCCTTATGGCAGAAAGTGAAGAGGAACTAAAAAGCCTCTTGATGAAAGTGAAAGAGGAGAGTGAAAAAATGGCTTAAAGCTTAACACTCAGAAAATGAAGATCATGGCATCTTGTCCCATCACTTCATGGCAAATAGATGGGGAAACAGTGAACACAGTGGCTGACTTTATTTTTCTGGGTTCCAAAATCACTGCAGATGGTGACTGCAGCCATAAAATTAAAAGACGCTTACTTCTTGGAAGGAAAATTATGACCAACCTAGATAGCAAATTAAAAAGCAGAGACTAATATTACTTTGCCAACAAAGGTCTGTCTAGTCAAGGCTATGTTTTTTCCAGTGGTCATGTATGGATGTGAGAGTTGGACTGTGAAGAAAGCTGAGTGCTGAAGAATCTATGCTTTTGAACTGTGATGTTGGAGAAGACTCTTGAGAGTCCCTTGGACTGCAAGGAGATCCAACCAGTCCATCCTAAAGGAAATCAGTCCTGGGTGTTCATTGGAAGGACTGATGCTGAAGCTGAAACTCCAGTACTTTGGCCACCTCATGTGAAGAGTTGACTCATTGCAAAAGACCCTGATGCTGGGAGGGATTGGGGGCAGGAGGAGAAGGGGATGACAGAGGATGAGATGGCTGGATGGCATCACTGACTCGATGGAGGTGAGTTTGAGTGAACTCTTGTAGTTGGTGATGGACAGAGAGGCCTGGCGTGCTGCAATTCATGGGGTCGCAAAGAGTCAGACACAACTGAGAGACTGGACTGAACTGAACTGAATAACATTTTCAAATATTACTTGTTTATTTATTTGTTTACTTTTGGCTGTTGCTCAATGGAGGAATTTGATACATATCAGTTAAAAATTTTAAGACAACTAAAAGTAATATTAAATATACAAGAAAATATTAATAAAAACAGTAATAATAAAAATAATAAAAATGGCTGAACACCTTCTAGACTATGGAGCAGACACTGCTGGTGCCCTGCACGTACCCCCTTGCACTCACTGTTCTTGTGTGCAAAGATTGTGTCTCACTACAGGCACATTCAGTCCTTGGCTTTGGGCTCCTTCCAATGGTTGTAATCAGCTGAGCCCACTTTAGGCTGAAAAGAGACTTGAAGTGCCAGAAGTTAATAACCTTAGAAACAGCCTTCAGTTGATGACAAATGGGAGTTCTTGGATAAATAATTGTTTCTTTGCCTGAGCGGAGACATCTCTGTATGTTCTCCCAGTAGAACCCTGATGAGATGGAGTCCCCTTTGCCCTAGAGCCCTAATCCATTTAATAACACATCTTATATTGACTTCCTGTCTCTGTCTCGTTTCCCTGCAATACATACTGGTTCTTCTCTGGGATCATCTCTCAAACCACTTGCACTAAAAAAGCAAAAACAAAAATAGCAACCCACCAACCAATGAAACCAAGACACTTGTTTACCAACATAGCAATTGGGATGTTTAAGAAAGCAAAATAGAAATTCCAAATCCTCTAATAAGTTCACAGCTAAAAACAAATGAGATTTAGAATCTTCAGCATATATTTAGCACATTACATGAACATGTAATCATTTGAACAGTATTTATCCTCTTAAGTAAATTTGAATCTGCTGTTGTATCTCTGCATGGAAAAAAAATGAAGGCACAAGGGTTTGGGTTTCTATGGAAACCTGTACTTTGATTACTGATGGATTTCAAGTGTATAATTTTTTGTCCCACTGGTATAATGTTCGGGGGAAATAAAGGGAAAGAAGACTGCAAAATTATCAGGAATGTTTCCTCAGATGCTAATATTTTCAGAACCATAGATTGAAAGATGCTGGAAGACACTTCAAATTAATTTTTAACTTTAATCAATAAATAGTTATTGAGTTCCTATTAGATGCCAAGAACAGTCCCAGTGGCTATTGCAGTTAATAAAAGAGATAAAATTTCATAAAAAAGCTTTAGATATAACTTTACTAAGAAACTTGAGCAATAATTAGGAGTTTGAGTTTTGAGTTATTTGAATTTTGTTATTTTTTCTTACCTGTATTCATAAACTTTTAATAAATGAATTCTTGAGATAGACTTTGAAAAGTATGTGTTTTCTTGGAAAATAATTTTTTAATTAAGCAAGTAGAGAGTTTGTTTCTGTGTTCATCCTTTGCTGAAGGGGATCCTTTGTTCTTTTTGTTGGTCTCCTGACAAAGGTTTTAGGACACAGTCCTCAGTGGTTTCAATAACATCATTTGCAGTGTGACATGTTGAGCCAGTGCTTCTAAGAAGGAATGACAACTTAGAAAACAATACTTTTTGGTTCATTTACCTAATTTCTATTTAGCATAAAATGTCTGATGGTTTCCATGGAAAAGACAAGCAAAGACCAGTATTAACATAGGATCTGGTACAAATAACACGCAATAGCTGAAACTACTACTTACTAGTAGCATATAAATACATGTTTGTTCAATTTTAAATCCAAATGCTATTTTAAAGTTAGACAGTAAAATGTTTTAGACATCAAAAATAACCAATTTTATGGGTTTCTAGTATTTTTTTTACCAGTAGTTTTCAATTTGGTAATTTCAATTCAATTCTTATTCATTCTTTGAATTTCAGGTCAGTTGATACTTTATTGAGAAGTATTCCATAATTTTTATGACTAGGTTAAATGTCCCTTTGTCTGCATACCGCAACTATCATAGGTATTCATTTTACATTTACTTGTAAGCTTCATGTGTCTGACATTTGCATAATAATGAATTAATTAATGGATAAATGGATGAATGACCACCTGCTTAACTGAAAGCATTACTCTCTTCACGTCCCTTGTTCCAGCTTATTAAAAAAAGTCACCGTGTTACTAGAGAATTTCTTCTGCTTTTTTCTGCTCACTGATCCATTATATGATTGAGAAATTTCCCTCATGAATTTTCTGAGATCAAAGGAACGTCAACAGGATTCTTAGGTGCATACCAGAAAGTGCTCTTACCTAAAGGATGGGATCAATTGCAGTGAATTACTTTAGCATATGATTTTCTCTAGTAGTAGCTGAGCTTTTAAGTACACAGGATAAGCCTTCCCACCCCCAACCCTGCCCTGTACTCTTAGCATATCTCTTAGTGCCTGGATATTAAATAGGTTACATCAGTTAGCATGTTTTCATTTGCAGTAATAGAAAATTAATGGTTCAAATACTTGGAACATGCATAGCGATTTGTTGGATAACGTAATTATAAATATCCAGGTGTTGGGCAAGCTTGAATCTCAGTTTGAACAAGGCTCTGGCTCCATTTCTCAGTCATTCTCTGAGCTATAAACTCCTCTGTTGTATTAGTATCATCTTTATCCTCTTTCGTGTTAGTGAAATGTCTGCAGTGATTCCAGGCTTTACATCTGAACACCATGTAATTTTATTTTATTTTTTTAATCTTTTTTTTTTGATTTAAATTTATTTATTTTAATTGGAGGCTAATTTTAAAAGAACATAGAGCTTTTGAACGAAAGTCTTGAACTCCACTCTAATTGAAGAAAAATAAAAAGATCAAGTGTGTACTTGATAAACGCTATGAGTTAGAAGAATTGTCATTCATCCACTAATTGGTGTAGGTCACTTATTATGTGTCCCCTCCTTATCCAAGAACAGGGGGTAATTTTAGGTCAATCAGAGCCTTGTCCTAGAGCTGAGGATGTAGCAAATTTTGCTCAAACTAAATGACAGTCAATAGCAGAAGTGTGAAATGCTATTGAAAAGGCAATGAAAAATTCTCACCATTTATTTATAAAAGTAGGAGAGATAAGACATTAAATTGGCTCAAGATATCTTTTCTGACCTAGTGTTCACCATGAAACAAAGTTGTTCTCAAGAAGTTGAATAGTAGGTAGAAAGTTAAAACTTGTTTAGGTATTTTTTTTATAATTCCAATGGATAATTGTAGATACTGAGTTTAGTAAAAGTCTCTATTTTCTTGCATGTTTCCTGCATCAGGTAAACATAGAAGATTATATTAATGATCAGTACTTCAGAGATTCTAGGTTCATTGACAATTATTGTTTAACAAAGTGGAAGTAAATACTACTACAAATGATTGTAGGTTATAGAAAAACTGAGTTGAAGCTAAGTATTCATGTATAAATATAGGCAGCAAGTTAAAATAAATACTTATATTTTATGTACATTTGTAAAATATGTACATTTCAATACATTGTAATAAATTTCTATAAAATGGCACTTTTAGAGAATACCTTTGGTAATACCTAGAAATACCTTTCACATATATAGTAAATGACAAGAAAAGTATCAATAATTGATCACCCTAACAACATACATTTTTTGGCTAAATCAGGAAGACATAAAGGAAAACACAATACTCAGAAATAGGTCAGCAGGAAGTATTATGGAGGGTCTGGGGTTGAGGAAGCGACAGGTATTTCTGGCAGTGAAAATCTAAGATCTAGGAGGGCTGGAAGGATAAAGAATCAAAAAAATTGGAGAAGCTGTAGCTCATAAGTCAACACACTCACTTAGATCGGCAGGTTAGTGAAGTTGCACCTGATCCAGCAATAGCGGAAGATTAGAAACCAACAAATAATATGCTCTCTCTTTTGAGAGAGACCTGCAGAAGAAGCCTAAGTTGGAAGTAGACTAAGATCATGGCTATACTGAAGTATTCAAATGATGATCTTTCTGTGGTGGAGAAGTCCCAAACTGCTCTAAATCCACACACCTGCACTCACCAATTGTATGTGTTGTGCATCCTCGTTTATACTCACCATATTTAGTAAAGTGATTTTGGTTTCGTCAAGGGTGCTGCAACTTCTCTGCATATAGAGATTTAAATAGAGAGAAAGTGGATCATCTGTTCCTAAAATCTCAGGGTTGAGCCCCAATCCCTTGAAAGTAGCAGCAAAAGCAGGGAGTCAGCCTGTGAGACCATGACTATAGTACAGGGAGATTAAAACAGAAATGGGAATTCATTCCCTCCAAGTTGAATAGTGTCTTAATGACAGCCAAAGAGACCACCAAATATAAAAGCACAGTGGAAGATGAAATTCTGGCAAAACTTATTAGCATATAGTGGAGTAGACAAAGGTCAGCAGCTGCAGTATTGGCTCTGGGTGAACTAGTTTTATATCTAAAGCATTCTGCACAAGATTCCCAAATTCCTTATGCTTCACTCTCCTCAGTGTAAATTGAAATTAAGATTACTTCCTTATAAAATCAGTCCTGAGGTTTGAGATCAGGTGTACTGTATACCTAACACCAAGTAAGGACTTCAAAATTTAAAGTTATTTATTGTAATAGTACAAACATAAGACTTAAGTACTAATTATTAATCCACTCATGAGTTTGGAAAGTATTTAATGATAACATCAAAATAATTCTGTCATTTTCTGTAGATTTTAGTGAACACCATTTCTTTTTTTTTTCATTTTAAAAATTATTGTTTTGGTCATTTACTCTTTGGTTCCATGATTACATTTCATAATGTGGTTTTAAACATTAGTTGTGGAACATAATTTCTGGTCCTGCCATTGCTTTGCTGTGTATACTAGAGAAAGTCATTTAAAATTTATACATTCTTTCCTCATTCATAGACTAATGGCTCAAGCTAAGTGATTGTCAAAATCCTTTCCAGCTGAAGTATTCTGTGTGCCTGTTTTTTTTTCCCCTTAATATTTCCCTATTACCAAACTAAGAGAAATAATGTAAGTATCTGAAGCAAACATACACCATTTTATTTCTGATGGATTCCCATTAAAAACAGGCTGATGGATTGATTAAAAATTGTGAGCATATGTTTTCTTTCTTTTTAGATCTGAGCTACTTCTTCATACATTTGGGCAATTGATTAGAGATTATTTTCATGGCTGACTGAATGGTAATAAAGTTACCTGTGGTTCCTGGGATGAATGATTTCCATTCTTATGATTTTAAGACAGGCACCTATATAGGAAATGGCAAACTCTGGAGAATCTGAATATCAATTAAATGAATGAATACTTGTAGAATTCTTAATAAAAAGTGCCAGGAAGCCCATGACTTCAACACAAGACAAAAAATGATTTAGGAGAGCTAGAGCACAGGGAAAACCTCAGAGAGCCATCTTAGAATATGTTGTATTCTCTGGATAATTTTTTTTCCTCCAAATGCCCAGGGCTTACAAAACTATTTCTTTTTACTGATGGCACAAGATATCTAAATACAGTAACACTAAAATTCCTGGAGAGGTTAAAAAAAAAAAAAGAGCAAGACAGATTTGTTCCAGGAAGTACAGGTATTATAATTAAAGCCAGATATCAGGTTGAATGGATGAAGACATGTGTATATATGTACTTCTGACCTGGAGGTCTACCCTGTAACAAAGCACATTTTTAAAATTTCAAAATCAAATTGTCATCACTAATATACGGGGAAGTAACTGTTTTTTGTATCCTGTCAAACTTACATGCTGTAATCCTGACATAGTCACTTGTTAGTTCTAGGAGGATTTTTTTTTCTATTGTAATCTGATATGGATAACTTTTAATACTTTTTCTTATACTGTTGCAATGTTAAGATTTCTGTTACAATATTAAATGGAGGTAATTGGAAGGAAAGTTATGACCAACCTAGATAGCATATTCAAAAGCAGAGACATTACTTGGCCAACAAAAGTCCGTCTAGTCAAGGCTATGGTTTTTCCAGTAGTCATGTATGGATGTGAGAGTTGGACTGTGAAGAAAGCTGAGCACTGAAGAATTGATGCTTTTGAACTGTGGTGTTGGAGACGACTCTTGAGAGTCCCTTGGACTGCAGGGAGATCCAACCAGTCTATTCTACAGGAGATCAGCCCCGTGTGTTCTTTGGAAGGAGTGACGCTAAAGTTGAAACTCCAGTACTTTGGCCAACAGATGTAAAGAGTTGATTCATTGGAAAAGACTCTGATGCTGGGAGGGATTGGGGGCAGGAGGAGAAGGGGATGACAGAGGATGAGATGTCTGGATGGCATCACCAACTCGATGGATGTGAGTTTGAGTGAAGTCCGGGAGTGGGTGATGGACAGGGAGGCCTGGTGTGCTGCAATTCATGGGGTCGCAAAGAGTCAGACACGACTGGGCGACTGAACTGATCTGAACTGAACTGAATGAGAGAGAACATTCATACCTTGTTGTCGATCTTAGAAAAAGGGTTCAGTCTCTCACCATTAAACGTGATGTTAGTTTCAGGTTTAAG
Source organism: Bos indicus (assembly GCF_029378745.1). Lineage (NCBI taxonomy): Eukaryota > Metazoa > Chordata > Mammalia > Artiodactyla > Bovidae > Bos > Bos indicus. The sequence goes on along the minus strand of NC_091768.1, from coordinate 91,162,632 downwards.
TCGAGGAGTTCCTTTCTTTTCCTAGATTTTTTGGGTTTTTATCATAAATTAATAATGACTTTTGTGAGCTTCTTTTCTATATTTATTGATCTTATTGTGTAGTTTTTCTGTTCAGTCTATTACTATTGGCCAACCCAAGATGGTATGGAAAAACCTGAATGAACTTTATGGCCAACCAAATATGATAAATTATACTGATTGACTGGTTTATAAGTGTAGAATGATTTTTGTGTTTCTAGAATGAACTCCACTTGGTCATAACATATTATCTGCTTTATATATTACTTGATGAGATTGGCTGATATTTTGTTAAATATTTATAAATGTTTATAAAATATATTGGTCATTGTTTTTCTTTTAATGTCCTTGTCTAGTCTTAGTGTTAGGTTACTTATAGAGTGGTTAAGAAGTGTTCCCTCTTCTTCTATACTTTTTATTCTTTTTTTTTTTTTTTAGAAGAGACTACAGAGAATCTGACAGAATGTGGTCCACTGGAGAAGGGAATGACAAACCACTTCAGTATTCTTGCCTTAAGAACCCCATGAACAGTATGAAAAGGCAAAATGATAGGATACTGAAAGAGGAACTCCCCAGGTCAGTAGGTGCCCAATATGCTACTGGAGATCAGTGGAGAAATGACTTCAGAAAGAATGAAGGGATGGAGCAAAAGCAAAAACAATACCTAGCTGTGGATGTGACTGGTGATAGAAGCGAGGTCCAATGCTGTAAAGAGCAATATTGCATAAATTGAAAGTGGTCAAGCAAGAGATGGCAAGAGTGAATGTCGACATTCTAGGAATCAACGAACTGAAATGGACTGGAATGGATGAATTTAACTCAGATGACCATTATATCTACTACTGCAGGCAGGAATCCCTCAGAAGAAATGGAGTAACCATCATGGTCAACAAAAGAGTCCAAAATGCAGTACTTGGATGCAATCTCAAAAACAATAGAACGATCTCTGTTCGTTTCCAAGGCAAACCATTCAATATCACAGTAATCCAAGTCTATGCCCCAACCAGTAATGCTGAAGAAGCTGAAGTTGAATGATTCTATGAAGACCTACGAGACCTTTTAGAACTAACACCCAAAAAATATGTCCTTTTCATTATAGGGGACTGGAATGCAAAAGTAGGGAGTCAAGAAACACCTGGAGTAACAGGAAAATTTGGCCTTGGAAAATGGAATGAAGCAGGGCAAAGGCTAATAGATTTTGCCAAGAGAATGCACTGGTCATAGCAAACACCCTCTTCCAACAACACAAGAGAAGACTCTTCACATAGACATCACCAGATGGTCAACACCGAAATCAGATTGATTATGTTCTTTGCAGCCAAAATGGAGAAGCTCTATACAGTCAACAAAAACAAGACCGGGAGCTGACTGTAGCTCAGATAATGAACAACTTATTACCAAATTCAGACTTAAATTGAAGAAAGTAGGGAAAACCACTAGACCATTCAGGTATGACCTAAATCATCTCCCTTATGATTATACAGTGGGAATGAGAAATAGATTTTTTTTTTGGGACAGGCGCTGGCGTCTGGGACTGGAGAAGGTTGGGTTAGGATAGGAAAGGGCTGGGCTCCGGGCACCGGCGGCAGTGGAGGATTCTCCCGGCAGCGGGACCCCGTCCTCTCAACCCAGAGCTCCAGCGGCGAACACCCGGGACAACTTCCAGAGAGGCCTCGCACACCCTCACTTCCGGGTCCTACCTCTCTCAGAGCCCGTCGGAACATGTAGTCGAGAAATAGATTTAAGGGCCTAGATCTGATAGATAGAGTGCCTGATGAACTATGGAATGAGGTTCATGACATTGTACAGGAGACAGGGATCAAGACCATCCCCATGGAAAAGAAATGCAAAAAAGCAAAATGGCTGTCTGGGGAGGCCTTACAAATAGCTGTGAAAAGAAGGGAAGCAAAAAGCAAAGGAGAAAAGGAAAGAGTTAAGCATCTGAATGCAGAGTTCCAAAGAATAGCAAAAAGAGATAAGAAAGCCTTCTCAGCAATCAATGCAAAGAAATAGAGGAAAACAACAGAATGGGAAAGACTAGAGATCTCTTCAAGATAATTAGAGATACCAAGGGAACATTTCATGCAAAGATGGGCTCGATAAAGGACAGAAATGCTATGGACATAACAGAGGCAGAAGATATTAAGAAGAGATGGCAAGAATACACAGAATAACTGTACAAAAAAGATCTTCATGACCCAGATAATCACGATGGTGTGATCACTGACCTAGAGCCAGACATCCTGGAATGTGAAGTCAAGTGGGCCTTAGAAAGAATCACTATGAAGAAAGCTAGTGGAGGTGATGGAATTCCAGTTGAGCTATTTCAAATCCTGAAAGATGATGCTGTGAAAGTGCTGCACTCCATATGCCAGCAAATTTGGAAAACTCAGCAGTGGCCACAGGACTGGAAAAGGTCAGTTTTCATACCAATCCCAAAGAAAGGCGATGTCAAAGAATGCTCAAACTACTGCACAATTGCACTCATCTCACATGTTAGTAAAGTAATGCTCAAAATTCTCCAAGCCAGGCTTCAGCAATACATGAACCGTGAACTTCCAGATGTTCAAGCTGGTTTTAGAAAAGGCAGAGGAACCAGAGATCAAATTGCAGCATCTGCTGGATCATGGAAAAAGCAAGAGAGTTCCAGAAACCATCTATTTTTGCTTTCTTGACTATGCCAAAGCCTTTGACTGTGTGGATCACAATAAACTGTGGGAAATTCTGAAAGAGATGGGAATACCAGACCACCTGACCTGCCTCCTGAGAAATCTGTATGCAGGTCAGGAAGCAACAGTTAGAACTGGACATGGAACAACAGACTGGTTCCAAATAGGAAAAGGAGTACATCAAGGCTGTATATTGTCACCCTGCTTATTTAACATATATGCAGAGTACATCATGAGAAACGCTGGAGTGGAAGAAGCACAAGCTGGAATCAAGATTGCCGGGAGAAATATCAATCACCTCAGATATGCAGATGACACCACCGTTATGGCAGAAAGTGAAGAGGAACTAAAAAGCCTCTTGATGAAAGTGAAGGAGGAGAGTGAAAAAGTTGGCTTGAAGTGAAACATTCAGAAAATGAAGATCCTGGCATCCAGTCCCATCACTTCATGGGAAATAGATGGGGAAACAGTGGACATAGTGTCAGGCTTTATTTTTGGGGGCTCCAAAATCACTGCAGACGGTGACTGCAGCCATGAAATTAAAAGACGCTTACTCCTTAGAAGGAAAGTTATGACCAACCTAGACAGCATATTCAAAAGCAGAGACATTACTTTACCAACAAAGGTCCATCTAGTCAAGACTATGGTTTTTCCCATGGTCATGTATGGATGTGAGAGTTGGACTGTGAAGAAGGCTGAACACCAAAGAATTGATGCTTTTGAACTGTGGTGTTGGAGAAGACTCTTGAGAGTCCCTTGGACTGCAAGGAGATACAACCAGTCCATTCTGAAGGAGATCAGCCCTGGGATTTCTTTGGAGGGAATGATGCTAAAGCTGAAACCCAGTACATTGGCCACCTGATGCGAAGTGTTGACTCATTGGAAAAGACTCTGATGCTGGGAGGGATTGGGGGTAGGAGGAGAAGGGGACCACAGAGGATGAGATGGCTGGATGGCATCACTGACTCGATGGACGTGTGTCTGAGTGAAGTCCGGTAGTTGGTGATGGACAGGGAGGCCTGGCTTGCTGCAATTCATGGAGTCACAAAGAGTCGGACATGACTGAGCGACTCAACTGAACTGAACTGAACAGAGAATTGGTGTTCAGTTCAGTTCAGTCCAGTCACTCAGTTATGTCCAGCTTTTTGCAACCCCCTGAACTACAGCATGCCAGGCCTCCCTGTCCATCAACAACTCCCAGAGTTCACCCAAACCCATGTGCACTGAGTCAGTGATGCCATCCAACCATCTCATCCTCGATCATCCCCTTCTCCTGTCCTCAATCTTTCCCAGCATCAGGGTCTTTTCCAATGAGTTAACTCTTCCCATCAGGTGGCCAAAGTATTGGAGTTGCAGCTTCAACATCAGTCCTTCCAATGAACACCCAGGACTGATCTCTTTTAGGACAGATTGGTTGGATTTCCTTGCCATCCAAGGGACTCTCAAGAGTCTTCTCCAAGCACCATAGTTCAAAAGCATGAATTATTCAGTGTTCAGCTTTCTTTATAGTCCAACTCTCACATCCATGCATTACCACTGGAAAAACCATCGCCTTTACTAGATGGACCTTTGTTGGCAAAGTAATGTCTCTGTTTTTTAATATGCTGTCTAGGTTTGTCATAAGTTTCCTTCCAAGGAGTGTCTTTTAATTTCATGGCTGCAGTCACCATCTGCAGTGATTTTGGAGCCCAGAAAAATAAAGTACGCCACTGTGTCCACTGTTTCCCCATGTATTTCCCATGAAGTGATGGGACTGGGTACCAAGATCTTAGTTTTCTGAATGTTGAGCTTCAAGCCAACTTTTTCACTCTCCACTTTCACTTTCATCAAGAGGCTCTTTAGTTCTTCTTCACTTTCTCCTATAAGGGTGGTGTCATCTGCATATCTGAAGTGACTGGTATTTCTCCCGGCAATCTTGAATCCAGCTTGTGCTTCCTCTAGCCCAGCGTTTCTCAGGATGTACTCTGCACATAAGTTAAATAAGCAGGGTGACAGTATACAGCCTTGATGTACTCCTTTTCCTATTTGGAACCAGTCTGTTGTTCCATGTTCAGTCCTAACTGTTGCTTCCTGAGCTGCATACAGGTTTCTCAGGAGGCAGGTCAGGTGGTATTCCCATCTTTTCAGAATTTTCCACAGTTTATTGTGATCTACACAGTCAAAGGCTTTGGCATAGTCAAGAAAGCAGAAATAGATGGTTTTCTGGAACTCTCTTGTTTTTTCATGATCCAGCAGATGTTGGAAATTTGATCTCTGGTTCCTCTGCCTTTTCTAAAACCAATTTGAACATCTGGAAGTTCATGGTTCACATATTGCTGAAGCCTGGTTTGTAGAATTTTGAGCATTATTTTACTTGCATGTGAGATGAGTGCAATTATGTGGTAGTTTGAGCATTCTTTGGCATGTCCTTTCTTTGGGATTGGAATGAAAATGGACCTTTTCCAGTCCTGTGGCCACTGCTGAGTTTTCCAAATTTGCTGGTATATGGAGTGCAGCACTTTCACAGCATCATCTTTCAGAACTTGAAATAGCTCAACTGGAATTCCATCACCTTCACTAGCTTTGTTTGTAGTGTTGCTTCCTAAGGTCCACTTGACTTCACATTCCAGGATGTCTGGCTCTAGGTGAATGATCACACCATCATGATTATCTGGGTTGTGAAGCTCTTTTTCGTACAGTTCTTCTGTGTATTCTTGCCACCTTTTTTAATATCTTCTGCTTCTGTTGGGTCCCTACCATTTCTGTCGTGTATTGTGTCCATCTTTGCATGAAATGTTCCCTTGGTATCTCTAATTTTCTTGAAGAGATCTGCTGCTGCTGCTAAGTCACTCAGTCGTGTCCGACTCTGTGTGACCCCATAGATTCTCCAGGCAAGAGTACTGGAGTGGGCTGCCATTTCCTCCTCCAATGCATGAAAGTGAAAAGTGAAAGTGAAGTCATTCAGTCGTGTCCGACTCTTAGCGACCCCATGGACTGCAGCCTACCAGGCTCCTCTGTCCATGGGATATTCCAGGCAAGAGTACTGGAGTGGGGTGCCATTGCCTTCTCCCTGAAGAGATCTAGTCTTTCCTATTCTGTTGTTTTCCTCTATTTCTTTGCATTGATCACTGAGGAAGGCTTTTTATCTCTCCTTGCTATTCTTTGGAACTCTGCATTCAAATGGGAATATCTTTCTTTTTCTGTTTTGCTCTTCGCTTCCCTTCTTTTCACAGCTATTTGTAAGTCCTCCTCAGACAGCCATTTTGCTTTTTTGCATTTCTTTTTCTTTGGGATGGTGTTATTTCTTCCTTAAATGTTTGGCAGAATTTGCCCTTGAAATCATCTGGGCCTTGTGTTTTCTTTTGTGGAAAGTTTTTAATCATTGATTCAATTTCTACACTAGATATTCAGGTTTCTATTTCTCCTTGGATAAATGATGATAGCTTGTATCTTTTATGGAGTTTATCTTTTCATCCAAGTTATCAAATTCATGGGCATAGAGTTCTCTTATGCCCTCACTGTCGTTTCAATATTCATGTGATCAGTTGTGATGTCCCCTTGAGACATCTAACATTTTGTTCCTTTGCTGTGTTTAGCACCAATCTTAAAGTTTAAAAGTGTAACATTTCATCTAAGACCTTGAATCAGGAAACCATCTGCAAATATAAAATTTCATTTATGATAAATGACTTGTCTTTTGTTTCTATCATTAAAATGATCTAAGTTGTGCCAGACTTTCTCTTTTAAAATTGTAATGTTCTCTTCTGCCCATTAGCTTCTACCTTCCTTTGTTTACCTGAATTGCATTATTTGTGTGCTGCTTCCTGACGTTCAGGTCCAATATGTTCAGCCGTTTCAGCTTTATCAGTGTATTGAGATGTGATAGGCCCAGATGCCAGCATTTTATTACAGCAGTATCATTTGTGTCTGTAATCATAAACGTGTACATGCAAAGGTCTGTAATTGTCACCATTCTAAGCCACAGATTCAGCGTCATTGTTGATATGTCCTCAATATAGAAATTTAACAACCTGTTTTATTCACAGCTGAAAATAATTTCTTTCCCCAAACTATACTTTGAGAAAGATATATGGTATGACAAAATTGAATTAGCAGTATAGTTCTAAACACTCCATTCCCTTCTCTAATACTAACCTTGGCAAACTCTATTTTTATCACATATATATTTTTCTTATCTGCTGATGACAAAATGTTAAAATGTTTACGGAAATTGAATCTAGATTCTTAACTTCATGGCCCTTTCTGTGAAAAATCCATAAAATCTATGGAGAAAACTCAGTTCACATCTGTTCAGATGTTTCGCTGTTCTCTGTTTAACTTTTAAAAAAGTTTGCCTGGTAAAACCACTTACCTAAAAATAATAGAAATATGGGCAAATATGCTTCTAAACTAGGAGAGGACACTTAAAATTGCACCAAGTTGATCGGTTCCTACTTTGTGTTTAGAAAGGAACATAATAGAACACCTTAATTATCTTGTGATTTATTTTAAACTATAAAGGAAAAGATGGCTGAAGATGTCCCATTAAGTTTAAAGCAGTAGCCTTTAAGTATAGCAAAATAAACTATGATAAGGAGAAAGTATCTCATATAGACTGGGACTAAGTATTACAAAGTTTAAATGACTAAGAGCTAATATCCAGAATATATAAAGAATTTCCACAAATCAATGAGACAGCCCAGTGGAATATAAGGGTAATGCACCTAAGAGAGAATAAGAATGGGCAACAAACATTTGAAATCATTCTTGATTTCACTAATTAGGTAAATTAGAATTAAGATACCAACCAGTCTTTCATAGGAAATGAAATGTGACCTGAATGGTAAAACTTTTAAAAGCCTGATAAAACCAAGTATTTGGCAGGATTTAAGGAGCTGGATGGTTGGACGGCATCATCAACTCAATGGACATGAGTTTGAGCAAACTTTAGGAGATAGTGGAGGTCAAGGAAGCCTGGCATGCTGCATTCCATGGGGTCTCAGAGTCTGACATGATGGAGTGATTGAACAACAGGGACCTGGAAACACAAATGAATTGGTAGTGGATTCTAAACCAACACAGTTATTCAGGGGAGCAATTTCATGATACTTGATAAAATTGAAAAGTCTGTGTTCAACAAAAGCACAACTCCATGTATAGGTCCTTCCTAGGGATATGCTCACATGAAAGACCAAGGATATATAGAGAAAAATAATGAATGTTGCATTTTACAATTCAAATCCACCAGAAACTACCAATGAGAGAAATGGTAAGTAAATGACATAAGTAAATTGATATGTTCTTATAATATATTATTTATGTTTAGTTAAATAAGTTCAGTTGCTCAGTCATGTCTGACTATTTGTGACCCCATGGACTGTAGCACTCCAGGCCTCCCTGTCCATCACCAACTCCAGGAGTTTACTCAAACTCATGTCCGTTGAGTTGGTGATGCCATCCAACCATCTCATCCTCTGTTGTCCCCTTCTCCTCCAGCCTTCAATCTTTCCCAGCATCAGGGTCTTAAATAAAGAGGATATATAACTCCATTTTGAATTTGAATAAGCATATAAGTAACCCAAGGGTCTTGTTAAAATATATATTCTTATCCAAAAACTCTAGGGTGGAATCTGAGATACCGCATTTCCAATAAGCTCCTAGAAGATGCTGGTGCCTCTGTTCTATTATCTACACCTTGAGTGGTGAAAGGCTGGATTAATATATGCAAACTAGATATATCTTGAAAATGTTATTTATCAATAAAGTTACTTTATATAGTAAATTATACTATACTATCTGGTATCATTTATCTAGACAAAAATATTACAAAGTCTATATATTCAGAACACAGACAATACCAAATGCTGGTGAGGATGTGCAAAAGTAGGAACTTTCATACACTGCTGAATGCAGAATAGTTCAGCTAATTTGGAAAACATTTTTGAAATTTATAACAAAACTAAATACAATCTTACCATACCATGCATGGTATGGACTGGATGAAGCACAAGCTGGAATCAAGATTTCCAGGAGAATTATCCATAACCTCAGATATGTAGATGACACCACCCTTATGGCAGAAAGTGAAGAAGAACTAAAGAGACTCTTGATTAAAGGAAAGAGGAGAGTGACTATGTTGGCTTAAAATTCAACATTCAAGAAACTAAGATCATGGTATCCAGTCCCATCACTTCATGGAGAATAGATGGGGAAAAAATGGAAACTGAGAGACTTTATTCTTCTGGGCTCCAAAATCACTGCCAATGGTGATTGCAGCCATGAAATTAAAAAACGCTTACTCCTTGGAAGAAAAGTTATGACCAACCCAGATAGCATATTCAAAAGCAGAGACATTACTTTGCCAACAAAGGTCTGTTTAGTTAAGGCTATGATTTTTCCATTAATCATGTATGGATGTGTGAGTTGGACTATAATGAAAGCTGAGCCCCAAAGAATTGATGCTTTTGAACTGTGGTATTGGAGAAGACTCTTGAGAGTCCCTTGGACTGCAAGGAAATCCAACCAGTTCATCTGAAAGGAAATCAGTCCTGAGTGTTCATTGGAAAGACTGATGCTGAAACTCCAATAATTTGGCCTCCTGATATGAAGGACGGACTCATTGGAAAGACCCCTGATGCTGGGAAGGATAGAAGGCAGGAGGAGAAGCAGATGACAGAGGAAGAGCTGGTTGGATAGCATGATCGATTCTATGAACATGAGTGTAAGTGAGCTCTGGGAGCTGGTGATGGATAGGGAAGCCTGGCGTGCTGCAGTCCATGGGGTCACAAAGAATCGGACATGACTGAGTGACTGAACTGATACCACACGACAATTGTGCCTCATGGTACTTTTCTAAAAGATATGAACATTTATGTCTGTACAAAAACCTGAACATTTTTGGCAGTTTTATTCATAATCACCAAAATTTGGAAGCAACCAAGATGTTCTTCTAGACAATGGAATATTATTCAGCAGTAAGAAGGCATGAGCTATCAAACCACGAGAAGACATCAGGAAATTGAAATGCATATTACTAAATGAAAGAAATCAATTTGAAGAGACTATATACTGTGTGGTTTCAACTATGTGATGTTCTGGAAAAGACAAAACTATGGAAACACTTTTAAAAACAAGATCAGTGGTTGCCATGGATTAGGTGTGAGTGGGAATGGATGAATAAGTGGGAACATGGAGGAATTTCAGGATAGTGCAAATGCTGTTTGTAATACCATAATAATGTGTACATGTCATGATACATTTGTCTAAGCCTATAGAATGTACATCACCAACAGTGAACCATAATGTGAAATATGGACTTTGAGTGATTATGATGTGTTAGTGTAAGTTCATCGGCTGTAACAAATGCACCACTCTGGTGGACAATCTTGATAATGAGGAGTGCTACAGATTTTTTTCTCAGTAGGATGTATCACTTTTGATGAAAAGGGAAAAGAAGAAGAAAGATGAGAAGAGTTAAATATTAAAAAATAATTTATAAAACCTTGAATGTGGTATCTGAATCCTCATCCCTAATTTGAGCTCATGCTTTCTGACCTGAACTGAGCGCATAAAGATGTGGTTTAAAATATCCTTCTTGATTTTACAAATATACAGACTTGAAGTGGGCTTGGCCAAAGGGGAGGGGTATATTTTAATGAAATCTGATTCTGAAGAGCCCATAATTAATTACTTTGCTCTCAAGCATACCACACGCTAACATTTCTCACTGTGGATGTGAGTCCAGGAACCTGGATAAACATTTTCTTTGCATTATTTTCATTTTGTAGTAAAGTATCACAGAAATAATAAATTCAAAGACAGTGGGACATAAAATTATAAATGTTTTATTCAGATAAAATGAAGATAACATAATAGTTAATTCAAATGCACAAACATGACCAAATACAAGTATACCAGGATACAACTGTTAGAACTGAAATCTCTATTAAATATTAACAGCATTTGGCTTATGTTATCAATTCAGGTAAGCCATAGCATACCATAACAAGCCCTTCAGTAAATGCCATTTCATGTCTAGGAAAACAAGAGTCACTTTTTCCAGTCAAAATTATGGCAGCAACTTGCATATCTTTGAGTGAATGATGTTATGATACAAAGGGATTCCCAGGTGGCAGTAGTAGTAAAGAACCTGCCTGCCAATGCAGGAGATGTAAGAGACATGGGTTTGATCCCTGGGTGGGGAAAATCTCCTGGAGAAGGGCATGGCAAACCACTCCAGTATTCTTGCCTGGAGCATCCCATGGACAGAGGAGCCTGGTGGGCTGCAGTCCATGGGGTCACACGGAGTCAGACGTGACTGAAATGACTCAGCACAAGCACACACATGAAGCAAACAGGAATGCCACTTTAGATGGCCCTTCCCAAATAAAGGTCAACACTCGTGCGTATTCCAGGTCCTTATGCTTAGAATATTAGTAATAAACACTTCTGTTGTCTGTTTTATTACTCAGGATTTCTTTCTGTCTGAATAATAAATAGATAAAAATAAATATTAAATTCCGTTACTGTTTGACAAAATGGTTGTGTGTTTAATGTTTAGAAGGGTCCCAGTAACATATACACTTTTATTAAAAATTTGGTTCTGATATTGTTTTAAGTTTCTGAGAAGTTGTTTTAAGGGGTCTTTATTGGGGTAAGTTTTATAATATTTGAAGTCTTCAGTACAAGATCAGCTTGGAAGAATCATGCAAAACATTTTTAGTAGGAAAATTAAGATGCTCTTGGTTATTCTGAGAATGTAGAAATAAAATTGTCAGTTTTGTAGCAGTTGAGAGAAACCCTTTGTTTATTGCCAACACTGACATGGAATTAGATCTCTAAACCCTTTTAAAGGTCAGGAGTGTCTGGATGTCTGTGGTAGATGTTGCTTTGTTTTACAGAATGCTGACGCCAACAATATGATTCCAAAGTTTGATTTATTGTTTCTTTAGCCATTGACTTTCTTTTTTTTTTCTTCCAGTTTCATTAGCTAACATTGACATATAGCACTAGATATGTTTAAAATGTACAATGTAATGATATATATATCATTGACTTTGGGCATGGAAATCCACTCCAGTATTCTGGCCTGGAGAGCCCCATGGACAGAGGAGCCTGGCACACTATACAGTCCACGGGGTTGCAAAGAGTCTGATACAACCAAAGCAACTTAACAAAAGCATGCACATGATGCAAAAAGGAATGTCACTGAAGATGGCAGTTTCCAAATAAAAGTCACAATGACAACTGACTTTCCTTGAAGGATAAAGTAGATATAGGGAATGCATCATTTTTAATTGTTTTATAATCTTTGTGCTACTAATTCTTTATAGTTTAATATAAGATAATAATTCAATACGACAAAATAATAAATAAATTAATAAATATAACAAATGCTATTTACTTGTAAACTTATTATTTTGTCTTATATTGAACTATTGTCTGGATTGTGTCATGAGAGTTAGACTTGAATTTTTGGAAAGAGGAAAAAAAGAAAACAAATATTGGATATAGATTATTTAACCTTACTTTTCAACTAAAATTCATATCTTATATCCTCTGGTGCCATTTTTCTTGATAGGCTTAGTTGCTAGCTAATTGAAAAACTTTTAAGACCGAGGTAATGTGGAAATTAAGGATCCTTTCAGTTTGTGTTATTAAAAGTGAAAAAACTCTTAAACTCTTAAGTTGTCTTCTGCATAGTTTGAGAACAATGTTAGATTGATTTGATCCTTTCTAAAGCTATCAGAAAGAAATGGTAAGTGATATGGGTGACTACTCGTAAATGATATGGATTATAACCATTTTTTAGAAATTAAAAAAAATTGGTAATATTTGGGCAAAGAAAATGAAAGCAATGATTTCATAGTAAATAATTTCTCTATTCTTTATTCCAGACTATTTAATTAGCTATACCTAACCTGAGATCCAACCAGTCCATTCTGAAGGAGATCAGCCCTGGGATTTCTTTGGAGGGAATGATGCTAAAGCTGAAGCTCCAGTACTTTGGCCGCCTCATGCGAGGAGTTGACTCATTGGAAAAGACTCTGATGCTGGGAGGGGTTGGGGGCAGGAGGAGAAGGGGACGACAGAGGATGAGATGGCTGGATGGCATCACTGACTCGATGGACGTGAGTCTGAGTGAAGTCCGGGAGTTGGTGATGCACAGGGAGGCCTGACGTGCTGCGATTCATGGGGTCACAAAGAGTCGGACACGACTGAGCGACTGAACTGAACTGAACTGAACCTTTGTTATCTGCATTCATAGATAGTGGTCTGTTCAAGGAAAGTGTAGTATCCATAGCACTGTCTGAGAGACATGCATGAAATTTATGCCAGCTGCCACCAGATTTCTTGGGAAGGCTTACACCATGTTGGGTCTGGCTTGCAACAAGGTGCCCAAGGATACAATTATATCTCCAGTGGAAGCCTGACAGTCTTTGCAAGGAATATTATGTGTAGCAGAACCAAGTAATCTCTGTGTTATGTGCAAATTCTGGAGGACACGGGACCTGAGATGGTGAAGGTGTGAAAGCACTGAAGCTCAGCAGTGACCTCAAGGCCCTTCTTTGTTAATAGCTCCCATAAGCATTTCCCAGTAGCTTCTTTTTGAAGTTGTATATATTGATAGTTACATGATCTATGTATCAGAGTTTTAGCGTACACACACACACACATTTATATATATATATATTTTTTTGGTGCACATTCTCAATGTCCACTTGCCATTGCCAAAAATTCAACACTACCAGAAATTCAAAATAGTAGCTTTAACTTCTGTTTAGTCTGGAAGGTGCCAGACAAAGAATTTCAACTGCTATGTGTCTCCAGAAGATTCATTTCTCAAAGTGGAAATAAAAGTAATTGGGATGGTTCTTCCACTTCATCCAACACCATCCTGCTGTAGTGTCTTCATACTTCTGATGTTCTAGTTTAGGCAGAAGAGGAAACACTGAGAAAAAGAAAATAGGAGCATCTTTTCATAACTGTTTCAGTAATGGAATTTGTTAAGGTGTTTCTGTGAAATCAAGTCTATGTCTCTGAAAATAGGGTCAGGATTAAAAATCAACTTGCAATCTAAAGATTCTTGATTCCATTTTTTGGAACCAGTTAAATTTTAGCAGAATAAATTTTAGTAAAATAACCATATGAATTCTGCAATTATTTGCATTTATTCTTAATTAAAATCATAAAAGTGCATACATAAAGAAAACATTAGAGGCTAACTGAAATTTTTAAAAATTCAACAATTTTTGGTGTTTGAGAGCAGCTTGTATTTAAGTATGTCATTATCCTGAAAGTGATTTAATTACATTCAGAAACACTTCAACTGTACAGGCAATTCAAATGGATTTTAAATTCTGGAAATTTCATTTTATATTAAACAGCATAGAATGGTGTTTACTTAAGGTGCAGGCAGTTGTTGGCAACATGAGTTCATGCTTTGACTGCTAATTGCTGAGTTGTCTGCTGCCAGAATACAATCATTCTCCCAGGAGCTAAGAACAGGCAGGTCTACAAAAAAAAAAAAAAAAAAAAGTTTGGTATAAATATTTGTTTATCCGGCTACTTTCCACACAGTGAGTATTTCCACTTATGAAGGCTGACCCCTATTTTGCAATCTGGAATACCCTTGGGCCTCTGATTCTTGCATTCTTTGTTTTATAGGAAGGGATTTTCCAGGCAAGAATACTAGAATGGATTGCCATGACCACTTCCAGGGGATCTTCCCGACCCAGGGACTGAATCTGGGTCTCCCACATTGCGGGCCGCTGCTTTACCACTGAGCCACTGTTACATGCTGCTAAAGTGCTTTATTGTCGATAGCTTATTTACGTCTCCAAATTTTTGGTGTTGACATTTTAAATTTGCTTTTGTTTCTGCACAGCGAGTCTCCACTAAGAGTCAAGTTTCCAGAGTAATGCAGCAAGAGCTAACATTTATTCAGCACTTTATGATTTACAAAGTTCTGATAAACATGATCACATTTGGCACTCGCTAGAATGCTTTAAAATAGGCAGTTATTTCTCATTATACATTAATTCTGTGTTGGGACCTTGACCTATTGTTTCAGTTTCCTCCTGATGCTGTTGCAAATTGTCACAAATTTAGTGGTTTAAAATAACATAAATATGTTATTTTACAGATCTGTGGACAGAAGTCCTAAAGTCACAGTATTAATTGGTAGGGCTGAGATCCTTCTGGAGGATGTAGTGGAGAATTTATTTCCTAACCTTGTCCAGCTCTAGAGATCACCTGGATATACTGATTCATGGCCCCTTTCTGTATTCAAAGGTAACAGGGTAGCATCTTCCAATCTTTCTCTCTGCTTCCACTTTCACTTTGCTTTTTTGTTTGGCAAATTACCTATTTAAGAAATAGGATCAAACAATTTGCCTATGTCATAGAGCTTTTAAGTGGCACAAATGATAGAAGAACCTAGGTTGTCTGATAGAGCATATGTGGCTTACTCACTGTATAGTATGACTTTAGAACAGCACTTAGAGCTTATCAACTATCTCTTTTAAATTGAGTCCCAAAAAGATTCTATGAAATTGTCACATTTTACAAAAAGGGAACCTAAGACTCACAGAGGGTGATGACCAATAAACACAACAGGTGAGTGAATGTTGCATCTCATTTTGTCAAAGCTCCTTTAGTGAAGTATTCAGTGCAGTAAATACTTTTGACTTCCTGGAGAGTAAGTGGGCTCTGCAAACATTGCTAGACATGATGCCTTGCAAAAAGAATTGTGTATTTTTTCTTAGTGAGAAAAGACTAGAGGTAGAATTTTTTTTTCCTTTTCTTAAAAAAACTGCAAGCTAACAAAAATTTATGGAAAACAACAAAATTGAACACCCATGTTCTCACCATGTGTGCGTGCTAAGTCACTTCAGTCATGTCCGACTCTTTGCAACCCTGTGGCCTGTGGTCCTCCAGGCTCCTCTGTCCGTGGGATTCTCCAGGCAAGCATACTGGAGTGGGTTTCCATGCCCTCCTCCAGGGGATCTTCCAACCCAGGGATTGAACCCTCCTCTTACATCTCCTGCATTGGCAGCCAAGTTCTTTACCACTAGTGCCATCGGGAAAGCCCATACAGGCCAATCACATCTTGTTATTTTGACACACTTTACTTTTTGTTCCATTTCTTACTTTTTTAAAGAAATAAAACATGAACTTGGAACTCAATACTAAACCAGAGTTCATGTTTTAATCAATTCATGAAAAATTTCCAATCAATTTGCAATTTTGATCTTTTAGTTATTTCAGGGAAATTGGCACTTCATGGAGGTCTCAATCATTATTGTCTGCTCCTATGGTGGCTCAGTGCTAAAGAAACCGCCTGCAATGCAGGAGATGCTTGTTTGATTCCTGAGTCAGGAAGATCCCCTGAAGAAGGAAATGACAACCCCAGTCCAGTATTCTTGCTGGGAAATACCATGGACAGAGGAGCCAGGCAGGCTATAGTCCATGGGGTCGCAGGAGTCCGACAGGACTTACAGGCTAAACCACCACCACCACAATTATTATTACTCACACACCTGATGAAGCCTCATCTTCTTTTCTTGAATGGGCATTAAAACTAGTGTCATTGGCAACTTACGACAACATGCTTCCACTACTGGAGTCATGTTTTGCTCATTGCTACACTGTTGAGGCTTTTAGACTATACTTTTGATCCTGGAATTATTTCTGATTTTCTTGTAACTCAGTTATAAATTGTAAAGAGTTTCTTGTTATATTTTTGTAGAACTTTAGCTAGACTATCGGAGAAGGCAATGTCACCCCACTCCAGTACTCTTGCCTGGAAAATCCCATGGACAGAGGAGCCTGGTAGGCTGCAGTCCATGGGGTCATGAAGAGTCGTACATGACTGAGCGACTGAACTGACTAACTGACTGACAGGCTTCACCAGCCTGTGTGAATATGTTTTATTAAAAAAGCCTCTATCTGTTCACAAGACATTTGTTCCAGAGAAATTTCACAAAATTAAACATTTTTTTCTTAAGTATCAAGTAAAGACTTTATTAACAAACATTTTGAAATATCATAAGGCAGTTAATTTTACCACAACTCTGTAAGATGCTACAATATTTAATATCTTATATAATTTTATGCTAGTTTCTCTTCTTGCTGTACTCTTTTCTTAAAAAATTTATTTATTTTAATTGGAGGCTAATTACTTTACAATATTGTATTGGTTTTGCCATACATCAACATGAATCTGCCACGGGTGTACACATGTTCCCCATCTGGAACCTTCCTCCCACCTCATTCCCCGTACCATCCCTCTGGGTCATCCCAGTGCACCAGCCCCAAGCATCCTGTATCCTGCATCGAACCTGGACTGGTGATTCATTTCATATATGATATACATGTTTCAATGCCATTCTCCCAAATCATCCCACCCTCTCCCTCTCCCACAGAGTCCAAAAGACTGTTCTATACATCAGTGTCTCTTTTGCTGTCTCACATACAGGGTTATCATTACCATCTTTCTAAATTCCATATATATGTGTTAATATACTGTATTGGTGTCTTTCTTTCTGGCTTACTTCACTCTGTATAATAAGCTCCAGTTTCATCCACCTCATTAGAACTGATTCAAATGTATTCTTTTTAATGGTTGAGTAATACTCCATCGTGTATATGTACCACAGCTTTCTTATCCATTCATCTGCTGATGGACACCTAGGTTGCTTCCATGTCCTGGATATTATAAACAGTGCTGCGATGAACATTGAGGTACATGTGTCTCTTTCAATTTTGGTTTCCTCAGTGTGTATGCCCAGTAGTGGGATAGCTGGGTCATAAGGCAGTTCTATTTCCAGATTTTTAAGGAACCTCCACACTGTTCTCCACAGTGGTTGTACTAGTTTGCATTCCCACCAATAGTGTAAGAGGGTTCCCTTTTCTCCACACCCTCTCCAGCATTTATTGCTTGTAGACTTTTGGATCGCAGCCATTCTGACTGGCATGAAATGGTACCTCATAGTGGTTTTGATTTGCATTTCTCTGATAATGAGTGATGTTGAGCATCTTTTCATGTGTTTGTTAGCCATCTGTATGTCTTCTTTGGAGAAATGTCTGTTTAGTTCTTTGGCCCATTTTTTGATTGGTTCGTTTATTTTTCTGGAATTGAGCTGCAGGAGTTGCTTGTATATTTTTGAGACTAGTTGTTTGTCAGTTGCTTAATTTGCTATTATTTTCTCCCATTCTGAAGGCTGTCTTTTCACCTTGCTTATAGTTTCCTTTGTTGTGCAGAAGCTTTTAAGTTTAATTAGGTCCCACTTGTTTATTTTTGCTTTTATTTCCAGTATTGTGGGAGGTGGGTCATAGAGGATCCTGCTGTGATGTATGTCGGAGAGTGTTTTGCCTATGTTCTCCTCTAGGAGTTGTATAGTTTCTGGTCTTATGTTTAGATCTTTAATCCATTTTGAGTTTATTTTTATGGATGGTGTTAGAAAGTGTTCTAGTTTCATTCTTTTACAAGTGGTTGACCAGTTTTCCTAGCACCACTTGTTAAAGAGATTGTCTTTTCTCCATTGTATAGTCTTGCTTCTTTTGTCAAAGATAAGGTGTCCATAGGTGCATGGATTTATCTCTGGGCTTTCTATTTTGTTTCATTGATCTATATTTCTGTCTTTTTGCCAGTACCATACTGTCTTGATGACTGTGGCTTTGTAGTAGAGCCTGAAGTCAGGCAGGTTGATTCCTCCAGTTCCATTCTTCTTTCTCAAGATTGCTTTGGATATTCGAGGTTTTTTGAATTCCATACAAATTGTGAAATTTTTTGTTCTAGCTCTGTGAAAAATGCCTTTGGTAGCTTGATAGGGATTGCACTGAATCTATAGATTGCTTTGGGTAGTATACTCATTTTCACTATATTGATTCTGCTGATCCATGAACACAGTACATTTCTCCATCTATTAGTGTCCTCTTTGATTTTTTTCACTAGTGTTTTATAATTTTCTTTATGTAGGTCTTGGAGAAGGCATTGGCAGCCCACTCCAATGTTCTTGCCTGGAGAATCCCAGGGACGGGGGAGCCTGGTGGGCTGCCGTCTATGGGGTTGCACAGAGTCAGACATGACTGAAGTGACTTAGCAGCAGCAGCAGCAGCATATATATGTCCTTAGTTTCTTTAGGTAGACATATTCCTAAGTATTTTATTCCTTTTGCTACAATGGTGAGTGGAATTGTTTCCTTAATTTCTCTTTCTATTTTCTCATTATTAGTGTATAGGAATGCAAGGGATTTCTGTGTGTTGATTTTATATCCTGTAACTTTACTATATTCACTGATTAGCTCTAGTAATTTTCTGATGGAGTCTTTAGGATTTTCTATGTAGAGGATCATGTCCTCTGCAAACAGTGAGAGTTTTACTTCTTCTTTTCCAATTTGGATTCCTTTTATTTCTTTTTCTGCTCTGATTGCTGTGGCCAAAACTTCTAAAACTATGCTGAATAGTAGTGGTGAAAGTGGCCACCCTTATGTCAACATAATAAAAACTATATATGACAAACCCACAGCAAACATTATCCTCAATGGTGAAAAATTGAAAGCATTTCCCCTAAAGTCAGGAAAATTAAATTTTTAATTAATTTTTTTTTTTTAACTTTTGAGTCAATTGATACAGTTGGAACAATAGCTAATGAAGGAATTTTGCTGAGGGACCATAAACATAATTTCAACTTAGATTCATTTTGTCTATAATTTCCCAAATTTCTTTTTCTCTAATTTTATTCTGTTAGAAGTCCCTCATATTACTAAGTGGCATAAGATCTAGTCTAATGAATCCTCCTATTATCATTTTACTGTAACTTAATTACATTCACTTGATTATTTAAAAAATGCTTTTTTAACAATTAGAATGTTTTCAAAATACAAGAACTACTACCATGCTAAGATTTGATATTAAGTGTTTTGGCAGATCTTTTATCATTATTATAAAGGTTTCAGATCAGTTCAGTTCAGTCACTCAGGTGTGTCCCATTCTTTGCAACTCCATGGATTGCAGCACGCTGGGCTTCCCTGTCCATCACCAACATCTGGAGCTTGCTCAAGCTCATGTCCTTTGAGTTGGTGATGCCATCCAAACATCTCATCCTCTATCATCACCTTATCCTCCTGCCTTCAATCTTTCCCAGTAGCAGGGTCTTTGCCAATGAATCAGTTCTTTGCATCAAGTGGTCAAAGTACTGGAGTTTCAGCATCAGTCCTCCCAATGAATATTCAGCACTGATTTCCTTTAGAATTGACTGATTGATCTCCTTGCCATCCAAGGGACTCTCAAGAGTCTTCTCCAACACCACAGTTAAAAAGCATCAATTCTTTGGCACTCAGCTTTCTTTATAGTCCAACTCTCACGTCCATACATGACTACTGGAAAAACCGTAGCTTTGACTAGACAGACCTTTGTTGGCAAAGTAATGTCTCTGCTTTTTAACATGCTGTCTAGGTTGGTCATAGCTTTTCTTCCAAGGAGCAAGCATCTTTTTATTTCACGGCTTCAGTCACTACCTGCAGTGATTTTGGAGCCTAAGAAAATAAAGTCTGTCACTGTTTCCATTGTTTCCCCATCTATTTGCCATGAAGTGATAGGACTGGATGCCATGATTTTAGTTTTATGAATGTTGAGTTTTAAGCCAGCTTTTCATTGTAAATAATATACCAATAGATACAGGTATGAAAAAACAATCATCCCAAAGCTCAATGTCTAGAGGTATGATTTTTATGTACTTTTCAGTTTGAAATCCTTCTTTCTTCTGAGACTATGTGTGCACACATTCTACTTTTCACCCCACATACATTCACACATACAAAATGAAATATAAGTTATTTTATTAAAATATTTTATGCATAGTGATGGAGAGGTAAATAATGTATAAAAAATATGAAAGTGAAATTGTTAGTTATTCAGTCATGTCTGACTCTTTGCAACTCCAAGGACTTCAGCCCACCAGGTTTTTCTGTCCATGGGATTCTCCAGGCAAGAATACTGGAGTGGGTTGCCATTCCCTTCTCCAGGGGATCTTCCTGCCCCAAGGATTGAACCCAGTTCTCCTGCATTGTAGGTAGATTCTTCACTGTCTGAGACACTAGGGAAGCTATATACAAGAAATATAATTATATATAAAGAATAATAGAGCATTCACTGGTGGATCTACTACTTTATTGAAGAAATAAAACTACCCATGTTGTTGAAGTCCCCTGTGTGAATTTTTACAGTTTAATTTCTGTCTCTAACCCCAGGGTTAAGAACTATTAAGAATTTGTGGATATTATTCTCTTGGCTTATATTTTTAATCAGGATACTGTCTAGAACCTGTAGCTAAACTTCATTTATTTTCCATGTCCTTGGATGCTATTGTATAACTACTCCACAGTCTATTTATTCATTCTCCCATTTCCTTGCTAATTTTGTTTGTAGGACAGTGGATTTTTTTAGTTTATTCTTTCAGTGACTATGTAGCTTTATCCAGTCTGCTTTCATATAGAATCTCAGGCTCAGCCACTTACATTATAGGAATTCTAGGCCTGATGATCATTTCTGCACCAGGTCATGAGTAGTTGGAGCTCCAGGGTCTTTGGTTTACATCTCACCTGAGGGACGCCCTACTCTCCATAGTTAACACCAATGCCACAGTGAATGGTCATGCAGATTGCAGGTATCATAAACTCCATGAGGTGTCATCCACAAAGGTGCCTGAAAGTGGAAGTCCCTCAGCCATGTCCGATTCTTTGTGACCCTGTGGACTGTACAGTCTATGGAATTCTCCAGGCCAGAATACTGGAGTGGGTAGCCTTTCTCTTCTCCAGGGGATCATCCCAACCCAGGAATCAAACCCAGATCTCCCACATTGCAGACAGATTTTTTACCAGCTGAGCCACAAGGGAAGCTCAGGAATACTGGAGTGGGTAGCCTATCCCATCTCCAGTGGATCTTCCAACCCAGGAATCGAACTGGAATCTCTTGCACTGCAGGTGGATTCTTTACCCATTGAGCTATCAGGGAAGCCCAAACAGTACTTATCACTTACTAAAGTTTAGTGATCTTCTCTTCTTTGGTTCTTGACATCCTTGGGACTTCAGCAGTACATTTAAGATATCACTTTGTGTTTGTCTGGTTAAAAATAAGTTCACAGCAAGAAATTCAAGAGTATCTAGTCTTCTTTATGGCCTGATGTGATGTTATTTTGTTCATTTGCTTTCCAACTCACAAATTTTTTGAACATCCTTTTGTGACATAAGTCTGTTTCTACTGTTTTATCTTCAATTGTTGAAGTGCATTGTACAGATACAGTCTTTTAATTTAACTAATGTCATACTCTCAAATCACACACATGGGATTTCTAAATTTTGTTTATAGTCATAACTTTACAAAAATTCACAATTATTTAGGGTAAATTACCAGTCTATCTTCTGGAAACTTTTAAACAAAGTTTTAACATTAAATTAACTAAACATTAGAATGAAATTTAAATATTCTAAACTCTGACCAACTATATATGAAAGATTTTCTCCTAACCTTCACCCACACTTGATATTGTCAATCTTGTCAATAATTATCCAGGTATACTAATCCTCAAAAAATATTCTGTTGTATACACAAGTCACATTTCCTTATACGTATGTACAAGGAATGTATGTGGAATGTATGTGTGTATATACATATATATATGTATGTATGTATATATGAATATATGGATGCACTAATAATATTCAGCTTTTAAATTTACTTTTTAATGATTTATATTTTTTCTCATTGAATTATATTAATATCTTTACTAGTTTTTCTACTGGTATTTTTATCTTTCTTTGTAAAAAAATAGTTCTTGTACATAAAATATAATTATAACTCCGTATCTCATTTGTAGCTTGCCATATTTATCTTGATCTTGATGACGCAGGAATTTAATTTTTTCTGGGCAGTTCTATTAGGTTTTGCCATTATGTGCTCAGAATTGATTCTTCTATTAACTAGCTGTTTATTGAGACTATCTTTCTATGTCTAGAAAGGTGCTAAGTGTGAGATGCTGGATTGGAATAAAATAGATACAAAGTAGTTTTTTCTGCATGCCAATATTTCACACAGTTCATTTACATTTCATCTATTATTTTATGTCATACTTTAATAAATTTATATATTGCCACTACACTTTGATCTTTAATCCATATTTAATTCATTTTGATATAAAGCATAAAATAACCACCAGAGTTATTTTTCCCCATAATCATATCCAGTTGTCCTAGTAATATTTACTTTTTGATTATTTTCCTATCCATTTAATGCCCCAATTTTAAAATATTCTTAGATTTGCCATTGGACTGTCCATGTTATCAAATAGATTTATCAATCTGTTCTTCCACCATCATAAAATTAATTTCATTATGTAACAACATAATAGCTTTTATTTCTTATAGAGCAAATAGCCCCTGTACTCCACTATTCGTTTTTTAGAATTATCCAAGTTGCTCACATCATATGTTTATTATTCTAGATGAACTTCAGAATCATCTTCAAGTTAAAAAGCCTGTGGGGCTTAATTGGCTTTATGTTACATTTAGAAACTATGTTGTGGTTAATTTATCATTTGTGCATTACAGTCTCCCTTTGTCTCCCAAGATCCAATCTTCCTCCTTTTTTATTGTATTACACGCCTAGAGACTGACCTCTGTGAAATACATCCATCGGTAAGGTCCATTTCAAACGTGTATAGGTTGTGGAAGATGCTAGCAAGATGTCAGGAAGCAAGGAATGAGTGTGCTCTGATTATCTCTCCCCTCCTTCATCTCCCTCAGGCCATCACGTGCTGACGGCTACATCTCTTAGCCCTCATTGGACAACCCTTTCCTGCTTTCCAATCTACCTTCATATAATTGCTTCCTCCTCTTGGCCCTTCAGGGCTATGGGAGCTGATGGCTCTGTCCTTGCTAAACCCAGGGGTGATTCATTTGCTCTAATCTGTTCCTCTTAAGGTTCCCCTTTGTCCTTTCAGTTATCTCTTTAAATGTGCCTTCTGATTCTTGTCAGGACCCTGCTTGATACCTCATTGAAAAACAGATGTTTTCCCACTTTCATTTCATTTTTATCTTGTGTTCCTCAGTAGAATTATAGTTTTTACTGATAAATTTCTACACACTTTTTTCCTCAAGTTTAAGATTTCTTTTAAAATGGAAGCTGCTGCATGAATACTGCTCGACAGTCACTGCTTCCTATGACTTCCTGTTTTTAAAGGTGGTCAGCTACGTATTTGGGAATATTCACATGTGGTTGTCAAAACCATGATGATTTACCAGATAGAAGAAACAGATAAGGAGAAAGATATTCTAATAAGAATGAAAAGAAGGAAAATATAATATTTTGGGTGTAGCTTAGATATTATATTTTGCATTACTTCATCTAAGCAGATGATTAACTGAACACTCCTCTTTTTTTGAATACTAGAATGGTGATAATCAAATGCCCAAAATTCTACATTAAAAAACAGAAGCTTCCTCATTGATCTGGCCTGGCACATGTTAGGAAATGATTTTCTTTCTGCAACTCTGGCTGTTCCTCTGCCACCTGTACTGTATTCTTTATCTCCTTAACATCTAATCATTAAAGTGCTTCAGAGTGACTTTCCTGGTGGTTCAGATGGTAAAGAATCTGCCTGCAATGTGGGAGATCTGGGTTCAATCCCTGGGTGAGGAAGATTCCCTGGAGAAGGAAATGGCAACCCACTGCAGTATTCTTGCCTGGAGAATTTCATGGACAGAGGAGACTGGCGGGCTACAGTTCATGGGGTCACAAAAAGTTGGACACGACTGAGTGACTAACATACACTCTTAGTAGCATTCTCTTATGACCTGCCTTACTTCCTTACTTCTGATTTCAGCTATGATTACCCTGCAGCAACAACCTCAACTTTACTTTCTTCCCTGAGACTTTTCCTGACCTTGTTGTAGGGACCTGCCCATTAAGCACTGAATCTTAACCTGGATGTTTCTGTGAGTAACATTTCATCCTTTCTAGGGAGCCTCAGCTTCTGGGGACAGGAGCTGATGGATAAATTTTTCTCCCAGTCAACCAGTCCTCAGATAGGACAACACTGTGAAGCATTTGAAATAATTTTCAGAAGGCTCCAGTGGATCATCTGATTGCATAAATTCTCCTTGCCTAAGCCAGGCACTAACTCTATAAAATAAGGCTGTACTGGCTTTTCTTCCTTCCTTTTGCTCTCCATGATCTTCCATTCTACTCATGGAGACTCCCTCTTGAATAAACCACTTGCCCATAAATCCTAGTTTCAGGCTCTTGTCAGGGCAACCCAGACTCAGACAGTGATTTCAAGCAATTGCATGAATTAAGTATTATTTAAAAGGTGATAAATTCCAAATGTGTGAATGCTCATTGTGTGCTTGGTTGTGGCTGACTCTTTGAGACCCCATGGACTGTGGCCCTCCAGACTCCTCTGTCCATGGAATTTTCCAGGCAAGAATACTGGAGTGGGTTGCCATTTCCTACTCCAGGGGATCTTCCCGACCCAGGGATTGAACCCAAGTCTCTTGTGTCTCCTGCATTGGTAGGTGGATTGTTTACCATTGCACCACCTGGGTTTTTCTACTCAAAACCTTCCCCTTAGATGCATGTTTGTGTATTGAACTTCTTACTGGACATTTCCACTTGGCTATCTCGTTGTTCCACTCAGGCTTAAGAGTCCCAGGGAAAAAATACTTTTGCATGCACAGTACACATCAGTGAAAAACAATAAGAAAAGTTACTGAAACCACTGAGAGCAGGAGGGCTGAGAGCATAACACAAATCTTCGTAACATCAAAGGGAATTTTTCACTTGGGACAGACTTGGGCAAAGACTTTGCCTTTTATGAATTTTCCAGATGAAGTTCAAGATAACAGATTCCCCCAAACAAATGGTCCTCTTTTTCCTATTTGACAGAAAGATTTGCTTCATAATAAAACCAAATATCATTCCAACTTCCTGCCTTGGTGGAAATTTGGTGTGTATCAGAGTCTTAATGAATGTTTGTCGCCACTTGGAAGAGTTGACCTTGACAGTATCAGTTTAGCATATCGATATGCAATTCATAATTATGGCTATAATAACATCATTAAAGTGTTGCTTTATATCTTAGCATCTAATTAAGGAATGTGACAAAGTAAGTTTTGCATTATTCAAAAACAGATAGTGGTTAATTAGCAACACAAGTGCCTGGACTTCAGAGGGTGTAGTGAAGATTTAATGAAACATAGATTATTAAATAGTTGGAGAGGCTCTACCTAACAAAAATGTAATGCAACAATTCCAAGAAAATTAACTCAGAGCATATCAATAGATCTATATTATCACAGAACAAAGTTTAAATCTCTAGCTTTCTATATGCATGTGAGTGAATATAAAATTTTTTTCACAATGCAGTTAAATTTTCCTTAATATGTAAGAATAACAAAAAGCATGCAATATTGAAATTTTAACAGTAGGAGAGCTTTGTCTGATTTATAATTTCAGTCACCTACATAAAAGCAATAATAAACATTTAAAAATCAAGGCTATTTTTCATTTTGTGTTATGAGTCTATTGATTTTGATATTCCCAAGTATTAACTGTGTATGCTTTTATATACACATATCCACACACACTAGCAGTATAATTTATCTTTCCTATGTTAGAAAATGCAATGAAAGGAACTGCTACTTTGGACTTAATTTTCACCAATAATGATGATGAACTAGTTAGTGAGGTGAAAGTATTGGAAAATGTAAGAAAAGTCATGTTGCCATAGTAGACATTTGAAATAATAAATAAGATTTTACACATTCAGGTAGATATTTTAGTTTTACATGAAAATCTCTTAGAAATTTTATAGAAAAAAAGAGATTTGGTTATAGACTGTAAAGTAAAATATGGCACAAGAATTAAGGGACTTTTAATAAAACACTTTGGTAACAGGTGATTCCAATAAGAATGAAAATGGGAGAATTACAAATATGTATGTTCTAATGACAGTTCATAAAAGGACAAATAATATCATAAGAAAATGAGCAAGAATAGTCTATACAAGTCAAAAAAATGAAAACTTGTGAGAATTTTTAGGAAAATATCTATATGCAGCAAGACTAAACTTGGTAAGAGTTGGTGGCAGTAATATCAATTAGGCAATTCTATTGAATTTAAGCTTTTCTTAATAGAAAATTATCCTCAACTAGAAGACTATGATTAAAAAAAGAATGTAAATCCAAGTTGTTCTAAATTACTTCAAGTCTGCTTTAAATTCATCAGAGGAAACCAAAGAGTTTGCTGATTCAATTATTTAACAAATGACATATCCTGGTTGGTGGACATTGTGACATGGAAAGCCAGGTGACACTTGACGTTTGCCACAGAGTCTTGAACTCTGGGACAACATAAGCAGAACCTAATGCTTTCAGGACCTGGGCTATGTTCCAACAGGCTGATTTGACTAAAATTTATCATGTTCTGCAGTAAGCCTTATTTTCTTTTCTTTCTGGCAGGAAAATCTTGACTTGCTGAACTCTTTCTCAAACCTACTGAAATGTGAGAAAATGGGAATGATCATTCATGAGTATTTCTGAACCACTTCTGAAAGTTCAGAAAAATCTTTTAATAGAATGAAATGTTAAAAAGCAAAAGAGACCAACAGCAGTCATCTCTTCATCCCTCTTCAATATCTATAAATAACACTACTTGATTTGAAAATTAGCTTCATTTCAGTGAGCTAGAGAACATGCTCTACCTTTATAACACTGTATCTTTGGAAAGCTTGAAATATTCTTTCCAAATAAAGGGACTAATTGAATGTAAAGTGAGAATATAGAAAAATGAGAATTTTTTTTCTTAAAAAAGACTGAAGGTTTAAAAATATTTTTTTCTTACTTAAAAGTTTGGAACACTAGTGGGATGAAAACTCTAAGAATGGAATTCAAAAATAAACATTAATAATTGTCAACGACTATCTCAGAAGACTGTGGCCTGACACACAGCTCTGTGTGTGTGCGCGCGTGCATTCAGTCATGTCCAACACTTTGGCACCCCTTGGACTGTAGTCCACCAGGCTCCTCTGTCCATAGAATTTTCCAGGCAAGAATACTGGAGTGGGTTGCTATTTCCTCCTACAGGGGATCTTCCAGATCCAGGAATCAAACCCACATTTCTTGTGTCACCTGCATTGGCAGGCAGATTCTTTCCCACTGCACCAACTCCACCTTAAGGTTTAAACAAGGACAGTTAAAACAAGTAAGAGTGACTGCTAGAGAAGGAAGGACATTTTATTTTTCAATGAGCTCCAGCTTTTTTTCCAGACATTCCTCTTTTGTGCCACTCCTTCCCATCATAGGTGGAGAATCTAGATGAAATTTATTTCTCTTTCTTTTTTTTTTTATCACTCTGTTCATTCCTCCCACTTCTCCTCTCCTCTTTTCCTTCCTCTGCCTTCTCTTTCTCATCTCCTGCTCCTCTCCCTATTGCTTCTCCCTTCCCCCTTTCCTTTCCCCTCCTCCTCTTCTCTATCTGCTTTTCCTCTTCCGTTTTCTTCTCTTTTTAATAAATCTGTTGAAAGACATTCTTTCATTTGGATGACACTTCCACACCCTCACTCCTTCTTAGGGACTTTGCTTCCTCCTTACCACATTCTGGCAGTGAAGGTAGGCAAGACCCCCTCCACCCACTCCCACACGATTTTGAAGTGACCATGCTTCTCTGTCACATCGAAAAATCACTAAGAAGAACTTTAATTTGGGAGTGAAAAAGTTGGCTTAAAACTCAACATTCAGAAATCCAAGATTATGGCAACTGGTCCCATCACTTCATGGCAAATAGATGGGGAAACAGTGGAAACAGTGACAGAGTTTATTTTGGAGGGTTTCAAAATCAATGCAGATGGTGACTGCAGCCATGAAATTAAAAGACGCTTACTCCTTGGAACGAAAGTTATGACCAACATAGACAGCATATTAAAAAGCAGAGACATTACTTTGCCAACATAGGTCTGTCTAGTCAAGGCTATGGTTTTTCCAGTGGTCATATATGGATGTGAGAGTTGGACTGTGAAGAAAGCTGAGCGCCGAAGAATTGATGCTTTTGAACTGTGGTGTTGGAGAAAACTCTTGAGAGTCCCTTGGACTGCAAGGAGATGCAACCAGTCCATCCTAAAGGAAATCAGTCCTAAGTATTCGTTGGAAAGACTGATGCTGAAACTGATGCTCCAATACTTTGGCCACCTGATGGGCAGAACTGACTCATTTGAAAAGACCCTGATGCTGGGAAAGATTGAAGGTGGGAGAAGGGGACGACAGAGGATGAGATGGTTGGTTGGCATCACTGACTCAATAGACATGAGTTCGAACAAGTTCTGGGAGTTGGTAATGGACAGGGAAGCCTGGTGTGCTGCAGTCCATGGGGTTTCAAAGACTCAGATACGACTGAACTGAACTGAACTGAACATCCTCAAATGTCATTATTCTGGTTAGGAAACATTTTTTTTTTTTTTTTTGCTTTGTCTTTGAATGATTGTGTCAGCATCATTATTAAAATGGATTTGTGCTTAGGGAAGGGAGCAGCATGTGTGGGAGTATATAGGATAACCTCTGACACCATAGTTGAGAACTTCCAACGACTACCTACCCATATTCTCTGTGGAGGTACTTATATACCTGAGGATTATCCCAGGTTCCCCAGAGCAGCAGTGCCTGGGCTATTGTCTAAAGGGGAATGAATGACATCCCAACCCTGAGAGTCTAACAACTGGCTTCATGCCTGAAAGGTCCTGTGTGTGATTGCTTTTCCTATTCTCATGATATGTTATTTTGTTGTTAATCTCGGAGGAATGCCATCAGTTGCAGAGTAATAGAAAACAACCTCCATCTTACTTTTCTTTCTTTACTGCTGGCTAGTTTCCTTTTGTATAAATACATCTTTCCAAACAAAGGCCAGTTCTATTCTGGCCAGAGAATGTTAGTTCTGCTCAGACAAATGCATAACAGACTTGAAAGTATCATCCATCTCAGCAGCAGAGTCTTGACAAAACACTTGTGGTGCCTAGTTTGTGGTTGCTGCCCATTCCTCAAGCCTCGTGTTTTTTTATTTAACTCCTCATATGCTTCCAATAAATTATACTTAAGCCAGAATCATATTTTGTTGCTCAAAACTAAGTAGTTTTGATAGAAACTACTCGTCAATTGGAAGTTTGACTTGTATCAATTTATACAAATTCCTTACCATCCATACTGAGCTTTTATCAAGTGAATATAAATTGTATGTCATTAATAATTATGCTCTGTGAATTTTCCTGGATTCAAAATTATTCTTTAGAGCTTGGTCATCTGGTAGTCAGTTCAGCTACTCAGTCATGTCCGACTCTTTGCAACCCTATGAATCGCAGCTCGCCAGGCCTCCCTGTCAATCACCAGCTCCCCGAGTCCACCCAAACTCATGTCCATCGAGTCGATGATGCCATCCAGCCATCTCATCCTCTGTCATCCCCTTCTCCTCCTACCTCCAGTACCTCCTAGGATCAAGGTCTTTTCCAATGAGTCAACTCTTCACATGAGGTGGCCAAAGTATTGGAGTTTCAGCCTCAGCATCAGTCCTTCCATTGAACACCCAGGACTGATCTTATTTAGGATGGACTGGTTGGATCTCCTTGCACTCCAAGGGACTCTCAAGAATCTTCTCCAACACCACATTCAAAAGCATCAATGCTTTGGCACTCAGCTTTCTTTATAGTTCAACTCTCACATCCATACATGACCACTGGAAAAACTATAGCCTTGACTAGACAGACCTTTGTTAGCAAAGTAATATCTCTGCTTTTTAACATGCTATTTAGGTTGGTCATAACTTTGCTTACAAGGAGTAAGCGTCTTTTAATTTCATGGCTGCAATCACCAACTGCAGTGATTTTGGAGCCCCCCAAAATAAAGTCTGACACTGTTTCCACTGTTTCCCCCATCTATTTCCAATGAAATGATGGGACCAGATGTCATGATCTTAGTTTTCTGAATGTTGAGATTTAAGCCATTTTTTCACTCTCCTCTTTCACTTTCAACAGGAGGCTTTTTAGTTCCTCTTCATTTTCTGCCATAAGGGTGGTGTCATCTGCATATCTGAGGTGATTGATATTTCTCCCGGCAATCTTGATTCCAGCTTGTGCTTCTTCTAACCCAGTGCTTCTCATGATGTACTCTGCATATAAGTTAAATAAGCAGGGTGACAATATACAGCCTTGACGTACTCCTTTTCCTATTTGGAACCTGTCTGTTGTTCCATGTCCAGTTCTAACTGTTGCTTCCTGACTTGCATATAGGTTTCTCAAGAGGCAGATCAGGTGGTCTGGTATTCCCATCTCTTTCAGAATTTTCCACAGTTTATTGTGATCCATACAGTCAAAGGCTTTGGCATAGTCAAGAAAGCAGAAATAGATGTTTTTCTGGAGCTCTCTTGCTTTTTCCATGATCCAACGGATGTTGGCAATTTGATCTCTGGTTCCTCTGCCTTTTCTAAAACCAGCTTGAACATCTGGTAGTTCACCGTTCATGTATTGCTGAAGCCTGGCTTAGAGAATTTTGAGCATTACTTTACTAGCATGTGAGATGAGTGCATTCTTTGGCATTGCCTTTCTTTGGGATGGGAATGAAAACGGACCTTTTCCAGTCCTGTGGCCACTGCTGGGTTTTCCAAATCTGCTGACATATTGAGTGCAGCACTTTCACAGCATCATCCTTCAGGATTTGACATAGCTCAACTGGAATTCCATCACCTCCACTAGCTCTGCTCATAGTGATGCTTTCTAAGGCCCACTTGACTTCACATTCCAGGATGTCTGGCTCTAGGTCAGTGATCACACCATCATGATTATCTGGGTCATGAAGATCTTTTTTGTACAGTTCTGTGCATTCTTGCCACCTCTTCTTAATATCATCTGCTTCTGTTAGGTCTATACCATTTCTGTCCTTTATCAAGCCCATTTTTGCATGAAATGTTCCCTTGGTATCTCTAATTTTCTTTTTTTTTTTTTTTTTTAATTTATTTAGCAGCCTGTGAGGAGCCCACAGGCCCCAGGGGCGGCGGGTGGCGAGCCGGGCCCCCCCAGGCTCTGCAGTGCGCGGCCCTGCACGTCAGTCACCGCCTGGCCCGGGTGCACACGCGCCTGAATCTTCTCTCCATTTAGAGTACAACCCGGGCCTTCCACCATCACCTGGGCTCGCGCTGTGCCCCACTAAGCTGCAAAGCCAGCCAAGAAAACTGCCGCCTCTAATTTTCTTGAAGAGATCTCTAGTCTTTCTCATTCTGGTGTTTTCCTCTATTTCTTTGCACTGATCACTGAGGAAGGCTTTCTTATCTCTCCTTGCTATTCTTTGGAACTCTGCATTCAGATGCTTATATCTTTCCTTTTCTCCTTTGCTTTTCACTTCTCTTCTTTTCACAGCTATTTGTAAGGCCTCCCCAGACAGCCATTTTGCTTTTTTGCATTTCTTTTCCATGGGGATGGTGTTGATCCCTGTCTCCTGTACAATGTCCATAGTTCATCAGGCATTCTGTCTATCAGATATAGGCCCTTAAATCTATTTCTCACTTCCACTGTATAATCATAAGGGATTTGATTTAGGTCATACCTGAATGGTCTAGTGGTTTTCCCTACTTTCTTAAATTTCAGTCTGAATTTGGCAATAAGTAATTCATGATCTGAGTCACAGTCAGCTCTTGGTCTTGTTTTGCTGACTGTATAGAGCTTCTCCATCTTTGGCTGCTAAGAATGTAATCAGTCTGATTTGGATGTTGACCATCTGGTGATGTCCATGTGTAGTCTTCTCTTGTGTTGTTGGAAGAGGGTATTTGCTATGACCAGTGTGTTCTCTTGGCAAAACTCTATTAGCCTTTGCCTTGCTTCATTCCGTATTCCAAGGCCAAATTTGCCTGTTATTCCAGGTGTTTCTTGACTTCCTACTTTTGCATTCCAGTCCCCTATCATGAAAAGGACATCTTTTTTGGGTGTTAGTTCTAAAAGGTCTTGTAGGTCTTCATAGAACCGTTCAACTTCAGCTTCTTCAACATTACTGGTTGGGGCATATACTTGGATCACTGTGATATTGAATGGTTTGCCTTGGAAAAGAACAGAGATCATTCTGTCGTTTTTGAATTTACATCCAAGTACTGCATTTCAGACTCTTGTTGGCCATGATGGCTACTCCATTTCTTCTGAGGGATTCCTGTCCGCAGTAGTAGATATAATGGTCATCTGAGTTAAATTCACCCATTCAATCCATTTTAGTTCACTGATTCCTAGAATGTCGACATTCACTCTTGCCTTCTCCTGTTTGACCACTTCCAGTTTGCCTTGATTCATGGACCTAACATTCCAGGTTCTTATGCAATACTCAAGGAGCAGTGGCTGCTCAGATGCAGGAGGGCCAAGAGGAGCTACTCCACGTTCAAGGTCAGGAGGGGCGCCCTTGTCCAAGGTAAGGAGCAGCAGCTGCACTTTGCTGGAACAGCCGTGAAGAGATATCTCACATCCCACGTAAGAGGAACCCAAGTAAGATGGTAGGTGTTGCAAGAGGGCATCAGAGGGCAGACACACTGAAACCGTACTCACAGGAAACTAACCAATCTGATCACATGGACCACAGCTTTGTCAAACTCAATGATACTAAGCCATGCTGTGTGGGGCCACACAAGACGGACGGGTCATGGTGGAGAGGTCTGACAGAATGTGGTCCACTGGAGAAGGGAATGGCAAATCACTTCAGTATTCTTGCCTTGAGAACCCCATGAACAGTATGAAAAGGCAAAATGATATGATACTGAAAGAGGAACTCCCCAGGTCAGTAGGGGCTCAATATGCTACTGGAGATCAGTGGAGAAATAACTCCAGAAAGAAAGAAGGGATGGAGCCAAAGCAAAAACAATACCCAGCTGTGGATGTGACTGGTGATAGAAGCAAGGTCAGATGCTGTAAAGAGCAATATTGCATAGGAACCTGGAATGTTAGGCCCATGAATCAAGGCAAATTGGAAGTGGTCATCTGGTAGTAACTTAACATAAACATAGAGGATACCTTCAGGCACTAATATTTTGGATGAAGTTGGGCAGGGGAAAATGAAGTCAATTTTTTTAGAGGCTTCAAGCATAGGGCACAGTTTGCATTCTGGGGTAGAGAACAATTATTTTTGACTTTATTTAGGTCTTCAAACTCTTCTCATTATGGTTAGTTAAATCATCTGTACTGCCAGTTTATAAAATTTGGGAGAAATAACTGACATAGAAATTATTTACATTTACAAAACTAGTAATTATTCTCTGTGGTGGTTTAGCATGTGACATTTAATTTCCTTGCTTAATAATCTAATATTCTTTGCTCAATGACAGCATTTTGATATTTTCTATGGAGCTATCCTAAGGAAATTCATGATTTCTCAGCAGTACACAGCTCTTCTCCATTCTTGATGTATCTTGGGGCTTCAACACAATATAGACATTGGCTGATATTTCAATAAATAATTGTATGTGTACAAATGGACACCAAAATGAAACTGTTAAAGACACTCTCCACTCCTGATGATCAATCTTTGAAAGAAATTGCTTTAAAAAAGGAAGATGTGGCTACTTAAAATGTTTCTGGATTTTTAGTAGTCTAAGCTGTATTCGTATGTGATTTTCTCTGGTGCCTCAATTATGGATATGTGATGGAGGATCAAAAGGCTCTAGACTTTGAAGAGATCTCCTATGGATATAGTCATACAATTCATTGTTCTACTTTCAGTTAAGTTTTACTTAAATGATTGGTATAGTTAGGCGGTTGTTTTTGGTTATGAAAGAGCTCTGATAATTGGTTTTAAATCTTAAATTATGTGTAATTATTCTAAACTGTTTCCTTGACAAGCTCAATTCAATTTAAAATTTTTGTTACTGAGAAGTTACCATATATCTGAAAATACTTTAGTCATTACAGTCTGTGTGTATGGGTTGAAAGAAGAAGGGATTCAAAAATGTGTAACTTCTCACTTCAGTCTGAAGGCTACTTTAATTCTATTTCTTATGTATTGGATTGGATTCCAGACAGTTTTAAATTTCTCAAATTTTAAAAAGACATTATGTAAAGGCAATATTTATCAATGTTGTACTTCAGCTTGAAAATACTTACAATGACATTGAGTGGACTTAATATCGTCTCCAGGATTTGCTAGCTTTTAGGTTAATCCTCCATATGTATAAACAAATTTGCTTTTTAAATGTTCAGGATGAATATGGTTCAGGATATATTTCTAATCTGAGCTTCCCTGGTTGTTCAGACAGTAAAAAATCTACCTGCAATGTGGAAGATCCAGGTTTGATCCCTGGGTCAGGAAGATCCCCTGGAGAAGGGAATGGCAACCCACTCCAGTATTCTGCCTGGAAAATCCCATGGACAGAGGAGCCTGGCGGGCTACATACAGTCCAGGGGTGGCAAAGAGTCGGACACGACTGAGTGACTAACACATATCAGACACATCATATTCCTAAAATAGGCGGTTCACTTCCTTTTCTGTTAATGCTATCAGGTAAACTGTGATAGTTTGGTTGAGCATTGAATTCTAGGTTTAAAACAGTTTAATTGTAGAATTTTGGAGATAGAATCTTATTGTCTTCTGCTTCTGATTGTGGCTGATAAAGTTTCGATAACTTATTGTTTTGTTGAACTCTCTTTTACCCTGGAATTCTAAACTTTTCTACTTTATCCCTGGAATTTGTGAAATTTTATCATGGTATGGGTTTTATTTATTCATTTTTAGCGTAATCTCCTTGGCACTCTCAGAGGGTTCCATCTAAAGAATCAAGTTTTCTTTTAGCTGCAAAAAAAAAAAAAAAAAAGTTTTCTATCTTTTCTATAATTGCAATGTCTCTTTGTGGTCTAAAAATGTGGTCTAAGGAGGTCTTTGAGATGGACCACTTCTTGGAATTTGCATTGTCAAGACATAACGCCCTATGTTTTCTTTCACATTGCTTTTTAACTTGTGATAAATTCATGTGTCATTTTTCTGTAATTTCAACGTTCTCCTTTCTAAAGCCTCTATCTTAAGAAATTAAACTCAGGGCTAATGGTCCTGTACCTGCTGAGAACTCAGCTGAACTGGATCAATCAACACTTCAGTTAATAAAATTTGATCACCGCAAGGCTAACTCCACATCTTCGTGCTTGTTTGATTCTGGGTTTAGATTTTTTTCTGGAGTTACTTATAATTCTATAGTAGTCATGGTCTCTACCTTTTACTTGATCCTTTATCAATTCAATTTAACATTTCCTTGTACAGGATTTCTTAAAATTTTAGGTTTTCTAGTGGCACCATTTGTTATATTCTAAGTTGTAAAACATTTATCTTCTTCAAAATACCTTTTCTGTATTTGGGGACAATTTCTGCCAAATCTTTGTAAGAAGAGGCCCTAATAGAAGTGTTCTGTTTGTTATTTGGAATAAGCCTCAGTTTAATCATATATTACCCTACAAATTGGGCGTTATTATCCTCATTTGATAGAAAACTAGTGACAAAGTTCAGACCTAGAACTTTGGGACATCTCATTATATATTTTTTAATTAAGCTGTCTTTTTGTTAGACATTGCACTAGAAGGTTCTTTGCTTGTGTATATTGAATAATCTTCTAGCTAAATAATATGAAAAGGGAGTTAATGGAAGAATATAAGGTAGCCTGAAGAATCAGAGGAACGAGATTAAGATCCAGTCTCTAAAAGGAAAGATAAGAAAAGTGCAGGGGTTTATGTGCTCAGTCACTCATCCATGTACGACTCTTGGCGACACCATGGACTGTAGGCCCCCAGGCTCCTTTGTCCGTGGGATTCTGTAGGCAAGAATACTGGAGTGGGTTGCCATTTCCTTTACCAGGGGATCTTCCTGACTCAGGAAAGGAGCTCTTGTCTCCTGCATTGGCAGTCAGATTCTTTTGCCACAAGCTAATTGACAGTCTTAGTAGAATGTTTTAACTGAGAAGAAAAGACATCTGTTCTTTACAGATTCTGTATTATTTTGCTAAAAATGCAAATTCCAGGGAGACAGATTCTGATTGACTTAGCTTGGTTTGAGGGTACCATCTAACCATCTGCAGGGGAGTGTTGTGCCTGTCTGCCAAGACTGATTCAAGTTGGGAGCAAAGCAGAGCATCAAAGAAAAAAATCAGGATGGTATTATCAGACGAGGGAATTGATGCTGGGTAGGCAAAAGCAACAGATGCTCACTATATACATAAACCCCTTGAAGTCCTGGGCTTGCTTAATTACTTAACATGCATTCTCAGAACTAGAGCTGTTATTGACATACATTGAGTAAATCAATAGTCACTGAACAAGGCTGCCCTAATTTGTAGAGTCACATACTGTCTTACTGCACTTATCCTTATTCCTGTTTCCCACTATTATCTCACTCCTTTCTATAAGCAGTCCCCGATCTTTTGGGCAGCAGGGACTGGTTTCATGGGAGAACATTTTTCCACAGATATGATGGAGAATGGCTTCTGGATGATTCAAGTACACTAAGTTTACTGTGCAGTTTATTTCTATTATTGTTAAATCGCAATAATGCGATAATGTGAGAGATGCAAGTGGCCTTAAATACAAATGAAGCTTCACTTTCCTGCATCCCGCTCACCTCCTGCTATGTGAGCCAGTTCCTAAAAGGCCATGGACCAGTGCTGGTCTGTGGCCTGAGGGCTGGGGACTCCTGCTTTATATGACAGGTCGAAGATTGCTTTCTTGGACTATTAAGCAATATTCAGCTAAGATTTTGACTCTGCTTTCCCATTTATCTTGAAGATGGTGACAGAATAAATGATGTAGCAAAGTAGCTCATAAAGCAAAATCTTGGTAATTAAGACTATTTCTGGAAAGGTCAGTCTAAATTAGAGGTGTCTGTCTTATGGACTATTTTCATCCTAAATATCTACTGTAATTAGAAAGAGTACCGGTAAGAGACTCTTGCCAAATAGAATTTTTTAAGGTCAGTTTTAATTGGAGATGTTTTTGTAATTAGCATATTCTAAATACAGCTGCTAAAGTCCCAAGGACATTTAGCCACTTTATTCTTTTAAGAAAGTCACGTACCCTATAATATCACTATTAATTTGCTTTTAATTTTTTTTCCAGAATTTACACATAAATTTATGTCTGTGTCAGGTTGAATTATCATCAATTTTAGTTGATATTTTCTGACTAGATGAGTTTTTACTGTACTGAACAGGAATTAGGCACAACATAAATAAATAAATGGAATAATGTAGCAAATAAATAGTGAACATTTATTGTGTATTAGACACTCTTCTAATATTGAGGATGATATAATAGTTAATATGATGACATAATCTGACTGCATGGATGTTAGAGTTTAAGGGGAAACTATTTCTCCACACAATTTTCTTCTTGAATTTAGAGTTTGATGCTACTAAAGAAACTTTTTATATCTTTAGAAACTATTCTATTACATAAAAAGAAGTTTACATGTTATTAGCAGCATAAAATATTAAACTATCTCTATACCAACAGTCTTATCCAATATATATTTCTACATTTATGGAAATGTTCTTTTGGATGTGTTGCTTAATAACATAACCATTTGGCTAGTCGTTAACTAGCCAAACGTGGCCATTGAACATGGGAAATGTAGCTAGTGCAAGAAGAGGTGAATTTTAAATTTCACTCAATTTTAGTTGGTTTAAATTTAAATAGCCACAAGACTAGTGACCACTATATTGGACAGAACATATATATTATGTAACATATATTTACTATAACTTGGTCCTTGACAATGCATTCACAAAACAAAATTTGCTAGTCTCAACTTTGTCACACATGCTTATAAAGCCATGAATGAGACATACAATTTTAGTTTTCAGAGAGGCCCACCCATTTTAGCTAAGTGAAAGATGTCTGCCTCATGCTTGATTGGGTTTGGGAAAATACTACTTTACTTTTGGAATTCCTCTGCCTCCCATAAATATGAGTGGGTCCAATAAAATGAATGTGGTAATTTTAAGAATTATTTTTTATTAACTGATAATTATGTACTTTTAATTTTCTAGTTATTTATGTGGATCCAAAGAAAATCTAAGGATTTTCTATCATTACTCAAATATATCCATCAATCTGAATTCCTCCCTTATATTATGGATATCTGTATCTTTTTTTTAATTAATTTGATTTCATCCTTAACAAATAGCTTTCATCTGATAACCTACAACTCTTCTTTTGACAGCATTTGAGATTTTTGGACTAATACATTATTACATGCTGTGAAAACTTTCATATCTTTAAAAAATCTATTTAATTGAAGTTAATTAGACTTTATCTCTACCTGGTACTTGGATTTTAAGATACTTATACATGAAAACACTCATACACACACAAACACACATGCTGGTGTGATAGTTCACCTCTGAAACATAAGACCTGTTTGTCTAAGAATATAGGAATGCCTAGTGATGGTTTGCCACTTATTGTAAACAAACCCACTCTTAATATTTGAAGTATTAACTCTAATTCTGTTGCTTAAAATTTAGCAGTGTCAAATCACTTGGTTTCCACAAACAGAAAAAGATAATATAGTGCACAAATGTGACCTGCACTCTATGTAGCTTTCCACTTATTTCTTTTTTCCTTGGTAAATATTTAGGAGAGATTACCTGTACATATTGTTAGTTGCTGAGTCGTGTCCAACTCTTTGTGACCCCATGGACTGTAGCCCTCCAGGCTTCTCTGTCCATGGGCTTCTCCAGGCAAGAATACTGGAGTGGGTAGCCCTTTCCTCCTTCAGGGGATCTTCCTGACCCAGGGATTGAACCCAGGTCTCTGGCATTGCAGGCAGTTTCTTCACCCTCTGAGCCACAAAGGAAGCCCATCTGTACATAAGATAGGATTTTTTTAAATTTAATTTTATTTTTTAACGTTACAATATTGTATTGGTTTTGCCATATATCGAAATGAATCTGCCACAGGTATACATGTGTTCATCCTGAACCCTCCTCCCTCCTCCTTCCCCATAACATCCCTCTGGGTATCCCAGTGCACCAGCCCCAAGCATCCAGTATCATGCATCGAACCTGGACTGGCGACTCATTTCATATATGATATTATACATATTTCAATGCCATTCTCCCAAATCATCCCACCCTCTCCCTCTCCCACAGAGTCCAAAAGACAGTTCTATTCATCCGTGTCTCTTTTGCTGTCTCGTATACAGGGTTAT
This sequence comes from Bos indicus, assembly GCF_029378745.1. NCBI lineage: Eukaryota > Metazoa > Chordata > Mammalia > Artiodactyla > Bovidae > Bos > Bos indicus. The sequence continues at coordinate 91,122,719 of NC_091768.1, read as the reverse complement.
TGTTACCATCTTTCTAAATTCCATATATATGTGTTAGTATACTGTATTGGTGTTTTTCTTTCTGGCTTACTTCACTCTGTATAATAGGCTCCAGTTTCATCCACCTCATTAGAACTGATTCAAATGTATTCTTTTTAATGGCTGAGTAATACTCCATTGTGTATATGTACCACCGCTTTCTTATCCATTCATCTGCTGATGGACATCTAGGTTGCATCCATGTCCTGGCTACTATAAACAGTGCTGTGATGAACATTGGGGTACATGTGTCTCTTTCAATTCTGGTTTCCTCAGTGTGTATGCCCAGCAGTGGGATTGCTGGATCATAAGGCAGTTCTATTTCCAGCTTTTTAAAGAATCTCCACACTGTTCTCCATAGTGGCTGTACCAGTTTGCATTCCCGCCAACGGTGTAAGAGGGTTCCCTTTTCTCCACACCCTCTCCAGCATTTATTGCTTGTAGACTTTTGGATCGCAGCCATTCTGACTGGCATGAAATGGTACCTCATAGTGGTTTTGATTTGCATTTCTCTGATAATGAGTGATGTTGAGCATCTTTTCATGTGTTTGTTAGCCATATGTATGTCTTCTTTGGAAAAATGTCTATTTACTTCTTTGGCCCATTTTTTGATTGGGTCATTTATTTTTCTGGAATTGAGCTGTAGGAGTTGCTTGTATATTTTTGAGATTAGTTGTTTGTCAGTTGCTTAATTTGCTATTATTTTCTCCCATTCTGAAGGCTGTCTTTTCACCTTGCTTATAGTTTCCTTTGTTGTGCAGAAGCTTTTAATTTTAATTAGATCCCATTTGTTTATTTTTGCTTTTATTTCCAATATTGTGGGAGGTGGGTCATAGAGGATCCTGCTGTGATGTATGTCAGAGAGTGTTTTGCCTATGTTCTCCTCTAGGAGTTTTATAGTTTCTGGTCTTATGTTTAGATCTTTAATCCATTTTGAGTTTATTTCGGTGTATGGTGTTAGAAAGTGCCGGGGTACAGCCCCAGCTTATCCAGGGTATTCAAAGCGGGGATGGCATCAGCGAGGATCAGGATACAATAGCTTCAATTAGATATTAATTAGAGATATAAAGAGTAATAGAATGAGGATAGGTCAGTAGGAAAATTCAGTGGAGAAAAGAGGCTGAGTAGCTTGGTTTATGCGGGGGACCAATAAAACTTCAAGACAAGAAGTTTGCACCACTTATGTAGGCCGCAGGCGTCCTTCCGTTCTCCCGGAGAGGAGACACTGAGGCCTCCCTGGTCGGATCTTAGAAGCCCAGGCAAAATTAGTAAGCTTGGTGGGTTCTGCGCTCCAGATGGAGACTCAGCCAGAGTGAGAGAGAGAGCGACATGGGGAGACCAGTATTTTGAGAAACTGATCCCAATTCTTTATTTTCCATGGTCTACTTTTATACACTGAGATGTTATGCAAAAGCCATGCGGGGTCAGCAGTCCTGACTTTTATCAAAGTCAGGTCCTTCATACAAATGTATACAGAGGTCTTAGGGGTGTTACATCATCTTCTGGCCAGGGAGCCTGCTGACAATTTATGACCCTGTCCTTGTGACAGCAGTCAGTCAACCAGGACACTTATTTCTCCAGGGGTGATTATTCTTAAAAAAGACTCCACCTTCCGAAGGTACCAGATAAAGTTACATTCCTATAGGGTGAGGGTGTAGTGGGTTTTAGTTAAGGAAAGAATTTACTTAGCCTAAGGTCTAACGTGATTTATATCAAAGGTTAATACTTATTTCTTCTATATATTCATTAATGTGTGTAAGGGCAGGAGATGTGGAGACTTAGCAGCAAACATTGGCTTAACAAATGAAAAACCCTTCACCAATACAATTTCTAATCAGCCCATTATACTTATACTAATAGTTTCCTGACTTTTCTAAGGAACCTGTTTTAAGAAGGTTTAAAGCATCTTGTGCCTCTCACGGTTGGGAGGCTGTGAGCAATCACATGTGGCCGGACAAGCCTGTCAGGCAGGCTAGAGAACCTTCAGAGGAGTTTGTAGGTTAAAACACTCTTGTCAGGCCCAGGAGTTTTTATTAACTGGAGCTCTAAGTTAACTCCTTCTCCGAAAGAGGTGGTGGAGGACAGCCCCCCATAAAGTCAGAGGTGTAGGTGAGAGCACAAAGTAGTAAAGTAGGTAGGCTCTGGTTATGGGGGTAGATGCTCGAGGATTTCCAGGGGGACTCCTGAGGCTCGATCCCGCCTTTGCGTATGTTGAGCCTCCTTCCTCATGACCTTTGCCACGGGCGGAGTGCCTCCCGCCGGCTCCCCTCAAGAAAGTGCTCTAGTTTCATTCTTTTACAAGTGGTTGACCAGTTTTCCTAGCACCACTTGTTAAAGAGATCGTCTTTAATCCATTGTATATTCTTGCCTCCTTTGTCAAAGATAAGGTGTCCATAGGTGCATGGATTTATCTCTGGGCTTTCTATTTTGTTGCATTGATCTATATTTCTGTCTTTGTGCCAGTACCATACTGTCTTGATGACTGTGGCTTCAAGATTAGAGCCTGAAGTCAGGCAGGTTTATTCCTCCAGTTCCATTCTTCTTTCTCAAGATAGCTTTGGCTATTCGAGGTTTTTTGTATTTCCATACAAATTGTGAAATTATTTGTTCTAGCTCTGTGAAAAATACTGTTGGTAGCTTGATAGGGATTGCATTGAATCTATAAATTGCTTAGGGTAGTATACTCATTTTCACTCTATTGATTCTTCCAATCCATGAACATGGTCTATTTCTCCATCTATTAGTGCCCTCTTTGATTTCTTTCACCAGTGTTTTATAGTTTTCTATATATAGGTCTTTAGTTTCTTTAGGTAGATATATTCCTAAGTATTTTATTCTTTTCATTGCAATGGTGAATGGAATTGTTTCCTTAATTTCTCTTTCTGTTTTCTCATTATTAGTGTATAGGAATGCAAGGGATTTCTGTGTGTTGATTTTATATCCTGCAACTTTACTATAATTATTGATTAGTTCTAGTAATTTTCTGGTGGAGTCTTTAGGGTTTTCTATGTAGAGGATCATGTCCTCTGCAAACAGTGAGAGTTTTACTTCTTCTTTTCCAATTTGGATTCCTTTTATTTCTTTTTCTTCTCTGATTGTTGTGGCCAAAACTTCCAAAACTATGTTGAATAGTAATGGTGAAAGTGGGCACCCTTGTCTTGTTCCTGACTTTAGAGGAAATGCTTTCAATTTTCCAGAAAATTTCAGAGGAAGGTAAACTTCCAAACTCATTCTATGAGGCCACCATCACCCTAATACCAAAACCTGACAAAGATGCCACAAAATAAAGAAAACTACAGGCCAATATCACTGATGAACATAGATGCAAAAATCCTTAACAAAATTCTAGCAATCAGAATCCAACAACACATTAAAAAGATCATACACCATGACCAAGTGGGCTTTATCCCAGGGATGCAAGGATTCTTCAATATCTGCAAATTAATCAATGTAATACACTACATTAACAAATTGAAAAATAAAAACCATATGATTATCTCAATAGATACAGAGAAAGCCTTTGACAAAATTCAACATCCATTTATGATAAAATCTCTCCAGAAAGCAGGAATAGAAGGAACATACCTCAACATAATAAAAGCTATATATGACAAACCCACAGCAAACATTATCCTCAATGGTGAAAAACTGAAAGATTGGATATTTTAAAAATTGTCTATTCATACTTTTTCTATTTTCTCTTTCCTTCTCTCCATCTCCCTTTCTGTCTCTATGCTTCTCTTGCTAATATGTGCACATATATGCTTAGTGTAAGGCTTTACAGATCTAGATTTTACTGAAATAAAAGTGAATTCATGCCCTCTGAGGCAAAAGGAGTTAGCATCAAATATGATGCTATATAAAATGATGCAAAATAAAGTTTGTTTTGTCATAAAACTAAATGGAATAATAAATACATCTTGAAATATTTAGAATTACTATGAGATTAAAAGTAAGTAATGTATGTCTAAGTAATGTATAGTTCAAAATAATTTTGGTCCTTTAATTTTTAATTTCTTTTCAGTAAAAAAAAATTCTGGAAAAATGTTATTTATTTTTGTAAGATCGACTTATCTTCACTGTTTTCAACTTTATTATGCATTCAGTAAAACATGGAAATGATCAAACTTCTTGGAATTATGAGCTACAGAGCTGACAAGCTCTAAGTATCATCTCATATACATAAGAAAATTGAGAAGTAAGGAGATTAAGTAACTTGCTTGAAATCTTATATTAAAAATAAGACAAGCTTCTGGGTGTTAAGAATTTCACTCTACATCTCTTCATTCAGTTCAGTTCAGTTCAGTCGCTCAGTCGTGTCTGACTCTTTGCAACCCCATGAACTGCAGCATGCAAGGCCTTCCTTTCAATCACCAACTCCCGGAGTTCACTCAAACTCACGTCCATCGAGTCAGTGATGCCATCCAGCCATCTCATCCTCTGTCGTCACCTTCTCCTCCTGCCCCCAGTCCCTCCCAGCCTCAGAGTCTTTTCCAATGAGTTAACTCTTCGCATGAGGTGGCCAAAGTACTGGAGTTTCAGCTTTAGCATCATTCCTTCCAAAGAACACCCAGGGCTGGTCTCCTTTAGAATGGACTGGTTGGATCTCCTTGAAGTCCAAGGGACTCTCAAGAGTCTTCTCCAACACCACAGTTCAAAAGCATCAGTTCTTCGGCACTCAGCCTTCTTCACAGTCCAACTCTCACATCCATACATGACCACTGGAAAACCATAGCCTTGACTAGACGGACCTTTGTTGGCAAAGTAATGTCTCTGTTTTTGAATATGCTATCTAGGTTGGTCATAACTTTCCTTCCAAGGAGTAAGTGTCTTTTAATTTCATGGCTGCAGTCACCATCTGCGGTGATTTTGGAGCCCCCCAAAATAAAGTCTGACACTGTTTCCTCTGTTTCTCCATCTATTTCCCATGAAGTGATGGGACCAGATGCCACGATCTTTGTTTTCTGAATGTTGAGCTTTAAGCCAACTTTTTCACTCTCCTCTTTCACTTTCATCAAGAGGCTTTTGATTTCCTCTTCACTTTCTGCCATAAGGGTACTGTCGTCTACATATCTGAGGTTATTGATATTTCTCCTGGCAA